>NW_026944434.1:682755-1365511 GCF_033439665.1 Chaetomium strumarium
CGTCACGTTCGTCAAGCCGCAGGTCGACTGGCCCAGCGCAGTTTGGAGACATCCTTGCTGTTTCCACGGTCAGTCCGCCTCGGTTCATCGTTCCGGATCGTTCCACCGCACGTACTGCGCAGCTAGGGAGGGCCGCGTATGCGTCCAGGAGTGATATTGAGCCCTTCTCGGCGGCGGCAGCGGCATTGAACCCAGCGAGAAAGCACAGGCCAAGCACGGCGCACGTGTTATGGAAGGACCTCATCGTCAAGTCACCATTCGCGGTGGGAAGGCGGCCCCGTTCGGCAGGTTGGCTGGTCAGGACGGACGAGCAGAGATGAAGCTGTCGATGTCTACATATGGACCCAGCGGGACGGGCTGGTGGGAACACCAGGTATTTACGGAATTTGGGGCTGGCGAAACCGAGATCTCGACCCGCCGGCAAGGAGCCGGAGCCCCTTGCCCAAACCCCAAGTTCCGCAGGCTAGGTACACTGCGGATCGAGGTCGACATGGGATCGTGGTGGATTGCTTACTGTGTAGCAGGTGGTTGAAGCTTTATCGAAGACGTGGTATTCCGGTAGCGACGTCGCGGCCATTTGGAAATTGGGCGTAACCAGGATGGGACATTCGGGGAACGCTCACAATCTCGGTCCTGCAATGCACTGCCAGGCCGTTCTGTGCTGTGGGTGGAGCTGGAAAGGGCGCCAGCCTTCTTCGTTGCAACCGAAGGCAGACGGTGACTGGCCAAGCTTCTGAAACTCTGAAAAGAAGTGGATGAAGATCTCGACTCGCTCAGATGTGGGGCCGTCAAAGTTTGGACCAGGTACGGCAATTAACGAAAAGGGTTATTCAGTCCGGCAAGGCTTTTACCAGAAATCGCGCGGCATTTCTGGGAACGTAATAAGTGTAGTGTACAATCTCGTACTCTCCTGGCCTGGAGCCAACTTTGAGAGTGCATCGCTCTGGGCCTTGCCAAGGAGTCTAGCGAGTTGCTTGACAAGTCGTCCTGTGAGGTATCGTATAATACAGAGAGTGTAACTATTGTACCTTATGTATTGTGCATGTCACGCAGGGTACCTTACTTGTATTGTACACACATTACACATCATCCACGTGTAGGTCGGTGTTAACGTACCTAGGTATTTTGTACGTACGCCGAGAACGAGGCTTCTGGTGTACTGTCAACTGAACCATCCCCAGGGTCCCGGTCTTGATGGCAATAACTTCCTGAACGGCTGACACTCTGCAAAGAAAATCTCCCTCTTGTTGCCAAATCATAGAAGGCGTCGCCCGTTGTGCCCAAAGAGCATAGATTACCTCGTTGTTGCTGTGAACCCAGAGCTATAACCTCAGATGACCACAAGTTGCACGTAGAGTGCTAGTACCTTACACATTATATGGAACCGTTATTACCTCTCCACGCAGCCGGGAGGACCTAATGAGAGGAGGTTTCTCCGATGGGGTGTGTTGCACGATGAAGACGAAGAGAACTTAGCTTAGGTAATACAATACGGCCATGCAATGGTGTGGGTACCTACACTATAGGTATAAAACGAGCTTTTTTGGCCCCTTACACTAAAAAGAAGGGCCGCGATCCGTTCCTGGCAATGGCTGCCGGCTTATGAAACGAATGTCACCTTGTCGTAAAGCGGCCCCACTTCATCCAAAGCTTTCGAATGCACATCAGCTCCGGCTTTGCAGCAGGTGAAATCCAACCGAGACTTGCTCGATATACCACAGTAATGATCTGGTAGGTCCCAAGAGCTGTCTGGAATCGTTCTGGAGGTGATTTTCTTTCTTGCATGTAAGGGCCGCGGACGATCCGGTGCAGAATAAGGATGCGAAGAAGGACGGGGCGACGGGCTCAAACAAGGCTCGAGCTCACGCCACGGGGAGTGACTTGTACTACTAGCGGGGATAATGACGGACCGTGGTCGAGCTTAGGTGTAATCCGGACTTGGGCGGGCCAGGGAAAAGAATTCGAGAGCATGGACGAGTATGTCCCGCCCGGGGAAAGCGACCAAGTAGGACGGGAAACTTGGGGCAGGCGGAAGGCCACGGCTGGCGAACACCGCCGCGTAGTGCTCGGATCACCGTAGATGGAGGGCCCATGTTCATCCAACGTATACGTAGACCATTGAGACATAGGAACTTCAATCGCTTGCTCAGCGCATCAAGAAATCACGAATGTCTGCCCACCGTTGAAGAGCGGTTTATTGACGATTGGGAACGGTCTATGAAGCGGACGCCATGTGGCACCCTGGAGTTTGTGGATCTCTTTGCGCAATGTAGGGCAAGCGTCCTACATTAAGCGAAGTATTTGCAGAAGTGTGCCGGGAGACCGCCTGGAATGATGAGGATCTATCGCAGGTGGTGGAGCGCGCGGAAAGGCATAAACGAAGAGAGTATATTGGGTTCTAGCTAAGTAAAAGCAAAGGAGCAAAATGGTGGTAAGGGGACCACCCTAATATATCCCAGGGAACGGCCCGTACGCAGTAAACGGCCGTTCCGGGGCTCTAGGCACATGGGTTCCGTACCTACATGCCCGATTCCTTGTGACAGGATTATAAAGAAATATAACGAGAGATGACTACGACGGGGAAGGTAAGGAAGAAGGGGAATCAGAGTTGGCAACCGAATTAGTTTGGTTCTATTTCTTATTAACATGTGAGCTGCGGCTGATATTGGTATATCATGTCAGCGCACGATGGCGAAACTGGGTCTACGGACCAGGGATGTCTAGTCGGATATCAAGCAATCACGCCCTGAACATGCTCCTCGGCGTATCGCATATGAGGTTGACTACCAGAAGCTGTTATCTATAGGAGAGTCCGGTCGTCTGCGACGAGCTTGTCGTTGTACCAGACGTGGGCCTTTCCCCGCAAGCAGCGCCACCACACCCTCCAAACTGTGTCGTCGCCCTAGGTTGTCACGAGTGGGCGTAGATGCGGCTGAAGCTGCTGGCTCGAGTGCCTTGAAGAATAGGGCGGCGAGAGTGTCGCCTCGAAGCCGGACATATGCTTGACGGTCTCTTCATGGTTGCCCTGACTGGGGTAACCGGCGATGGCGTAACATGTATGGGCCCGGCAGGCTGCGCGCGTTTCATGGCCGCGAGGTAGGTCACCGCCATTCCGAATCCCCGTGCACGCAAGGCATATACCGGCTGGTCTGTGATCTGCCGGGCCAGGTTGAGGAAGACGAGCACACCGTCGACACATGGGCGGACCAGCCAGCGCGGCGCTTTTTTGCCCTTGGACCGCAGCAGCACCGTCTCTCGCGCGAAAACACGGAGTCAGTGGCCTAGGGCTTGTTGAAGTGTCCGCGGGAAGTCGCTTGCACTGCTCAACTGCAGGACACGTACCTCATTCTGCAAGACGACATTGCTGCTCGCTCCGGGCCGACTCGCATGGCCATGGAGGGGGTGCAACACCCCACCTAGCTGAACTTGTTTCCGCGGGCCACGGCAAACGTAGGGCAGTCGTGCCACGGGTCGTGAGAGGTGTAGGTTCTTGGGAGTGCGATACCGGTCGTTCGATAAGCAGGTCGAACGACGGCCCACCTTTTCGTACGTGTTACGTAGTTAATTGCACGATCCATACCGATCAAGTCGAGGACCACATTGTGGTGCATTGTGTTGTGGTGGCGCACCTTCCCGGCCACAGCCGTCAAGACCTGGCCGTGGCAGAGGCGTACAGCTTTGGCACGGCCGGTCCTGCCCGAGGTTAACAGAGGGTAAGAAGGCCGTCGCCGGTCTTCGAGAAGGCGGGTGTCTCTAGACAGTCCACACTGACCCGATCTTGCTCCTGTGAGGCAACCTTGTGCGCTTCAAGGTCATCCACCGTAAACACTTACGAAGCTACGCTAATAACCGTTGATTCCAGTCGACACAATTCGCGTCACAAATCGAGAGCCTAATGGATAGACAAAGCGTGACAACGTGACTCTGCCCTGCCATTTGGATCCACTTTGTAGAAACTCACGTTTTTGTTGCTCGAAACCCTCATGCTCTGTGGCAGTCATGGCTCGGTCTTGGCTGCTATGTCCGTCGTTTCCAAAGGTTCGCCCGCGCGTCTGAGGCGCGTAGCGGCCCCTGTCAGCTGGCCCTGCGTGGCATGTTCGTGTCGATGACGTCGTTAACCCAAGCTGTGGCGAGGCCCAAGTTGTGTGCACTGTGGTAGTGTCATAGGATGGTGGGGTTGCGTTGTTGTGGTAACGCCCCTTCTGTTGACGTTTTGGTGCGTAGCCTGTGGTGTCATGGCATTGCCAGATGATGACTTGACGATTGAGACTGAATGCAATCCGCGTCCCCATGGCCACTCACAAGGGAAATTCAAACAAACATTGCTGGATTGCCATAGTCACGAACTGACTGATGCATGTTGGTAGTTGCTGCTCCTGCACGTTTCATTGAGTCATACTTCACTAGGTAGAGAAACCCAACAAAAGTCAGATTGCCGCACACCTCATTGCTATAAAATCTACAACTCCTTTCCCTCCCTCACTCCTCCGTTTCCGCCGCTCCATAGCTTGATTATGCCTTACGTGCACACACACACACCTGTCGCGTTTCTGTTTCCGCTGTCTGCTGTGTTCCTCCACCGCTACTTTCTTCATGCGCCCTTGATGGTCACCCTTCTTTGGCCATGGCCACCACCCATACAGGGGCTTGTTGTCGTAAATGCAGTTATATGTTTGGTCCGGGACATGGTATAGATAGCAGTACACCAACTGCTTTTCCTTGTTCCAGGCGTGGGTAGACAGCACATGCTCTGTTGACAGGTCCTGTGGGCGGAAGCTCGACAGGAGCCCGATCGACGCGGCCATGACTTCGAGACGGCCAACCCACCGGGGAGTCCCATCCGGGGTGCATGTTTTGTCGACCAGGGTCCATTGGCGAGCATGACCGTATCCGCCGGCAGCCCAGCGAGGAGTGACCGAATTGAACATGTGGCCGAATTCAGGGACGACGTTGTCGGCTGACCAGAAAAACCCTCTCGCATCAATCTGGCCACATCTTTGCACTTGACGATAAGTATGGCCACTCAGGGGCGGTACTTGGCCAAGTAATACTGGTGCCTGACCCCTGGGTCAGGCACCATCTCAAACGACAAGGTGGCCCATCCCTCGCCGTATTTAATGAAGAGCGAGCATTCGGTTGTCGATGCCTCGTGTTCACCCGCCTCGACATCACCGGTGGCTTCTCCGAGTCGGGATGTGGCTGTGGCCGGGGTGCCTACGACGGTCTCGTAGGTAGGGAGCTCATCATCGGAAGGCGAGAATGCCATATTATGCTGATAGCTTTGAGGAGTTGGAAGGTGCGGCAGTGTTGAGAGTTTGTGGGAAGGAGACAAGAGTAAGTGATGGATGTTTGGAAAGGGCGGACTTTGTCATGCTTTGGAAAGAGCCCACTTGATCATGCGAGGTGGGTCATGTGAGCCAGAGCGCATAGAGTGGCAAAGTGCACACAGTGGGAAAGAATGTGTGGCTCCCGTCTAAACTTTGACCCTAATCGCACTATGGAACATTCATTGGTCTGATCTCGGAAGGCCACACAGGTTGAAGTGTTCGCTTGAAAAGGGGTCGTTCCGTCATGTGTATTGATCGATTATTGTACCCAGATGGTCCGACTCCGAGTCCTCTTCCTTGCTTTCTCGCACCTGTGCTTTTGGTGCCTGCTTGGTTTGCGGCCTTGCAGACGAACACGGTAAGAGTGACTGACTCCTCTGAATTAGGTTTGGCAAGCACGAGATTGATGAGCATCTGATCGAGATGTTATGCGCCCCAGCAAGCTGAATTCAAACAATGCATAGATAATTACTTCCTTATACGGAGTACACCATGCCTCCTTGACCTGAGCGTGAGGTTGTCGCACTTACCCGGGCATGCCCGACATTCGGATTCACATGCTGGACGCTTCCCGCCTTTCGAACCTGGCGGCTTCCTGGAGGAAGCACGCAGTGTGTCCCTGCGCCCTTCCCGTTTGGCACTGACGGACAGCCAGGACAGGTTGTGGAAGGATGTAGGCAGCTTGCAGATAGTCATAAATATCTTCTGCCCGCTTCCTGTCTCTGTCTTCTTCCTTTTCCTTCAACATCTGTTGAGTTGCAAGCAGAGCTTACAGTAAGTGATTGCAACCCTACACCACCGTGACGTTGACCAAATGCTAACTGACATGGGAACAGAACATGACAGATATGTAAGCACCCCAACCCCTCCCCGCCCCGACTCTTGATCCTGTCTCACATCACACCACAGCTCTCAAACCCCACCTGAACCACAGCAGGCACAAACCCGAACCTAGGGAACGAGCTCAACAAGCGCCATCACCTCTCGCCGCCCCAACCCCCGCCGCCCCAACCCCTCGCCGCGCTTATGATGTTGACTCTATGCTGACATCTGACGACGGGATAGATTCATTAAGTATACCTCCACGAAACGGGCGCCCCCGCCCTCCCCCCCCCCGCTCCGATCCTCCCGACGGCCGAGACCCAGGCTCGTCAGCGGCCGCCAGAGCCACCTCAGGGTGGTGACAACGCTCCGGCTCAGACGAGCCTGGACGTGGCTCGGGACCGGGGGGGTAAGGAGCGGGCATGGGGATGTACCGCTTCGTGGAAGCTTTTTATAGCGATTTTTGTTATCGCTATCGCTGTTCCTGTTCTTGTTTTTATTTACGAAAAAATTGTTTTTTTAAAAGAAAAATTGAAAAAGAAAAAAAAAAACAAAAAGGAATTGAAAAAAAAAAGACAAAAAATAAAAAAAGGGTATGGATGGGCGGGCTTTTTTTTCAGTGTTATTTTTTATTTCTTTTTTTTTTCAGCGTTATTTTTTATTTCTTTTTTTCAGCGTTATTGTTTACTTTATTTTGTCCTGTCTTCTTTTGTCCTCGGTTTTGTCCTGTCTTTTGTCCTCGTCGTCATGGTCCCGAAGGTCATTATCACCTTCAAACATGACCGAGTCGTTCTGGTAAGTTTGACATGATAAAGCAAGCGATTCCCTCGAGAACATGACACGAGCTGACTGACGCTGAATCTGGCAGGCTCTGCGACGCTCGGCGGAGAAAGTACGAGATCGTGCTCGCCACCCGCTTCTCTGCGATCTCCTCCCACTTCTCGGCGGCCGTCTTTTCGACCTGCGGCGTCAACTTCTGGTCCTCCAGCTCTCCACACAGTGGCCAGGGGGTGCCGTGCCAGCCGTGCTGCACCGCGTCGCCCAGCAGCCAGAGGGCCGGCTTTCGAAATCAGCGTTTCTGACGGAGAGACCGTCTCAGCGATCACCTCCCTCCACCTGCGCATGTTCGAGAGGGCCTTCGCTTTCGTCCAGTTCAACACAGCCTTCGAGGTGTGCACCGGATGTCCATCACCGGTAAGGGGATACGGATTTCCGTTGGGACACACGCATGGGTTGGCGCTGACACATGGCTGCAGGTCAGCACCAAGCATGACTGTGCGCTATATTGGTTCACCACTACGCTGGTGGCGCTGTAAGTCTGTGACTGCTGCTCGTGTCGTCACTGTGCCGGGCGCCGGCAGCAGCGTTCCCGGCCCCACAATGTGCGCAACCTCCTCTCGGTCCGCTTGCCAAGAGCAAGGCAGACGCTGGCCATCCTGATGTCGGGATACACACACTTGCAGCGTGCGCAGCCCGTGCGCCTTTCGCATTGGGTGGGGCTAGCTTTGCCAGGGGCTCGAGTTCGGTCGCCCGTGGCCTCCTTCTCGCCCCGTACCGGCGGTACGACCCAGCGGGCCAGGCCGAAGCTCGCGCCGACACAGCCACTGCTTGCGTTGATGACAGGGTTGCGAGCGCTGGGGCGGAGCGAGCCGGAGCCGGAGCTCCGACTCATGACCGTGGAAGAAACTCGTCGATGACCAAGACACGGCATCGCTCCACAACCTGGAGGACAAGCGCCCTCCTGCCGGTTTCCATCTGCGTCTAGTCGTCGTCTCTGCGCACTGCAGCGCCTCTGCCTCCGCCACCTTCATCACCCTACCACAAGAGGGAAGAGATCTTCCTCATCCTACCTGGGCGTGCCGCGTGCGGATCCTGCAGGACAAGTCCGACAACTCGGCCAAGAAACGTCGTTTTCGTCCTCTCTACCCTACCACCACACCATGCAGTTCATCATCAGACATACCAACAACCATGGCAAAGAGGTAACGGAGATCCTTACATCTCAACAGCCGCGTCTCGATGGATTGAGCTCCACGCTGAAGAGCCCTCAGCGGTCACCTCCAAGACGACTCTGCCCCCATCGCCAGAGCGAGACCGCAGGCGCAGGAAAGGAAGCGGGGTTCAGGGCGTTGGGGCCGGCAAGAGATCGAGGTAGAAGCAAAAACGAATGGAATGTAGAAAGCAGATGGGAAGAGAAAGGAAGAGCAGGGAGAGCTGGGAGAGGAGGAGGAGAAGGAGAACTGAAAGGGGAAGAAAGAAGAGGAAGAAGAGAGCAATCGTCGCCGTTGCATGCTGAAGTGACAGATGCGTGGATGTTGCAGCTAGACCTCTGGATTAACCCGGAAACAAAATGGAGATCGATGGATGCAGCATAGCCAGTTGTTCCTTTATTGTCATACACCATGTCGACCGAGCCTGCCTCTCTCTCCACTGCTGCTCGGTGGCTGTGGGACCAAGGTCTCGCGGAAACGAAGATGACCAGCCTAAGCGTTGATCTCGTCCAGACTTGAGAGACGCGTGCCTGTTCCTAGCCAGTCATGTAATCTCGTCGCCGCATTGTGTTGGCATCGGCAGGAAGCCGGCGTCCCGAGCTGAGCATCGATCCGAAGGATTCAGAAAGATTGGGGCGCCGCGGATGAATTACACAATACAGCTGGGCTAAGGGGCGTCGGAGGGGCAGGGGCGCGCAACTTGATGAATGGTGGTCTGATGGTCAGAGTCAAGGTAATCGAGGGGGAAGGCGAAGGCGTGATCGATGAAGCATTGGATTGCTTGACCTACGTAATAAGTGGAGGACAGTGTCTGCAGGGAGCGGGGAGCACTCAGACCTGGCGTTCACCATGAAACCGAACGGAAAAGGAATTAATGTGACCACAGGAGGCCAGAAGACCGTGTTCGAATGGACTAATCCATTGACGTACTCTATAATCCGTACATGGAAATCATGGGTCATATGGTACTCCAAGAGGTTCCGTGCCCAATACGCACCCATTCCCATGTCAAAGACGTGGTAAAACGGCGTAGCCAAAGTGTGCGGTGTGCGGCGTCTCTATGGCCGGCCCTGGTTTGCTGCTGTCTGGTTATAAGCTTCCAGGTTTGCGTCCATCCCTCCACCCCTTCCTTCCCCTTCGGGGGGCTTATATTTCGCCAGCGTGGGACATCGGATCTATGTTGCTATGTCCCGTCGAAAACACCATCATTGGTAACCAGCCGTGACATATATACACGATTCTTGCTTATATAGCGAAACCGGAATGTTGTCGGTCTGTGGCGTAGCAGGGCCCATGCCATCTCTTCCCAAGGGTCGTACTCGGAGTAACACCGGTTGAGAGGACAATCAGCAGCCCTGGTGGCGCAGCTCGGAAGAACAGTGTATGGGATCCTCAGTGATGCTTCATATCACCAGGCCATTACACGTCTATCGCAGCGCCGGTGTGGGAATAGGTGGATGGCTGATTCCTCGTGTTTAGAACTAATGTTGTCCAGGCAGGCCTTCAGAAGACGGCGGAGCCGGACAAGAGGGCAGTATTCCTTGCCTGTGAAGGATCTCCATTTATACATCCAGCATACTCCGGATCTGCTGCGGCGGTTGGCTGGTAGACACAGATGATTGAGCACTGATGCTCCTCGCCACGTTCGAGCGGCTATTTTCCACCGTATCCCTATACGAGGGCGGTGGCGGCCAGTCCATCATCAGCTCCTCGCGCCTTGGAGAGGCGGCGACACGCTCTGCTGCTGTTGCTCCCCGGGGGAACGGCAGGTTATGGGGCAGCTCCGTCCGCGGGCTGGCCATCCGCGAAGCTGCGGGCGGTGGAGGAGAGACCGGCGTCATCTCCACGGGATCAGGGGGCCCACCGGCAGGAAGATCGAAGCCTCCCTCGGTGTTTGGTGCCCGCGGCTTGTTTCCATGGATCTCCCGCACGTTTTGGACCAAGCGGTCGCGCATGCTCATGTTGGGGTCCAGGTTCTCGCCATTGACGCGGCGCCACCACGAAGGCTTGTACACGATGCCCATTTCACGGTCGAGTTCGTGGCCCCGCACACGGCGTTGGCGTTGCAGCTCAAGGTCCTCGTTGGGGTTAACGAATCCAAAGAGGGCTTGGATGTAGAGAATAAGGAGAGTCGGGGTGTATGCCCCAAGGTAGATAGCCGGCCTATTGCCATCGACTTTGAGCGGGCTGTAGTTAAAGTCAAACGCCACAAGAGCCTGGTAAGCCGGGACCACGGCAGCCAGGGGAAGGATCAACATGAACCGCAGAGGTGCGTAGCGGACGAAGCCCCCGATACGGTTGAAGAGACCTCGGTTGCGAGGGCAGTAGTGCTTGATCGAATGCCTCAACGAGAAGGCCGTTATCAGCCAGCACACAGCGAGGAGGAAGGCGGCAGCTTTGAAGCGGGCATCTGTAGCGGCGGGCGCGGCTTCGTCTAGGGTCTGCTGGGGATAGCGCTGACGTTCGATCTGGCCCCAGTTGCGAGGGATAATCATGAAGAAGTTCTGAGCAAAAAGATCTTCGGTCAGCTGCTCAGTCTGAGGATGAGTGAGTGTTGCCGATAAAACGTACCAGCCACCAGAAGAGGTAGAAGATCAACGGAAGATAAAACTCGACCTTGGATCTTCTGTCGTCGTCCCGCAGAGCAAAAGGATCGGGGTCGATAAACTGCCGCTCCATCCAACTCCCCCAGTGCCGAACAGCCTCCCAAACAAGCGCCATTGTGCCTAGCTGCATAAGGAACCAGAAGAAACTGGTCAGGATAATGGGCAGTTCCGGGAGGAAATATCGGTCCACATCCACAACGGTGAGCAGGCTAATGACGCCGGTGGCGCACACCCACGCGGCCCAGTACCACTGCCATCTCCGCCCGATGGGGAAGAAGCGCTTCTCGGCGGGAAGATGGAGCTTTCCGTGTTTGTTGAGATTGACGAGGCTCAGGACTAGAGCGATGCCGAACAAGACGGCGTACCCGATCCCGATGCCGCCGCGGACTCCGATGGGCTCGGTGGGCGTCCAGCACCAGGTCACATTGACGAAGGTGCCATTGGGGAGGATGAGCGAAGGTGTATACGGTGGGAAAGTCAGAAGACACCACGAGCCGTTGGACAGGGAGCCGTTGGAGTAGAGCGTGTAGTTCCAATGGTCGAGCGTTGTTAGGTTGAAGTGGACATTGCCGATGACGGTGTCGCTTGAATTATCGCCGCCGGGGAAGGCGAGAATGTCGCGGGCGTCTATCAACGGCATCTTGGGGAACCACGGTCGAGCGGGTGGTCATAGGGGCGTCCTCAAATGCTGGACAGAACGAGCAAGTGATGTCGCGTCCGAGGTTTCGATATTGAGTCAGCTCAGCGACCGAGCAATTGAACAATTGACCTTGCCCCAGCCCCTGCGGTTAGCGGCGTTTTAGGACATTGGTCGCATCGGGCACTCGGTCGTGTCGGCAGTCCGTTGAGAAGATTGGTGTAGAACCTTCGCAGAATCTAGCACTCATGACTGAGGTGGACGCACCGTAATTCGTCTTTCGCTTGTTTCGCGCCCAAGTGTCCTTGCCGAACCTCCCGATGGGGCCCGCTGCATCCGGGCGGAAAGTTTAATCACTCAAAGTTGGGGCTTGGAGACGCTAATAAACACCTCTCTATGTACATCCGTACTGTGTAGAGCACTGCGGCTTCGATACTTGCGATCACCAGAACGGAACGCTCAGTCTCATAACAACTGATTCTAAAAACTGTAGATGACAAGAATAGGTTCTGTTATTGCTTTCCGTCTATTACAGAAGGTCAGTGGCATGTTTCGGGGTCATACAATGTCAATACGAAAACTCGGCCTCCTCAATAAGCGCACGGTGTGTCGCACAGGATGACCTCACTCCCGTCAGCGCACAGACCAGCCGCAATTTCCGGATCTGCGGGATGCAAATGCCGGGTCGACTGAAGAAGCGGGGCTCCAGGGCCAATGACACGGTCTCGATCGCGATTTGACCCTAGTTGTAGCTGGAGCTTCGCGCGCCTTTGGCACCACCATTACCACACCTGGATACATCTAATGCAGTTAGTAGTAGACAAAACGTGACAATGAGCGGCGCCCGCGACCCCGCCGGCCCAGCAGCCGCCCGCGACCCCGACGAGCCGTCGTACATCGACTACGAAGCCTTCCTCGACCCGTCCTTCAAGCCGGCGTCCTTCGCCAACACGCTCGTCCTCGCAACCAACAACCCAACCGACACCCCGCTCGACCTCTCCACCCCGCTCTCACGCGTGCTCTTCGATATCCAAGAAATCGACTCCCACATCGACCTGCTGACCACCCGCTCGGCCCTCCCCCTGCTGGAACACACCCAGACCCAAACTGAAGCCAGCACCCGCATCGTCTCGCAAGTCGAAGCCCAAATCACCGCCCTCAACGAGAGCTACGCCCAGCTCGAGAAGGAAGTCACGCAGAAACACGCCGAGGCCGACGAGGTGCGGCGCGTCGCCGCCCGCCTGTGGGACACGCTCCGCCTCGCCCGCGCCGTCGGCCGCTGTCTGCAGCTGGGCCGCCAGCTCGAGGCGCAGCACGCCGAGCTGACGGGGTCGGCGTCGGCCGCGCCGACGGCCAGTGCCGCGGCGCTGCGCGCGAGGGAGGACCACCGCGCGCTGGTGCGCTGCGCGCACACGCTATTGCAGCTGAGGGAGCTGTTTACGTCGGCCGGCGTGCCCGGCGGGGAAGGGTATGGGCTGGACAGGGTCGCGGTGGTGAGGACGCTGCGCGAGGGCGTGGTCGCGCCCGTGGAGAGGTCGGTGCGGGAGACGGCGGAGAGGATGGTGCGGGAGTTTTCGGTGGGCAGCGCGTCCGGGAGCGCGACGTTTGCGCAGAGCGAGGAGGTGAAAGGCCGGACAGTGTCGGCCGTTACCGCGCTGTATCTGCTCACGCCGGTGCCGGCTGGGACGGCGGGGAAGGGGGCGGAGAAGTGGATGCCTACGCTGATGCTGCAGGCGCTGGATGTGTATTTGCGGTCTGCGCTGCAGAGCAGTATCGCCGGGTTGTCGAGGGCGCTGGCGACGCTGCCCAGTCTGGAGAGGACGCTTGCGGAGGTCAGCGCGCGGTGTCAGAATGTCGTGGCGTTGGAGGCGGTGCTGGAGGGGATCAAGGCGCCGCAACATCCGCTGCTGCAGGGGAAGCAGCCGCTGGCGGGCGGGAGTATGCTGCAGCCGCTGCTGGCGTATTTGGAGACAGGGTCGCTGGCGAGCTACTTCTGGCGGACCATGGCAAGTAACATGGCGCCGAGAGTGCAGGAGATCATTGCCAAGGGAGGTGTGTCTGCGCGGACTCTTAAGACGAACCGGCAGAGCGTGGGCGAGGCGATCAAGGAATGCGTGGCCAGGGGCAGCCAGCTGCCCAGTACGGTTGCCGCCGCGGCGAAGGGTAAAAGCAGTGCGGGTGAGACGGACAAGAATGCGAAGCACTGGGAGATGGAGGTTGCCGTCATGGTGGGCAGTATCGTCAACAATCTTGGGCGATGATGGCAAAGGGGAAGTCCGAGTCGCTCAATGGCACGATTGCTAGAAGCCTTTCAACCTTGATACTCATAGATTATGCGGTCTGACTGCCACTTCGTCGCTGAGGTGCAGTGCAGGTTCCATTGCATGAGTCTCGAGCAGCATCTTCATGCTAGGAAGGGTCATCACCAAAAGGAATAAAAAAGAAAGGAAAGGGAAACAACAAGAAACACAGTCATAAGAGAAGACGAGGACACAAATATTTGCGGTTAACGCACCTCTTACAGCTTCTACCCCAAGTGATTACATGAAAGTCCACTGACAAGCAAATGCCGAATTTGCGGATACTTCATGACGGGGGACGGGCAAACCGAGGTGAGTTTGTCAGACCAACCGTCCTCCACCACCCTGTTACCTCTTTCACGTGTTTGGTTTGTCCATGATTGCCGGATGGAGTTTAGCCCTTGCTTGGAACAGAGAGCAATGGATTAGCATCCAGTCTATGGCGAACAATTCCGTATAAGACCTGACAATCGCCCTATACCATCCCCAGCTCTGCTTCGTTGTCCCATTCACATTCTTGGACACAAAGCCACAAAGTATATATCCACAGATCTGACTATACCTACTAAGTACTAATCACTTCACTATAGACCAACAAAGAGGGGCGAGGACCTCAAGAAGCCGCGCTACGACGCGGTTCTGTCTGTTCTTCCGCTGTACCAAGGACCCTGGACATGCCTGAGCACCAGGGCCTCCACCCACATGCGACCGGGAAGAAGGCCACCACAAAACTTGCAGCTTACAGTCACAGGACCTCAACCGTTGGGTCCGCTGGTCGGCTTCCACGACATAGAGTCGCTCGTCCAACCTTGTGGGCTTCATTCAACGTGTGAGTACGGAAGTGGTAGGAGCAGCGTTTCGCTCTCTCGGCAAGAAACTACCTAACACAAGCACAAACCGCCAAACTTCGGACAGCTCCCGAAAAGAATTTAGGCATCACTGCTAGTCCGCTTACGGGGGGCCCTGGCGAGAGAAAGAACGACATCGTGTCGCGCTGAAGACAGAAGGATACAGATTAGGGTACCAGAACTTAATCAAGCTACTACTACTTATCCCGTACATCTACCACCGAACGTTCAACGGGGAATTCAACTTTGCCTTCATGGCCACCATATCCGCTCGTTGCCGCAACATTAACCCTGCCAGCCATTGGGGCTCCTATGTCGAGAAGTGAGCGTTGGAGTGCGTTGAGATAAAGGCACAGAGCCATTGCACGCAGCATGGCTCGTCTCACCTGTGCGTTCCAAAATCCGCTGCACAACCGTCTCGTACCCGGTTGGGTCGTGGTACTGCCAGATAGCAGGTAACATCTTCAAGCCTCGCAGAATCCAGTAGGGCAGAAAGCCGCCGAATTCGTAGGGCAACCTGAATTGCCAAGGGAGGGGCGGCGCGTCCTTCTCGGCTTCAATGTCCGGCCGCTCGACATCATAGTCGACCGAGTTGTAGATCACGCGCCCTCCAGCCCCATGCAGTATGATCGGGATACCCACATGGCCATATGTCCTGTCGCCCTCCGTCCAACTCGGGTCGTTGGCCGGTAGCTTGCCGGGCACCGCCTGTGTGAAGCGGTCCGGAACAGTGGGAATCGGATCGCCGTCCATCTCCAGGCGGTAGCAGAGAATTGCGCTGCTGTGGAATCGCTGGCAGAAAGCCTCATTGCCCACGCGCGGGGAACCCAGAGTGACGCATTTGATGTTGGCATAATGCCACCGCGTCCTGCACCACAGCGCGCACAGCGTGGCCAGGGCGCCTCCCAGGCTGTGGCCGCAGACTTCGATCTTGGAGGGTGGCAGATCTCCCATGAGCTGGAGAATGCAGCTTCCCAATCTGTCGTCTTTCAGCAGGTTGTTGAAGGCGGCCAGGAAGCCATCGTGGGCAAGGATGGCCGGGTTGTCCCCCGGAAGCCAGTGGATTTGGACCATTCGGAAGGCGACGTCGGTCACGACGTTGCCCCAGAAGCCCCACCACGACTTGGGATTCACAAGGTTCTCGACGGTGAAGGGGAAGTCGGTGCCTCGGAAGGCGAGGACGAGAGTGTCGCCGTTCCGGACCCCTAAATGGACGTGCGTATTGGGAGTGAGTGCTTTGAAGTCCTTGAAAAACGGCGTCACGATTTTCAGCTTGCGGTAGTTGACATCACCCTCTAAGTCCTGAGCCGCCGACCGGAACTCAGCACCGTCATCGTCCATGTACGCCCAGTGGGCATACCGGACAAGATGCTGAATGTCTTTCAGAATGCTGACCATCCTGTTTAGTTGGAGTGCTACCCCTCTGGAGATATGCAAGTCAAAATGGCTCTCTCGGAAGTGTCGTTAAGACAAATAAAGACGGTTGTGGTGGTGAATTGTGGGAGATTTTGGTCTAGGCATTGGGGGGAGGATGGGGGAGGACGGGGGAGGAGACGAGAGAGAAAAGCAAGCTCTTATTTGAAGGCACGGATGCGATCCGGGTTCTCAGAAGCGCGTTTTTTGTGTCAAGCTAGGTAAAGTAGGCTTTCCGTCATCCTCCCGAGCGGCTCCAAGCTGTTGATGAAGAAGCAGGCACGAAAAATGTGTCTCCGATAAGTTACAATGTCACAACTGGTGCGAAGACAGTCATGACGACATCGATATAGAACGGCTGAGGCCTAGAACTTCAACAATCACGAGGTTGTCGATCCAGACGCGTCGGTTAGGATAGTAACTCGCTGGGCCCCTACAGCGGCTAGGCCCCGCTCCAGCCAAAGGCTAAGCTGGATCGCCGATTGCAGACGGCCCGTGCTAGATCGCCGCGGATTTAGCAGGAACAACGGGTATGCCCTCCAGACTTATACACAACTGGCGAGAATGGTAACATTTCGCCTCGGTATAACTTGTCGTCACTGCTTGCGTCAGTGTCATATGATACCTAAGGGTAGTCTGTCGGAAACTGGGATGCCCATGAGCCGCCACTGTGTCATGACGCTCACCGGGTATAGCAATCACGTTCAGTTCTGTTGACCTGGCCGATGCCGACGTGGCCCACATCGGCGGCATATACAGTATACATAGGATTACCACACAGCCACGGTCAAGGTCTGAGTTGCCTGTGACGGGACCGGCACACCATCACGACGGCTTGAAGGGTGGGGCCATTTTCCGGTCGGACAAAGTCGAGAATTGAAAAGGCAAAGGTGACGGAGACGGGGAGCACTTTGGTTTGTACAGGTGAGCGCATCGTGAGTGACGCCCAGTCAGACAACCTGATGAAATATCATGCCATTATAATAGCATGACAGCAACGGTGACGTCAGTGTGATGGACGTGACACTGTTACCAGCGACCGATAGATTGTAAGCGCAAGGTCAACTGATGGCTGAGACCTCCTTTTCCTCTGCTAATAAAGATATCCTCCTCAGACGTAGGTAGTACGAACCCGGTGTTCCGGTCCAGCCGTATGCTATATAAGATGGGGGAGTTTGCCTACGTATTCGCTGGGCTCATTCAATCCAACACAGCGTTTTATTCTTCAAGCTTCCATCGTAGAGAACGGTTGTCCGTCGAGGTATGGCCGCCTCCAAACAAGCGATGTCCAACAACGGTCGAGATGTCCGCTCGAACCTCGAAGAGCTGCTCAACGAAGCTCGACGAGATCTCCTCAGCCAAACTGGCCGCATTCTGCCCAACTTGAACATCGTCCTTCAGGCCGGTGAGGTAGCTATACAGGGCGGTCTGATCGATGATCGCAAGCACCTTGTATGTGCTTTGACAATTGTTGCATTCCTAATAAAAGTAGACTTGTGACAATAACCAGTCTTCCTCTGAGCCAGGTCGAAAATATCCTCCAACTCGCAGCATCATTGCCAAATGGCTCCAAGCTTCGTAGCCGCCTCAATGCGAGGTTCATCGACACTCTGTGGAAGAGCCTACAACACCCACCCATTTCGTACTTGGGCGACGAGTTCAGGTACCGTACTGCTGATGGCTCCAACAACGTATGTTGTTCCCCCTTGCAGAACAGACAAAGATCTGGAGTTAATAAAACACAATTCGACAGAACATTATGTATCCTCACCTCGGCGCGGCCGGAAGCCATTATGCTCGCAGTGTGGCCCCGAAACATCAAAAGACGGTCGAACTTCCTGATCCATCCATCATCTTTGACAGTAAGTCTCGTCTATCCAGAGCCCGGGGGGGAAGAAAGGTCTGACGTGATGTAGGTCTTCTAGTGCGGCAGGGACCAGCGAGGGAACACCCTACCAAGATCTCCAGCGTTCTCTTTCATTTCGCGACCATCATCATCCATGGTACCCAACAACATCCAGACGTCGAAACCAAGTTCCATGCGTGCTAATAAGTCGGACTTAGATCTCTTCCATACCGACGAGGAGGACGGAACCAGACTGAAGAATTCGTCATACCTTGACTTATCCCCCCTCTACGGCAACAACTTGAAAGAGCAAGAGAAAGTCCGAACATTCAAAGACGGGCTCTTGAAGAAGGACGTTTTTGCGGAATCGAGACTGCTCAGCCAACCTCCTGGTGTTTGCGCGCTCATGGTCGCCTTCAATCGCTTCCACAACTACATCGTGCAGGAGCTGGCCATCATCGAAGAGAATGGCCGTTTTAGCCTACCAGCGGGTGTGACCCGGGATCACCCCGAGTATGACCAGGCTCAGAAGAAAAGGGACAATGATCTGTTCCAAACAGGGAGACTGTATGTGTTCGGATGAAAGTCTACAGGTGTGTTCGAGGCTAATTTGCGTCGACTAATGTGCTTAGGATCACATGCGGTCTTTATGTGAACATTATCTTGGACGACTACCTTCGAACCATCTTGAATCTGAATCGGAACCCTGTCCACTCGGACTGGAAGCTTGACCCGCGCGAGGACTTTGCTAATGTCTTCGACTCAGAGGGAACGCCGAGAGGCATTGGGAACCAAGTAAGCGTCGAGTTCAACATGGTCTATCGATGGCACAGCGCTACGAGTGACCATGATGAGGCTTGGGCAAACGACCTCTTTCGCCGGATCTTCGGTGGCAAGGCCGATCCTGGTAAGTCATCCGACCCACGCCCGACAGGATGTCATGCTTACAACCAACGCTTTCCCAAGGCAACATGTCTGTCGAAGAGTTTATCCAAGGCATACGCACGTGGGTCCAGGGACTGCCCGACAAGCCCGAGAAGTGGACATTTGGTGGCTTGAAGAGAACCAGCGATGGGAGTTTTCATGATGCCGAGCTTGTCAGTCTTATCCAGACCGGGACAGAGAGCGTTGCAGGTAGGCGTTTGCCGCGTTCCGGGTGAGCACGAATCCATCCGCAGAGTTTACTCACATTCATCGTCGCGCTATAGGAGCATTTGGTGTTCGGAATATCCCCCCGGTGTTGAAAGCGGTTGAGATGCTCGGCATTCGACAAGGCCGTGAATGGGGTCTAGCAACACTGAATGAGTTCAGAGCGTTCTTCAAGCTGCAGCCATACTCATCGTTTGGCAAGTTGGACCCCTCCCCTGTGCCTATGCCTTTGGACCAAGAGTAGGGCTGACAATAGAAATAGCCGAGGTGAATCCTGACCCTTATATTGCCGAAACTTGTAAGGTTCATTCATTCCCATCGATGGAGTGTTTTAAGTGTGCTAACCTCGACATCTAGTGGAATCGCTCTACGGACATCCGGACAACATCGAACTTTATCCGGGTCTCCTATCCGAGGATACCAAGAAGCCCATGGTCCCGGGATCTGGGTTGTGCCCCGGATTTACGACTTCCTTCGCAATCCTCTCCGATGCGACAGCCCTAGTCCGCGGAGACAGGTTCTACTCGGTGGATTACAACCCTACAAACTTGACCAGTTTCGGGTACGCAGCTCAAGTTTCTCGGGCGAACTTGTTTTATTCTTGCGATAACCTAACGTTACCATACCTAGTTTCAATCAGGCCAATTCTGACCCTGATGTTGCCGGCGGCGGAGTCATGTACAAGCTGTTGATGAGAGCTTTCCCCGGATGGTACCGTCCAAACAGCGTGTACGCCCTCTATCCATTCACGACTCCCGAAGGAAACAAGGAAACGTTTGAGAAGCTCGGAAACTTGCAGGAATTCGACTTCGGCAAGCCAGCATATGTTGGCCCTCCGAAACCGGTCACTACTTGGCAGGGAGTCACCGAGACGTTGAACAACCAGTCGCACTTCCATGTCCCATGTCAGATCCCAAAGTTCCCAATCCATTTCACACACTTGAGTCTCATCCTCCGATCGAAACTAACAATCTGACAGGGGGCCCGCACACGTTCCAGCTCATCCAACATGATTACATGCTCAGTGGTGACACTCCTGCCAATACCTGTCAGAGAGCCGTGGTGAAGGAGTGTTTGTACAGTCCCAAAGGCGGCCTCGACCAAGTTCGTCGATTCTACGAGGCTACCACCGCCAAGCTTATTCGACAGCACAGTCGCAAGATCGGCGGCTCCTACCAAATTGACATTGTGCGAGAGTAAGCGTGCCGCTGACCGCCAACGCCGTGTGCAATTAGATCACTAAGTTGATGACACTAACCAACTAAAACGCGCCAAAGTGTGGGGAACCTTGCCCACGCGGAGTTCGTGGGTCACTTCTTTGCCATCCCGCTGCAAAGCAATGGGGGAGGGCCGGACAGCTATACGGAACGAGCGCTCTCCGATGTGCTCGCTACTCTGTTCGGCTATGTGTTCCTCGACTTGGACGAGACACAGTCATTCAAGAACCGGGTCGTGGCCGCCAGAGAAACGAAGCATCTCGGTGAGGTAATGCAGAAGGTGGTTGCTGACATTAAAGCAAGACATTTCCCGTCCCTTATCCGGATGTTCCAACCGGGATCGACGGATACGGATACGACTTTAAGCAGCTACGGATCCCGCCTAGTGGAGAGGCTTCTCGATAGGATCGGCAGCGTCGATGGGACTGTCTGGACAATTATCCCAACTGCTGCGGCTGCATCGGCTACGCAGGCCCAAGGAGTATGAGTGAGCTCTTCACCATGCATTGTGGCTTTCTAACAGCATTTTTGTAGTGGGCGCAGATGATCGATCTATACCTGTCCGACAAGTACTACCCGCATTGGACCGCCATCAGGAAGCTTGCCCTGTCGGACGAGCCGGAAGCTTTCGAGAAGCTCAAGAAGTATGCGCTAGAAGGGTATGAGACCAGCTCTCAATGTTTTTCGTCCAAGGAGTATGTTGTTCTCACCAAAGCCTTTAACAGGTATCGCCTCAGCACACCAGCCTTTGGCGTGATTCGGAATGTGGCTACGGGCAAGGCGGACATAAAGGATGGGCCCCGCGTCGTGTCCGTCCAACAAGGCAATTCTCTATTCGTGGATTTCGTTACCGCTGGTACCGACCCTGCAAAGTTTCCCGATCCGTACGAAATCAAGCTGGATCGACCAGACGATCTCTACATTCACCATGGCTGGGGTCCCCATTCCTGTCTCGGCCGCTCTATTGTCACCGTTGCGGGTGCTAGTATGCTCCGCACCTGTGCTCGACTGAGCAATTTTCGACGGGCTCCAGGACCTGCAGGGGAGATGAAGAGTAAGACAGTGAATGGTGCATTCAAACTCTTCCTATCTGAGGATGGCAGCACATGGGGGCCTTTCCCTAATGGTGAGTAAAACAAATCAAGAACACGGAGGAATACGTTGCAACACTAACACATCGATAGCCAAAAAGGTCATCTTCGAGCGTGCTGATGGGACATATTGACTGCGCTTCGGACTTGGGGGGACCCTTTAGGTTCTGGGACATGGTCAATGGGCACACGGGTGGTATTGGGTTAGGTTGATTACCTGGTAGGATTCGTTGGTTGAAGGAAGGAAAAGTGGAAAAGCATCACTTTCGGACTCAGCTTTGTATATGTACGTACAGTAGGTTTGGTAGTTTGTCCATCACACCAAATTGACACATGATACCTTATTAAACGCAACCTGGAAGCTTTGCTCAGAGGAACTCTAAAGCGAAGTGAACTGTACACATAACGATTGGGTCATCCATACCACCTGGACATCAATGCAACGCACCGCGAGAGTTGCTTGATCAACTTCTACCAGATACGTGCCAACTGCACCAGCCTCTCCTGAATTATCTACCAGTTTCCCTCACGGCTAACCAACAATTGAACACAACGCTCCCTGACCACAGTCTTCCACCTCTGTCCGCCGAACTCATCACTTTCGGGACTTCAATTCAAACGACGATAAAACAAATTTCAGATAGGATACACGTTTGTCGACAAAGATGAAGATTTCAACAAACACGGCCGCATACCAGCCTTGTGTCGTCTGGGGCCTCTAGGCGACAAGCCCTGGAGCAAAAAGAAAACAGGCGCGATTGGTCGACTCGACTTCCATCACGGAAGTCAAAAGTTACAACTTCTTGGCTTCGTGCGCGCTTCTTTACTATGAGAAAGGCAAACGGGTCAAGTCGAATCCGGGAGTGTGTCGTGCTGGGTTCCAGCAGTGGCACCACAACGATGTCTGCCGACGACGTACCGGTTCTCATGATCTATCATCTCGGACATGAGTAGCCAGCTTTGAGTCTCGACAATGCACCCAGTGACCCTGAGGATGTGTGCCAATACTACTACTGAGTGAATATTCTTGAATTCGCAATGTGATAGTCTCACTAGTGGAACTTGAAAGTTGAAACTAAGGAAATGGAGGCCCGAAACATTGTTTCTTGGGCTCCATATCCGTTTAGTAGGGGAGACGGGATGGTTGTAGAACGTCGGTTAGCCCGTCGTCCTGACTGATAGTATTCAGACCAGGCTGGAGAGACGAGGAGGCCATACAAGTATTGTACTGGTAGGTACAGTAGTACACGGCACCGACTAACCCCGCCGAGCACCCCCGGTTGTCGTCTGCCGGACCCCGGCCGCGTCCCCAAATCATCACCAACCTTAACCCCAACGCTCCCCGCACAACCCGCATCCAACACGGGTCCCAAGCTGCTGCAGGGTTCCACAAACCACGCGAACTGCTTGGGGTTGGTGGGGTCCGACGGCAATAAAACAACGACCCAGGCCCAGGCCGCGTGCCTGGAATCGCCTGCAATGGCCTGCATCAACCCGAATGCTCTACCATAGGTTCGACCCCTGGACCGGACAGCTACGAGTTGTAGTCCGAACGCTTAGGTTCCCCGGATCCCGCCCCGTGAATGCGGGGGAAGATGGCGCTTGGTAGAACGGGACCCGCGGCCGCTCATAAGTCTAGGTAGCCCAGGACGCGTGAGTGTCCCATCATCTCGGAATCCCTAGTAATACTCTGTTTCCGATTCTACATCCCATCCCCATCCCGACAAATGACAGACCCACGAGAACGTCTCGCCTCCCTTTCCCGTCAGCTACTCGCACCAAACGCCCAGGAGGACGACGTCGCCAACAACAGAGCCAAGAAGATGGACGCTTCACCACCTACTAAACGCCCCTTTTCCAAAGTCAGTATTTACTATTCACCGTCCTTCCTCCCCACCCATTCTTTTCGTTCCACGCCCACTAACCACCCATTATGATAAGTAGATCATAATAGTAGGCGCCGGCCCCTCCGGCCTGCTCCTCGCGCTGCTGCTCTCCAAGCACGGCATCCCGGTGCAGATCCTGGAAGCGGCGTCGCAGCTGGACAACCAGCCGCGGGCGGCGCACTACGGCCCGCCGGCGATCCCGGAGTTTGTGCGGGCGGGCATCGCCGACGCGATCCGCGCGCGCGGCATGGTGTTGAACACCATGTGCTGGCGGCGCGACGCGGCGGCCGGCCACCGCTACGTCGCCGGCTTCAACGCGCACGACGCGCTGCGCGACGTCGACGGCATGGACGTCCGCACCCACTGCCTCGCGCTGCAGGACCTGGACCAGCTGATGCTGGACGAGGTGACGCGCAGGTACGGCGGGACCGTCTCGTGGGAGCATAAGGTGGTGCGTGTGGGGCAGGACGCGGAAGGGGCGTGGTGCGAGGTCGAGGTTGGCGCGGACGGAGGAGAAAATGAAGGGGAGGAGGAGAAGAAGAAGAAGAAGAAGAAGGTGGTCGTGGTCAGGGGAGATTATGTGGTCGGCTGCGACGGGGCGAATAGCATCGTCAGAAGGAGCCTGTTTGGGGATGAGTTCCCTGGTTTCACGTGGGATGCGCAGATTATCGCTACGAATGTGAGTCTTTCCTTATACTCCCATCCCTCTCTAGCTCTCTCATCTGGAGTTTGGCGAGCAGGTTGCAAGGAAGAAGAGATCAGAAAGGGGGCACGCGCGCTGACACAGGCCACGGCATGGCAATCTGGGACAGACATACTACCCGTTCGAGGAGAAGTTCGGCTGGCACGACGCTAACTTCATCATCCACCCGGAGCATTTCTTTGTAAGACATCCCCACCCCCTGAGCTTTCGTTCCATCACCTCCTCATCGCAAACAAACAAAAGAAAGAAACAAAGAAACTAGCTTCGGCTTAACACTTCTTCTGGCTGACTTGACTTGATGAAAAAACAGATGGCCGCCCGGATCACGCGCGACGGGCTCTACCGCATCACCTACGGCGAGACGCCCGGGCTGTCGCGCGACGAGTACCTGGCTCGGCAGCCGTGGAAGTTCGAGACCATCCTGCCGGGCCACCCTAAGCCGGACGCCTACAAGATGGTCAACTTCTCGCCGTACAAGATGCACCAGCGGTGCGCGCCCCAATTCCGCGTCGGGCGCGTGCTGCTCGCCGCCGACGCGGCCCACCTGTGTAACCCCTGGGGCGGGCTGGGCATCACGGGCGGCTTCGTCGACGTCGGCGGGCTATATGACTGCCTGGCCGGCATCTGGGACGGCCGGGCGGACGAGTCGATCCTGGACCTGTACTCGGAGAAGCGCATCGAGAAGTGGCGGACCATCATCGACCCCATCTCGCAGGAGAACTTCCGGCGCGTGTCCGACAGGGACCCCGCCACGAGGTTGGAGAGGGATGAGTTCATGCAGCTGCTCAAGAAGGGCGAGACCGACGAGGCCTTCCTGAAGGAGCTGCTGCTGGCGCCCATGGAAGTGCGCTATGACTTTACGCAGCATTACAAGGTGGCTTAAGCATTAAGAAAAAATGCTAGTAGCCATGTTGGGACGTCCTAGTCGATGCTCGTGATCTTCCTCCCCTCACTCCACCACATCTTGAGCGGACAACTAGCCGGGACGTATCAGTACTACCTTACACTACGCTTACCCGATCCAACCACACATCCTCGAGGTCGTGCATAATAAGCATACAATCAATATTAATCCATACTAAGCTAGGCGCAAGCAAATACACCATACTTCATATTAGCAACCTCCCTCCAAAGAAACTACTCCACACCTCCCTCCAAAGAACCTTCCACATAGACCCCCTCCACAACATCTGCAACATCCCCATACGAAAGAAACGACATCACCCGCGACATAAACAACCTTGCTCTCGGTGTCACCGACCCGGTACACAACATCTACCACCATCCTCCGAATCCCCTCCTCCATCCCGAAGTGATGGAATCGGGCAGAAGCAAGAAGCCCCCCTTCCCCCCACCCAAAAAAAAAGAAAAGAAAAGAAAAGAAAAGAAACAGGAAAACAAAAAGAAAAAGGAAATAAAATATCATACTACCCATGTTCTTGTTCTCAAGGGGGTATCATCATATCTCGCCATGCACCATATCGTCCCCAACAAGTCGTGAATGAACCCCGCTGAAATGCAACCTAAGCCACCGTTTCCTGCCATGATCTGAAATCCACAGATGCCGCCCGTCCGAGTTGAGTTGGGTATTCCACCGTGACCTAGTAGTTCCCTTGGTCGTTTCGTAGTTCGTAAAAGCAAGACAAGATGGTCGTCACTCCTTTTTTTTTTTCTCCGATTCCGATGGCGCCCCAGGTAAAAGCAAAACCAACGCAGGACCAATTTAGCTTCAACTCCAAGCAACCGTGCCCACCCATACATTAGGAGACTCGCAACAGGAGATGCAGAAGAAAAGATGACCAAGAAAAGATGACCAAGAAAAGATGACCAAGAAAGGAAGAAGAATACCTAATTGGTTCCTACTCCTTCTTCGTATTGTTGCCCGGGTTCACCCCTAAAGCGCTGCTGCTGCTGAGACGCTTCGTTGGTCGCAACGGCTACGAGCGCGTCCAGTCCACGCAGGAACTCCCTGTTTGCTCCCGGGTTCGGCGGCCGCTCGGGGATCCGCTCCATCCGCGCCCTGCCAGGTTCAGGCTGCTGGTGCATAGCAGCTTGCTGCTCGCGAGCCGGAAATCCTTGGAAGGATCCCATGTTCGGGTGGAGAATGCGGTCAATGACGTTTCGCCGCTGCGGATAGTGGTTGGTGTCTTCAGGCGGGGTAAAAGTAGATCGCCCATTGTGCCATCCGAAGTGACTAGGTGGCCGTGTAGTGCTGGCCAAAGGCGCTGACAGGGTATGTTGATGTCGAGGCAGAGGCCTAGGCTCGAGAGGAAGGTACGCTGGCCTCGATAATAGAGGAAGTGCTCCTCTCGGCGCGGTATGCGTCTCAGGCTCGAATCCGACCCGAGCCTGCTCAGCCTGAGCAAGGAGGGCCTGGTTGGCTTCGTTTGCCCATGCCCAAGCGCTGTCCCTCGGTGGGGTGTTATTGATTGCGGGCCTGATTGGGTCCTCACGTCGATCCCAGTGATCCGAGTCGGTGAACTGCAGGACAGAATTCATTGAGGGTGCGGTTTCATTCTCCCTCACGATCCGGTCGAACGTCTCTATGCCTGGAAGACGTACCGTCTGTGACGGGGGTCTGCTTGGCGGCCCGTAGTAACCACCATCCGTGTCGGGATGCCACGTGCGTCTGCGCCATGCCTCATCTCCGGCCGAGGACGCGTTCAACCCGGACGGCCCGGGTAAGGGCCCTCCGAAGGTTACGCCATGCGGCGATTGGAAAGGGTTGGCCCCGGATGGCACGCTCAAGCGGCGGCCGGGTGTCCTGGAGCCAGCGTACATGCTGTTAGATCTAGCATGAGAAGGGCCAGAATAAGCGGGGCCCCAATGAGGGCTGCTCTGGCCGTGAGAGAACGTTGCCGAGGTTGGGGTGCTGAAATCACTCGGCGAAGGTGGCAAGTAATATTGCCCTTCAAGATTGTAGTATGGCTCGCCCCCCGGATACCTCGGCCGCTCATCCGCCATCACGAGCGGCGGCGGCCTGGGGCGAGCCTCGTCTACGGGATACGTAGAACCCAGCGAGCTCGCGCTTGCGATACTCGACATGGACGACATGGAGAAACTCTTTGCGTGACCACGGCCCCCAGATCGAATGCTGTCGCCTGGTGACGCTCTGGATCGGCTGCTGGTGGGGCGTATCCTGTCCGTCCTGTGCTGCCTTTGGAAACGTGCTCCTGTAGCCGCAAGAGACTCGGGCGGAATATCCTCCCTGTGGTGTACGGTAGCCGAGTGCTGCCGGAGGTTGTCGTACCTCGAAAAGCGCTTCCCGCAGCCGCACGCAAAAGGCCGTTCCCCGGTATGCTTTCTAAGGAACCAACACCGTCAGCGACCCATCACACAAAGTTCATGAGCCCTTTGCACATTACCTGATATGACGAGCCAGGTGTTCGCTCCTGGTGAAGCTCAGGGTGCACGGGGGATAGCCCTTGCAGGGAAACCTTGACGGGTTCTTCTTTCTGTTCTTGGTTCCGCCCACTTTCGCGCTGCCTTCGTCATCTGACATATCGTCACCACCATCCTGCGAATCCCCGGATTGTCCCGCCTGTCGGGAGTCGACAGTCGTTCTGGGCGGTCTTAGTTCGGGTATCTGCACCGAGTCGGGAGGTCCCGAGACTGGAAGTGGCCTCTGGGACGCCAACGCGCTGGTCGCAAAACTGTCTCGAGTTGGCGTCGTGGCGTCCTCAAGTGGTCTTGTTGACTGGGCGGGGGCGGTCGTTGGTCGCGGTGTTCTCGGTGGTGAGCTTGAAGTAGCTTCTGTGGCCGAGTCTTCCCGCGGGATATTGACGGGCCGAAATGCTGGAGCCATGGTTAAGGTCTACGATGTCACAGACGTTTCGGTCGGAAGGGGTGGCCGCTAGGCCCTGGACGACGGCGAGATGAAGTGTCGACAGCCCGGCGAGGCTGAGACGACTAAGCCCGCCGCAGGGGTAAGTGCGGGGGAAGCGGTTTGGGAATGCCCAGGTGATTGCGCCGACGGGCCGACGCAAGAAACGGAGGCGCCAGCGGGGCGATGCGTGCGTGGGATCAGAAAAGGGATCGGATCCGGGTCCAACCGCTGGAACTGCTCACTCGGGAACGTGGCAGTTGAGAAGCAGTTGCGCGATGATCGGCCTGGAAAATGTTCGTGAGATGGATGTCGTATTTTCCAGGTTGTTTGTCGAGAAAAGATACGGTGCGGGATGGAGCGGGTGCTACTTGGGTGCTTCCAGCGCATCCGGGTCCACGGTGGGGATTTGAGAACGGCACAGCTCAGGCTGAAAGGGAGTCAGGCCGATTGCAGCCAAGACAAAATAAAATCCCCGGAGAGTGCCGCAGCTGGGAAAGCCGTATATACGGGCAGGGTAAGGAACAAAAAGCAGGTCCAGCCAGAAGAAAATGCGGGATGGAGAGATGGATGTTCCTCGGTTCTCTGCAGGAACCAGGGGGTGGTGCCAAGGGGGCTTTTTGTATGACTGCACTTGCGCACGGGCTGCGACTGCATCGAGCCACCATCCACTCACACTAGAGCTTCAATGGTGGAAAAGTTCAGACCACCCAACTTTCTCTGAAGCTATTTGACGTGTACCTACAGTATCAAATTACAATGCCCACAGGAATACATACCTCATCGATACCTCATCGTGCTCAGTTGTGGCTCCCTGGCTTGCTCTGCCCGCCGCTGCTCGCCCCCTTGCGGCAAAGCGCTGGGCCCGCAGCACCAACCACCGTCGCCGGACTCCCGCTTGGTGTGGGAGGTTGGCCCAGCGCCTTGCCACCCATGCGATGGCCTCCGAGTTGCACACCATGTCGCTCTAGCGTCAGGATGAGGGCCTACGATGTCAGGAAGAAGGTCGACCAGCCCCCCCTCGAGAGGTGGTGTCAAGTCGCGTCCAGGGATCACCGCGGTCTCGGTCTTGGCACTCCGCCAACCCTAGTCCGGTGTACATATGGACTGTGTACAGAGGGGCGTCAGAGGTTTCCAAGAAGAGGCAAGTGACAGGACCCGAGCGGCATCATTCCTGCAAACCACGGAAATGTGGATTTCTCCTCGAATTCATCGCTTGATCAAGACTGGTGAGGGCCGGCTGCGTTACGTCCAGTTGACACGGAATGAGGGGCAACTACTCCGTACCTTACACAAGTCGTGTGAAGCTGCCGAAGGTGGCCTAGCTCAGCTTTCTCCCGTTTCTCGAGGGTCGGGTCACCCGTACTCCATGAGTTAGCGCCAGCAATCGAGAAATCAAGAGCCTAACCACCTTCCTTCTCTTTCTGATGACTCGCGATTTTATGCGCCCAGACGATGGGAGCAATGTTCCGTCTAGAGGTTTGATTGAGTTAACGCCCGAGCTTTGCCGGCATGGCTGTTCGAGTCGAGGACTCCGTACTAAGGTAGGTAAGTACTAACTGAAGCTAGCAGCTAAAAGCTATCGGCTTGCACATCCATTGCCCCGAGTCATGCACGTCCGGTGCTCTTGCCCCTTCCTTTGTCCTGCAGATGCGACGCCAATCCCGTCCTCAGGTACTCTCCGCCTTTGGTTCCTGACACTGGTCAGGTACAATACTATAGGTACCCAACGTGTAAGCATTTCCGGGGAGATTGTTAACTACACCATAGGTTTCTCTTAAACCACCTCGAAGAAAATTGGATAACACGGTGGTAAGGCTCATAATCGCTCGGCACTTTATCTGCAGCCTGCCTTGTCTGCATCAACTGCTGCATCGATATCCGTATGCGCTATGGCAACCTGTGCAAAGCAGATATACATTACCTACGTCACCATGGCGGCTGGCCCCACTTGCCGAGCGAATGCAACAGTGGGGCTTGCCCTAGTGTAGAGGAGGGAAAGTCTCTCAACCGCCTTGGGCAGAATAAGTGAGACACGAAACCCAGTACCCACACACACGAAGTCAGGATCTGTCCAGGCCTTTTGCTCGGATAGAATATGTCAAACTGAGACGCTTTCGTTATAGAGCCGACGAAACGTAAGGCAATACACAGGGCATCTGGTACGGGGTTCTTTTCGCTCCTTGAATGAGCGACGCACTTGCAGTGTACGGTAATCGTGACGCAGGTGATGGATCCGCCTCGTTGCGGGGGGCGCACAAACGGGGAACCGAAAATAACCCACGACGTGGCGAGATGAGGAACCCAAGCCAAGCTGTGTTCCGATTGAACCTTGTGGACGGACTCTGTGTATCACTTTAGGGTGTCGTTCAAGCTAACGGCCAAGGACGCTGATAAATAGGTATTTATTTATTAAATAATGTCCAGAGTCTCCACGCCCGACCGAGCCTGATATCAACGCCCGAGAGTACTTGATAGTCGATACTTAGGTAGGAATACTACTTCCAGCACCGCACCCTCCCCTTTCAACACGTCCGGTAAGCACGGTTCCTTGTATGTCGTAGTCAAATCCGACGAAAGGCCATCGACTACAATCAAGTCAGTGGGCGTAGACTACATGCGTTGATTGTGTTGTGACGTTGATAACCGAGCGCTACTATCACGGTTTCCGTTTTGCTTAAATGGGCAACTCCTCGGTGTTGTCATCACATCAAGTAATTCTGGAACGCAGCCATTTACCTATCCAAAGCTCGTGTCAAAAGCCGCATGGCTAGGCAGTCCTGCAACAACGCATCTTGATACATCTGCGATGGTCTAGATTCAGCAACATCTCTCTGACAAGGGCAACCCGGGTGACCGCCTTTTCTCCCGTCCTCTCGTGCCCTTCTCTGCAAGTCTTTCCATCCATATCTATGACACGTACTCCATCTACGACACGTACTCACATAAAAAACTTGTCACAAGCTGCTGGTACATGTAGTCCAAGCGTGCACTGCTGACGCAAGGGAGTCAGGATTCCCCGCTCCTTGCCCTTCCACTTCCATGCCATCGACCCATAGAGAAGCCTGCTGGCCCTAGCCGTGGGGGCCCCCATCTTGCTTCGGTCAGCGTTTTGAGTTGCGCTTTGTCCTAGTCTCTCTAGTCTACGTCTAGACACTGTGCTGGTCATAGTGATGGATCATGGATCCAGAATATGGCAGTGTGAATCACCGAATGTCGCCAAAGTGGCGAATTGTCCGAGCATGAGCTTGCGCGTCTCGAGTGATTTCCCAGTCAAGCGCAAGGTTTTGAGACTCGGGGCCGAGAATCCAACCCGGTGGTGTCTGTGGGGGGGAGTGATTAGGTGTGCGTCCTCGTATTTCTGCTTGCAGCAAGGCTGCACAACAGCCCCTCGCAGTAACAGTAACAAAACTCTACCATGGATCCTCAGGCACTGACACGGTTTGGGAGCGCTCGAACATCCCATCAACCAACTTGGGAAAGAAAGAAGGAGAGTGCCATCAGCGAGATGTCGACGAGGGTGTTCAGATCCACCTGGTAAGTAGGCCAGCCCCAAGCCGAGTGAAGTCAGCCTGTGTGATACTCTGGTCTGTCAGCCAAAATATGGCAGGCGAACGAAGCTCTGATACTCTCGTTATCCACCCCGCGCCGATTAGAATACCGAACCTTAAGGTTCGCTTTCCCTACCTCGAGTTCCTTCCCTGTCACACGTCTCCAGGCCTAGTAGGTGGGTGAATGGCTTTTCTCCAAAACAAGAATTCCCAGAGTCCGTATCCCACAGCGGACCATGAAGACACCGATGAAACTTTGAGTTGCCGACCCTGCACATAGGACCCATGTATTGTGTCTCGACATTTCCCAACAAGCTGCAGCCTCTACTAGACCATCCATAAACTACCAACAACGTCTTTGTCTCCAACGGCAGAGCCGACTTTGCTATTGTGCCGACTCTAAACGTGAATAGGGGAAATACTCTCTATTCTATCCATCATCTGCTGCTAGCGTAGTAATTCACCTCCCCGCCACTACCGGCCCCCTCTCCTCCACCACCGCCCATCCACCCCATCTCCCTCATGGGCCACTCGATCCAACCCTTGTGCTCCTCATCCAACACCTCAAGCGCCCGCACCATGACGTGCTCTCCCCACCCCTGCAGCCACCAGTGCGCTTCGTGCTGTTTCAGCAGCACACAGAAGTGGGCAAAGATGGCCACGGCCTCCTGCCTCGGCTCGGTGCCCCGCAGCAGCGGCACTAGCGAGTCCGACACCTCCCACAGCCACACCATGGCGTCCAGCACGTCCCTCGGGGTGGCCGGGTCCCGGCTGACCACGAGCGCCAGCTCCAGCTCGTCGAGCGCGTGCGCGTAGGTGTGCAGCAGCTCCGTCGACTCCTCATCGGCCCCCGCCGCGCGCCGGCCGCCGCCGGTGGTGGTGGTGGCGAAAATGCGCGCGCGCAGCGGGGCCAGCAGCGGCTCGTTGGAGGAGTGCTCGTGCAGCTTGGCGCGGTGGGCGTGCCAGCGCGCGCGGCCGTAGTGCAGGAACGGCGCGGCGACGGTGTCCAGCCCGCGCTCGCCGAGCACGTCCATGATGGATTTGCCGCCCGACACCAGGAAGGCCCAGTCCGGGAACCGTCCGAGCTCGCTGTTGCTGCTACTACTAAGACTGCTGCTGCTACTGCTGCCTATGAAGAAGGTGCCGTCTGGGTTGGAGCGGCGCGGGGATGCTAACGCTGATTGGGGAGAGAGGGGTTGTTATTAGAGCCGCTGTGCGGAACGAAAACGCAACAAGGAGGGGAAAAGGATAGAATGTACCGAAGAAGATGGTCAGCATGCTAAAGATGAACAGGCTGGCGGCGGTGTCCTTGTCGATCTCGTGCTCGGCGGCCATGACGCGCATCGCCGAGCGGGCGGCCTTCTGGTGCAGCAGGATGCCCGACTCGGTGTAGAAGTTGCGGCGGTCGGGCCGGTGGTAGGCCAGGTGCAGCGCGCTGACGGCCAGCACGGCGCGCATGATGTAGTCGCACGTCAGGCCCAGCTGGACCACGTCATCGCGCCAGAACTCCCACAGGCTGGCGTCGGCGGTGAGCGTGGAGTACGTCTTGGTGGTGAAGTTGTGGAGCAGCTCGAGTTCGAGGAGCGGCAGCTGTTCCCCGCCGCCTTCCGCTTCCGAGACCGCGCCAGCGTAGGGGGAGGGCGGGTTGGCGGGAGACGCTGAGGAGTGTGAGTTGGCTGTGGATGATGTCCGCGGGTTGGTTGCGGCGGCGCTGCGTCCCCTGAGGAAGGGGCACTCTACGCCATGGGATATGCAGTTGAGACAGGCTGGCCGTCTCTCGTCGCACTGGGCCTTGGTTAGCTGCGCTTGGTTACAGACACCGAACGGTATGAGACATTCCAAACCCACCTTGATTTTCCTCGCCTTGCAAGTCGAGCAGCCTGTGCGGCTCTTCTTGTGGGTCCGTCGACCGCCACCGGCCGGCCATGGGGCGCGTTGTATGGAGTCTGTGGAAGGCGTCGGCAACCCGCTCGCAGGGGACGATGCCACGGAAGCGGGGCTCGGCGGCGGGGGCTCCGTGGTGTCGATCGGAAGGACGGAAGTTGCCGGAGCCGTTGCTTCAGCCCGATCCGACATCGAGATGCGCTGCGGCATGGATTGTACGATGATTGGCTGGTGCTGTCCCGAAACCGAGGGCTAGCAACGGTTCGAATCGCGGGTAAGGCGACAGGAATCAGATCGTCACTGTCAGTGTCACCGTTAGCCAAGGCCGTATGTTTGGGTCCGTGATCCCCTAACTGATAGCTCTATTCAACTTAGCTGCACTTCGCATCCATCTATTGCAGCTTGGGTTTCTGCCTCCACGTTTCCTGAATACTACCTGGGCACCGTAGGTAGTCCTTGGAGTCTTGGAGATGCCACCCTACAATCTACTCGCTATCAACCAGAGCTCGATGGGTTCAGCACGGATTGAAAATCCAGGTATGTTTGTATTGTACATGTACCTACAATAAACAGAGGGAGCGGCAGGGGAACAGAACGAATGGACCACGCTGACATCCCAGAGGCGGTCTGCAATCTGGGGACGGTTTCGATTCGGCTTGTCAGTGGGCCGGAACCAGGAACCGGAAAACGTGTGAAATCAAATGGTCCACCGACAAAGATCTTGAATCCCCACCTTGCAATGCCATAAAAGCTAACCCACCCTCGCGGCTCGCGGTAGGGCAGACCTGCGCAACGATGTGTTGCTCTGCGTGAAGAGCTGGCTTACTGCCCCGTGTGTCTTATGCCCGTAAGTAAGATGGTTGGGGGCTTAAAGTCGGTATTGAGGCACATTGAGAGGAATTAGAAATTCAGCAGTAAAGAGCGAAAGCGAAGTGGTGGGGGTTGTACGGAATGGGATGCCTACTGAACACGGGGACCAGAGCTTCGAGAAAAGCTCCGCCGGAAATCTTGGCTCACCCCAGGGCGCCGTCCCAATCGTATTTTGCTCGGTTTCGCAAACACCGACAAATCAGACACCGGAACTTTGAGAAAACTTCACCCTCGGGTGTGTTTCCAGTCGCACTCGCGTACCCACCGTAACCATACCGAGTCCCGAGTCCCTGGATTTCACCACGCCTCTCGGAGATATGACCGTCCCACCCATCTCTCACACGCAGCCCCCAATGGCTCAGATTTCACGCCGAGCCCATGCAGAGAACCATGCAGAGACGCATTATCGGGCAAGGCTTGCAGATGACGCAAAGGAGCGAGGAGGATGAATCTCACATCGATGCAACGCTGCATCCGCCAAGTGTGCCTAACAAAGTGCACTGCCCGATCCATCCGTAGCCGAGGGCTCCGTAGAAAAGAGAGGGCGTCATCCTCTTCGCCCTCATATGCTGTGTTCTGACCTTTCTGCAAACTAACTCTAGTCTCTCGTTATTCTTTTCTCCGCAGACCTCGGATCGAGTTTCCCCGGCCTTTATTGTCGTCTTTATCTGATCGGACCGAACCGGTCCCCTCTGGTCCACACGTCCGAAGTCCCGGGCTGCCAGCTTGATCGAGGTTACAAAATCGCCCCGCCCCGCCGGCCGTCAGCAGTTTTGCTTTAGTACCTTACCACAGGCGCCATGTCGACGAATTCGCTGCCCAAGGGGTACCGGCCCTCATACGCCGTCTGCCACGAGGTGTCGCCGATCTGCCCCGTCAAGGCCACGACGCTCGGCTACTACCCCAACGAAGGCCTCAACATCTTCTTCACCATCGGCTTCGGCTTGGCGGCGCTCATCGCTCTCTCGCTAGGCGTATGGAAACGGACATGGGGCTTCACCATCGCCATCGTGGCGGGAACCATTCTTGAGTGTGTCGGTATGTGCATACACATCCCTCCATGCACAACCACCTTTCCCTTATGCCACACACACACACACTAACGCGAATGATTTTTTTTTAAAAAAGGCTATGTCGGCCGCACACTGCTCGCCACGAACCCGTGGAATGACGGGGCCTTCAGGATGCAGATCGTGGCCATTATCCTCGGCCCGACGCTGGTGTGCATCGGCCTGTACCTGACGCTCAAGCACGCCGTCAACGCGCTCAACCGGTCGCTCAGCCGCGTCAAGCCGCGCGTCTACCCGCTCTTCTTCGTGCCCGCCGACGTCTCCTGCCTCGTCATCCAGGCCATCGGCGGGGGCATCGCGGCCTCGGCCGGCGGCGACAACTACGCGCTGCTGCAGCACGGCAACCGGACCATCATGGCCGGCATCGTGCTGCAGGTCGTCGTGCTGGGCTTCTTTGGCGCCATGGCCGCCGACTACCTGGTGCGCGTGGGGCGGTATTTCCGCGGCAGTGGTGGCGGCAACAACAACGTGGCGCCCGAGCACCAGGCCGGCGCGGCGCTGTGGGCGGACAAGAAGTTCCGCGCGTTCCTCTGGGCCATGGCGCTGGCCTACGTCGCGCTGCTGATCCGCTGCATCTACCGTATCGCCGAGATGGCCGGCGGCTGGGGCAACCACATCATGCAGGACGAGCCGTCGTTTGTCGTGCTCGAGTCGTTCATGGTGCTCATCGCCTGCCTGCTGCTGGCCGTGTTCGCGCCGGGCATCTTCTTCCCGCAGATGTCGCACTCGTTCCGGCGGGCGGCTGGGGAGCAGGAGGAGGAGGAGAAGCGCCCGCAGACGGAGAGCGACGAGGCCGGGTTGGAGATGGGGGAGCGTGTTTGAACCGGGTACAATAGAGGATTCGGGCATTTAGACGTTAGATTAGACCTCTACCATACAGTTGGATATCAATATCTTAGTCAGAAAGGCCCCGTGATCGGCCCGGGCGCCGGTACCCTCTGTACTGAGCAGGCTTTCCCGATATCTTCGGAGAGACTAGTACTCTGACATCTTAGACATCTACCAACAACCTCCCCTGCCGCAACCAAGCCCGCTCGTTCCCATATATCAACTGTTGTCCCGTCTGGCCGGCCATTTCCAGTCCGGTTCATCTCCCTGTCACTTCACACAGACTTAACAAGTCTGACTCTTACCATCGTTGTAGTGTCGCTCGTCGCACTCAGCCGATAACCACAACCCTAGCAATGCTTTGCTTACTAGCGACCTCCTTTTTGCTTGGGTCACGGTCCGAGATCCCAAGCCATACGCTACCTCGGGTAGTACGACTTGGCTAGCGTTCTTATTAGCCATCACATATAGTATGGCTTGGCCAGAGCTCTCCAACCGCACCTACGGCTCGACTCCCAGAGGATTCCACCGTTTGACGGATGGCTGCAATTGCCGCTTTTGGAAAGCCCAAGGAGTAGTGTTGGTCGTACTCACAATCGTAGTACTCATATCTCCCCGCGTCACAGCGCCGCATTTTTGGTAGTAATTACACAATATGCAAAACTTCCTATGTTGGCAGCCCCCCAAATCTGCTGTGATCTTGCACTCCCCGAATATAATGCCTTGTTTCTGACCCGATTAGCACATACGACCATACCTGGTAGAAAATACGGGATCCCGTCCGCTCTCCCTTAGTCAAGCTACCAAGGGCCGAACCAGTACTCAGGTGGGTGACCACTGGGGAATCCTCGGTGTTGTATGTTTTTTTTTTTCATTTTGCGGATTTTTGCTCCATCACAAATCTTGGCAGAGGGACCCTGATCGATGATGATTTGAAAGTCGGAAGGATTACTAGTATGTATGAGCCATTATGAAGTGCCGCCGTCCTCCGCTCTCGGCGTTTTGCTCACGACCCCATATTACCTCGGTAGCCATGCCCTCCTCCACCTCCCTTAGCACATGCATGATCAAGGGCTAGGGGGCAAGCAGTCCCAGATCCAGGCCTCGAGCTCCGAAAATGTCCAGCTTAGGTATGGCAAAGCCTACGTCAAGTTTAACACCAAGTCTTCCATAATATAGGCGGTGATGTCATTTGGTATATGTCAAAGTCCGCTCCTATTTCCCATTTTAGTACCAGCCAAATCTCGAGCACGACACAGCGTAGGAACTTGGAACCGGCGTCGAAGCAGATCTCAATGTAAGGCAGGGCCGTCCATATGCCGTTCCTCGGACGCTTGCAGAATCGGATTCATCTCATGGACGAATGGTTCTATAGGATGCCACCGGCATGTCAGTTTCCTGCAAGGAAGCTTCCAGGTCGAGCGATTCGTTGCGGTTGAGCGGGATTCCCGTAGCATGCCGATTAGGTGGGACGTCAGATTGTCCGAATGGACTGATGGGTGCTGGCTGAAATGGAAGGGCCATACAGGGGAATGCACAGGGGAGAGAGGGGGAACCGGTAAGGCTCTAGACTAAGGCACCGCAAGGGTCAGATGTGCTCTATTGTGAGTCTCCGTCGCTCTGCCACGACCGTTGGAGGGACAGAATGCTCACGGTTGTGGCTGAGTGTGGAACTAGGCATCTCAACTCAACCTGACCAGACCGGTTGCTCTTTACCGAAATCGTCCTACAAACCTGGGTGATCCAATATGGTTAACAACTACCTTAAGTAAGTACTAGATGTCGACGTGCCGAGATACTAGTACCACACGAAGTTGGAGGGTAGCAAAGACAGTATCTGGGGGCGGGCTGCTTAGTAGTGCATATTGTTTACGCTACGTTTGAGAAGATGAGGCTTCGACTCAGCAAGAGTCGAGATACGGTCTGGTTCAGGCTGAATGTGATTTTGTCAGGATTGGTAAAATAATCCTCTCCTACTAGGGAACTATAGGATTAGCAGTAAATCTACCATTGAAAATAGAGAGCAGACCTTCCTTCAATATAAGTGCACAGTAATATAGGGGAAAAATAATAGTGATTAGGCAAGATAGGATATATATCCCATCTATGTAAGCGGTCCCGCCCTCTTCCCCTTCCTTCCACAGCCAGCTGTGGTTGCAAGACACCCATGAACCCAAACCCAGTCTCACCGTCCTGAAAGCAATGCGTCTTTGATGTCCCTTATTCCCCCTTTCCGTTCCCCATCAACCCCCCCAGCCAATGCGAAATTCAACCCAGAAACTGTCCCCCAGCCATAACACAGACCAGAAACGCCTACCCCCCAAGCCCAGCCCAGCCCAGGATCGCCCAAATCCACTAAGCACCCATAAGCGAAACCCGGCTCGCACCAAACCACACCCCCGTAAAGAAGAAGGCCATCAACAAGGTGACAGCGACCGTCACAACAGCAATAGCCTCCACCTCAAACCGCCGCATCCTCTCCTTCTGCCTCCGTTCCCGCAGCAATAATTCCCTCAACTCCTCCTCACGGCCCAGCTCCAACCGCTCCGCCAGCCTCCTCTCCCGCGGCGCGGTACTCATCCTGGCCCTCATCAGCATCATCATCGCGGACGGCCTCTGCTGCTCCCCACGCATGTCGTCGAACCCCTCATTCTCATCATCATCATCATCACCATGCCCGTTCGATCCTCCCTCTCCACTTAACCCATCTCGATCATCATCACCATCACCACCACCACCACCACCACCCTCACTCTGATTATCCTCATCAAAAAGGCTCTCGTGCCGCCGCATGGGCAACCGATTCCGCAGCCCCAGCGCCTCCTCCATGCTCCCCGCCGCGGGCGACCATGATGTGCTGGCGGTGGTGGGCTTGACGTCGCGCAGGTACTTGACCACGCGGGCGGGCGATCCGAACGCCACGCTCATGGGCGGCACGTCGCGGTTGACCAGGCTGCAGGCGCCTATCACGGCGCCGTCGCCGATTGTGACGCCGCCGCTGTAGGGGAGAGAGGAAGGGGATCATGCGTTAATACTCCTAGTTACTACTACTATGCGAGGGTTGCCGGGGAGAAAAAAAGGACGGGTGAGGGAATGGAGGTGGGGGTGTGTGACACGGTATGTGGTGCTTAGCTGCTGTGCTGCGTAACACTGCACTTGGTAGGGTAGGTATGGACCAACGACATATTCAAACGGGATTAGTGGTAAGGAATAGTAGAGGGGGGGGGGCAAATACATAGGATCGACATAGAAGATAAGTGAGATATGGTACGAGGGCTGCAGAAAGGAGAGCATCACATGGGTGGTACGCGGGAAAGAACGGGGACTTACAAGATGGTGACGTTGGCTCCGATCCAGACGTTGTTGCCGATTGTGACTGGCTGGCCGATGCTGTGCCTCTGGAGGCGCTCGTCGAGCCGCAGGGGATCTTTGGTTGGGTTTTGCCATATTTAGCCGTCCATCGATTCCTTGCAGTTGCAGTTGGGTGGGTGGAGGGAGAAGACACTTACGAGTAACGCCGACGATGCTACAGTTGGTGCCAATATTGCAACCCTCGCCGATCACCACGTCGGCCACGGGCGTGTCCATGATCACGCAGTTCCGGTTGATGAAGGTGGAACCGCCCACGTGCAGCCGGATGCCGTAGTCGATGTACACGGGCGGCTTGACAAACGGCGTCTTGGCCTTCAGCGCCGGGTTAGTAAAGGTCTGGTCATGCGTAACCGCTAGCAGGCAGTCCTCGCTGCGGTCACGGTCAGGCCGCACGATGCTGGGGCACAGAAGATTAATTAGTCCACCGCTATGTACACAGCAAGTACAGTTCCGGCTCAAAAGGGGGTCGTCGACTCACTCGAGCCACTTCTGGGCCCGCTCCTCCGGGTCCGCATCGTCGGGCGTCTGATTAAATTCCCGGCATGCGCGAGCACACCGGTTTCGCGCAGCCCGGAAGTCCGGGTTTCCGGCGGGGAAGACAACTTGCGGGTGGTGAGTCTTCTCTGCCCCCTCCAGCGTGCCTGCAAGAGTGGATTGGCTGCTCATGGCGTAAGATGAGTGGCCGACCACGGGGCAACTGGGAATCTGGAATAGATGTTTTGTTTGGCGTTCAAGTCTGAATAGGCGCTGAGGCCACAGGTCGGGAATCCAGTGCGTGGTGTGTAAGTAGGCCTTATTAGTACCAGCCCGGAGATCCCAACACGTATTTATACCCAGGCAGGTAATAGTTGGCGCAGTCCGGATGGTACGCTGGCGGTACCACCACCTGAGTGGTTCCTCAGCAGCTCACGCGTGGTATGGATTTGGGCCAAACACGCGTCTGGTGAAGTTCGACTGATGGCACCCCTCCGCCTAAAAGCCGATAGCTGTTCAAAGCGGAGTGACAAAGGTAGCAACTCTCAGGGCGGACCAGAGTCTGATATCTCGCGTTGCACCTTCGAAACCGATTCGCCGTGTTCTGCGGTATGCCAGCGCGCAATGGATGTTGTACTCGATTGGAGACAGTTCATAGTAGAGATTCCGTGTCGACTCGGGAAGCCTTGCGTTTTGAGTGATGGGTCAGGTGGGTGCGAACACAAAAGGTGACCTTGAGATGACGGGGCTGGACTTTGGTCTGGTTTTAAACCCCGGTGGGAAAAGGGTATCAGCAAATTCGACAAACCCCCGCGTCTGCTGTGTCAATCATCCGCGGAAACCGGACCATCCCCTGCTCCCTTATTAGCAGTCAACCAATTTGCAGCCGTGGCCGATGACACGCATGCGCTCCCTGGTGCCGTCGCTTGTATTTCCATGTGTCGAGAGTTCACTGGGCCTCCTGGGCAGATTCTCTGCACACCTACATAGGGGCTGCGATATTCGCCCCCCCTGTTCATTCACGCTTGCCCCGGAGTGGACTCCAGCGTGAGTCTGCAGGTGAATTTCGGGCCGGCGTGTGATAGCCCCAGCGAGGCTACGCCGTATCCGGGATGGGCGTGTTGCAGGCCGGGCTCACCCCCCGTATTTGCCCTGTTGGGAGCCCTGCATAGAGCGAACTCCCAATGGTGGGCAGCTGGGCGGGCGGTCCCCGTTCGCTTGGCTGGATTGGAAATATGAGATGCGATCGCAATGATCTGAGACTTGTCACTGGCGGATTTTGTATCCAAAGCCACATGTTTTGTCATCAATCCGAGGTCCGAGCGGGCACCGGATCTAGTGCACTGCCAGATTGATTTCACTGCTGTTCAGTGGGGTCATCTTGTGCAGCACTTTGGGTATATCAATTAGTGTAGGTAAGAACCTGTTCTCCGGGACTACCTACACTAGTATAAGACATTCACGCCTCTATTGGACCCATCGCACGCAAGAATGGTGGTGTTTCGCGGCTTCGCCTCTTGTTGAGAGGGGTGTGCATTGATGAGCGTGATTCCGCGGGGTGACCCAATGCTCGTCAGCAGGACCAGGGATGCCAGGGGCAGAGATGCTCCACCGGACCGAGCGATCCGCCCATTCCGGGGCCGCCGCGGCTGCCTCCGCGAGCGTCTGCTTGCTGGGGGGGTGTCGGACCGGCAGCAGCGCAGATTGGCCAGTGTCCAACGACCCGGCAAAAGCTAGCCCAGACCCTTGCGGCGAGGGTTACCCAATTCGAACTGCGTGACCTGCTGCCCTGTTGGGCTCGCTATTTCTTCCTTCATGCGCTTTACCGAGCTCAAGCTCTCAATGGCTTCTACTTTCTGACGCCTTCACTTGCTTTTTTCTGAGGCCTGTGTACGCCTAGATTTGTCTGTTAAATCTCGCGTGCCAAACGGAAAGCGGCTGTTTCTTGGCAGCGGAAACAACTCCGAGTGAGTGAAGGAAGCCTCGAGTCGCTTCCGAAAGGAACTGCCTCTTACGAGGGGACAGTTCAACGCTGGTGTGCGAAGACAATGTCATAGAGGGGCTGTTGAAGGAGGCTGGGTTCTTCTGTCTTCCTCTGTAGGCCGGGCCGTCTCCAGGTTTCAGTCCGAGCGTTGGTGACACACTCTGGCAACTCGTTTCCTTCTTTGAGTCTCGGTGGACGGCGAACTGTTACTGGAATGTTCGCTTCCCTAACCATATAGGTCGCACTGGGTTGGGTCTTGCAGCCGACATTGGAAATAGCTGCGCACATTCCATGCTGCTAGGCATCAAGATTGAAGACAAACAAACAGAACCAGGCGTGGAGAAAAGGAAGAGGATTTAAGTTCATGCTAACCCATGTTCCATGCTGGGACCTGCTAGGTAGTACGTGATGTGCGGGCGAACCCGATGGCAAGGGGCAGCTAACCATCCGACAGGGCCGGAGCAGTGAGGCATGCAGCATTCGTGAATTTGATGCTGCGCCAATCAAGCAACCTGGAAGCATGCGTTTTCCATGACCAGCTTTGCGGGGCGGGCCCGCGGCAGGGAAAAGGGCGGTGACGGCAGTTGCTCCGAGGCGTTGGCGACGCTGCAACGGCAAGGTTACTAGTGCCAGCCTATGCAACTGGTAAAATGCACCAAGTACCCAACTGTACATGCTGTATGTCCATACTATCACTCTACGGTAGGTATGTGCGAAGTTGATTGATGAGATTCTGTAAGCAATGAACAGCGCTAGGTGATGCTTTCTGAACCATCCGAACAGGCAAAGATGGGAGACACGAGACGCACCTCAAAAACGCCCTCATGCTGAGTGAAACCAAGAGCGGCACGCGGGTCTGCAGACTGATTCCGGGGAGCAACTGCATGTCTTGGCTGATGGGGCCGCATATGGCACGAAGCAAGCAGCCGAATGTGGAAGCCAGGATGTATGCAACGCAACGTCGATCGTCTCAGCCACAGCAAGGCCGCGAGGGCCGTCACCGTGGTGTCCGGAGGGATCTTCATCCCCGGGGAAATCTTACAGATCCAAGACCTGTTGAAACCTCTTACCTAACTCATGTAAATAACTCGCTTTTCTACCGCACCTGCTAAGCAGCATCCCCCTTAGTCAAACTTGGGCAACTCGTAAAGGTCATCAGGATCTGTTTCATCAGTTAGCCCAATGCCGTACTCCGCATTCATAAGAAAAAAGGAAGGAAAAAAGAAAGAAAAAAAAAAGGAAACTCACCCTTGCCATGCTGGGTAATGAACGTCCTAACCTCCTGCTTCCGCCTCTCCACCTCCCTCAGCAACCCTTCCAGTCCTTTCTTTACCTCCTCATTCCTTCCCGCGCCCTCTCTCAAAGCCTTGTCCGCCAAATCAAACCGGCTGACCTTATTGACCAACATCATGTCAAACGGCGTCGTGGTGCTCCCTTCCTCGATATACCCGCCCACACGCATGCGCTCCAACCCGGGCCGGCCAAACAGCAGCCCCTGCAGCTCGGTCGGATAGCCATGGTAGTTGAACAAGACGGGCCTGTCAGCCGTAAACATCTCGACAAACTTCTCTCGGCTCAGCGCGTGCGGGTGCTTCGACTCCGGCGCGAGGATCATCAGGTCCGTGACATTGACGACGCGCACGCGCAGGGCCGAGCAGACGGCGCGCAGCAGCTCGGCGGCCTTGACGACCTCGAAGGTGACCTCGACGCCGATCCCCGTGAGGACCACGTCCGGGTTGGTGGATTCGGCGTCCTTGGTCGACGAGGAGGAGGCGAAGTGCCAGATCGAGGCGCCCAGGCGGCAGTGCTCGGCTGCTTCCTCGGCCGAGAGGTACACGGCGGTCGGCTGCTTGGAGCCAATGACCAGGTTGGTCTTATTGCGCGACTGCAGGCAGTGGTGCATCGTCGAGAGGAAGCAGTTCGCATCGGGTGGGAGGTAGACCTAAATGAGTAGTGTGTTTGGGTTAGGGGACTGGGTACTACTGAGGTGGGGGGAGGAAAAGAAAGCGTGTCAAAAATACTCACCCTGGCGGCTTCGGGCTTGATGTTTAACACTGCGCCGATAAATGACGGGTTCTGGTGCGAGAAGCCGTTGTGCTCCTGTCTCGCCCAGGTGCTCGTCTCGATGTAGTTGATGGACGGCAGGTCGCCGCGCCACTTGACCTGGCGGGCGATCTTGACGAACTTGGAGTACTGCACCATCATGGTGTGCACGATGCCCAGGAACGACTCGTAGCTGGGGAAGAGCGCGGTGCGGCCGGTCAGGGTGTAGCCCTGCAGGAAGCCCTGGCAGTTGTGCTCGGAGAGCACCTCGATCACCCGCCCGCCGTTGGCGCGGGAGTACTTGTCCCACTGGAAGTTGCGCTGCGTGTGGTCGAGCACGGCGTTCAGCTTGTTGCTCTCCAGCTCGTCCGGCGAGAAGAGCCGGATGGTCTTGGGGTTCTCCTGGAACACCTTGTCGAGGAATGTGCCCGTCACCTGCATGCAGCTCTGCTGGGTCCCCTTCTCGACTGTGAATTCTCTCCAGTCCACCGCCTTTAGGCCAATGTACGGGTCGTAGGTGGCCTTGACCTGGCCGAGCTTCTTCTCATCCTTGCTCGGGATGACGTCGAGAATGGTCTCGCCGGGCTTTCCGTCTTTGATTAGTTCACTGATTCTGTAGCTCGAAAGCCAGTCTTTAAGTGCATTAAGCTGCGTTTCATCGCTGTTGGCCTTGGGCAAGGGAACTTGATGAGAGTGGAACGACCCTTCGATGATCTTGCCCTCTACTTCCTTGGGACCCGTCCATCCCTAGGTCCGTCAGTACCGCGCACCGCCATCAACAAATGGGGGAAATGGTTTTACCTTGGGCGTCCGCAGCACTAGCATCGGCCATCTCGGCTTGGCAATTGGCTTTCCCGACCGCGCTGCCTGCTGGATCTTCTTGATCTCGGCCACTGCCCACTCAAGAGCACTCTGCAACTGGTCGTCGATGTTGTCCAGGTCCTCGACAATGCAAACTTGGTAACCATAGCCGCTAAACAGCGAGACAATCTCCTTGTCGTCCATGCAGCCGAAGATGGTTCGCTCGCTGATCTTGAATCCGTTGGCGTGCAAGATGGGAATCACCGCGCCCGATTCACGCGGATCGAGGTACTTGATGGCATGCCAGGCCCTGACAGGTGTGAGATAACTGATGAAGTGTTGTTGGCAGGAAGGACTGTGAACTCACGTCGCGGTCGGACCAGTCTCAGCCTCACCGTCGCCCACGATGCAAGTCACGATAAGATCCGGGTTGTCCATCACAGCACCAAATGACACGGCCAGCGCGTACCCCAGTTCTCCGCCTTCGTGGATTGAGCCGGGAGTCTCGGCGTTGATGTGGCTGCCACGCATTAGCATCAACTGAAATCCCCGGCCCGATCTTCTCAGCAATGAGTCAAAACTGACCTAGGAAAGCCTCCTGGTACCGAGAATCTCGTGATGAGGTTCCTCAGCCCTTCCGAAGTCCGGGCATACTCTCCGGGGTAGAACCTCTCCAGTGAGCCCTCCAACCAAAGCGAAGCCAGAGCCGCCGGCGCGCCATGACCCGGGCCAATGACATAGATCATATCGAGATCGTGATTGCGGATCAGCAGGTTGAGGTGCGACCAGACCAAGATCAGACCGGGACAAGTACCCCAGTGGCCTATTCATACCGCAGTTAGCACCTCGCCCTACTATCCATACAAAAAGCGGATCACAAACATACCCAGTAGCCGTGGCTTAACATGGTCCAGCTTCAGTTCGGACTCTAGCAGGACATTGTCGCAGAGGAATATCATTGCTGGCAAAACCAATTAGCCACTGTACGGATCAGTTTTATGCACGCAGCCACGACTTACCCGCAGCAATGTACTCGGCGGCGCGCTGGAATCCGCGGAGGGACTGCCGGACATTGTCGGGGAGCCGTTTCTGCTGAGGCCGCACGGCTAGTTCTAGCACACTGTCCGGGAGGTGTGACGGGAGGGGCGGCGGGTTCGAGATGGGGATCTCTCCGTTAGGCATGGTCGAAGTTGTACAATGAGATGTTCTCGGAAGAAGTAATTACAGATGTTAACTCAGAGAGATAAGGTCGGTTAAAGTGGTGGTCGGTGATCGGTCAACGTAGAATAGTGGAAGCGATTGATGGACCCTTGCAGAGACACAGACACAAAAGAACCGGTAAGCCCGAGCGTTAGGAATACGATCTAGGGTCTTAAGTTCAGTCCGTCGTTGATGAGTTGTGGTTGAGGGCATCTTTCTGATATCCAAAAGAGAGCTACTCATCGATGACGTAGTGTGGCCGAACCGTTGGACAGCGGCCCCACATTCCACATCACATCAACGGGTTGACCGGTTTGCCGGGCCCGAGTGTTCCGGACCGATCGCGACAATCCTTGAAATCTTGATCATTCGGCCTGTTGGAAGCTTCATTGGTACAGATGGCTATCTACATCTACAGGCTCAATCAAGTAAACTGAGATACAGGACCAGGTACCTATTCGGATTCTAGATTCAGACACTGAATGCCGTGACTTCTTCCTCGACAGATTCGGCAAGCAACCCTGATTCTCCGACTTGTTTACTACGAAGAGTCACTACAACCACTTCATCTTACTCAATGAAAATACCACGAGGATTTCAGCGTTGCTGGAGCTGACCTAGACATGGCAAGTTGAAGGAAAGCCTGCCTACCAGATTCTATTATCCAGGCACGCCTGCCTATTCGCCTTTCTGCTCGGACTACTGCATTGCACAGCTGGCTCTGGCTCATTACTCACAAGTCCGGATGCGAGTTTGAAAATTTGGGAGGAGAGGGGGTTAAACAGTATGAGCAACCCAAATCTGATCAGGAGGTGCGTTCCGGCAATGAGACGTACAAAAATACCACCATCGCACAGGTCGAAGACCAAAGGCCAATGGGAATCGTAGACCTTATAGTGGTTGCCCAGAGCTGCCTTGCGACGCTGGGTTTATTACCCACTTTCAAGCCCATCATCATCCAGTAATGATCTCCCCAGTTCTCGTGATCATGCAGAACCGCGCAGATGGTGAAGGCCTGGGGTGTATCCTATCCCGCTTGTGAGGGGCAGTCAGCAGGTAGACCATTCCATATAACAATGAGAAACAATTCGGGGACGCGATGCAGGTGTTTCTCGAGCACTCACCCACTATAACCCATTAGAGGCACCGGACCAGCATGGCAGCTAAGACTTGGACAATGCACTTGGTGTGTCTGTCCATCGCTTTTGTTCTCCCGCTTGCTATAGCTGGAGACAAGCCAGCGCGAGCCTACCCGTTGTTTGACTACGAGGCGAGATCCTTGACCGAGGACGGGCTCCAGCGGCTCATTGACAAGGCCGGTGTCGTGGACAATGCGCATCTCTTCGCCTTCGACGACGGAACGGATGGGAACCCTGACCACCTAAGGAGCGGCTCATGCAAGACATTCCCCGGGGACGCGGAATGGCCATCTCCCGCCACATGGAGGACATTCGACAAGCTCCTGGACGGAGCACTCATCGAGACGCTGCCTGTTGCAGCGCCGTGCTATCGGAACCTCGGTGTGTACGATGCCGAGAAGTGCGCGGCGGTGCAAAGCTCCTTCACCAACCCATATTTTCAGTATGACATCTCGACATTCATGTGATGTGACTACCAGCTGAACCCTCACTAACGGAGTGCAGCGAGAACGACCCGACATCCATCTTCTGGCCGCTATTCCAAGGCAGAACCTGCATGCCGACTGCCAACCCGGACAGCGGCAACTGCACGCACGGAGGGTACCCCCTCTACGCGGTGAACGTCAGCAATGTGGGCCATATCCAACTGGCTGTCAACCTTGCCCGCAACGAGAACCTGCGCCTGGTAATCAAGAATACGGGCCATTGCTACTTGGGCAAGAGCAGCGGCGCCGGTGCGCTGAGCATCTGGACGCACCGGTTGAAGGACCTTCGGTACTATGCGCATCTCGAGATACCGGGGTACGCAGGGCCGGCCATGAAAGTGGGCGCCGGGGTGACGGTGCGAGAGGTGTATGCAGAGGCGCATAAGAACGGTGTTAGTGCGCTAGGAGGGATTTGCGAGGTAAGCCAGTTTGATGCTTCTGTTTGTCCCATGCGTTTCAACGAATAACCATCCCCTAGAGCGTGGGATATGCTGGAGGATACATCGCCGGCGGGGGCCACACGCCGCTCTCGGGACTGCACGGCATGGCCGCCGACCACGTCATGGCTCTCGAGGTGGTCACCGCGGACGGACGCTTCATCACCGCCTCCCCCGCGGAGAACACCGATCTGTACTGGGCTCTGCGCGGCGGCGGAGGCAGCACCTTCGGGGTGGTCACGTCGCTGATCATCCGCGTACACCCCAAAGTGCCCGTCACCACATCCACCTTCAGCTTCGGCACCTCGGCCACGGTCAGCGCCGACACCTTCTGGCGCGGCATGCACGCCTACTTCTCCTTCTTCATCCCCTTCACCGACGCGGGGACCTACTCGTGGTGGACGCTGACCAGCTCCGGCAACGGCTCCTTCACCTTCAGCATGAGCCCCTTCTTCGCGCCCAACCACACCATCGCCTCCTTCCACACCCTCACGGCCCCCTTCTTTAACACCCTCACCTCCCTGGGCATCGCCCCCTCCCAGCCAGTCAACACAACCTTCCACCCAGACTTCTACTCGGCCTACAACGCCACCTGGGGCCGCGACCCTTTCCTCAACAGCGTCGGCCGGATCTCGGTGCCCGGCAACCGCCTGCTGCCGCGACGCAACTGGGAGTCGGCCTCCCGATTCGCCGCCACCTTCGCCACCATCCGCGCGCACAGCGAGTCCGGCCGGCTGCTATACGGCTACCACCAAGCGCCGCGCAACCGCTCCGGAGCCGACAACGCCGTGCACCCCGCCTTCCGGGAGGTGATTTGCTTCCTGATTCTGTCCGGGCGCTTTCCCGCGGGGACGACTGCTAGTAGTGGTAATAATAGTAGTAGTAATCGTGCTGACACCGCCAACCCGACGGCGGAGGAGGTCGCTGCGGCGTCGAGGGACTTGAGGGAGGTGGTGATTCCGCGGTTTAAGGAGATTGCGCCGGACGGGGTGGAGGGCGGCGGAGGGGCGTATCTCAATGAGGCGAATGTGGATGAGCCGGAGTGGCAGGCTGCGTTTTATGGTGCGAATTATGGCAGGTTGTTGCGGATTAAGAGGCTGTGGGATCCCAGAGGGGTGTTCTATGCCACGACGGCGGTCGGGAGTGAGGCATGGGAGGTCAGGGATGGGGAAAGGGGGGTGCAGACGCAGGATGGACGGTTATGTCGGGTTTGATAAAGCTTTTCGGCCCTTTGGAGGGGATTGTTGCCTTTGAGGTGCCGTTGTCTTTCGTGTTTGTGGTAGGTTCCGGCTAACTAAGGTAGTGCGACTACGTAGACTGTTTTATATCTTCTTGTCGACCAGTAGGTAGGGTATGTGGGAACTTCCATACGATCGGGTAGTTGGGAAGTATATAGCGGATGTTTCGGGTGCCACCTGTTCCCACCTGGCCAGTTGTACCTCGTGCTGTCAGATATTGCGCCCTTGATATGACAGAGACGAACTAACTAGCACAGCACCCGGCGCCTTGTATCACCATATTAACACAAACGCGGTCCTTCTGCGGCGAGTACGTCCTCCAAGTCCTAACAGAAAGCAACTGCGGCACAATGATAGCCCACGAAGCCCCTGCACCGACGGCCAAGGCTGGATCACAGCGGGTACAAATCAGCATCCCCCAAGCCTCCGTGGCCGACAACGCTCCACTAGTCGCCCGGCTCACCGACCTCATCAACGCAGTGTACACAGAAACAGAGGAGGGCCTGTTCGCCCCTAGCTACCGGCGGACCAGCCGCGACGAGGTCCGGCAGCTCTTGAAGCGGCGAGAGCTCGCCCTCGCCTTTCTTCTCCCGGTCTCCCTGGCCTCACCCTGTCGCTGCGATCCACCAGAAGCAGAAGCCCCCGTGTCGGACGCAGAGACCGTCATCGGCTGCATCCGCATCGTCTCCCTGTCGCCCACCCACGGCGACTTCGGCATGTTGGCGTGCGACGCCGCCTACCGGGGCCGCGGCGCGGGCCGCGCGCTCGTTGAATTCGCCGAGGAGCACTGCCGCGTCGCGCTCGGCAAGACGGCCATGCAGTGCGAGCTGCTGGTGTCGCGCGCCTTCGACCACCCGTTCAAGGCGCGCAACCAGGCCTGGTACGAGCGCATGGGCTACCGCGTCGTCGGCCGGCTCGACTTCGCGGCCGAGCACCCCCATCTTGCGGGCCATTTGGTCACCGAGGGGGAGCTGCGCGTTTTCGAGAAGACGCTGGTCGTTTGAATGGGGACGTGCGGATCCAGGTTCGGTTGCGTTGCGTTGCGTTGGAGGGCCATGCTGCGCAGGCCACGCGGGTTCTCTATCGCCGAGACTCATTTCATCTTGTTACCACAAGCCTACGGCACAGCTCATACCTTATTTGTAAAATTTGGGTTCGACTGCCCAAGTTCTAGTCATTGGGAACACGGAACGTGGCCCGGTGATGTGCGCCGCAGCCAACGAACGGGAACGACGGATCGTCCCGCTCGGCTTTGCCACATGAAGGAAGCACTGAGGAAACACGATCAGACACGCATAAAGAGCAAGATCAAGCGGCGGCATTTACATATAGGAAACTGAATGTCTGGTCGTTTCACGTGTGGAGGAGCCGAACCCCCCGTTGACTCGTCTGCTTCTGGCAAATTCATCAGAAGAAGCGAGCAGTTGAAGAGCAGAACCTCGGCCGCGGTTGGACGCTGCCCGACCCCTCATTCCTTCAAATCCCTTCGTGGCAAACGGTCCCGGAAGTGTACAAATGCAACCTTCATCCCCCACCATGCTGCGCACGGATTTCGCGATTTTTCTCCTGGATCGCTAGCTTCACCGGACGGCTGAGACTTGCCCAGTTCTGGCGATAGTGGCTGCATGGTTTGCTGCCCCCGGTGGAAGCTAGCGGCTTGGCCTCGTGACAGAACCCTGCCGTCGCCCCATTTTCCACGAGGCCCGCGCGCAATGACTGGTCAATGCACCTGCAGCTTTGTTCACTCTTATCGGTGATCGCCAGGGGACGGAGAGACGAGGTCAAAACGAGCCTGGCCCGCACGCTTGTATGAGCAAGCCAAAATGCACCGAATCCAGGGCCGGTTACAATGGCCTGGAAGACGGATAATTGAGGTGGGGACGGCTCGAACATCACAGCCAACCGGGATCCCAGCTTCGGACGTCGACTCCACTGACTTCACCCAAGCGGGACCTGGCCCCTGTGTCCACGCTCCGCACCTTGCTTCAAGTGGCATTGCCTCCCATTTCGTTCCCAAGCTCTCGCTCTTCCCTCTCCCAACCTCTCGGGTCACCCCACGATCTCTCTCTCGATAACATAATTGGACCGGAATCAGTCCATTCGTCACTCCTTGCTCTTATCTTCGTCCAATCCTTGTGCAATCGCCACCTTTTCGACTCCAACGCCAGCTTCCGCGCACTCGTCTCAAGCTGAGCTTATTTCCCACTGCGCCGGACCTCGATTTCTTCAGCATCCCGCGCAACAACGGACAGTCTACTGAGACACGATCGCCGAGACCGCTATATTGAAGAATCAGCCACGTTCCCACCCTGCCACCGGCTAGCTTAACCGTTGGTCGTCCGGACAGCCCCTTAAGCAAGCACCTCCTCAACCGTCAACGAGCCCGAATCCAAGCGGCAGCTCGTCGTTTCAAGCACCCAAACGCCAAGCTCCCTACCCCCCGAGAACAACCAAACCCGTTGCCCAACATGGGTATGAACCTCTTCGACCGCATCCAGGCCAAGATCGAGCTCTTCCGCCTCGAGCAGCGCTACACCCGCCGGCGCCATCGCCGCTCGACCTTCGTCTCCAACGCCATCTACGTCGACGGCGAGTACATCTACCAGTCGCCCAACACGACCGGGTCATCGACCAGCACCAGCAAGTCGGCCAGCACACAATACACGACGACGCCGGTCCACAGCGTGGAGGAGCCAACCAGCAAGCAGCAGAAGAAGCTTAACAGGTGGTCGTCAATGCCCGGGTTCGGGTCGAGCGCGAAGCCCGAGGTCATGGGTGGGTTGCCGTCCGTGAGGGAACACGAGGACCGGAGGAAGAGGGTTAGCTTCCACGACGAGAGGGGGTATTGAAGGAGTGTAGAGGGTTTGAGGGTTATGAGGCTTGGTGTTTTGGATTAACAGTCGTGGGGAGACGGGATTCTTCCCGCGCCTTTTTCATGGAGCGCGGTTGATCCGTGGAACGCGTGACAGCCCTTCGGGTAACTACTCCCAACGAGTGGTGTCACGGTTACGTGACACCACATCGCCTGGTTGCGACCATTGATACCCTGATGCTCGGACTCATACCGACGTTTCAGCGTCTGGGTCGTCCTCGGCCGCCATTGCGGTGCCAGCCTCTCGCTCTTCCCGCGTCTTTACGATTTCTTTCTCACGACGAACCAAAAAAGTTCTGCTGCTCTTCGGCTGGGCTCGGGCAATCTAAACGGAGCATTTACGATACGGTCCCATTACGACTGCGCAACATTTTGGTTACCATTCTCTTTTACGCTTAATTGCGGACCTTTCGGCCATGGTACCGCGGTATGCCATGATGACGAGATAGGGTTACCCCGGGGACTAGGGTTAATATTGGGTGGGATGGGGGACTATGCCATTCCGCCGCATGGGGGGGTCTGGCTGTTGTAAATGTTGCGGAGGCACCCGTTCCTGGCTCGGCCGGGGAGCGGGCAGCCGCCAACGCCGGCCCTCGCGGGCGCGTCTCGTGTGTACATATTGATCAATGACGACTGTCCGATCCCATTCACCGTCTTATTTCCCTGGTGCCCGCATGAATGTCCCTCAAGCTTGTTGTTTCTGGAATTGGCCTGCAAGTGACGGGAGTGCCTCGCAGCGAGATGCATTTCACGATCAGCCATATCCGCTTCGCCAATTGCTCCCCCGACCCCTTAGACCTTTCATTCAACAACGGGTTCGGCAAAAAGACATTTACTCATCAGGGTGACATGGGCCGTTACTTATCGACAGTTTGGTATCGAACGAGTGAAGCATACGCAGGTGGCTGACGCAGGGAGAATAGGGCACACAGTATAAGAGCAAGACACACAAATGTCCAACACTCTCCACAACAGAAGCTCATCTCTCTCAATCCCAATCCGTCGCGTCGACCAAAGGTCACACGCGCCGCTCGCTCCGTCTTTACATCGGCATGGATCCCTGACCAGGGAGTTCCTTCAGCCCTGCTACAGTGTCAGCACCACATCGCATCCTCGTCTCAAAACCACAACCACAAAAGAAGAGTGGAGAAACTCACAGCCATCCAGATCCTCCTTCACCTGGCTCTTGACCGCGCAGCGATTCATGTCCGCGACAGACTGGCTCTTGAGCGGCCGGCCGTTCTCGCACGCGTTGAACATGCAGCTCGAGTCCATGGCCCGCTGCAGCGCGTCGCCCTTCCAGCCGAACACGTAGTCGGCGTGCGTGCCGTAGCCGACCTTGTCGCCGAAGCTCAGCACGAACGGCTGGCTGCTCCCGTCGGTCGTCGGCCACATGTTGTTGAACTGGGTCGTGTCCCACAGCGTCTCGAACGCCAGCTGTGGCATCCGCACCGGGTGCGACGCCGGGCAAGGGCCCGCGGGCGTGAAGGCTTCGCGGACCGTGTTGTACATGTGGGATTGATGGTCCGGCGAGTCGAGGTTCTTGCCGTCCCAACAGCTGTGTGTGGTGACGGATGGTGGGAGAGGTTAGTGTGGGGGGGTTGTGTTGGGAAAGGCGGAGAAGAGAAAGGGGCGGGGGAAATAAGGGCAAAGCTGTAGGAGCGAACGGGGAAAGGGGTGAGAGTGTACTCACGATGGGAAGTGGTGGACGGTCATGATGCCGCCGGGACAGGGCTTGGTAGGGAAGTTGGGCAGCTCGGGGAAGCGCGTGCCCTTGTTCTGGAGGCACACGAACCGCAGGCCCGGATTGCCGCTGGACCCGGGCGCGGCGCTGTACGTCGGGGACCCGACTGTCATTCGGAACCTGAGGATCTCCGTGTAAGTGTCTCTCTTCTTACAGCTCGCGTCGGTGGCAGTTTATCAAGGTACCCTGGCTTGAAGGCGGTGATCTTCTGGTTGCCGTTCGAGTTGAAGTCCTGCTGGGTGTAGTAGATGGTCATGCCGCCGTTGATGCCGTTGGGCAGCGCCGTGTTCTGCATGATGGGCACGCGCTTGTAGGTGCCGTTGGGGTGCTTGAAGAACATGACGGCGGTCCAGTAGTTGGAGAAGTTCTCGGAGAAGGTGCACGTCGTGCACGTCGCCTTCTGCGAGATGTCGCCCTCCATCGTCGCGTTGAAGCCGTTGCCGCCCACGATCTGGTGCACGTGCGACGACGGGATCTTGCCCGGCTCGACGAGCGGGTCGAGCCGCTGGATGCTCACCGTCGAGCAGCCGAAGCGCAGCGCGGCCTGCGACGGCCCGGCGAGCGCGAGAGCGAGTGAAAGCCACTTCATCGTGGAGGTTCTGAACCAATTTGGCGGCAACTGTATCTGCGAGCAGGTTCAGCAATTTTAAGGGGAGAGCATCAAGGGCTATGAGGTGAGTCGTCCTCCGTGGATATATACCTATTCCTTCTCAAGCATCCCCGTTCGCCAGCCCGCCCTTCGCCACTTGCCGTTCCTCGACCACCCAAGATACATAGTCATCTATTCGTTTATTTAGATGCGGGGCCGGGTGTGACTGATTGGGAGCTGTGGCCCCCTGTATACCTGTCTATTCACAGTAACTCTTCACCCAGTTGCTCGAAGGAGGGCATTGGTCAGAAGATGAGTGCCCAATTTATTCTCCTCGCCGCAGACCGGAAGCCGGAATCTCTACGAGCCAAAGACAGACCCACGCTGCCCAATGGTTCATCCCTTAGCAGCTCGTCGTATTATCAGGGCAATAGAGAGCCAGGTGATCGACTGGTGGGCGGATCGCCATACAACCGCCATACAACCACAGGCCAGGTCCCTATGTTGGCCTGGTATTGTTAAAGCTTGTCTTGGCATCAGACATTTGCCGGTGCGACGCATCTGCCGAGATTGACGGAGCATGTGTCCTTGTTGTGTGTTTAACCGGCATGGAAGTTGTTAGGGGGCCGGTCACACACATGGTATCCTGCATGTAGTACGGTTGAACTTGAACTCGCTCTATGGTCAACGGGAAGAATCAGGCAGAGCAGTGCCGAGCATGGTGGGAGGTCTTCTCCAGACAGGCACAACCCGGGCGCCGGCTTAGACCGCCGAGCTGGGCCTGAGAATGGGTGGTATTGTCCGTTACCCATCGCAAAAAGGAGCAGGAATCCAAGAGATATGGAGGCCACTGGCAGCAAAGTAATCTAGGATGTAGAGCACCGATTAGGCAGGTTGCTGCCTTCTCTTTCCGGCAGTCCAGGTTCGTGTTGTTAAACCGAGACCGGGCTCCCACATGGCTTGGTGTGAGCGACAAGCTTTAGGATAACCGCTGGAGACTGGATGATTCTGACCGCAGAGAGACCTAACCAGCATGGAAGTACGGATTACTAGTATGGACCATATGCGAGAAGATGAGAACAGGATATCTGGGATTCCTGCCGAAAAATGGACTATGGAAGTGCAGCTATGCATGCACTCTGCTTCTCTAGATCGGCAATCATCCTGTATGGTCCTGGTTTCATGAGACATTCAACAAGTAGCATTACGAAATACCTGTAACCTGGTCTATCTCCTTCTATTAAGCCTTATTAAGGCTCAGTACGAGGATGGGTAGTAAAATATGCAGGGAAGGGATCGAAACAGCAGAAGGAAAGTTGCAGAGGGTATCGTCGCATAAGTCTATCGTCCATCAAACCATATATCCACCCCGTCCATCGTAGTGATGAGCGTAGTCGGGATGTCTCGGCTCTTGATACCTTGCCGCAGCTTGCGGCACCTCCATACCCGTACTCCCACTGGTCCTCACATCCCTCGCAGTGCTCGCATTGCTTCCGACCCTCTCCTTGCCCCTCACAACACCCGCCCGCCTACCAACCCGCCTCTTCCTGCCCCAGCCCAACTTCCTCACCCACAACGCGCGTTCCATCACCTCGGGTGTCAGCGCCGCGGCTGCCACATAGTCAAAGGCGCGGTCCCTCCTGAGCGGGATGTGGTTATACCGCCAATCCCACACGGCCGCGTAGCAGACGCGGTAGGCCATGAACGAGGTGACGGTGCCGATGACAGCGCCCGCGACGATGTCGTACCAGTTGTGCGCCTGGTCGACCGTCAGACAGGCGGCCATCAGCGTGGCGCCCAGCAGCGGCGCCAGCAGCAGGGCGAGCCAGTAGAAGCTCGCGCGGAAGTTCGCCCACACCTTGAGCTTGGCGTTCATCCACAGGAAGAGGAACACGTAGCCGGCAAACGCCGTCGTCGTGTGGCCCGAGGGGAAGCTGGTCATGGCCGTCTTAATGGCCTGCTTGTCCGGGTTGGTGCACACCTCAGTGGTGTACATGATCTGGCGGAAGCCGACGCCGTTGAGGCCCGTGGCGTTGTGCGTGCGCGCCAGCGAGATGTCGGGCTGGCACACGTCGAGGAAGATGGGCCGGAAGCCACCGATCAGCGTCTTGAGGATCGCCTGGAACAGCGCGCCCATGATCAGCGAGTAGAGCAGGCCCAGGATGGCGTTGTTGCAGTCCCAGAAGGAGCGGATGCGCAGCTGGGCGAGCAGGATCACCGCGATGGGGATCACGGCCGAGATGACGCCCGACAGCTGCGGCGAGATGATCCAGCCCCGGTTAGGGTAGGCAAACTCCGGGTAGACGATGTCGCCGGACTCGGTGAAGGTGATGGGGAAGTTGCGCGTGCCGGCGTACGGGGCTTGGTAGATCTGGGGTGTGTTAGCAGCCGTGGCGTGGAATTGGGACGTGGACGGTGGCAGGGTGTTGGAAGTTGGAACTCGACTTACGCCAAGGGCGGCAGCTCCCAGGACGGCCATGGTGAGGAGATCCCTCCATGAGATCCTGAGCCAGTCGGTCACGAACCAGTACAGCCGCTTCCAGAGGGAATCCTCGGTGTGAGTGGGCTTTTCATGTGTCGCCCGGTTGCGACTAAGGTCGCGTCGGTGGGAGGGGAGCATCTCGGTGGTGTGGTGACGAGGTAGCTGTCGCTTGCCGACTACCATGCATCAACTGTTGATGCTTGTGTCGATAAGGGAGGAAGGCCTGGGCTCAGAAGGTGCGTGCCTATTCACAGTTGGGAAAAGTCCTTGTGTCTGCTCCTGACTCGGTTTAGGTAGTAAGAGAAACGATGGAAAGGTCATGACCCGGAGTGCGGCAGCACCACGGCATATTTGAATAGAGTCTTGCACAATCCTCATCTTTAAGTAAATCCTTCATACGATCTCGATGTAGTCTAGTTCGTGCTCGTGCCCAAGTGATGCAAGCCAAGTCCAATGCTATGCTAGTTGTTGTTCCTGCTTCGAGTGTCCCCGGTGACGTCACTGCCCAGCCGCGTGTTTGTTTCAACCGCACCCAACCAACGGGAGCTTGCCATTCTGTTTGTAGCTTCAGCCACGTATGTAAGGAATTCACCTGGTATGAATTTTCCCGGTTTCTGCTGAGAAGAGATGAGCTGCGATGTGTATGTGAGTCTGGTTGGACAGGAGTCACAGCACTAAGCCGACTCGATGGTGAACGTATCAGGTTCAACACCAGAGAGTTTATTCTGCTCCCCTTGTCGTTTGCACCTTCCAACACCGCTCAACGATGAATTGGCTCGCTGATTTCTTCAGCTGCCATGATTCCCACAAGGGCCAGCTCGTCGGCAACAAAGATCACTCATCCACCAACATGTACATACACCACTTCCGCAAAATTCTAGCTGCACTTTGTGGTCCCGCAACTCTCAGACATGCGTGTCTGACGGAAACCCAACGAACGACTCCGCCAGGCCATACTCCGCCAAGCCATCCCTTCTGTCCCCTGAAACTAGACCAGTGCAGGCAAATCATGGTGAGATGGCAGTGCTTGAAACGCAGATAAAGATTCTCGAATGAATATGGGTTAGAACTGACACGCCTCGGATGGGGCCTCTGTGGTGAGATGTGAGACGTTCCTAAGGCTGTCGTGTCCGGCAGCTGCATGTATGTACATACCTGAGACACAGCTTTGTAACCAGGCTCAGAGAGTCAGAGTTGAAACAAGTGTCATTACCTCTGACAACAATGGGCTAGAAACCGGGACCGTCCGGGTCTCACTCTCAACTGGAAGGCCGTTGAGAAAGAGAGAGAGAAATGATGGAGCGCAAGCCATCGGGCTATTTCAATCTGGACTCAACCCTCCATTTCCCCTCGTCAGCCAACTCAACAAGTCTCTGCCAACTCACAGATGGGACAAATCTTCTCCCGACCGCCAGGTAACCGCGATCTGTTCTGGCTCGTGCCGCCTAGCGTTGAAGCTCGCCGCCGACGTCGCCAGCGCCACAGACGAGCAAGCCTCCGGTCTTATTCCGCAACGCCCAACCACACAACCACCTGCTATTCCCATCCCTGCATGTTGCAGGACCCTTGCCTGATTTCCGCCTACGCGACGCAGGAAGAGGCTTATCATCCATCAGAGTGAGTTCGTTCGACCTGATCAACCGCGGACAGCCAACCCCTTCCCAAATTCCACGTCCCTTTCCATCGTTACTACCCTATCACCGCCCTACTCCCAACTGACCCCAGCTCTTAAGAATCAACCACAAAATGCCAATGCCGGACTACTACACCCACGCTCTCCCGGACGGAGTTAACACCTGCGTGCTCGAAGACATCCAACTCCGCCGCAAGATCGTCAGCCGCGCCGACAACAACATGATGATGAACCCCGGCCTCACCACTACCACGACCACCACCACCACCACGACGGGGAAGAGGAACACCAGCAGCAGCCCCCTCCTGGACGACGACAAGAAGGAGCTCTCAGAAGCCCTCGAGCAAGAACAAGCCGCGCTGCGTCTCGCGCTCGACCTCTCCCGCAAACAGCAGCAGCAGAGGCAGGAAGAGACGGAGCGGCGGGCACTGCTCGAGCAGACGCGGCTCGAGGCTGCGTATCGCGCGCAGCAGCAGCAGCATCGGGAGCGGAGTAAAGAGGCAGAGAGGCGCGGGAAGGAAACTGGAAAGGAGCGGCGGTTGGAGGAAGAAGCAATCCGTGCTGCCGCCGCCGCATACCGGGTGCAGAAGAGGCAGGAGGAGCAAGAAAAGGAAGAAGAACAAGAAGAGCGGAAAAGGGAGCATGAGCGCGTCGTCCGCGAGCAGCTCGCGCGGGAGCGGGAGTTGAAGCTCCAGGCGGAGATGGAGAGGATGCGGGTTAGGGCGGAGGAGAAGGAGAGGCTTCTTGCTCGGGAGGAGGCCGCTGCTGCTGCTGCTGCGGCGCTGAAGCTGAAGGTGAAGCGGGAGCATAGATGGCAGGAGGAGATGCGAAAGGAGATGATGGCGGAAGAACTGAAGCAGACGCAGCAGCTGCTGGAGGAAGCGGCGGTCGCGAGGGCGATCGAGGACTCGATCGTCACCGAGACGACGCGGAAGTTGGTGGACGAAGAAGGAGAGAGGAGGCGAGCCGTCGAGGCTGTGAAGGAAAGGGCGCGGCGCGAGGCCGAGGCCAGGGAGCTTGAGGAGAGGCTGCGGAAGAGGGTCGGGGGTGCTGCTACAAAGAAGGGGCCTGGTGGACCGTTTGGCCTGGGGTTCTCGCCTCTTGGTGGAGCGAGGGTGGGCGAGGTTCGGGCGTTCGCTACTCACGGCGATGGGGCCAAGCCTGCGGCATACCATCCGACCAGCGGGCCGTACACCGGTACCACTTACGGTGGAGATAATATGGGCCTGCTGAATCCCCTGCGCGAGGAGCCGACTTGGTATGATCACACGCCACGGCCGGCACCTGCTCCTCGGCACGATAACCGCCTCGAAAACCACTTCAACGGGTTTGACCATTGGGACCGTGAGCTTGGTCTTGGCCATGACGGGCCCAGGGTCTGGCGCAAGACGACAACGGAGCGCTGGGAGACAGTCGTCGAACACGAAGGCCACGACCGTCACAATGGTTGCCGGCGTTGCGAGGAGGGTTTCAAGCCCACCAGGGACTTTCTGTGAGCATATGAACCGCCCATATTTGGGACAGATCGAGGTCTTCTTGTCTTTCTTTTCGGTCTGGATGTGAAACGGGGCATCTTATGTACGGTAATGCAGTTGAGGGTGTTCAGGATAGAAGGTAGGGCCGGCAATCTGAATTCAATAGAGGGCAAGGTTCATAATTCATTATCGGTCATACTCAAGGCAAGTCTCGGGAGATGGACATGCGCGATTCGAGATCTACCGAGAGTACCTACATAGTAGGCACCTAGCCTGCTAAGTAAGTGAGATTCACCCCCAACTCTAGGCCTGGGTTGTCGAGTTCGAACCACAATGTCGCCCTCCCGCTGATGACATGACTTAAGGTGATAGGTGACATGCTACCTAGGAAACGCGGGCCGGCTGGTGGGGGTACGGCATATGCAGTCTACACACGGCGTCTCGAGGGTGTATAGCACGCGCTGGGCTCTCCCTCTTTCCATGGCGCAAACCATTGCCAATGATCGGCGAACCGGTGGCCCGCGGTAGGGTTACTGAACCCACCAGACGTGGGATGGGAGTGCCGGGACTGTAACGCTCAGGGTCGTACAAGACATACGTGGTGCCGCACGTCTCGTGGGATTGTAAGTGGGCTTTGCCGCTTCTGCATAATCTGCAGCGGACAATTCCCCATCTCTTGCTTTGGGTTGTCTCGCAATGATGGGGGGTTGCATTCAGTCTCCTCTCGCTTGGATTATATCCTTACTGTCCCGTACAAACTGTTCCACCTACCTGTTCTACTCTAGATGATATAAAGCCCAGCGGTAAACCGCGGCAACTGCGTTTCTTGTGCGTCCCATCCAGCTAGTTGTGTCCTCCATGGCTCTCCTCAGTTTCGGGAACCTCGCGCTATTAGCGCTGAGCTACCTTGCCTGGAGCGCCGTGTACCAGATCGTCTACTACCGGTTCTTTCACCCGCTTGCGAAGTTCCCGGGCCCGTTCTGGGGCAGCGTCACCAGATTATGGATCGCATACCACAACGCCAAGGGAGACGAAGTAGCCACATTGCAGAAGATGACTGAAAAGTACGGCCCCATTGTCCGCATCACGCCGACGATGCTGCTGGTCAACGACGCCACCAAGCTGCCGGTCATCTACAGCCGCAACGCCGCCAAGTCGCAGCATTACATTACGGGCAGCTTCGGGAAGGACGAGTCCGTGTTCAACATGCAGGACGCCGCTGTCCACGCCCGGTTCCGCAAGCTTGTCGCCGGCCCATACAGCTTCTCCAGCGTGAAGAAGATGGAGCCGCTGATCGACGAGCAGATCCAGCGCTGGATTGACAAGCTCGACACGCAGTTCGCGCGCACCGGCGACAAGCTCAACTTCGCCGCCTGGGCCGTGTACATGGCCTACGACGTGATCTCGTCCATCGGCTTCGGCGCGCCCTTTGGCTTCATCGAGAAGGGCGAGGACGTCGGCGGGCTGATCGAGGGATTCCACGTCGGCCTGCTCCCGTTCGGGCTCATGGCGCGGCTGTATCCCTTCACCAACTGGGTCAAGCGCACCCCGCTCGCGAAGTACCTGGTGGCCAGCCCGGAGCAGAAGTCGGGCATTGGCGCCCTGATGCGCTTCCGGGACCGCCTGCTAGAGCAGCGGCTCAAAGACATGGAGGCTGGCTCCACGAACGGCCGGATGGACCTTCTCCAAGCGTAAGCCTCTGTCCTTTGCATTAATGATATAAACAAAGAAAATAAAACAGACAAAAAGCCAACAAACTTGCCAACCTACCCTCCAGCTTCCTTGACGCCCGCGACGACAACGGCAAGCCCCTACCGCTCGAATTCGTCAAAGCGGAGGCTCTCCTCGTCATGATCGCAGGTGCCGACACGACCGGCACGGCCTTCCAGAACCTGATCCTGCACATCCTCTCGCACCCAGCCGTGTACGACAGGGTACTCGCCGAGATCGACGCCGCCACGCGGCAGGGCCTGCTATCCCCCGCCGGCACCGTACCCACATACGACCAGGTGCTGGCACACTGCCCGTACTACGTGGCCTGCGTGCGCGAGACGCTGCGCCTCACCCCCTCGGCGCCGGGCATCTTCCCGCGGCTAGCGCCCTCCCCAAACGGGCTGGTGCTCCACGACGACGACAACGACAACGGGCAGCGGCACTACCACGTCCCGCCGGGCACCGAGCTGACGTGCAACCCGTGGCTGGTGCACCGCGACAGGCGCGTCTACGGCGCCGACGCCGACGTGTTCCGCCCGGAGCGCTGGCTCAACGATACTACTACTAGCAGTAACGACAACGGCAACGGCAACGGCAACGGCAACGGCAACGGCAACGACAAGAAGGCGGGGGTGGTGGCGGCCGAGTATGCACGGTACAACTTCGCGTTTGGCTACGGCACGCGCGTGTGTCTGGGCAAAGACATGGCGTACATGGAGCTGTTTAAGGCGCCGCTGCATTTTCTGAGGACCTTTCGGGTCGAGGTCGTGGATAAGCAGCGGCCGGCAAGGTTTCGAGTCAAAGGGGGGGTAATGTACTTTGAGGATATGTGGCTTACCATTGAGAGGCGGGCACCTGTTGTCTGAGAGGTTTTGTTTGTTGAGAGGAGCAGCTTGATGGGGAGGAGGGGAGGGGTGGTGGCCCTGGTGGGGGTGTGTTCTTGTCTTGCAATGCCGTCATGAAAGAAATGCTGTCTTCCCTTACTAATCCATCAGAATTCCCGTTGTTAGCTCTTTCCAGAGCGGCAGGTTTGTGACAGGCGTGTTGTGACAAAGTGCCACGAAGTTGACTGAAGGAGACACTAGGCTGCTTGTTTTGGTTGAGGTAGATATAATGATTGTGGGGATACACCGACTAGGCGTGAAGTGACTCACAACATCCGCGGAGTGTCCGTACCTACCCTCTGGGGTACTGGCATCTTTTCCTGAACATCAAGAGTTCTGAGAAGCTTTTCATCGAACCCGCCAGAGACCAGGACTACCCTCTATCCCAAAAATACAAAATGACAACCAAAACCGCCCTCTTTGTAATCGACATCCAAAACGATCTCACGACAGATCCCAAGACTCGAATCCCTCACGCAGACCGCATCAGAACAGCGGGCACCAAGATCCTCTCCGTTGCCCGAGCACGCTTGGACAAGAACAGTCCATCATCCACCCACCACACGGATGTCCCGCCCCCAGCCCTGATCGTCTTCGTACAGCACGAAGAGAGGCCCGAGGACGGCCCGCTCGTCCGAGGCAGTGAGGCCTGGAAGCTGGTGTTTGAGCCACGAGCGGACGCACCGTACTATGAGCGCCTCGTTGGCAAATACACGCGTAAGCTTCCCTCATCGTCTCAGATTTTGTGTCTTCAACTCCTATAGTTGGGACATACACCTCCAAGACTGCGGTACCCTTGACCCTTGAGGACCGATGCTGATGATGCATGATGGTATTTATATTTTCAGGGGACACATTCCAATCCAACCCGTCCCTCGCCTCCGAGCTCAAGGAACAACACGGCATCCAACAGATCGTGGCCTTCGGCATCCAGAGCGAGTGCTGTGTCGAAGCGACGTGTGCGGGTGCGCTCGCTGCTGGGTTTGGCGTCACGCTTCTGAGCGGGGCGCACTCGACTTATGATGATGTTCCTCAGGGGCCGGATGGGAGTGTGAGTAAGACTGCGGTGGAGATTGAGAGGGAGGTGGAGGAACGGCTGAAGCGGAAGGGGGCGAGGGTCGTGGCCTGGGAGGATGTTGTTGCCGAGTGGGAGAGGGACGTTTGTTAGCTGTATTTATTTGTCGGTTGGGAGACATTGGTAACGCTGAAACAGATAGTAAGTAGGGGGTACCAGACGGTGTCTATTATTTCTTTGTTTAGGGCTAAGGACCGTTGTGCTCCCTTTCTAAGTGTCAATCTCTGTAGATTTCCAAACTTCTGTGCAGAACTGGGTCACAGCCAAGTCCATCAGTTGCGGCCCATTCGAAAGAGTGGCACAGAAGTGTGGTTAACTGCCGTATTCCGCTCCCCATAGCCGCCTTGTAAGCCAGCAGGATAACGGCACACCCCTCTCACCCCCAGTTCAGTCTTAATAGTATTTAGGTTCGGGAGTCGGAGTCGGCGCCGGCGTGATAGTAGGCGTTTCGCCGAGCTTCAGCGGAGAGGATGTGGGAAAGCCCCTGTGTGCAACCCGAATCAGTGATCTGCTCAGCCGCTCTCTCTCTCCCTCCTCACTGCCAACATCGTTCTCTCCACTTCTGATTCTCAACTTACGCGCAAGCACTCGACTTCGAGATGACCTCGCCGACGGGCGTGTAGCCGAGACATCCGTAGCATGCGCACACCTATTGCACAGGGGTGAGCATTTTGCACCGGTACAGATTTGTATTATCATTAGGGGGTGGGTGTCGAAAGGGCTGGAACATACCCCGTCTCGACCGCCTGAGATGCACTTGAAGATTTCGTCGGCTCCCTTGGGGTTCAGGAAGCAGGCCGTGTTGTCCATGATCTCTTTGCAGTTGTCATTGCCATTGTAGTCACACGGACCGTAGTCGACTGCTGGAGCGGCTAGTGTCACGGCCACGAGGCACGAGAGGATGCCGATGGATAGCTGCATCTTATGGTGAGGTCTGCTGCGGCCGAACAACGAAGGAAGCTCTAGTCAATACATAAGGCGTGTAGGGTGGGAATTTGCCACGTGGAAGTATTTATAGGTGTTTAGGAGTGGTGTCGATGGTTGCGTTATCTGGTTGCAATTTACACGTACATTTTTTCCCGTCCATGTGGTATTGCTGCCCCCTCACGTTAATATCGCCATATATGGAGATGGTAGCCAAGAGTGAGTTTAGGCTCGGTAAATACCCGTGGGGGCATGAAATCCAACCTCTTTTGGGCAGTGACAGAACAGATCGACAAATCCTTATGACATTGGCCAACAAGACCAAACGAGGGACAACCTCTGCAAAGGTCTGCTGCTTCTAAACCAGCGGATTCTTGTATCCTCTCCCAATCACGCTGCGGAACGCTAATACAGGTAACAGCCCTCAGGTAACACGACCTCAGAATGAGCCTCTTGACCTCAGAGAAGTACCTCGCCCCCCGGGGATTGCCGTGGGGTAGGTTGGAGAGATGCGTACCCAGAGTCCGATGAGGTGTTTTGAATCATTTATTGGCCACAGTGCTCGGATATACCGCCATCAGCGCGTGACTCCGAGATTGGTTCCGACATCCGCAGGAGCTCAAGATGCAAACCGTCAACCGTGGCGGTAGCCTCGACTAGCTACAGGCAATTCTGTTCCCGTTCACGAAGAAGAGATCTCGCCAGCTGTTGACAGCCTATGTCAACTCCGGGTTAAAGGACCCGGGTATCCTGAATTTCGAGTTTGGGTCCATCAGGAACCAAGGGGAGGAGCACATCTCCTCCGTGCATCTGACCGAGCGGCTGGCGGCACTCCATCACGAACTTCAGAACCCCCGGCCTCGCGGATGGTTGGAACGACAGCTCGCACTGCGAAGCGGCGCCCGGCATGTCATGATGGGAACCATGATCGGGATCCTGGTTGCCGTGCTGCTGGGGTTCCTCTCCTGGGCTGTGGGCATCTTCCAGGCTTATGTGGCGTATCAAGCTTGGAAGCATCCTATTCCAATAGTAACTACCTACTTAAGGTGGAGGCTCAAATTCAACCGGCGGGAGATTTCCTTTCGGGGCTGTACAATACAACATGCCAATGTTAGTGATCAGACGAAACACGGAAACCCACACAGGACGCCACAGAGGTGGGGTTGGGCACTACCAATTACCGAACCGGCTAGTATGAGACCCTTCGTGACTACACGCCCATTCGCATTCTGTTGGGCCGGCATGTACCGATCTCCTATTTCTCCTGGATTATTTCTCAGTTCCTTCCGCTTGACGAGTTCTCCAGGTCCTTCTCTAACAATGCCTTGACCTCTAACTACCAGATCCAGATCCTGATACAAACCAACAGCTTCTAGCCCATCGCTATGCCCATGGAGCTTCCCATCCACACACCGCGCAATGGTCGTCTTGTAGTTCAAGCTTTTTAAATTAGGCATTTCATCCATCAGGCTCATAGCAGTGTGCTTACTCACCTAAGTAGGTAGGTACAATACCTAAAATGACCGGATGCTCTATCGCCCACAGCTCTCGGTCGTTATAGGAGAGGTTAGACAAGAAGAAAATATGACCCTAGGAAAGACATCACACGCAGTCCATTCAGGTACTACTAGTGCCTGCTATACAATACATCATTACCGTTTAGCATCGTTGAGCATCATTACAATGGTGAGACCGTGAGAGCGTCAAGTGGTAAGTCTTGGCTGTTCAAAAGCCAATACTGAGAGCTAGAACAAGTAACCCCCGTCGACCTGTTAACCCCGTATCCAATATCCATAGTAATATCGCTTCATGAGATATAAGGTACGGTAGGATACCTGGCAGAGAGGTCTGCAATCCAGCATAACCTCATTATCTTAATAATCTTAGCAAACACACAATCCTTACAGGAGGGTATAAACGGAAGTCCTCGCAACTCCCTCCATCAGCCATGACGAGAGACTGCCTTTTGATGACACCATCCTCATCCTGCTGACATGCGAAGCCCTACCTAGAACATTCGTTTCCTCGGTTCACGAGGTCTCCAGATCTTTCTCCAACAACGCCACAACCCGCGAATACACATCCTGACACAAATCCACATCTTCCAGCCCGCGGTCATGCCTGTGGAGCTTCCCATCATCCACACATCTCGCCACGGCCGCCTCGTAGTTCAGGCTTTTCATGCGGACCTCATCCATCAGGCTCTGCGCGGCGACATAATCGGACATGAGATCTACGCCCACATCTTGTCGGTTCGGAGAGCCACCACCACGAGATTGATCGAGCGTCCTTCCCAAGATGACCTCTATCAGCACGCAGCCGAGCGACAGGAGCGTCGGGTTGCGCTTGGCCATGATACTACTACCAGTAGTTGTACCTCCGCAATCGCTGACCGGCTCAAGCTGGTCTTTCCCTTCCAGAGGAGGATGATGCTGTTTCAGCAGAATGGGATACCAGTACATTGTTGGGCTATCAGGCTTCCGGATGAAATAGATATGGCGGCTCGTCAGGATGGTGGGCAGCCAGGGGGTGCCGTGGAGTTGCAGGACGCTCGAAGAGATGGTCACAGCCAGTCGGAGACGGTCTCTGTATGATAAGGGAGGGAAAAGAGCCTTGTGTTCCAGGATCTCTCGTAAGGATACCAGAGACCAGGAGGAGTGCGAGTCATTGGAGTCGGGGGCCGGGTGGATGGAATACCGCCTAGTACTAGTACTAGTAGAGGACTGTGGGAGTTGGTCGATGAGAATTCCGTAAGTGTCCGTTGCTGCTTGTTTCTGGGACTGGCGGAGCTTTTCGCATAGATCGTCCAGGGTATTATCCCCGGCGTTTGAGAATGCGACGCCACTGGCGATGCTGAGAGTCAGCTTAGGAAGCAGCGTCTGTAGCTCTGTGTTTGTTTGCGTGACTATGGTAGTAGTGGTCGTGCTGGTGGATGAGGTCAATGTGGTTGACTGAGAAAAGCCGAAAGATACAGCCTTCCTTGCCTTCACCCTGGTTTGAGCCGGGGTTGATTTCGTCGTACAGCTCGGACTGAGAGTCCGAGAAGCAGGTTCCCATGCTGCTCTGATGAGGACCTCTTGCCAAGTTGAGATTTCTTCTGGGCTTGCTTCGCCGAGGTGTGCTTTCGGCACGAAGGAGATGGCTAGCCGAAAGCAGAGGTCCTTCATGATCTTGTCGCTGTCGTCTGTCGGGCAGATGTCGGCCGAGCGTCTCTGCAGCCCCAAGCCCACATCATGTTTACAGGAACACCGAAAGCCACTCCGTAATGCCCGGTGGAAACTGGTAGCCATGTCCCGCAATACTGTAAACAGTTTTGTTTGAGACCGTACTCGACGCTCCGGCTCAAGTTCGATATTTCGGTCTGTAAGGTTCTCCAGATTCGACACGCCGTTCCGGATCGTGGAGAGCTGGTCGTCGTAGCGTGAGCGTTTTAGAGTGAATATGCCCCGCCTTAGCTCCGAGACATTGCCATCTCTTTATAAGTCGATTTCTGCCTTGATTTCGTCAATGGCGACCTTGATATCGCTGATGGTGGCCTCGAACACGTCGTAAGACTTCCAGAGGCGAAATTGGATCCTTTTTTGGACGGCGTCCTGGCGCCAGAGACCTCCGAGAGGATCGTCGATCATGGCTTCGATATCCGAAGGCGGGACAATCCCCACCAGGAGCTTCTCGCAGACGTTTTGCAGCTTCACGCGCTCTGTTTGCAGGTTGCGGACAAGGCTCTGTAGCTCCCGCTTGTACTTCCGCCATCGCTGAATTGTCGAGAGGCCTTCGCCGTAATGCTCGAGCGCCGAGATGACGAGCGGGATTGAGCCGAGCACGATGCCAGCGACCTCGAAGCCCGACATCGTTGCGTCCGGTCGCAATGCTGTGGACCGTGGTGGCCTCGTGGGAGGACGAGCTCGCCTGAGGGGCGGAGTTGGAGACGGGGGAGTTACGCAGGCGAGCGAATTTGCCGCCAGACCGGACCTGAAAGCCAATGGCGAGCCCCGACGATGGCGTAGCAGTTGAGCCCCGTTCGTGCATGCTTCGTGCTCTGTACCTCCCCCCGCTCGGCACTGGTAACTTGTAAGCGAAGTCAGCATCATCCTAACATGAGCCATCCTCCCCTCTGAGACCCCTCAGAAAAGCAAAATATCATTCAGACTGGATCTTGCATAAGTGCGCGCCATGACGGACAGCATCGCTGGCCATGTCGCCCGGTGTCTCACCCTTTTCCGGGCCCTGCTGGAACCTCCAGACGGCGACGATTTGGACTTCCCGGACCCGGGGGTTGTGCTTCAGATGATGGACGAGCGGTCCCGGTTCAAAGTATGGGCTGGGAATATCGGAGCTCACAGGACCGGAATGAGCTCGCTGGACTACCGGCTTCGGGACGCTTCACACATCAAGAGCCAGGTCCTCGATCTTGTGCGGGACCTTATCCAACTAATCGAGGACGCCTCAGCCATCGCCAAAGGGGAGGAAACGCCTTGGGATCAACGTGATTCGGGTGAGGATGGTTATGTCGGCAGCGATTCCGACGACGAGGCTCCCGACACAGAGCTTGGTCAGATCGCTGCCGACATGGCGGACGTGATCAACTGTCTCCTTCGCCTCACCGTAACCATACGGAACCCAGCACCACACGATCGTTACATCCAGGCAAAGGACACAGATGCCTCTTACTTCGAGCCTTATGATGTGCAGCATGTCCGCTCCAAATTCAGCGAGATCGAACCATGGCTTGAAGAACGCCTTGGGAAAGCAATCAGCCGGAGACGACAGTATTTGAGATACCGGCAATCCCACCACCAAAAGCTATCGCGCGGACTTGATCAGGAGCTGGATGAGGGGAATGGTTTGGAGGATGAGACAATTGCGTCTTCGATACCCAGCCACCTGAAAGAAGGCCGCAATACGGATACCTCGGTTCTCCGAGACGATGGCTCCGATGCCGGCATGTCGCAGACTTCATACGCCACGTCTATGGCCAGCTCGGATCGACTCACCATCCCCCCGCTGCCCAAGGAAGCGTATGCCGGCCCCTTCGAGTGCCCTCTCTGCCACATGATCATTGAAGTCAGGGACAGAAGGGCGTGGAAGTAAGTCGGCGCATTCAGTATAGCAATATCGACTGCTAACCAGTGAAAAAAAGGAAGCATGTTTATGGTGACCTTCAGCCATGTAAGTAACCTCCCGATGATCAGAAATGTGTTGCCTAAAAGATATCTGCTCACCATTTGCATCTGAAGATGTGTGTCTAGAAAACGATTGTATGACCCCTGAACGGGAGTACTTCCGTCGTCACGAGTGGATTGAGCACGTCAAGCAAAACCACTGGAAGACCTACAGATGCCTTCTGTGCCAGTCAAAGCTTTCTTCATTCGCGGACTGCAAGAGCCACTTGGAGGCGTCTCATCCAAGCAAACGGTCTCCTGGAGAGCTGGATGCCTTGGTGAAGCTCTGCGAACAGGCGCTCGATATCTCCAAGGGAATGCCATGTCCCCTGTGTCGTGAAGACTTGAATTCCATTCCACAGTATCAGTGCCACGTGGGTCGGCATCAGGAGCAGCTCTCTCTTTTTGCCCTGCCTTCACTGGATACAGAGGGCGAAGTGGATGGCGACGAAGAGGACAGTGGGGATCACCAGGATACCGATTCCATTCTTGAAGACCAGGCCGACGCCCATTCCCGATCGCAAATTGTTAGTCCCGAAAGCGGAGAGCATCCAACTGGCGGCCATGAAGATGCCTCCTCTGTACCTGACGGCTATATTGTAGAGGTGAAGCGAATTTACAGAGAGAGGGAGGGAATGGAGGAGGAAGAGCTGACGGGTCGGCGGAAGACCCATCTCGACGGCCAACTCGAGGTCCCCGAGAAGGTGACGATTGATGCCGCGTTGAGGGAATTGAAGGAGGCTCAAGAGAGACAAATCGACTGGATGAAGCAGGCCACAGAGCTTCTCGCGGGAATTAAAGCCGCGGAACACATCTGGAAGGAGAAGGACGCGATGGGAGAAGATGGTTCTGCACCGTACCCACCCTGCCTCCAGCTGGACTGAGACTGGTGAGTCTGCGAGGGACCATTTTCTCTATAAGCACGCGTTTCCCCAAGCCGACGGCCTGTTCCACTGCCCATGGGAGGGAGAGGCGAGCTGTAACCATAAGCCCGAGAAGCTCAAGTGCAACTACGAGTAAGACCCGATTGTTCCCTTACGCTCCTAGAGTTGGTCCCACTAACGAACACCACCTAATGTGCAGCAAGCTTGTGGACTCCCACCTCAAGCCTTACCGCTGCAAGGTTGAGGGTTGCCAAAACGACCGGTTCCGTTCTACTGCCTCCCTTCTCCGACATGAGCTAGAGGCACACGCCATGCACGGCCACGGTGAGAAGCCTTACCTGTGCACATATGAGGGCTGTGAACGCTCTACTCCTGGGAATGGTTTCCCGCGGCAATGGAAGCTGAGGGGCCACATGAGGCGCGTGCACAACGACAACGGCACGGCGGCTCAGCCACCTTGTGATAGCGTGCCACCATCAAAGCACGACGGCTAAGGTAGCTACTCCTACTCATTCCCGTCCAATGCCGGGAGATAAACGCCCTCCATCCTGTCCTTCATGACTCTCTCTGCCGAGGCGGGATCCATCCGCTCCTCCGGCCCAGCGCGCATCATCTTGCCCACGAGGAACATGAGTTTGCCCTGTGGGTAGGCCTTGAGCTTGCCCTGTTTGAAGCGTAAGAATTCGCGCACAACCTTGTCCTCTCCGTCGACAACCTTGTCGGCAAGCTCCGCGTATTCCTGCTCGGACAGTTCCTTGAACCACAAATTGCCAGCCTCGATTGCTTGCGTAACGCCGCCGGTGGTCACTTCGCCGCGGAAAACGCTCCACAGGAGCTCCTTGGCAACCTTGGCCGTTACCTCCTTGCGATGAAGGTGGCAGAGTATGGCGGCCAAGTCCGTCGACGGGACATGGCACTCGCCGTCGGGGGTCATGCCGAGGTCGGAAGACAGCTCGGTGAGCTTCCCCAACTCATGCAGGCACCAGTTGGCGGCGAGCAAGGCGTGCCGCTGGTCAGACTCAGTGTCACCACCCAGACCGAGTCGCTCCTCCAGCGCATCGAGGACGTTGTAGAAATACTGAATGCGCGCCCCATTGTCCAGCATCATGAGTGACATGGCATCCTTGGAGCTTAAGCCATACCTCGCCACCAATTCATCAATCTCCGTATCAGGCAAGACGCCCATTGAAGATGCCAGATGGCTAACTAGGTCTTCCCCGATCACAACCGGCCCCAGGTCCGGGTCGGGCATGTACCGGTAGTCGACCTCGCCCTCCTTCCCGCGCAGACGGCGCGTCTCAGTGCTGCCAAGCGACCAGCCGCGCGTTTCGCCCTCGACAACACCCCCTGCCTCCAACACTGCAATCTGCCTGTCCCGCTCGGCAATGATGGCGTCCTCGACCGCCTTGAAGCTGCTTAGATTCTTGATCTCGGTACGCGTGCCTAGGGGTTTCCCCGCCGCAACATCCTCAGCCCTGCGCACCGACACGTTGACATCGGCGCGTAAGCCGCCGGCCTCCATGCCAAGCACACAGGCATCCACAGCCCCGAGCAGCATCTGCACCTTGCGCACGAGCGCGGCCGCCGTAGCCGGGTGCCGGATCTGCGGCAGCGTGATGATCTCGATGAGCGGCAGGCCGACGCGGTTGAAGTCCAACCACTGCACCTCACCGGGCTGCGCCGTCGTCTTGGCCGTGTCCTGCTCCATCTGCACCTGGCGGATGCCGATCTCGACGCGGTCGCCGTCCTCGGCCGCGATGCCGTCGCGCGCGTGCAGCACGACGCGGCCGTCGCGCGCAAACGGGTGGTAGTACTGCGTGATCTGGTAGCCCGCCGGCTGGTCCCAGTGGAAGTAGTGCTTGCGGTCGAAGCGGCTGACGGGCTGGACGGCGCAGCCCAGGGCGAGCGCGGCGCGCACGGCGGGGATCAGCGTCTCGGGCTGGAAGAGCGGCTGCGATCCCGGCATGGCCAGGTCGAAGAGCGCGACATGACTGTTGGGGAGGTCGTTGAATGACGTCGCGGCCGGAGAGAAGAGCTTGCGGGCGGTGTTGAGCTGTGCGTGGATCTCGATGCCGACCGTCAGCTCCCAGCCGGGCACGGTCTGGTTGTCGGCGTTCTTCTTCTTCTTCTTGCCAGATGCCTTGAGCGCCTTTGCCTCCTCCTTCAGCTGCTTGCGGAGGGGAGTGACTGGTGTGGTGGGCACGGTGGTCGCATGGTTGGAGGGGCGCGGTGTCGTCGTTTCGACTTGGCTCGCGAAGTGTCGGCGTTGAGGACTCGAGCCGAAGGCCGCGCTGGCCGAAATCCGCGGAAATTGTGCGTGCAAACAACCCCGACGGCTCAATTGGCCAGTCAGCAGGTATCTGCTGAGCTCGGTCGTCGAGATCCGACCCATCGAGGATGTTGGATGGTTTCCGCCGTTGTGGGCTTGTTGAGAAAGCTTCACGGTCAATCGGAATTCGGAAAGCTCCCTGGTCAGAAACCGAGTCATGCCAAGCTTGTCGGAGCCTCGGAGGTTTCCGGCGATAAGCTTCCTTCCCGAGACAAGCCCCACCACCAGGGCCGGGCCGGCCGGCAGGAAGGTGCGAACGTGCGACCCTCGACGGTCAGGAGAGCAAAGGACCCCTGACCAGCCGGAGCTTCTTGAAGCAGTGCAAAGGATTTCATCCTTGATGTCTCTCACCATTTCGCATCTTCCATTCTGCAGCTCTTCATTGATTTCCATAGCCCGGTCAGTGCGGAACAACAGGCAACAGGCCAACAGCAGCACTGCCCCCCTCTCCTTTATTCAAGCTTGGATTCAACAATTGGAGTTTATGCACAATGCAATTCAGCAATTGTGAACCTGGATATCCCGACAATTTGGAGTAAAGCAGTGGGCTCCGTTACAATCAGGTACCTTGGGAAGAACTCGCTGACCCCTCGCTGACAAGAAACTCAGCGTCAGACGATTGTTATGAGGAACTTCAAGTTAGGTATTTCACAATACACCCATAGGAAACCAACTTTACATGTACAATACAATAAGTATATCAAAACCAAAAGGGATAACCTTCTACCCTGCCGGACAACCCAAAATTTGATCCAAAACCGTCATTTTCCGTCGTCATCCACTCAACCCCCAAATCAAATCCCGGAATCATCCTGCTCATAGACAGGCTTGAACATGGACCACGACTTGCAGATATCATCAAACACGCCCCGGTCCGTCGGATCCGCCACGATCTGGGCCTGGTTCTCGACCAGCTCGAGCGAGAGCCCCTGGCTGGCGTGCCAGGCGATGTGGCAGTGGGTGAGCCAGGCGCCCGGGTTGTCGAGCTGGAAGGCGAGGGCGAGGTAGCCGCCGGCGGGCAGGGTGCTGGTGTCGCGGCGCGACGGGTTCGTCGTGTTGAGGGCGCTCGTGTCGCCGGAGAAGGTGCCCAGGCCCATGCCCACCACCCAGAAGTCGTGGCCGTGCATGTGGATTGGGTGAGCGAGGCTGTTGGTGAGTTTCACACATGTTAGTGGGTTGTTGGAGAATGGAGCAGGGGAGGGAGAGTGATGAAGGGGGTAGGGTAAGGTAGGTAGATTTGTCGACTTACGGAATATTGCTCAGGTCCTGGATGACGAGGACGGCCCATTCCGGGTCGGTGCCGCTAGCCTGTGCGGAAATGGCTTGGTCAGTAACCATCTCGGGTATCTGGCATTGACAGAGATGGAGAGGGAGGGGCAAAAACGAAAGGAACTCACATTGACGCTCACGACATTATATTCGGTAGGGAAGATGCTTTTCCCCTCGAACACCTGCTTCAATGTCGGGTTCCCCCAGTCGAGCCGCAGGCTGCTGGTGTTGACGGTCCATTGGAAGTAGTTGACGTCTCCGGTCCGGTTGAAGCCGAAGGACAAGTCTTCGAGCACGACTCCGCCGTCGAGATTGGCCACGTTAAGCTTCAGGTATGGCTCCGTGTTCTCGAGCGGTTCACCGAGGCAGCTGTGGGAGGTCGTCACGGTGCTGGACGAAGTGGGATCCGAGGTGCTGGTCGCGTCGTACCGGACAATGCCCGTGATGTTTAACGCGTTGTAGTTCGTGAGGCAATCGGTGATCCAGCCGCCGCGGATCCAGTAGTCGCCGGGTTCGGCGTTGGCCTCGACAATCACATCATAGCGCTGCCCGATGGTGAGCTGGACGTTGTCCGTCGTGTAAGGGACGATGGGCACGAGGTCGTGCGCAACGACCCTCAGGCTGTGCCCGTCGATGCTGAACTGGAAGGCGGCGTCGGTACCCGAGTTGATGAGTCGGAGAAGGTATTTCTTATCCTTCTCAAAGACGGTCTCGAATTTCTTCCCCGTACCCTTGCAGTTGGGGTCCGTCGACGTGCTGCAGTCGAACGAGTTGGTGCCGTTTATGAGGCCAGTCTCCATGAAGACGGGGTTGCCCGTTCTGGCAACGTCCCACAGCGCGAAGGCCTCCTTGTGTGACCAGTCCTGCAGGAATAGGACACCCAGGTCCTCGTCGTAGTGGTCCGTGGTGGGGCCGCGCAGGACCATGCCGCCGAAGAGGCCCTCGGCGTACTGCAGACTGAAGTGGCTGTGGTACCAGGTCGAGCCGTACTGGGTGACGCGCATGCGGTATGTCTGAGTCTCGCCCGGGGCAATGCCGCACTGCGAGACGCCGGGGACGCCGTCGTTGATGCTGTTGTTCAGCTGCCGGAGCCCGTGCCAGTGGACGCTGGTTCCGTTGTTGGACATGTTGTTTGTGACGTGGATGACGAGGTTGTCGCCCCAGTCGGCGATGATGGTCGGGCCGGGGATGGTGCCGTTGAAGGTCATGCACGTCCGTTGGTATCCATCAGGGGCACAGGGCCCTTCCTCGACCGAGAGCCATTTCTCCACAGTCTTTCCGGTCTCCGGCGTTGTCTCATAGTAGTTGGTGTCGGTGGAATAGTCACCCCAGCAGTTGCGTGACTTAGGGGTGTTTTCACACGAAGATGACTGGCGAGGTTGGAGCAGGGCGTCTGGGCTGGTCGGGATGGACAAGGCAGCCGAGCCAGCAACCGTGGCAAGGAAGGAAAGGACTGACTTCCTCATGGTAAAGAGTAGGTTCCCCGTCAAGGATGTGCGGGATTCGATGAAGACCGGGTAGTGAGCGAGAGATCTTGCTCTCAACGAAGTGATGTCTTGGAGGCTGGCGGACAGATCCTCTCGGGGATGGATGAGGGAGGCTCAACGCCCTTATATGTTCCCACGGACCGTCCATCGTGATCACGACCTTGACGACAGCACCCTCAAGGATGGAACTTCTTCGGCGTCCGTGCCTCGAGGTAAGGCAGCCTCCGAGCCGGAGAAGCCGAGCAGGAAGTATCGCCGACTCTCCCGTTCCACCGCGGTGTGCTGACATCCCTGAGTCACGCATCAATAGTCTGATGGGCAGTGCATAGGGGAGCATTCGGTATGACAATATTAGACCGTGCCGTACAGCTCGGGTACGCACAAACCTCGTTTGGGTTTGGCTCTATGATCTCTAAGGATTCCGGGAATGCGTGGGGGAGGACATAGCGGCGGGAGTAAGGGGAAATGCTCGAGGAGACGCCCGAGACTTACTAGATCGGATCCGAATTCCGCACAGCAACGTTCCTCGAGAGGTCATGAATTCGAGGGATGAGGCAGACACGTCCAACGCTCGCAGGTTAATACTCGATGTACCCCGGGTATTCCTTCCCGCATTGGGTAGAATACAGCGAGTTGAGGCTGGCATCCTACCTGCCGCGATGCTTATTTTACCCTCAGGGAACAAGTCTGTGTCACACAAGGATCCTGGACTGAACCTGGAGAGTGTAAGTATCAGTGTCATATTGTGCAATTATCTATACCGTACCTTGCCCACCAGGTCAGCATCTGAGTGCAGACAGTGCGCCGCTTGACCCAAGGACGGCAGGGGAGAACTGCGAAGAGCTCGGTCGTCGGTACAGCAGAGAGGCCGGCCACCACGGAGCACAAGCTTTTCTTGGAGACTCTGTCGGCAGGCTTGTCGTTGCTACTGGCGCTATGACGGCGGGGGCCTGCAGTCTTGAATCCTCCAATAGTTATGAATACGGGCTGGAGGACAAGGCTCTGCACGCAAACTGCACTGCAAAAGCAAGTACCTTCTCGGCCGGCGGAAGGAGTTCCGGGGATAACCAGGGTGCATCGTCCAGGGGTCGCAGGTGTGTTTACGTAGCTCCCATCGCATCCCGCACAGATCGTGGTGGGTCCGGATCGCGGCAGAGGTACGTAAGCCCTCGCAAGCGATGGTGACTCGTGAGGAGCAAAAAGGAGATATCGCGCTTAGCGACGGAATGTAGTAACATAACAACAGCTAGAAGAGGAGAGACATGACAAAGTTGATGGATCCTTGACAAAGGGCTCGATGAGGATGCCGGAGATACGAGTGAGGCTCAAGTACGGAATATACGAAACAGTCTTCACCGACTATGTCAGACGCCAAGGAGAGGGCCTCGAATCCTCAGGGCTGTACATACATTGGTCGGCGAACCCTGAACTTATAAGCGCCCCATATAGGTGAGTGGCCCATTCAGCTTCGACGCCGCAAAAAGAACCCGGATCAGGGCACGTGGCGGAGAGGCCCTTGAACCTCCACTCGTTAGTATCCGGGGATATCAACGGAATCCTACAGTACGGGATACCCTGTAACGTAACCAGGGGCTGGCCGAGCGCCGCGGAAGCAGGATGTGCACAGGGATCTGCAGGAATCCCTGGCCATGTCCACCGAGATCGGGAAACAGAGCGCCGGACTACGGAGTACGTACGGAATAGACCACCTTCCCAAGGCCAGGAACGAGCAGCGACGGCTGCATGTCCTGGCTCTCATCGGAAAGCATTATGAAACAAACACAGCGATGGTACCCCACGGACCCTATGGTAGCCTCGCAGGGTACTCTCCACGCAAGCGAGGCGCTCGAGCCTTTTTGCTTTCCAGATGCCGAAATTCTCTCTGGTGGCCTGATGTTGGCTATGAACACGACCTCGGCCGAGGTAAAGAACGTGCGGTTGCAGACCGTTTTACAGAGCTGCTCCTAGGAAGGCTGCAGTCAGCTCGTGATTGGTACTGGCCATGGCATGTGAGCTTTGTGACTATTCATCTTTCTTTCGAACCAGGTTCTTGTGCCATGCGCCTATGCGCGGTGGCTGATGTATCGGCAAGGCGTGCCGAGCTCCTGCTTATGTGCTTTTTTATCTGTGTGTACAACCTAAAACCACAAGACGTGCCGCAGCCTCCCGCGTCAGCTGCACTCCATAGCACCGTGTCCGGCCCCAGTTCTCCACGGAAGTTCCGGATCGGCTCGGCGTTAGCAGGAGAGCAATGACCAGGTTCCTCAGCCAGACGCCGAGATTTCCGTGGCGAGACTCCTCACATGCGCACTCACAAACATAATACTGACAACTCAGATATCCTCAAGCTTTCAATTTCCTGGGTCTTAAGCTCTAGTAAGCTATATGTATATGACGTCTCGGTTCGATATCACGTCAATCAAGGCAGGGCTGATCAATACCGAGCTGTCGGGCTTACCAGGAGAGCACAGTTTCAGCCGAAATCCCGGGACCCAGGAACCCGGAGATGCCATTGCTAAAGATAGGAAGGCAGCTGCATTTGGACGACTCTGGAAATGGACGGTGGCTCTGGATAGGATCATTGCAGCACCATGACCAATGTTAATCTATCGTTGACCGGTCCTCCATCGTCTCGTGTTCAAATGATGCATGAACATGAGCTGTGCAGGTGATCTCCGCATGATTGAATCCGCCTTGTGATAATTGCCTGTCAGAATCGAGCACGCACCGTAGTGGCACAGTTAGTTCCTTCTAGGTGCGTCAGTGGTTGGGGGCACGCACACGGCCCGAATCCCAACCACAGAAGCAGGACAACTAATACAGCCTTATTGTCCCTTCGAGCACCCAAAAGTGCAGAACAAGCCTGATTTGTCCAAATCATTGTCTGTAAACGTATACAAGATTCACCCTCGTATCGCCTGCGCACATGCGCAACTGAGATGCGCTAGCCCTTACCAGAGAACGTCATCCTTAGCAGTTCCGGTGTCTGCCTACCTGAGAGGTTGAGATATGTCAGATCAGGCATTGGAGCTTTGCATGCATACGGTCATGCCCAGCCCTATGATGCTACGTTACATAGGCAAAACGGGAGACATTCGTGTCATTCCTGGTAAGTGCCCGTATATTCCAGCTCTATTGTATCCCCCTTCCCAGCCAATCAAGTGTGATCGCCCTCTATGGGTTGTTCTCATGGACAGCAACGAGCTTTGACGTGAGAAAACAAAGAGAACTCAACAGCAACACAATTTCCCGCTCTTGAGAGCCTTTGATTGGACGTGGTCCGTTACCATCTCTCTGGTTCTCTGCCCTGCGTCGTGTTAGTCCAGCCAGTCATGATGGGGCAATGGTTCGCGCTCCACCACAACCGTGTTTGCATTACAAAGAAACCCTTCAAAAGGGGGTTCTAGAAGTTAGCTGCTGGTGATAAATGACATGTAGCTTGTCAAACCAGTTAGCAGATGTTCCACAACGGCTCAGACATATCGCCCACCTACCTAGAAAATCTTCTCTTACCAGGGATTGTAAGAAATCCCGCATGCCACCAGGTCCAAGGAACTAAGACAAAAAGTGAACGTGAAATAGAATAGTACAAAAACCCGACATTGGTGATGACACATAGGTATCTAAAACCATAAGAAGAGCACAAAGAAAGGGAGTCGTTCTCAACACTCCTCAACCTAACGGCCCCATCTTGACAACCACAAATATATGAACCTCTGCCCCATCCAATCTCTTAGACATAGTACCGATAGTAAACTCGCAACCGTGACCTGCGAGACAGCCTCTCGCAGGAACAGAATGACCTGTCATGTCGGCAGCGGCGGCAGTAGTAGGCGCGGTGATGCGAGTAGCGACAGCGCCAGCAGCGGAGTGTGTAGAAGGTCACATCGCGTTGGCATATTGGACACCAGTCCCTCCAGGAGATCCAACCTCGCGGGCTCATGTTGTGGTCTTGGGTTGGTGCGCAGGCTGGGAGGGTTGAAGTGCGTTTCTGGTTTGATGTATTGTTTGGAGTTGAGGGCGGTGGCAGTCTTGGGTTGGTTGAGCAACTCGAGTCTTCGAGCCCTGGGCTACGAAGATGAAAGCAAAGCGAGGAGAGACAGAGAACGTGATGGCCTCAGTTTGGATGAGGCAAGTTTTGTCATGATATACTCGCTCTTTGCGAGTCATCACCGTTGTGCGATGCGTCTTGAGGAGAGCGTTCATGACACTTTAGGACAGGTGAGGGTGCCAGCTGCCTGAGCCTGATGGTCCTGATCTTACCTACTCTGCGTGCCATACTTCTTCCCTCCCCGTGCTAGTCCCCCGACACGGTATATCACCTCAACTGAAGGGAAACTTATTAGGTGCAGCTCTCAAACCTCGATGAGCTAAGTCAGGCTTCGGACGGGCACTCGGGAGGGGGGCACGTTGAGAGGGCAGCTGGCCAATCCTCGACCCCGCGTCGTTGTCAGCCGACACTCTGCTCCGACTTGTCTCACCAACCCACACCGACTTGTTCGTCAAATCGACAGAATCATCAAAAGTCGCTGCAAGCATCAAAGGTGTCAAGCAATCCTTCGGTACCTAGCTAAAGTAAAATAGCATCTCCAATCACCCCACCATTCGCCCCTCGACCACTGAGTTTCTGCAATCCACCACCTGCAGATAACCTGGCAAACCTCAATCCCTATATTAGTCGCAGTCCGGGCGCGAGGGAGTCGCAAAGCCAATCGTCCGATCCACGCCATTCCAGACGGTGTAGTACGACCTCAGCCACGGCGTGCCAAAGATCCACGCGGGCCGCCCATTGATCGGCTCGCGCGCCACCCGCTCCGGATCGACAAACACGCCCTGGCAAATGCCCGGCTTGCCGGGGTACTCGCCCACATTCATGTACTTCTTCTTAACCACCACATCCACCTTCTGCCCCGGGCTGCCCACCGTGAAGACCACATCCCGTACCGCACGGTCCAGCTCGTCACACGGCGCCCCCCACGCGCCTCGCTCATCGATCGGCTGAATCGCGTCCGACATGCGCGCGTACAGCTCGGCTGTGGTCTCGTGGTCCGGCGTAGACACGACCGCGCTGCCCGTGTCGATGAGCGTGACTGCGTCGGTCGAGTTGTGCAACGTATAGCCGTCGATGCGCGCCCCGCGTACGTCGACGACCCATCGCATACCCGACTCTGACAGAGGCCAGTTAAGAGGGATCTTTCGGAGAGTGCTAGGGATGTACTGCGATCGGTCGGTCCCGCCCAGCGTGAGCACGCCATCCCGGCGGCCGTTGGGTCCGTGAGACGGGATGTAGGAGAAGCTGAATTCGGGGGTGGGCAGCTGGCCTGATTCGACGAGCTGCCAAAAGATGGTGGTGTATGCGAACGTGACGTTGGGTTCAATGCCCCAGAGGGAGGTCGGTGTGGACGACAGGCCGAAGAGACCGTCGGGCGTCTGCTCGCGGAGGAGGTTGGAGTAGGTGTCGCAGATGAGTAACTGGCTCCCGCTTGTGGGCCGGTCAACCATGCGAACCGTGTCTGTCACGACGGTGCAATTCGCGTTTTGCTGCTGTGGGCCGTTGATTGTACCGCCGCCGCCACTGTTGAAGTACATTGTAATGCGGAACCCCGGTTGAGGAGAGAAGGAACTGGACTTGGACGGATCAAAGCGGGGATGTGTCCCGCAGGTCGTGCAGTTGTTGGCGGCGATCAACATCATCGGTGCACCTGTGTCGAAGATCAGGGAGCTACAAAATGGTCAGTCAACCTCAGCCAACGTCGCGAAGACAGCCGAGGCTCTTGTCAGCTATCACTTACAACTTCTGTGGAGGAGTGCCGACTAAGATGTCACCCGCCCATTGCAGTTTGACTGCACCCGGTTTCCATGCCGTTAGGTCGATGTTCGCAGGCCGAGCTGGACCGTCGCGCTTGAAGAGACCATCCAACAGGAAGGGTGCCAGATGCTGAGGCCGAGGATCCAGCCCAGAGTCAGCTTCTGGCCGTGCTGCCCCTGAGGTCAGTCCGAGGCAGAGAGAGAGCCACAAGAACGTCTTCATGGTTTCAACGGATCTTAGAACGGAATGAGGTGTTTGCTTTTCAGAGTTCACGAAGCGGATGATGCAGCCAGGATATCTCTTCCTGCCGAGGAGAGGAAACCAGCGTTATAAGGACTGGGATGTCGGAGTTCTTTAGCTATCTGAACGTCACGGCTAAGCATTTTGCATCTCATAAGGTAATAATATTAAGGGAAGGGGTCTATCAAACTCCCTCGTTCCTTCTTTGCAGAATGGTAGTGTGAGTGGACCTTTGTAGGCTGAGCCAGAACAATGGTAAGGAGGACCAGGGAGGACAATATTAAGCTTGGATGGAATGCAAGCGAGACACAATCCAAGGGAAACATGTCTCTGCCGGACCTTCTGCATCCTAGAATCAACTGCTTAAATTCTGCATTTATTGACAAGCCGCAATGTCTCGGCGTCTCTGGGAGTTGTCACTTGTCATTAGCTGAATCATTGAACGGAGTGGGGTGTTACCGGGCCAGCCTTCAGCTGCCGACCAGCTCCTGTCCGCTTCTGCAGCCTGACATTCTCTGATTGGGATGGTCGGCTTTGGGGGTTCTAAGAGATGGTCGGGCCGGGTTTGTGGCCTTCCATCCCGAGAGAGATGTTGAGTTTGACGGCGCATATCGGCTATTTCTGACAAGCCCGGCCCGAGATGGACGCGGATTCCTTGCTTCTCTCTGACCAAGGCAAGGAATGCAGGTGACACCCGGTGGGTATCATCTGATGAAGCAAGGAGACTGGAAGTTCCAGTGGCGTGCCGCGTACCCGCAACTTGCAATGGAGGTATGGTGGAACAACTCAACAGGCTGTCCCGAAGTACTCGTAGTTGCCGCTATTTAAGCTCCGGCAGTGTGGGACACGAACTGATGAAATATTTGGAAACTCCCGTTGTGGTAGAGGACGTTTGGTGCAATATACAATCGTCTAGGGCCAAGGCTCGTAGCCGTGATATCACGTCGCGGCCCGCCCTCGCATCATCCTTAGTCTCTGGATGGTTCGTGCCTTGGATTTGGTCGTGGTTAACCGGTGTGGGCATAAATTCGATAGACAGAGGTATTCCACCACAACTCCAAAGGATACCTATGTCAATAGCTGATAGAGATGTGTGTGACCTTCTAGGTTCGTTCAACTTCGTTGGAGAGAGGTCCGCGGTTCCGATGGAATCTTCCGGGTGGGGTAGATCTCCGATTTCGTCCGCCCCACTTAGAGATTCCCGTTGCCCCACCCAAACAATCATGCCTCACCCCAGAAGAAACGCAACTTGAAGACAGCAGGTAAGACAAGAAAGGGGCCAAACATTTACCATTCAAGGCTGTAAAGATTACCTTTTGCCTTCAGCGGAACGCAATACTGGAAGCATGAGTACTACGGAACAACAGCCCGAAGTGGTCCCCGCGGCGGACGCACCTGACGTTTCCAAAACCGCGGCCGACGCCACCAAACCTGAGGTTGTTGCTGCCGCGGCCCCTGCATCCACTGCAGCGGATACGGCGGCTGCTCCGGCACCGACAGAAGCAATCACGGAAGCAACCGCCCCTACTCCCAGTGAGACAAAGGAGTCTACCGAGAAAAAGGAGCCCGCCATTGAGTCAACACCAATTGGACAGCTCTGGACCCTGGTGAAAGCCTTCGGCCACCCTGAAATCTGGGGTGTGACACTGGTAGACCCGGCGGACCACGTCCCCACCCGCATCATCCTGCAAAAGTATCTCAACGCCAACGATGGCGACCTCGCCAAAGCCAAAGAACAACTGACTAAGACACTGGAATGGCGAGCTAAGACGAAGCCCCTCGAGCTGGCGGGCAAGGTCTTCAGCAAGGCTAAATTTGATGGCCTGGGGTATGTGACGAAGTACGCGCAAGAGGGATCGGATGAGCCGGAGGGCAAGGAGGTATTTACCTGGAATATCTATGGCGGGGTTAAATCGATGAATGAGACCTTCGGCAAACTCGAAGAGTGAGACACAAAGACCCCCACACAGCCGATTTGTTCATTCGCTAACCCGGTCATCACCAGATTCCTTGAGTGGAGGGTCGCGCTGATGGAGCTCGCGCTGCAAGAACTGGACATCTCGTCGGCAACCAAGCCCATCACTGCCGAATATGACCCCTACAAGATCTACCAGGTCCACGACTACAAGTCCATCAGCTTCCTGCGCCAGTCGCCGCAGGTCAAGGCGGCCAGCACCGAAACCATCAAGGTCTTTGCGCAGAACTACCCGGAGCTGCTCAAGGAGAAGTTCTTCGTCAACGTCCCTGCCGTCATGGGCTTCATCTACACCTTCATGAAGCTCTTTGTGGCGCCCAAGACGATCAAGAAGTTCCACCCGATGTCGAACGGCGGCAACCTGGCGAGGGAGTTTGGGGAGAGCAAGGTTTCCGAGCTGGGTGACAAACTGCCTGACAGCTATGGAGGCAAAGGCGGCAAGTTGGAGGAGCAAGGCAAAGGGCCATTGCTCGAGTAAGACGTGGTAATGGAGGGGCGAAGATTGAGATGTTGGTGTGTCACTCTGAGTAAATGCTCTCCGCTTAATTCTCCCAGCTTCCTGATATCAAGACCCCTTTTCGGCTCCTGTGTAGTCTCAGATGCTCAGACCAGCTGTGGCGCAAACCACATATGCTTACTTGAATCAAGTCTGTGCCTCAGAGACTAGAGCAGTGGACCTTACGTGTTTGTGTCGACACGTTGTCGCTTTGAGTACCTAAGCGGACATAGCGGATAAGTCCGCACCACCACCGCCGCCCATACCAATTACATGCAGATCTCGCGTGGTCGCTTTTCCAAACTCCGTTAGCATCGTGCTTTCGACCCCTGCATACCGTGCTGTGCCAAGACCCGCATGTCAAAAGCCCAGCCCACAAGCATCCAGGGGCCAGGGGTGAAGAAGGGGACAACATGCCTTCCCTCGCATCTTTTGTTTTTGTCCAACAACAGATGAACACCTGGCTCGGCAATAAGATGGGGTGTCATTATGGCATGTCGGGGCTCAAGGTTGCTCCCCGAGCTTCTTGAGAAGCGTTCTGGGAGTTGCACTGGTGTCCCCACAAGGTAGCCAACAAGCTTGGCCTTCGTATCGCCGCTGCCCTGACGGAGTCTGCTTCGGAGGTAAGATACTCCTCCGCTATTGTACGGCAACTATTTGACGTTTGATGGCTGTAAACGAATCGAGGTTAGCAGCGAGCCAGCGACCCTGTTTCTGGATCAGCTTTCGTATGCAGACGGCGTAACCACGGACAGTGCTCGGAGGAGAGGTCTTCGGGCCCGAATATTCCAACCACTCGTTGCGACACCTGGCCGACGTATAAAGAGGTGCGCTTTGCGCAAAGCAGCAGCGACTCAACACATCAATTCACCACACTTCCCACTGCAGCCTATCTTATTGTGAATTCACGTCCTGTCCACATCGAGTTCACATACCAAGATGTCGAGCAACCGCATCAAGAAGGTCGCCATTGTCGGGGTGCGTTCCATCCTTTACCCTCATCCGGTTACTCGATGCTCCGATCTTTGCACACCAAGGCTGACTCCCAACAGGCCACCGGGCATGTAGGCTCGCACATCGTGAGCGAGCTGCTCAAGAATGGCCGACATGAGATCACTGCTCTCACCCGTCAGGGCAGCAATTCCAAGTGCCCTGAAGGCGTCAAAGTTGCTCCCGTAGACTACTCCAAGGAGGAGACCATAGTCGAAGCACTGCGTGGCCACGACTTCCTCATCATCAGTCTCAGCACTTCTGCGCCGCCTGATGTCCACCCTACCATCTGCAGCGCTGCGGGCAAAGCGGGCATCCAGTGGATCATGCCTAATGCCTATGGAATGGGTAAGTACCGGTGTGACCAATTGAATATCGACCAAGAGAGAAACGAACATTAAATTCTTTTAGATCCCAAGAACGACAGACTTTTGAACGACAATGTCTACGGCAAGGTCGTCCGAGAGGCCATGTCGGACGTCAAGTCCGCAGGCGCTAATTACGTCATCCTCACTTGCGGCTTCTGGTACGAGTGGTCTCTTGTCGCAGGCACCGATTTCTTCGGTTTCGATGTCAAGGATAAGAAAGCGGTCTTGTTCGACGACGGCACCCAGAAGATCAGCACCAGCACACTCGCACAATGCGGCCGCGCTGTCGCCGCGCTCCTTGATCTTCCCGTTACCAAGGAGGGCGGCAAGCCCGCCCTCGAGGACTGGAAAGACAACGGCCTGTACGTGGCCAGCTTCCACGTGAGCCAGCGTGACATGCTCGACAGCATACACCGTGCCATGGGCGATTCAGACAGCGACTGGACCATCATGTATGAACCTTCGGAAGAGCGAACGAACAAAGCGCTAGACGAGTTGAAGAAGGGCAGCTTTGCTGGGTTCGCGCAGGCGATGTACACGAGGTACTTCTACAAGAATGGAGACGGCGACTTTGAGACTATGCACGGGCTGGCGAATGAAAAGTTGGGCCTGCCGAAGGAGGATTTAGATGCGATCACCAAATGGACAGTGGACAAGAAGCTCAAGGATGGGTTCGTGTATGCGAACGAATAGTAAGTTCTCCCTCCTCGCTGCGTATGCTTGGAGCAGGGAGATTTGTGAGATTGCGACAGTGCTGACGTATAATGCAGCAACACTGCTAGCAGTGCGAAGAAGCATTTGAAGACGTAGTAGGACATCTACGCTGAAGGTGGTATTAAGAGTTTAGGGCAGTGATTGGGCAAGGTTCTGGCGGACCCTGTCTGATAGGGGCACCGATGGGGATGATGTACGAAGCCATGCAATCTCAAATTCCTGATACAGTAAATGTCCGAGTTGTTACAAGATACTTTCAATACTTTCATCTATGCATGCTGCCATCATGATTACTAGCCCAAATACAGTTCACTGCCGGGTTATCGGTAATAGCGGATCCCTCGGGCAATATCATCATCCTCGTATGATCTGCAACTCCTCGCTAATTCGCACCACTGCACTCTCCCTATTCTTCTTCTACGGGTTCACGAGCGTTCCGGGCCGGATTCGCTCAGCATCAGACGTATCAGGAAAGGACGCAATGAACATGTTCCTCGATCGAACACAAATGGGAGGCGCGATGGGAACAATGAACAATGCTGTACAATGCCTTTGTTCACCGGAAGTGCTCAGCATCACGAACACTTATATAAATTCCACATTCGACTTATTTACATAGCCAAGGTAACTCCGTGTACCTCGTCCACGGCGTGTTAGAACATTACCAGGCTCCAAAGTTCTCACACGACCCCCGGCATGATGAGTGCGTCTCAACCGCAGTACGCCACGGCAGGCTTCGTGATAGACCTCGCGGCGGTTGTCAACACGAACGAACCCGGCCACAGGATGGTCGTTCCGGGAGCCAAGGAGGCCATCGCCAGTCTACAGGATCAGAAGATTCCGTTTGTACTTCTGACCAGGGAAACTGGGCTGACCGAGAAACAAGTGGCTCGGGGTCTGGAGAAACGCCTCGGCCTCAAGATCGGCTCCGGGTCTATTGTTCTCCCGCAGACGCCGTTTCGCGAACAGGTCAACGACTATCAGGACAAAGTCGTCGTTGTCATTGGCGGCGAGGGGGACAAAGCGCAGAAGGCAGCGATGAAGTACGGCTTCAAGCACGTCATGATAACCAAGGATATCGTCGACCTGTATCCCCACCTTTACAACACTGGAGAGCACTGCCTGCACCCAACCCCGCCAAAGCCCTGGATATCCGCCCGCGGGGACGACATCAAGGTATCCGCCATCTTCGTCTGGCGAGCGTCGGACCCCGCCAACTGGGACCTTGACATCGGCATCTGCGTCGACCTGCTGCTGACCAAGCAGGGCTACATCGGGACGCACACGACCAAGAACCTGAACTACCTCCAGCACTGGCCCGAGCAGCAACCGCAGCTGTTTATCTGCAAAGCTGACACCGCCCCGGCGCCAGGAGCTGGTCAGGGGTACGGTTATCCCGTTCCCCTCCGCGACGGCAAGACCTGGCTGAGCACGCTCGAGGACCGGTGGACCGACGCTACGGGCCTGCCGCTGGACGATGTCCAGTACAAGTACTTCGGCGCGGCCTGCAACGACGATGTCACGGTGCGCCACATGGATCGGGTGTTGCGGGAGCGCAGTAAGAAACTCGACCACCGCCGGGATCGCACTGGGAACTGCCAGCATGACCACCGGCCCTTCCTTCGCACCGTGTACATGATCGGCAAGGACATCGACTTTGGCGCGCGGAGCGATGCCTACGAGGTGGACTGTGAACCGCGGGCTCGGAGACGCAGCGTGCGCATTGATCCGCTGCGGAAGGCACAGCTGCGTGAAGCCGCGGTGCATGACTTCGCGCCCGAGGTTCGGCCGTGGCATGTGGCCGGCAGCCTGAAAGAGGCGGTGGAGTACGCACTCACTGAGGAGTATTGGGAGTGTGTGGAAGCTGGGCTGAAGCCGTTGTGGGCTAGGCCAGAAGGGGCGATTACCTTGGTTTGAACCAGGAGACTGAGGTGGCCCAGTCCACTTGGCTCTCTGGGAGGCTCTAATAAGCATAAGCAGAGTCATCCATTGTTCATGCCTTACTTTTACTTAGTGCGACTCAATCCGATCATTCTGCTCAACGGGGTTTCCAAACCCCCACTATCTTGCGTGTGGATGGTGTAGTAGGCTAGGAAGGTCACATACCAGTAGTCAGTCGGCTTCTTCTTCTCCCATGGCTGTGTGCACTTCTCTGTGTGTCATGCAAAATCATTATTAAATACTGCGTACTCCAAACATGAGTGTAAATGCATCACAATCCAGCGCCTAGAAAGTCCCCTTGCGTATCCATCCAACACCGTTGAGCCTCCTGAAACGAGGCCCCATGTCTCCAGTGTTGATAAATACAACAACTCCTGTCACGAAGGGAGAACGCCGGTTATACCAAAACCCGTAGTCAACTCTTCTATCACTCGTGGATTCGAGGCACAGGTGTGCTGTTCTAGGGATATGTGCCGAGGGGTTGTGGGTTTGTAAGCAACTTGATCTGGGCGGTCCAACCGTCCAAGACTCCAAGGCGGACCCCATGGACAAGACGACGACTTGAACTACTACGAAGCATTCCGCCCGTCGGTTTGGGTGGCACCCTGGCGGTGATTGCCAAGGACGACTGTGCTGTATCTTTCTGCGTTCACAAGGGATTAGAGCAAGGCCAGTGACAGCAATAGTCTGGTAAATAAGTGGGCAGCCTACCTTGCCATCGTAGTAGCCATCGCCGCTTCTCAAGACAGCTCAACCTGGGCTGCCGAAAACACCAAGGACGGCGGGTGTGCTCAGCGAGGGCCAGCCGCTGTGTTCTCCATGGCCAGCCGTAACCTGCTGAACCTCTTTGATACGGCCTTGAAACCCCGCCAGGGTAGGAAATCGTGCTGTTTTCGTCATCAATATATTTTTCTTCATGTGGATCGTCTTCGGAAGAAACAAGAGAAAGAAAGAAAAAAAGAGAAAAAAAACAATGACGGAAAAAGAGAATGAACAAAAATGAAAGAAAGAAAAAGGAAACCCCAGAAGAGACTCGACGTACCCAAATCTGGTCAAAGCCCATGCCATTCTCCCGGAGCAAAACGAGCAGCTTGTCCTCGTCCGAGTTCCACCTCGTCCGCTGCCGCTTGCACCGAAGCACACTCCGCCGCGGAAACATCGGCTCAGGCGGCGGCGGCGGCCGCGACGTCTTCACGATCTCGACGAGCTCGTCTATCTGCCACTGCGTCTCGTTGCTGAGCTCGGCCACGTCGACCGGGTCGCACGAGGCTCGGCGCATCGGCGGCGGCGCGTAGCGCTTGGCCTTGTCCCCCCGAATGCTGCTTCGCAAGCATCTCTCCGGGAGGGGCACTCGGGTCTGCGGGAGCGGCGCGGGAACCTCTTCTTTGCCCATTTTCTTGTGTTTGATGACAGTCCTTTGTCGACACTTCGAAAATGAGGCTGTGTGGTCTGAGACCTGAGTTTGCGAGGTCTGGAGGGGCAACGGTATAAGAAGGGGGGGCAAGGTTAAAAAGTCTCAAAGTGCTTTGACGTATCGTAGACGTAATGGTGACGGAAGAAGATGTCTGCGCAACGTGCGAGATATGATTAGGGAATGTCTGGACATCCGAATCACGCGCTAATAAGGTCGGATGACAACGGAAGGGCCTCTCTTCTTTGATGAGCGGGTCTTGGGCATCACAACAATCCGGTATAACGCAAGGATCAAGTCTTGGGAGGCCTGAAAAACACATGGGCAGTTAAATAATTCGTAACTCATCAGACTGTCTATCTTAGAGATGTAGTACGTCACAGACCGACGCTTGATGGACGTCGATGTTAACCCAAGACTAATAAGTCAGGGCTTAACCATTGAAGTGGCCAGTTGCTGAAGAACCACTGACGTAGTTGAAAGCACTGTTCGGACGTAGGATTTGCAGACCATGGCTTCTCAGGCTTGCGATTTTGGATCGCTCACGTCCTTATTTCAGCCACCGACGCTCCTATCATTGTACTCGGCTGTGGAGGCTGGAAGCTCCAGCCTTGAGCTGAGGGTTGCAGTTGGTTAATCTCCGGGAGATTCTGCTCCCTCCCTGATGTGCTCCCAAAAAGGGCCGTTTCTCCTCAATGCCAGAGACAGATTACCTTGGTCCAGGCTCCAGACCACAACTCTCTTCGATGCGCCTCACAGAGCGATTCGATGCCTCGGGAGACAGGCACATTACCATCCATACCTATCAGACACAGGGCAGGTACTCTGTAGAAAGCAAGCTTCTAGCCTGAAATATCGAGAGGCCATACCAACAAGCAGAAGGCCTGGGCCGAGGCATCCATTCTCAGCTAGCCATCTGATTGGCTGTCAGCTCTCAGCTGGGGCTGTTCCAGCGGAAGTCCGTTGCTTGCCGCTTTTGTCGACGTCACTTACACGCACAAACGCGTTTCTGTTTCTAGCTAATACCCAGAGCACGACAATATCGGAAGTCCTCCTAGCTGCCGGTTATTCGACTTCCGCAGACCTTCAGGAAGGGACAGTGTCTAGCAATGTTTATTAGGCAGACGTTGAACCAAATCTCAATCGTTGCTTGATGGTTTAGGACCGTGTTTAAGACTCTGAACGTCCGCCTGGCGAAAAGTTCGCTAACACTTCTGCCCCTGAGTTAGAAGTCGGACAGCAGCAAAAAGGCGATGCGTTGATGAGCGACGGTTACCTGAACAACCCATCTTCCGGTACGGTTGCACCGGTCAAACAACGCTGCCTTGCACCGAAATCCCCTGGTAGTGCCGTTTCGCAACTTCCTCGACGGATACTGCCACGGAACTGACGCTAAAGTGATAGGTTGGCAGGGACGAAGATATCAGGAATGAGGAGCGTGTTGGCGGTCATGATCTTGTTAGGATACCCGGGGGTTGTTGACCTGACTTGTGGATCTGTTTTGAGATTCTGCTGATTCCGTGGGACCTGCAGGGGTGGACGCCTACCTACGCGGCGAGTTTCACGTTGAACGTCAATGGATGCCGGAGTTGTCTGTGTGCCTTGCTGTACATGAATACATACGTGCAGGCAAGGTGTAACCCGCCGGGCACTGCCGGGCCCTAGGTAATGTACACGGTCTGCTGCATCCCCTGCACTTCGGCCCCCACCATCTGCACATTCGCCGGGTGGAAATCGTGCAATAACAACCAGCTGATCATCCCCAAAATAAGCGTGCACCAGATGGCCGACGCCTGAGACACCAGTGTAGTGACATACTCGTCTTGGGACTGGTCAGCCCGGTCCGAGAGCAATGCCGCTTCATCCTTGGCCTCGTGGATGATATCCTGCGAATGTACTGATGGTGCGTGCTGCGTCGTCCGTTGCCGTACGTAGGAGATTACGGCCCCTTGCCTGACATGGCGCAGAAGCTTGAAGTACAGCTCCATGAATGCTGCCTCGCGCAACTCTGGACTGTCGGTCATCAGATCATCAAAATGCTCCGCAAACGGCCCTGCTCTTTGCTGGGCATTGCGACCGGCTCCATTCTTGTTGTCGTTTAGTAGCCCGAGAAGTTCCTGGAAATGTTCCCGGATAACCATATGGACGAGATTCCGGTCGTTCTCGGAAAGAAATACGTCGCATTTGTCGAGGACGTCGTGTAGCGCGTTAAGAAGCGGTATGGAGGAGCCCGGCGTATCGGACTTTTCCAATTCCAGAGTCCGCACTACCATCTCAGCTTCCTCCACCAACCGTAAGATCTGAGGATCTTGCGGAATGTAAGCATCATAGTCAGAAATCCTCTTTAAATACTCTCTAACCATCCTATCGAGATTGAAAAGCTCCTTGTTCCAGCGGTACGGCGTCGGATTGGGAAGCATTCGGAAAGCACTATTGCGGATGTGGAGCGTTCTGACTAGCATACCCACGAGCTCGAAGGGAACTGCTACTGTTAGTGATGGGATACGTGACCGAATATAGGCGATATAACCTACCTGGAAAGAGATGGTTAAGATTTGAGTCCTTGGATTGGAAGAGGTTGGCGATGTTAGTGTTGCAGCCAATTCGAACCATCGTGTTGAAGAGATCGCGTCTACTCCCGAGCCACAGATTCAGAAGGGCCAGGCGCTCCTCGTCGGGGGCCAGGTTCGGCGGCCATCTTGTTCCGGGAAAAACGTCGGGACAAACCCACCGCATAGATCCTTGACCTCGTCTACCGGTATCACTCGGTTCTCCCCGAATCTGACCCTGCCGTAGAATTGAAACGTGAACATAACGCCGAGCTCGTGGACGTTGGTGCCCGTAAGAATGAACCCGTTCCCTTGGGCTCGGTATCGATCCATCACTCGATCAAACTTCTTCCAGTATACTCCCATCATAGTGGCAATCTCAACCACGTGGCATATAGCCGTAGTCGCGTAGGGCTTCTTGATGCTAGCTGGCATGCTATCCCAGCTTCGCGTCTTGACCCGGATGCCAACGGCCAGGGTATGGTCCCCGAAGCGGACAGGAGCGAGGTTCTCTGCAGGAGTCAACCTCTCATAGCGCCGCTGCTGCCATTCTCGGCTCTCCCGTTCCATCCCCTGTAGGTGCGAGATCAGTGTCACCCAAGACGCCCTCTTTTTGTCGTCCTCGTATCCTGGGCTTCTTTCCAGGTGCCGTTGCAGTGCTACCTCGTCCTCGGGGAATAGTACTCGCGTCTCCATTAAACTCCGCCTCGTGACGTCTATGTAGTAGATAGGATCGCCCGGAATCGGGCCGCGGTCATTGACTGGAGGCAGACGAAAATGACTGGGGTCTCAAACAGGACCTCGAAGCGCAACTGGGTCGGTCGAAATATCCGTTTCGTGCCCTGATGACACTTACCCATGACGCTCTCGCCGCAGTTGGGGGGTGAGGCTCTTTTAGGGGATGTCGCGTTGGTAACAAGGGCTGTCTCTGATTTGTCGCTTGTGTCCTCGGCTATGGTCTCCATGAGCTCGGGCTTTGTTGGTTGTTGGCTTGCTTGCGGCTCGGCCGCGAAGTCCGCGTCTGCCTTGGCCATCTTCCTGGCCATGGCCATGGCTCGGCGGTAGGCCTTTGAGTTGATGACTACATCGTCAAACTCAAACTCAGCGCCCTCGGCTAGTGTATCACCATTCTTGAAGATGGTTCTAGCAGTCCGCCTGGAATCGAGAATCGAATCGGCAATGTCAAGATGCGGATTCACCTGCCGCAAAGATTCTGCCTCGACTGCTTGCTTGTTGAGGAATGCCTTGCCGTTCTTGACGCCTTCGAGTATTGCGTCAACCGACTCCCTTGGCGAGAATCAGCCCTGTCTTCACGAAAATACAATACCAGGATGCTTACATGTGCAGAATCTGAACCAGGAAAGCCACGGCAGACTGCTGCCCTTGGAGCAAAGAGAGATACGATTTCATCTCGTCCTCGTTCCACACAATGCGAGCCTTGGCTTTCCATTTCGACATCAAGCTCCGCCCCGCGCCGGCCTGCATATCAGCTGCTTGGAGTTTGTTCAGCATCTCATCGAAGCAGGTGAGCACGACCAGACAGCTCGTTAGCGTGCTGTCGAGGGTCGTAATGATGTCGGGTCGACTGTGAATCGAGTGGTTCTGTAAGATCAGAGTCTGCAGCTCCGAGAGCCCTGTCTTGATGGCGCGGCACTGCGATGCTAAAGCTGTGATAGTCACAGACGCATTTTGGAACTTGCTGCTCAACCGGTCTAGAGACACTGCGGCCTGCAGGCAGAAGCTCGCAATTCCCGCGATGGAGGCTGTTAGCGAGAGAGGATCCATTAATCTCACAGGACGCAATAAACCATGTACGAAACCTGTCCAGCGTGCGCTGGAAGCCAAGGAACAAGAAAGCAACCTAGAAGAGTAAATTCTGCGGTTCAGCAGAGGAAGAGCAGAGGAGGCGGGTTAAGACCCGACAACACTCGTCTCAGCTGAGACTGAACGATCGGGTTACGTTCTGTGATACCTGAATTTTAGTACATTGGGTGGTATTGCATTCCACAGCAACCACCCGCCGGGCCTTCTAAATCGGCCAATCTGCTGCAAGCGGGCTCTTCAAGATCACATGAAACCCCATAGAAAACGCTGAGTGCGGTAGACAAGTAGGTAGTAGTCAGACCGCAGTTCTGACAGGCTGAAGCCTTGTGTTGAATACCAAGACTTACGTGGTCTTTTCGTATTCAACACCTTGTGTTTTGAACAACGTGCTGCTTTGGAGACGTTATGTTACTTCGTTGGTTGTTGCCTCCATGATATTATTTGGTGCCTCCCCCAGGCTTCGCTCACTCAGTTCCTTCATCACATAACTCAAACAGGGAGAAACGGGATGATAGCTTCGTTGATGCTAAGATACTACACTCTAACGTCATCTCGTCATGTCCTCATTGACTTCGTAAGCTCTATCTAAATACTAGTACTTTGCAAACTCAGAGTAGCCGCCGCCCCCGCCGTTCTATCTACACATTAATTAAGTATTATCGTATCGGTATCCAGATCATCAGTCGCACATAAACGTCTCGCCCGTTGGCTGCTCGTACAAAGTCTCGTCCGAGAAGAAGTTCTCGGGGTACGGGACGTTCACGCACTTCCCACCTCCCGTGGGCCCGACATGCGGACAGTGGTGCTATTTTGCCTCGGTTAGCTCAAGTCTACACTACAGTAGTAGCTCGAAATGCCGGGCTAGCAGATAAGAGTTCCGAACTTACGTCAGGTCGCACTTGGGTAAGCACAACGTGAATGCTCCGGCAGACGATGTTGTCGCCCCACGCCTCGTCGTAATTGCCGTACGGCTTCGTCGACAGCGTCGTCACGCACTCCTCCACACTGCTCCACTGCGCGTTGGCGCCCGTGCACCGCATCTGCGTGGCGGCGCAGATCTGATAGATGGTACCGGCGCGGGCTTCGGCCTGGGTGGCGTTCGAGGCGGTGGTCTGCGCGACCCAGCTGTTGAGATTGGGGATCCACGCATCGTAGTTGAGCACAGCCCCCTTCTTGTCGAACCGCCAGAAGGCCACCTGCTTCAGCGGGGGCAGCGGCTTCCCGTGGTCGGCGCAGCCCGGGTTCCAGACGCTGCAGTACAGATAGACGACCGACGCGGCGACCTCCTTACACTGCGAGCTGAACTCGGTGATTTGGTAGCCCGTGATGGCCGCCTTGGCCGGGTTCCCCGCCGGCAGCGGAGACAACGCGAAAAAGTACTCGATCGAGTCCTCAAAGTTCGTAAAGTTGCCGACGGGATCGACTCTGCCCCGAACATTCTGGTTGAAGAGGCCCTTGGGGACGCCCGCGCCGCCGGCCTGGAAGATGGGGAGCTGGTTGGGATAGACAGTCAGGTTGTAGATGCTCGAGACAGTCCTAAAGTTGCGCTCGGCGTGGCAGGAACGCTGCTGGCGCCGGTGGGTTTTGATGCTCGGCACCCATGAAGACGATGGCGTCGGCCACGCATGTGCTTCGGGGATCAGCAATAGCAGCAGAGCCCATGTTGCCGCCAGAAGTGTGAGTGTGAATCGAGACATTGTCTCAGCATCGCGGTCCAGGTTTGTGGATGTTGTCGGCTGGACTTGTCCGGGCGAGGGACACACGACATCTTAACGGCCTTCTCCACGTCATGTGCGCGGCCATTGAACTTTTTTTTTCCCCTGCGACCCTGGGCGCGATCCATTGATGTCGGCTCGGCAACGTGGCGGTCAACATGGCGTGCAGCTCAGCTATGCCCAATGGAATCAAGTTCGCGAAAATTCTCCCCCGGCTTTTCCAAGGAATCGGGGTGCGCTAAACCGAGACGAGCTGCGACGACGAGGATTCCGACCAGGGACTGGCAGGGAGGTTGTTATGCAGATGCGAACTCGTTTAATCTGATACCGATTACCGATGTGTCGGTACGGTATTCGCTTGCCAACAAGCTCTGCGCCGAGTCGTCCAAGGCCGTATGCAAGCCCGCATGGTCCGATGCCCGAGTGACGTGTCCGCCCTTGTCGAACGGGGCCTCCTCAGCGAACCAAAAAGTTCCCAGCCCACGACGACGAGGCCTGGCAATTGAGTTTGGGCACTGACATCATAGCTGGTAGATCGCTGGCCACCATCATACGCAGGAACCGCATCCTAGACACGAGGCCATTGATGCCCGGCCTTGCATTTTTGCTGTACGCGAAGCCTGAGGGCCGGATTGTTGGGCCTTTGGTGTAGGCGTCGGGTCTTCAACTTGAGGCACCCCGTGTCACGTGTGGCGTGGTGTGGGGGTTGCTAAGACGCGAAAAGAGGAAGCTGGGCGCGGTTCAGCCTCAAAAAGTGGCTCAGCTAAAGCCGCACAATACCCGACGGCCAGGACAATATGTAGGACAAAAGCCGAACACTACAGCGTGCACGTGGCGGGGTGGATTCGACGTGAGAAAAGGGAGGTCTGACGATATGATATATGTCGACGACCGAGTCAACCAGCGCATTCTGACCTGGTCGTCGTCCCCTGAGGAAAAAGATGGCGCCCTCCTCCCGTCCCGAGGCTCCTTCTTGCCTCCAAAATCCCATTGGCGCTTCGAGGACGAAGTTCAACCAATGACAGGCGCCGCTGCATCATAACGCGGGGGACAGCTCGTCGCGATAGGGCCAGCCCGCCACTGGTCACGACAACCCGTGGCCAACCCCTGCATCGCTCGATTTTGTGCCTGCGGGCTGCGTCCAGTCACGTCGCATTCACGGCACCCCGCAGAGCTGGCGGCGAGAGTATTGAAATCGCCTGGCCTATGGCAGACGGCAGACCGTGTGACAGAGAGCGATGGGCCTGAGAGGGACAAGCGATTTCACATGGCGCGCAATCCTGTTGGCCCGGACGCCTGTGCTCGGCACCTGATATCCCCTATTGTTGTCGGCAAACGCTCCAACAGATTTATGCTGCCATACCGTCCAGATATCGTTGCTAATCCAGCCGACATAGGCCTCCACACGAGTCGTATGGAAGGAAATTGTAAAGGGAAAGAAAGCCGAGCAGATGTGGGCGATATATACATCCTCCGTGGACGCTGGCCTAACCTGGTCATGGAATCTCCCCTGAGTCCTAATCTTTTGCGCTTTGCCCCTCCCAAGGTCAAGGTCAGTTCCGAAGTCAGTCCACGGTCAGCTCAAAGGTCAGAGCACCGCAAGTCCGCAAGAGGAGTGCCCGTGCCTGAATGACTGTATGACATGGCGCCGGCATGAATACGGCATGAACGAGCGACACGATGGCATCCACCGACACCGACGACGTCGGGACGCTCTCGCACCAGTCGCTCCTCATCCTGATCTGGGTGTGCTTCGGGGCCGCATTCCTTCTTGTCGCCGTCCGCACCGGTATACGCCTTCGCTCGCCCGCCGGCCGCCGGGCCCCGCCGCTCGACGACTGCTTCATCTTCTTCGCCCTCGCGGCCTTCCTGGCCCAATGTATCCTCGAGACCATCCAGCTACCCAGCGTATACTACGTCACGGGCATCCTGACCGGTGCCGTGCCCTTAACCAACGCCGAGACCATCATCGGCGAGACGGAGAACTACCTGCGCTTCCAGTTCCCCATCACCATCCTCTTCTGGACCGTGCTGTGGTCCGTCAAAGCCGCCTTCCTCGCGCTCTACTGGCGCCTGTTCCGCGACCTCCCGTGGTACCGGCGCGCGTGGTATGTGCTGGCCGTCTTCACCTTTCTGGCCTACGGAGGTTGCGTCATCACCCTCACGCTGTCGTGCGGCCCCGATGTGCGGAACTTCTTCCGCTTCGCCCAGTGCGCCGGCCCGCAGCACGTGTGGACGAGCAACTTCAGCGTCTACTACAGCACGGCGAGCGACGTCTTCACCGATCTCTGCAGTAAGCCATTGACTACCTACTGAGAATCGATACTCCGAGTCGCCGGTGCTAACCAGAATGCGCGGGGCACAGTCATGGCCATGCCGCTGCGGCTCATCTACAACATCAAGGTCTCCTTCAAGCAAAAGCTGGGCCTGATCGGCGTCTTCAGCCTCGGGATCTTCATGATCGTCTTCGCCATCATCCGGGCCAACCAGAGCCTGGCGCAGCAGGGGTTTGTCAACCTAACTCTTCTCATGGTGTGGTCGACGCTGGCAGCTGCGATATGTAAGCTATTTGATGGTCGTCTCCCTCCACAATGCCATGTACAATACTAAAGCGCACTGCGTCCCAGCCGTCCTCGTCGGAACCCTCCCTGCACTCAAAGTGCTCATCACCACCAACGCCCGCTCGTCTGCAAACCGCTCCGGCGCGTCGGGGGCCACGTCCCAGGCCACGAGCAAGCGGAAAAGCTCGACCTATGTGCCCCACACCAAAAGCGTCGCCCTCGGCTCGCTCCGGCGCGACAGCAACAAGACCACCAACGGGTCGCGGTCCGACGGGAACGAGTCCCAGGAGGAGATTTTAGTCCAACGTGATGTGGTCCGTCCTTTTCCTCGGTTCCACCTCCCGAAGCCGTTCGTTTCAGTTGAAGCAAGCAAGGGCCCGCTAACGACGGGGCAGACCGTTTCGTACAGTCAAGTCTCGCGTCCATCTCCGATGCGATATCAACAGAGATATAATGAGCCATAGTCGTGACAGCACGGCGTGTTTGCCAACTGGTTCCCAATTTGGGAGGGTGGGCTGATCGCGGTGGGCGGAGTTGGTGGTTAGATCTTTTTGTCTTGGTCGCCCAACCTGTTGTAATACCCCAACGCGTTTCGTCTTCTTTAGCAAGCCTTCTGGAAGTGCTATTTGGCTGAACTCTGATCGTTGATTGCTTCATTCTCAGTGGATTACAATCCAGTGAGTGGATTCTATCTAGGATACGTCCGTCTGATCATTGCATTCCTTTCTTGCTAATACCTTTCCAATGCCAACCCCAACCCATCCAATCTTTGTCTCTACCGCAGTACAAAACTCAGACATAATACCTGTCCACCTGATAAACTCCTGATTCCTCCTCCCGGTCGTCACCGCCTCCCGGGCCGCCTTCAAAGCCTGCGGCATCCCCACAATCCAATTCTCTTTGGTCTTGTTCCCGCTCGGATGCCACACCTCGGGAGGGGGTAGTCCCTGACTCCCTGCGCTGCCGGGCGACGAGGTGACGAATTGATATCATTCGCAGGTCTATCGTGAACTCGGAGTTTGAACATGTCTAAAACATGATGTAGGATGGGATTCTGAGGGAATGCCGTAGACAGAGATTCGGATCAAATTCGAGAGCACGGATACCCGAAGTTGACTGAGAGGATGTTGCACACAGCCTACAGGCCTTATCTGGCAAAACCTCACCATCCAACCTCGCAGCTGATACCCTTCGGATTGCTCAGGATACTTGAGGAAGCAGCTCTCGCCAGCTTTAAAGTATTACCGTACCTACCTTAGGTAGACTAAGGTGTCTACCGGTAGACCGAGGCAGGGAGTCACGAGTGGAAGCTACGAGCGAGGGTCCATTGCCAGACTAGTAAGACTCAATCTTTGAGGCTTATATTGTTGGCCAGATATTTGAGAGATTCTCAACTATCAGAAGCTCTTTGAGAAGTTTACTGTGTAAGTCTTCATCTGCCTCAGGCCCTCAAACCGCAGCTCGAAGTTCCGTCTCCACTACCTACCCGTGTGGATTGATAATTTGATTGGGCTGGTGGACGCGGAGAAGCTTTGCCGTGCCGTTGCAGGCTTCCGATTGTGGAAGCCATTTGGCGCCCCACTCGCAGCCGAGGTTGTCATCCTGACCTTGCGCTCCCGTCGACAGCAACAGTCTACTAGGTACTATCTTGCACTCGTCCCTTCCCTTCTCGAATCTAACTCTAACACGGCCGACATGTCTCCCTACTACCGTGTGGTCGAGCACACCGTCAACTGCTGCCACTCACGCGAGTATGCCACGGCGACGGTGAATGGCGATGCGGACAAGCCCAGACTTGCAGTCAAGCAGTACATCCCCTTAGACAACCCCAACCCGCAGCCAGGCGATGTCACAATCATCGCTGCTCATGCCAATGGCTTTCCGAAAGTAAGCATCTCTTGTCTTGCTTTCATCGAAGTCTTCATGTTCTGGGTTATTTTCTCCGTATCTGTTACTGTTTCTCACATTTTCCCAGGAACTGTATGAGCCGCTCTGGGATGACCTTCACAAGCGGACTCCGCAGAGCGGGATCCGCATCCGGTCCATCTGGATCGCCGACATGTGGAATCAGGGGCAGTCAGGCGTGCTGAATGAGAAGATCCTGGGAAATGATCGTAAGGCGTCTTCATCTCAGGTGAAACGGCACGGAATGCTGACACCATGTAGCTAGCTGGTGGGACCACTCGAGGGATCTCATGCACCTGATCAATGAGAAACAGGATGAGATGCCTCAGCCGCTGGTCGGGATCGGACATAGCATGGGCGGTGCACAACTGTGAGACTACCTCCCCCTTTCCATTATTGCCTTCATTCTGTCTGGAGTTGCAGCGACTCACTCACGGCAGCGCGCTCCTCGCCCTCTCCCACCCGCGCCTCTTCCGGTCCCTGATCCTCCTCGACCCGGTCATCACCCTCTCCAACAGCGGCATCGGCCCAGCCATAGCCTCGACCACGCGCCGGGATCTGTGGGACTCGCGCGACTCGGCGGCCGCCAAGTTCGCCCAAAGCAAGTTCTACCGCGCGTGGGACCCGCGCGTGCTCAAGCTCTGGGTCGCCCACGGCCTGCGGGACCTCCCCACCGAACTCTACCCTTCCGCAGAGAAGGGAGACAAGCAGGTCACGCTGACCACGACGAAGCACCAAGAGCTCTTCACCTTCCTCCGACCGACCTACCGCGCGGAGCCGTACACGCTCCCGGACTACGACCGGCCGCTGTACGCGGGCTATCCCTTCTACCGGCCCGAGCCGCTCCACGCGTACAGCAGGCTGCCCGAGCTCCGGCCGAGCGTGCTGTATGTGTTTGGGGCGGAATCCGACATGTCGACGCCCGCGGAGCGGCGGGCCAAGCTGGAGAGGACGGGGAGTGGGCTGGGGGGCAGTGGCGGTGCGACACGGGGAAAGGTGAAGGAGGTGGTGCTGGACTGTGGGCATCTGGTGGCCATGGAGCGGGTTCCGCAGTGCGCGGAGGCGATTGCCGGGTTTTTGGAGGGAGAGGTAGACTTGTGGAAGAGGGAGCAGAGGGTGTTTGAGGAGGCGAGGCAAGGGGTGGGCAGCAGGACCGAGGTCATGACTATTGATGAGCGGTGGAAGAGGGAGCTCAAGGCTAAGATTTGATGGTTGCTTGTGGTGGATGGGAGCTTTGGATCATAAGCGTGGGATAACTGATAGAGACAATAGAAAAGGGGAGGTAAGAAAGGACATGTAGAGCGCTTGGATGTTGCAACTTGTATATCGCTGCGTTCACGGAGCAATCGCGCTTTCCTGTATCTATTCGTTTATCTTTGCTGACCATCGGACCATCTCCCTCCCCCCTTCTCCCAATTTACCCTTTCAACCCCTCCCGCTATCTACACCTTCCTCGCATCCGCCTTCTTCGCATCAGTAATGATATCCTCCGCCGCCTTCGCGCTCAGCATCATGGTCGGGCAGCTCGGAAACGCGCCGGGAACCACGGGGAAAGCGGACGCATCCACGACCCTCAACCCCCGCACCCCCCTCACGCGAAACTTGGAGTCCAGCACGGCCATCTCGTCCCCGTCGCCGCCGATCGCGCACGTCGACGTCGCGTGGTGCGAGTACGCCTGCAGCTTGAAATACTCGGCCTGCGCCGCCTCCGTACAATTCTTTTCTTCGTTGCCGCCAGGACACGGATGCAGCTCATCAAAGGGGAGCACCGGCTCGCCCGCGGCCTGCCACGCCTGGCGGAGGATGTCGGCGGCCTCGGCCAGCTCGCGCAGGTCCTCGTCCCCTTTATTCTCAAAGAAGCGGAAGTTGATCTCGGGCTTGTCCTGCGGGTCCGCCGACACCAGCTTGACCGACCCGGCCTGCGACTTGGGCGCCATGTGCACCATCGCGCACGTGTACTGCGTCGGGCCGTGGTAGGTCGGGAAGCCCGGCCAGAAACCCTCGAACGAGAAGGCGCCGCACCAGGTCCAGATGTTGCGCTTGGCTGTCGGGGCCGAGGGCGTGCGGAAGAGCAGGGTGATCAGGCCCGACTCGACCGGGGCGGCGCCCAGTGCGAGGATGGATCCTTCGTAGTTGTCGCCGAGGTTCTCGCCTACGCCGGGCAAGTCGGCGATGACGGGGATGTGGAACTGGGCGAGTTCGGCGGCGGGACCGATGCCGCTGAGTTTGAGGATCTGCGGGGTGTTGAAGGTGCCGCCGGAGACGATCACCTCCCGGTTGGCGAGGATCTGCGTGCGCGGCGGTGCCGTGCTGCCGGCCACGTGCTTCGGGTCGGCTCGGTACAGCGATGCGCCCTCCATCACTTCCACGCCGATGGCGCGCGGAGTGCTACCAGTACCAGGGGCGGTGGTGGAGGAGTTGTCGAAGAGCACGCGCGTCACGAGCGTGTGCAGCTTGACGGTCAGCGGGTAGTTGGCCGGGTCGGCGAGCGTGGCGCGGATGTAGTTGTTGGGGCTGCTGCGCTTGCCCTTGCTGTCGGCGTGCGTCACCATGTTGTAGAAGGACGTGGTCTCGTCGACGTGGTCGCCCGCCTCGAGGATGTCGCGGTTCACCAGGCTGGCCGCCTCGTTGGGGTCCTGCCCCGTCAGCTCGGCCAGCCGCTTGAGGATCTTGGTCCCCGGGAGGCTGTTGTTCTTGGCCCACGAGTTGTCGGCCACCGACGTCGCAAGCCATCCTTCGCGGGTTGGACAGTCTTGTTAGTTCAGCAACAGTAAGGGAGCCATTCGATTCCCAAGCTCACCGTCGTATCCGTGGTCGGGGTTTCCAGCAGGCAAGTACTCGTTCCTCTCGATCTTCTTGAGGTACTTGCGCATGTTCTCGGCGGACCAGCTCGCGTCGCCCGTCTTGTTGGCGATGATGTTCCAGTCGTCGGCGGCGGGCAGCGAGCACACGCCGGCGTTGTGCATGGCACATCCGCCCAGCACGGCGGCGCGCGGGTACTGGATGCCCAGCAGCTTGGCCCCCTCGGGCGGGTCGAGGCCCACGTAGAAGGTGCCGTCGCCCGTGTCCCAGGTCGTGTGCGCGAACTTGAGGTCGCGCGCCGGGTCGTCCGAGTGCTTGACCCAGAAGTCCCACCGCGTCGTCTCGTCGTTGGCCGCCTCGTTGAAGTTGGCGATGTCGGCGTACGTCGGGTTGTCGCCCTCGTCCCCGCCCGCCTCGATCAGGAGCGTCGAGTATCCCGCCCGCGCGAGCTCCGCCGCCAGAGGCCCGCCGCCGGGGCCGCTGCCCACCACGATGTAATCGTAGGCCGATGCCGAGGGCGCCGCATCTGCGACCAGCGCGGCAGAGGCTGCGAGTGCTGCTAATAGACGGTAAAGCATCTCTTATTTTGGTTCTAGAATCCAACTATATGCACAGGGGCGTTTTGATGGCAGCATGGCAGAGGGGATGGCGGCGGTAGTCGCCCCTTTTGTATGCTGCGAGCTCAATGTCGTTACCACCATGGGGAGTGACTCCAGCAAAGATTTGTACCGCATTCATCAATCTCGATATTGAGGGGGATGCTGCGCTTTCTCTAACCGGACGTGTACCATCCCTGCAAGTCTGGACAGCCATTGCGTGGAAGAGGATCCCGGCCGCACATTGGCTCTGGCTAAAGTAATGTCAGATGCGGAGATGATATACGAGTGTCGTAGGACCCGGACAGCGGGTATATTATTCTAGTCCTCCATTCTGCTCGCTATTAGGCGGCGGTTATTGCCTTGGCGGTTCCGGGAGATTGGGTGGGAACTAGAACAGAGCATGACGATTACTCTTTAAGTGGGAGCCCTTGCAGATGGTCAAAGAGGGGAGAATCTCGATGATTAATAGGTAAACTACGTGAGAAGTTGAACCCGTCCGATTTGGATGGCTTGGATAGCCGTTTCTGCAGCCCGGACTGCAAGGTCCATGTCCCATACGTGTCTATCTGCAACCTCTCCCGCTTGTTATCCCCTAATTACAACAACTTACAAGAACCGCCGCTCAGGGTCTTACGCCATTCCGTTGCGCATGTCCTCATATGGTACGACTCGGAATTCTCGGGCTTAAGCTCGGCTAAGCATGCTCGTGGAAATTGTAACCTCAATGCTTATGGCAGGTCAGCGGAAAGATCTAGTCCGAGGACCGATGTCGCACAGCTAGCGGGTGAAAAAGCCAGATCGACCTGCAGAAGTGTCTGTGCGTAGCCGACGCAGCTTAATCTTGACGTGGTGAATCTGTCTGACGAGACTCAGTACTAGTAGTAGTTTTATGTCCTACAAGCTGCTACTGGATGCCCACATGATATAGACAGATCCTAAACAGTGATGCAACGGCCAGCAGGCGAATTTAGACTTATGGAAGAGTGGGCGCTACGAATGCATCTGCTCAACATGTCTTTATTAACCAGGAACGGAGATTAGGGGCCGGTAAATCAAATGTACAATACAAGCTCCTGGGAGAGCATGATTGCAAGAGGAGAACAACTGGAAAGAATTGACCGAGGGACACCCCATTCTTCTTATCCCTTTCAAGTTCTCTCCCTCTGTTTGCTCTTCTTCTTCCACCTCTTTCACTTTGCAGTGTATGTCACAGGCTCTGCATCTGCTCTTCCGTCGATTCCTTGATTAGCTTGCGATCATAACTTTGTTTTTCTTCGTCTTCTTCTAGATCTTACCTATCAGGCTATCGCGGAACTGGCCTACTGTTGAAGTGCGCAGAAGTCAGAGGCAGAGAAAACTGTGTAATAGTGGGTGAAGAAGGTGAAGAAAGTGAAGAAGGTGAAGAAGGTGAAGAAGGTGAAGAAGGTGATGCGCCCAGCTAAGTCAGGGGAACTGCCTCATATGTGGGAGGGGTTGAACGCCATACCGAACATAAATACCACAATGGTCTTTAGTACCTAGTTTAAGACCTACAACATAGACGAACTAAACTGGTCTATATTCAGCCGTAAATGCAGCTTAAATCAATATGAGTGAAGCAAACCAGAACCTATTTTTTCTGATAGGTCCCTACCATGCGGACTCGGGGCGCACGTGGCTGATAGGAATCATTGGATCTCTACTATTTGTGTGCTCGGGTTCGAAGCGGTCCTCGGACCCGGAGGTGGCGGGACAATATCGGCGACCGGCCCATCACAGCACCGGCCGAATTGCGTAGTGGTGCATTTTTACGAGGCGGATTTGTCAGAAACTCGCTGAGACTGCTTGACTTATTTAGTAATCATTCTCGGCCGGATGCGTTAGGCTCGCTTGGTAGCTCCCAGCAGGCTCGGGGTTTTAAGCCCGGGTTAGCCGGCCGATTCGTGGATAAGGGGATGTTATATCCGAGGTACAGTATTAGGGACGTTGAGATTATACATACGAGGGAAAGATATAAAACACCGCCAAGAGTCTGCTTCTCACGCTCGTCCACATTCCCAAACAAGTCCATCGTCCGGCGAGAACCGAATTTATATAGAGCTTACGGTGCTTACCTCAATACTCTACTACTAGTATCATAAACTCAATAAAGAAGTCACAACCGTAATCCGCCAAAGTCCACCCACCATGGCCACCAAACACCTTGAGAGAGTCGCCATCATCGGTGTACGTCATATCCACCCTCTCTTGCTTCCACTCCTTTGACCATCTGATGGAAGCAACTAACCACACCTACACTTAACACCTCGCCCAGGCTTCCGGCAACATCGGACGCGCCTTCGCCGAAGCACTGCTCAAGACCGGCAAGCACACCGTCACGGCGCTGAAGCGCAAGGGCAGCAACAGCTCGGTACCCACGGGCGTCAGGGTGGTCGAGGTGGACTACGACGACGACGCGGCGCTAGTCTCGGCGCTCCAGGGCCAGCAATTCCTGGTCGTGACGCTGGGCACGCGGGTTCCCGAGGATCTGCACCCCCGGATCTGCGCCGCGGCAGGCAAGGCCGGCGTGGGCTACATCATGCCCAACAAGTTCGGCTTCCCGACGCCCCCAACCACGGCAACCACGGCAACCACCACCACCGCGCCACCACCTCCTCCTCCTACTACTCCAGCCGGGCAGGTGGCCCGCAACGCGATCCAGCGCATCGCGGACGTGCAGAACAACGGCGTGTCCGCCTACGTCACGCTCAACTGCGGCTTCTGGTACGAGTGGTCGCTGGCGGCGGGCGACCCGTGGTTCGGCTTCAGCATCGCGGCGCGCAAGGCGACCTTCTTCGACGACGGGCGGCGCACCATCACGGTCAGCACGTGGGCGCAGTGCGGCCGGGCGCTGGCGGCGCTGCTCAGCCTGCCCGAATCGTCGTCCTCCTCCTTCTCCTCATCCGATTCTGCTCCTTCGCTCGCCGACTTCCGGAACGGCCACGTCAACATCGCCAGCTGGCGCGTCTCGCAGCGCGACATGCTCGATAGCCTGCATCGCGTGCTGGACACGACGGATGCCGATTGGCAGATCGCCTACGAGTCGACCGCCCAGCGGGTGCGGGATGGTGTGGCGGAGTTGGGGAGGGGGGATTACAGGGGCTTTGCTAAGAACTTGTATGCTACGGTTTTCGCTCCGCCGTCTGGTAAGGATGATGATGATGATGCGGCGGCGGTGGTGGATGTCTATGACTATGCTAGGACTCAAGGGACGGCTAATGAGCTGCTTGGGCTTCCGGAGGAGGATCTAGATGCTGCGACGAGGACAGCGGTGGAGATGGTTGAGAGCGGGTGGAATCCTTTGGGGGTTTGAGTGGATTTATCAGAAGTTACACCACGAGGAAGAATACCTGGTAGGTATTCGATGATAGAGGGCCGGGACAGGCCTAGGCTGGGGGATGCATGAAGAGAAATGTTACTGCCCTTCACCCCAGCTAAGTACTGTACCTGCGGGTTCATGTGTCAAGTCGAGAATCAAATGGCCGAGTGGAGCGATCAAAGGCCACGAGAGGCCTCCTTCTGCTTGTAGCTGTTGCATTAAGCGTTGTCGGGACACAATGTCGACTTGGCCGTGGGCACTAAAATCTCTTACAAGTCACACAAGAAAGATACTCGCTATCCATAAGTACGCGGTACTCACTCCCATAGTCCCACTGTCTTGCAGCTCCGCAGGTGACGGCGGTCTATTATCAGATTAAGGTACTAATAATACGAAACCGAAAATAGCCCAGGGATACCCATACATCTAGAACAGAAGATTCGATAATGACACTATTTCTGAACGAGGCCCTCCACCAACATCCTCCAAGTCCTCAACCCTCTCTGCCTTTCCCCAACTACTACTAGTACCTGCTACTACCCAATCAAGAACGACACGTCGTCCCCTGAGGAACCATCCGATCCACCGCGGCATGGATAATCAACGCGGCCCTGTTCCCCCCCGAACAACTCGGGAACGCCCCCACGACAACCTCATACTCCTGCACGCCCTTGCCACCCAGCCCACTCTCGCCCACGGTATAGCTGCCCGGCGCGCACTTCTCGATGGGGAGGCACTCGAGATCGACATGCACCTCGGCGAGCGCGTACGGCCCCGTCAGGGAGTAGGTCACGGACACGCGGCCGCCGAGGTCGGCCGTCGCGGTCCACGTGCCGACCTGCGTCGCCTTGGAGATGTCGTTGTTGCCCGCGCCGACGTACAGCGGGCCCGAGGTGAGCCCCGCCTGCAGCTCGGCTAGCGTCGGCGTCTGGTACCACCCCCAGCGCTTGCAGCCCTGGCCGGACTGGGTGTTGAGCGTGGTGGATTTGGAGGCGGACAGGTAGCCGAAGGCGGTGCCGAAGGAGCATGCCGTTGGGGTGGAGGTTGGTGGGTTAGTGGAAGTGGAAGTGGAAGTGGAAGTGCTGGAGGAGGTCTCGGGGTTGTGGTTGTCGTAGAGCTGCTAGTCGTCTCAGAACTGGCGGGCGCGGTGCATTCGGAATCGGTGGCGGTGGAGCTGCTGGTTGTGATGCTTGAAGTGCTTGTCGTGGACGGGCAGGCCGGTGCGTTGGTGCAGGCCGAGCAGCGGTAGGCGACCTCAATGTAAGAGAGCGAGGTGTCGTGTCCCGTGCACTGGCCGGTCGAGTCCCGGGCGGTGCAGGGCGGAGACTGGACAAAGCTCGTGACGGAGTCGTCCTCGGTGGACTGGACCTGGCCTGCGAAGGACAAGTACAAGCCGAGCCCTTCGCGGTCGCCGTTGGGGCACATGCCAGAGAGGAGGTCCTGGACGCCGGTGGTGGCCGAGACGCCGAGGATGTCGCTGAACGGGAGCTTGCAGACGAGACCATCACCACTAGGGCTGCAGGAGACCTCGGCGGCCGGCGGGGGAGGGGCGTTGAACTTTTCGGGCGTCAGGAGGTTGCCCATCAGCTTCCAGCTGACGGCGCCATTCTGGTACGTGTAGCCGGGGAAAGACGCAAAGTTGAAGACGATGTCGGTGCCGATGACGTCAAGGCAAACCTTCGACGTGGCCGTCGGCGTGTCCGGGTTCTCCCCGATGTAGATGGTGGGACATTGCTCGGACCGGTAGTTCTCAAGCATCAGCTGGAGCGTGTGCTTGTCCGGGAAGGCGGCCCCAGCGAGATTGCAGTCGGTCTCGCAGAGGTCGTAGCCCGTCCGCTTGTCGAGGAGCCGGGAAGAGAACCTTCCCGGGGCGGCGAGCGCGAGCCCGGCGCCGGCAAGGACGAGGGACGGACTAGTCCTCATGGTGTCTTACAGAAGATTGGCTGAGTGTCTTGGCTTCTTCACCGTCAACTTGCGATCTCTAGAGGACCCGGGCTGAAGAACATGGCGACGGTCCAGCCTTTATACTGAGATCCACGATGCATCCGAACCTAGACGCTTTCCAGCTTTCCGGGCACTGCCAGGCGGCCCAGCCCTGCAAAGCTGAGACAGTGGAGATGAGGTGAAGCCGAACATGGTTTAGCCCTGCGTGTAGGAAACATCGTGAGCTATGGGAGGGCCACGATGCAGAGATCTGGCGAATCATTGCTGTGGCGTTCAGCTGTCGAGTTCAGCTGCCGTGGGTCTATTAGATTCTGCCGCAGCCCCGTATGCCGAACTAGTGGAAGCCCCTATTCCGATCGCCTTGGCAGCCGAGCTAGCCGATCTCAACTTCTCGGGCCAAGCGGACAACACATGTTGCGCTTTCAATATTGATGACGGGGCAAAGGGAAGTTGCTGAAAAGCGCGTGTGACGGATGACTTCAGCTCGGACGCCACGACGATGTCCGGAATTCCCGAGCATTGCAACGGGATGAAAAGAGCGAGCCTCCCCGCCAGCCGTCCCATCCAGCCCGATCAATCACCGAACAAGCCCAATCCCCAAATTGGCGCACGCCACATCATAGTATCCCACAGGCCGCATCAAACCCGCATCCTTCTCACCAAGACCCCCGCCAGGCCATAGCAGCACGCACTCACCCCAAACGGCAGTCCCAGCGCCCAACCCCCGACCCCAACCCCGGCCACCCACAGACTGGGCATGACCACAGCACCGAGCAGCGTACCGACCGTCCTCACCAACATGACCACGGAAAATAGCTGCATGCCCGTGCCCGTGCCCTCCTCCTCTCCTTCCTTCACCAACCCCATACTCGGCGACTTGAGCAGCGAGTAGGTAAACATGGGCAGCGCAATGCCCATCGCGTAGAGCAACAGGCTCGGGACGAGCACCGCAATGCTGGGCGAGACGGCGATGGCCAAGGCGCCCAGCACCGAGAAGACCAGGCTTGCGTGCGCCAATGCGATGTTTTCTCTATCGGAATGGACATCAGCCGCGTTGGGCTCGGCTTGGATTTCTGAGTCTGGTGAGGTGACTACTGGGCGGAGGAGGCGGGACTGTTGCTGTTGTCTTCTTCTCCAGCGCAGGAAGTGCGGGATGAGGAAGGACAGCAGCAGGAAGTTGAAGAGGGCTTTCACTGAGAGTAGGTAGCCGATAGACGAGAACTTCCAGGTGTAGCGCTTGGAGATGTAGAGTGGGAGAAGTTTCGTGTCGGAGCTGGCGAGCGAGGCGAGGAAGAAGATGGTTAAGAGGAGGAGGAAGTTGCCGGTGGGGTTGTTCAGGATGGCCAGGACGGTGTGGAAGCGGGCTGTGGTTTTGGAGGCCAGGCTGTTCCGGAGTGGTTGACGGGACGAGGGAGGGATAAGTGGCGCCGCGGCGTCCGCTTCCTCGTTCGAGGGAGATCTGCGGCGGCTGCCTCTGGGTTTTGGAAGGAGAGCGGTGATGGCCGGGATGCCGAGAATCAGCAGGACGATGCCGATCCAGAGCGGAAGCCAGAGCATCGTGCTCATGGCCGCCGATGCGAGGGCGGGCCCAAGCTGGAGGGAGAAGATGGAGGAGACGGCGTTCACATAGCCGAAAAAGGTTGCGCTGTGGAGTGTTAGTTCCCCGGTGTTTCCTTAAACATGCCGACAAGTGATGGGCTCACCGGAGGACGTGGTCGTCTGTGAGCTCCGATACTAGAGCATAGACAATCGAGTTGAAGACACAGTCTCCCCCAAGAAATGAGAACACCGGAGCGGCGAGGATGGCGTTGACCGGCAGGGCCCGATCAAAATAGCCGACCAGGAACGTCCAACACAGTAGGAACACGCGTGGGAAGAGATTGAGACACAGCACGAATTGGCACCCATAATGGTCAGCCAGCGAGACAAGCGGGATGGTCATTAGAAAGTCTAGTAAAGTAGACATGCTTAGCATCCACCTTCCCAAGGTTCACAACGAGGAATGATAAAGTATATCCAACGAGATTCCCTCACCGCCAGCAACCCACACCGTCTCCATGATGCCCTGGATGCGGCCCAGCCGCTGCTGCACGCCATCGACCTTGCACAGCTCCTCCGGAACGGTCCCGTCCGGACGAAGCGCGGACGGATCGTGCGCCGCGTAGTGGTCGCGACATAGCCGGCTCTCGACAACGCGGCTCACCGGGAGCTGGTAGAGGCTCCACGCGAGATTGACAAGCGCCACGAGAAGCAGCACGGGGCGGATGGCGCGGCGCGGCGCTGACGGCGGGCCCGGTTTGTGCCGAGACGCAGACGACGAGCGGCGCCTTGCACGCGGCATGTCTCCTCCCGCATCATGATGTGTAGAGGGTGGTCGATTGTTCGCCATCGTGCAGGTGGCCCGGCGAAGGAATGTCCTCCTCGGCTTGCAGGCAGCAACCTGAGCAGTGGGTAAACCCACTCGGGTACCATTTTTGGGGGGAAACCGCCGAAGCCGCACGCGGCACCGCAACCTTACCCCACACCCCGTTACCCCGCCAATTCTCCGAGTTACCGACCCATGCCACTCGAAGGGAATGACTCCGTCTCCCAGATCATTGAAGATGGCCAGATATCCAGACAGGACAAATTCCAGATTTGAGAATGAGGTGAGTTAATTTCTTTTTTCCGAGCCTCCGTAGTGCCTTTCTTGTCCATAACCCAAACCTCAACTGCGTGTTCCATGATTCCATCATCCATAGGTAATCCATGTGCTGGACCCCTCACTTCCCCTGAACGGACGAGTAGAATGTGATGGGCGTGCTCGTGTAGGACGGCGGCGGAGGCGGATCATTCGCGCCCGGCGAGTCCGGGAGGTCTGGGCTCAGCGGAGATATCTCACGCGGAGAGTCGCTGCTCGGTTCGGACGTGGTGACGTCGGTCTTCTCGTTCTCCGCCTTGTGGCTCTTATCATCCAGTTCGGCAGAGCCGTGGCCCAGCGCATCCATCTCGAGCCGGCCCGTGTCGGTGGCCATCTCGACGCGGAACCGCCGCCCGTCCACCTCGTAGATGGCGCGCATGTGGGTCATGACCGGCTGCGCCATGCCCACCGGGTTCGGCGGTTTGTTGGCCTCGAACCGCGAGCTGGGGTCCGTCGAGACGGAGAGACTGCCCGGCCGGAGCAGCTCGCCCGATGGTTTGGCCTTCGCTCGCCGCAGGCGCCGGTAGAACCAGAACACCAGCCCCACAGCGACGAGGAAGAGCAGCCCGCCGACCACCCCGACCGCGATCCCGATGACCGTCCCCCGGGACATGCTGCCGCTATCCGACGAGCTGCTAGCTGTTGTTTCTGATCCATATAGTCAGCACCATCCACACCCCCCATCTCACTACCCCTCAAGACAAAACAAGATAAACTCACCGGGCGGTTTGCTATGATCACACAAGTAGACCTGGTTACAGGTCGTCCCGCTATACTTGTACAGCCCCGCCGCGTACTTCTGGTAGCAGCTGAAGTTGCCGTACCCGTTGTCCCCCGTGCCGGCGAACTGGCCGTCCTCGACGCGAGGGCCCAGGCTCGCCCGGAAGGTTACGCCCGTGTCGGTGAACAGGCTGGACGTGTTGGCGTTCACCCACAGCGCCGCCTGCCCCGCCGGGGTGACCACGACGGCCACGTCGTTCGGCACGGGACCGGGATCGCCGACGAAGTAGGCCATCTGGGACGACACGACGCCGTGGTTGTCGCGGCAGTCCGCGAGCACCACATGCTCGCCCTGGATCCGCTTGTGTAGGCCCTGGGCACCGGAACCGGAGTGGTCCCCCAGGGTGGGTGCCGCATCCGCTGTTGACGGCTGGGACGGGTGGAGGAACAGAGCTGCGATGAGCGCCAGGTTGGGCAGACGCAGCCCGACACCCCCGCCACGGCGGCGATTCCGGTCACTGGTGGCCATTGGTATTCCGGCGAGGGTCGAATCGGACGGAGTTCTTAAGTGCGAAGAAGCGGGGCCGCTTCCGGGTCCGTCTCCGTGAGTGGGCGATGAGATATCCGACACAGACTACAGTCAGGAACCGGTTTGCTCGCAGGTTCTGACGACAGGACCAAGACAATTGGGCGAGTTATTAGGGAGATATGATTACGAGAGGTGCAGGCCCAAGCAGCTTTATTATCCAAACGGGCGAAGTTGCCCCAAAAAGTCCTCGCGTTGCACAAGGCAGCATTTTTGAGGGTCACCGGTCAAATTGGTCGAGGGCGACCCCAGACTCAGAGAGAAGTGGCGGGATGCATGGTCCTGCGTGCGCAGAACAATCCGTACCTATGAGAGCCCTCAACACGAAGACTTTTACGACGAATAAGCGGACTCGCTCGAGATGTTCCGGCATTAGTGCTGACACTACCGGCTGCACCGTGCATGGGGCGCTCCACCATTTCAGAGGAAAGTGCCCGTCGTGCGCGAGCGAGATAAGCTTAAAGCACCAGTGAGAAATCGGGGGCTCCGCGGGGTTGCCATGTCGGCGGTGAGACCGGCATATCGCCGCTACCTCCTCACCAGGTGGGTTATGGTAACGCTCCATGGAAACCGACCTATGAAAGCGAAGGCTTACAGTACCATCATGCCCCGGAACCAACTCCGACCTTTAATCCCTCACCCAATTGGATGCATTGCAGAGTATTCAAGAGTCTAGACTGCCTCTCGCATGGAATGAATGTTGCTGGTCGGCACGTCTCGGTAGTAGTGCTCAATGACGACAGAGAACCAGAAGATTCGGTGGTAGGAGGACGAGGGAAGCAACCGCAGCCTGCACCTCTATCTCAAGGTTTCGAATAGAAAGCTGATAAGTTGAATAGAGACAGAGTCTCAGGAATTGCACTTCGTTTCATTCTGAGCCGGACGGCTTGGCAGAAAGCGAGGGTTCTGTTATTTTTTAAATGGAATAAGGAGAATGGATCCTAGGGGTAGTAATACTAGTACAGACCCAAAGTCCAAACGCAGACTCGTCAGTCGTACCTTCCCGCTGCCGAACACTCGGAATGTTTTCATGTTGCTTTTGCGCGTTTCTGATTCTCCCTCTTCAGCTGAGCAATCTAACCTGTGCGACCCATATTCCACCCTCCCATGTCATACATAAAGAGCCGCCTCAAATACCATCCTACAAACCTCAACCCTACCCCGTGCCTGCGGTACCATAGAACCAGAATGCGGGGATCGAACGCGTCTCACACCTGATTGGATTCCTCGAGAAGTCAGGGATAGTAAGACTAGAGCCTCCCGAGAAGGAGAGCGTGAACTCCACCTCAAGATCACTGAACATCCACATTCTCTGGCCCCAGATATCAAGCGCCAAATAAAGTTCCTTACGCGGGCTAATGAGGACGCCGAGGCCATATGTCTGGTAGAACTGGGCATCCTGACTAGAGCAGAGCCCTTGTATCGTACCATCGGTGATGGCTTGTGTAATCCTCGAGCACCAGGGAGAGCTACTTAGAAGCTCACTGTCTATGGCCTTTCGTAGTTGGCCAAACCGGGATTTGTCTGGGAATACCTCTTCGAGCATCTTGGCCAGCTGCCATAGAGATACCAGAAGGATATCCTCTCTATGGGACGGTGCGACCTGAAGTCCTATGCCCAAGACCATGACGAGGCCCTCGACGGGGACGAGCGTGGCCGTCTTGAGCTCGTTGCAGAGCATGTCTAGGAGAGCTAGAGCTTCGTTACCCCACCAGCCGACGCCCAGTGTCGCGTACAGGTGCAGACATAGCAGCTCGAGACCTTTTATCTTGGGGCTCCGCATGTCCCCGAGCGTCTGGTCAACCTTCCAGAAAGCTGTGGAGGGCTGAGCCCGGCGGACTCGGTGAGGCCTTGCACCGCAGCCCACGCAGTGAACCAGGAGCGCGGCGGAGGGATCTCCACGTCGGTCATGCGTGCGAAGAACGCCGACACCTTGGACTGCACTGCCTGCAATTCGGCAGTTACGTTGGCTGTTGTTGTTCCATTATTTTAGTCTCTCTCTTCCTGGGAAACTCGCCAGCCCAGGCCGGAAAGGGGCAGCTCACCCAGCCATCGTGGCTCATCCTCGAGCGCCCTGATCCGGGCTAAGAGCTCCTCCTTATCAACCTCCAATGACGCAACTCTAGCCGACCGCCGTCGGATGTCTTCTTCTAAGAGTCGAATCCGGGTATCTTGCTGAACACGAGTCTCGGCCAGAGACGTTTTCTTCTGTTGGGCTAGTTTGAGCTGATGCTTCACCTCGTCCAGTTGTTGCTGCAGGTCAATGACTTTGTTGTTGTCCAGCTTCGGGTTCAGCTGGGCCGTAGTAGCGTCGCTGGGCGACATGCGTAAGGTAGAACCCTGACAGGTATGCCTGCGTTGGGTTGTTGTGGTATGGGAGAAGTGACTGGATAAGGTAAGGTAAGATAGGGACTTGCAATCTGTGCCTGCTATTTCGGATGGAGATATGCGCAGGTTCGGCGAAGCCCAGGAAGTGGGTTATAAATGAGAGAATCCGCAAAGGCCAGTGACAACAAAGATCTTCTAACAGCCAAATATCTGGTGATTCAACTTCAAGCACAAGCCATTCATAGCATCATACAGTAGAGCAGGTTTGCTTTCCTCAATAGGGCGTATCACTTGAAAGTTTACACAGGCATGAGGGCTAGCTGGTGAGCCTTTTGCAACTCCTTTATCGTACGCATATTGTTGCTATGTATGGAGACGCGTGCAGCTCACTGGCATCTACCGGCTAGACTAGGGGCAAAGCAAGCTCCGGCTCACAAGATAGACTCATGCGCGTCACGCATCACGGTAGCGTGATTAGGCCTGCTTGCCTCCTCTTGTACCATAGGAAACGCATACCTCATCCCCCCCGTCACGTGTGCCATCTTCTTCGAGACTGAATCGAGGACTCGACTCTTCCCAAGCTTCCGGTCGATCAGTGAAGCGTACAAAAGACGCATACAGAGCATACGGTAATGAGTGGGATTCAACGAGCATATCGTATCATTTCCTTCCGCTAGTACAAAAACTCCCATCTTACAAAATGCTTCGAATCGCTGTATCCCTGATTCAATGTGTACAAGAGCTGACGACCACCCCAAACCATGATCTATCCGGTAGAACAAACTCATCTTCTCGCTCAATGCCGCAACATGAAATCGCTGTCTCCAAAAAGTAACATGCCCAGCTATGATACAAACTAGCTCTAACCAAGGCGATCCGGTGCGCTTCGACTGCCGTGCCGTTGCCAGCAGCCTTACCGCTTCCTCGTATCCTTGCCCTTTTTCTTACTCTTCTTCTTATCCCTCGGCAGCTCCAGCGGCGTGCCCTCGAGCGCCCTCGCCATGAAGGAGAGCATGTAATCGTCGATGGTGTGCATCCGCTCCCCAAAGGCATTGTATTCGACCTCCACCTCCTCAACCGCATCCCCGTCCTCGGCCGACTCGGCAAACAGCCCCAGTCCAGATCTCCCCACGACGGAAGCAGACAGAGGCTCTGCGGTGCCCTCCCTCGGCGTCCCCTGCCTGACACTCGACACGCCCGATCCGCCACCGGATGCAGGCTGTTGTTCGAGGAAATCGGCATCGTCCTGCTGGATCTCCTTCTCGGCCACACGGGCGGCCGCGACGTCCTCCTTGTCCTCGGCCTGCTCCAGCACGCGGCCCACGCTGCGCGGATTGCTGCTTTCGACGCCGCCGAGCACCCTGTCCATAGCGGCGTTGGCGGCAACGTCATCCTCGTTGGCCAGGACCTCGCCGTTGGTACCGATGACGTCGCGCACGGCGAGCTTGTGGAAGTAATCGGTCGTGAACTCGCCCTCCTGGATGACGACGTCGTCGAGCATCTGCTTCTGGCTGGCCTTGCGCAGGATGTTGGCCTCGATGGTGTGCTCGCTGACGAGGCGGTAGATGTGCACGTCGCGCGTCTGCCCGATGCGGTGGCACCGGTCCTGGCACTGCTTGTCCATCGCCGGGTTCCAGTCCTGGTCGTAGAAGATGACCGTGTCGGCGCCCGTGAGGTTGATGCCCAGGCCGCCGGACCGCGTCGACAGGATGAAGCACAGGATGCGCGGGTCGTTGTTGAAGCGGTCGGTCAGGATCTGGCGCTGCTCGACTTTGGTCGCGCCGTCCAGCCGCAGGTACTTGTGGCCGTGGATGTTGAGAAACTGCTCGAGGATGTCGAGCACCTTGGTCATCTGCGTGAAGATCAGGGCGCGGTGGCCGCCGACCTGGAGCCTGCGCAGCAGCTTGTCCAAGGCTTGCAGCTTGCCACAGTCATATTGCAAGAGCCGCTTGTCGGGGAACTGGATCGATAACCGCATGCGGGCTTCATGCCAAGGGTCCGGCGGCCGCTCCTTCGGCATGTACGGCGCGTATCGGACAGGAGCGGACAGCCTCAGGTCCGCCTCCTGGAAGGCTTGGACCCCCTTCGCACCAAGCAACAGCCTGGTCATGTCGCCCGTCACGACGGCCGGGGTGACACATGCGAATTTGGTTATGGTCGTCTCCATCGAGTCAGCCCGCTGTTGCAATGTCGGAATGGCGTTGTGCAGCAGATACGACTCCTCCTCGAACCAGCCCATTACCTTCTGCGGGACCTTGGGCCGTGGCTTGAAGGGCCGGCGCTGCGTGCCGAGTGTCAAGAGTTCGATGAGACGCTTGCCGTAAATCGGCCGTTGCTGGCGGCGAAGCGCGTTGAGGTACACACAATGCTGCAGCTCCTCAAACCGACCCCAGCGCGCGGCGCCTTCCAGATACACCAAGTTGGACTTGACTGACGCAGGATCCAAGTCAGGATAGGCGTTGTTGGCCCGCGTCTTCTGCGCTTCTCGAAGGTCGAGGAGGATGCGCTGCGCACTCAACTGAGCGATCCGGTCCGCATGTGTGCTCGACATGCCCTCGTACTGAGCAGGGATCATGTTGAGAAAGCTGAGGCTCACGATGCCCATCGGTTCAACAGCCAGAAGCTTCTTTCTGATAAGATGTTCGTTGAGCTCGTAGTCCGACGCAACCGAGCGTTGCATCCGGAAAGAGGTCATAATGGGCCGATCGACAAAGAGGTCCGGGTGATTGCACACTTTCCGGAGCTGCATCAGGCAGTTAATGATAGACATGTAGTTCCCGGAAGCCAGGGTTTCTCGGGTATCTGCCCGAGACAGAAACCCATCGTATAACTCGCGTTGGCGTTTGGAGAGCCGGCAGAACTCGACGTGCTCATACTTTGCTGGCATCTGCTTCTCTACATCTGCCTTTAAACGCCGGAGCAAATATGGCCGGAGGACCTTGTGTAGTTTGGAGATGATAGCGCGAGCTTCATCATCGAGCTGCTCACGCCCACTCTCGAGGATTTGGGACTCTGGTCTTGAGAACCAGTTGTGAAACTCCTTGAGGTCGACAAACCCGCCTTCACCATTCTCAGGCGGCGCAAGAAAGTACAGCAGTGACCACAGCTCCGTCAAGTTGTTTTGCAATGGCGTACCGGTGAGGAGCAGTCGAGAGTGGGTGTTAAAGCCCAACAGGGTCTGCCATCGTTGGGATTTGAAGTTTTTGATGTTGTGTGCTTCGTCGAGGATCATGTAATGCCACCGTCTCCGTCGGAACACCTGCTGGTCCTGAAGAACCATCTGGTACGAGGTGATGCACACATTCCACACGTCATCGTTGGTCCAGCCTTGGCGTTTTCTCTTTCGCTCTTCCTGATTTCCGTAGTAAGTGAGGATCTTGAAGCCAGGACACCACTTCTTGAACTCCATCTCCCAGTTCAGCATGACACTCGTCGGCACGATCACAAGGTGAGGCCCCCAGACCTCGTGGTAACAGGCGAGATGCGCCAAAAGCGCGATGGTCTGGATGGTCTTTCCTAATCCCATTTCATCCGCAAGGATACCGTTCGTGTTGTTTGCGTACAAAGCTGCAAGCCAGTCGAGGCCAAGGTGTTGATATTCGCGCAGGGTGCCCCGAAGGAGGAAAGGTATCTCGGTCCTGGGGGCGGCGGCCGGCTGGGGCGAGGTGGACCTGCTGTCAGTCTTGGGCGCATGCAGCAGAGACACGGATGTGGGTGTCTCGACATCGGTGGGTTTGGTATCGTCAGATATGTATCGAGGCGATTGGCTTCTGGATGGGCTCTGGACATTGGTGATGGGCTCCGTTTCCGGGCTGTGGCGCTGCGTTGCGGTCGACTCTGGAACAACCTCCGCCTCTGTGGTAGCTTGTACAGATGGTCTAGCTACCTCCGGGGCATCAGTCATCGGAATATCGCCTACAGGCTCCTGCTTGGTCCGCGAAACCCATCCACTCTCTCCCTGATGAGCTGTCGAGTGCGTCAATGGAGCGTCGGCCGGGGGTTCCGCTCTGTCAATTCCTGCAAGGGGGCCACTGATCGGTTCACTGGTGGGCAGGCCCTGGTGTGAATGAAATGATTGCCCGTCCTTTGCAGGCTCCTGCTCAACTTGATTCTCTGGTGTTGTGGGTCTGGGGGTTGTAGCCATCGTTTGTTGTTCACCAGTCCCAGCGGGACTTCCATCGTTGTCCTCCGCATGAACCCCAGAGCCAGCTGCAGCATCGGCCTTGTCCATTTCTTCATTTTCATCCTCCGTGGCATGTTGTTTTGCGGCAGCCTCGGCTTTCAACTGCTTCAACTCGGACTTCTTGAAAAGAAGCCCGAGCAGGCCGGATGGTTCGTCTCCAGAATCCTCACCATCCTCGCTGCCTGTCTCGTCATCATCCGCATCCGATTCATTCTCCGTCGACCCAAGATCGTCATCCATGTCGACAGACTCGTCGCTTGTGTCTTCATCATCGGCAGCTGCCTCCGAAGCCGCCTTGTCCTCCGACGTAGTATCCAAATCCGGTAAATTGGCGTACTTCTCACGTAGCTGTTCTTGCGTGAGACCCTCGTCCGATACTTCTGACTCTTTGTCTTCCTCATCGTCGGACGAGGACATATCCTCATCGTCTTCCTTCTCCTCTCCTAGCATACTCTCGGATTCCTCGTTCTCGCCGTCTAGGTCCTCCTCCTCCTCGTCGTCGTTGGAGAACATGTCGTCGTCAGCCATCTCGTCTTCGGAGAGCTCTTCGGTGTCGAAACGGGCTTGCCTAGCCTGAAGCTTCTGCTCCGAGAGGTTGACAGCCTGGTTCAATGCAGCCTTCACCCGGCGTTGCTCTGCCTCCTCCCACTCTGCCAACCGTCGGCGATTCACCTCTGTCTTGACATTTTCCCAGGTGCCCGCGATGACCTTGTTCACTTGGCGCCACCTTGTCTTGCTTTGTTCAATCTCTTCAAGCTCGATCTCTTCTGCGGTCTTGGGCTGCGGATTCCGTCGTCTCCACTCAGCCTCGCAGGCAATCGCAAGGCGCTTGGCGGTGGCTCGGTGTCGTTGGTGTTCCAGCAGCATCAGCTTTCGGAAATTAGACATCGCCTTGGTCAGATGGTCCATGTGCGCCCACTGCCTCGGGGGTTCTTCCTCGGACTCGGGCTCGAACACGGAGCACCTGTCCTCAGCCAAAATACCGCCAGGCTCCACCTCTTTTTCGACTCGCAGGATGAGCCGCGCATCTTCCCTCGCGTCCTCCTCCGTGTATCGCGGCCCGTCCTCAGAGGCCACGAGAAGGCCCCCCTCTTCAACCGGGATCTCGAGCGCGCGCTGAAAGAACTCCTCGAAGGTGGGACCAACCTTGGTTCGTAGGTTGGCCTGCTCGCGGTGAACAAGCGGAATGGTTGTCAACGGCGGTCTGACTCGTAACTTTATGCGCGGGGTGGTGCGTGTCGCACTGAGTCCGGCATCGTCGCCATCTTCGTCTGTTCCCCGAAGGTGGCGCGTTGAACGACGCGTGGCGAGCGATGGTTTCAGAGGTGTGACGACGCGGCTAGGCGACGATGATCGCCGACGGCTCCGCGTTGTCGACTTCGGATCCTGCGTCGCGGGTCTTCGCGGGCTGGGCTTGCTGGTTGGCTGCTTACCCGGCAGCCGTTTGCTTGAATTTTGGGGACGCTTGGCGGCGGCATTGCCTTGGGTCGAAGTATGGTTTTGGCCATGGCCGTTGACGGACGCACCGCGATTCCTGGGCGGACTGGACTGTTGGCTGTGCGATACGTGTCTCGTAATACGCTTGTCGCCGGGTTGCAGCGCCAGCGGCACGGCATTGATTCGTCCCGATTTACGGCGGCCGTCTTCAGTCGTCAACCTTGTCGGACCATCGGCTTCGATTTTCTTCCACGGCGGTGACTCGACCTTTGGTTTGCGGGTGCTACTATTTGGCGTTGTATCACGCAGTCGGCGTCGTTTAGCTGGGGGCCCATCGTCTATGCTCGTCGCCTCACGCGCGCTGCGGACACTGTTGCTCTGTGGCGTTTCGGCCTGCGCCTGCTCCTCACCGGGCTTTTCGTCGGTTTTCTCATGATTGTTGGTTCCGTTGACGGCCTGAGGGGAGCCAGATCCTGTTTGCTCGACGGAGTCAGCGTGTCCTGAATCGGGTGTTGATGGCGGTTGCCCGTGGTGTTCGCTGTCGCCGTGACCTGTGGGCGGAACTGCGTGTGTTAGGCTGGGCGACGCGATCTCCGTCATAATAACCAGGGGCACTGCGAGGCAGAGACGGCCGAAATCTCGACGAATCTGGCATCTGGCAAGACAAAAATGAGGTCAGACGAATGGTAGTGCCTTAGAGAATCCTCTGAAGAGTTCTGAGCATGACCAGGGCTCTGTGAAGCTGTCTACAGCGTGTTTTGTGCTGAAAACGCCCGTCGTCCGCAAAACTTGCCAACTGACAAAAAATTCCGGGGCCATCTATCGCCAACTCTCCCGCGAACCGCAGGCAGCGTGCCTTTTCATGCCTGAGGTGTCCACGGCCGAAAGCCAGCCGTGGAGAACGGACGGCCAATTGGAAGACAGCGGGGCTCCGAAGCCAATCAAACCCCGTCTGGGCGTCACCAAACATCCACGCAAGTGAGCTGCAACTCAATCGCCAATCGACATCATCAGTAACTCCCACCGATTGGCATTGCGGCACCACCGACGCCAAGGCATGTTCAGGATACCATACGCCGAGCGCATGGATGACTTGAGCTAATGACGCTGCAGATGCTGTCCCGTCAGATTGTGCGGATGTCGCCCTTCCGGGCCGCCGTGCTCCCTGCCGCGCGACGACTCCCTCTGATCCAACAACGAGCGTTCCTACCCGAATCGATGGTCGGAAGGTCCAAGGTCGACGAGAAGTATCCCGACTCCGACTATCGGACGCTTTCGCCGGCGGAGGATCCAGACATGGTGCGTGGGACGAGAGGCAGCGGACGGAGCGCCTGGGGCTGACATTTCGCGCAGAACGGCGGCTACATCAACCCTCCTCGCATCAAGCGCCAATTCCGTGATCCGCATGCCGACTGGTGGGATAAGCAAGAGCGGAGGAACTTTGGCGAGCCGGTGCACGAGGACCACGATATCCTCGGCATGTTCTCGCCGTACGAGTACACATGGACCACCCCCGGCAAGGGCCTATTCCAGATCGGGTGCTTTGTTACCGTCTTCCTGAGCGTGTGCTACGCTGTCAAGTTGACGTACCCGGATCGGGTCAGCTACCCGCGGGAATTTGAAGGCGGACTGGAGAGGGAGCTGGGCGGTCGTGGTGCCATGAGGGCAAGTAGCCACCCCCGTCGACCGGAGTGGGATTCGCTAACAAAGCAGTCAGGCCAGAATGGAGGGCGATCCGGATCCGTGAAGGCTGCGGCGAAAGGTGTTGTATATATCCAGTTAGCGACTACGTACGTCACAATGTCCAACAGAGTCCATTTGTCAAGTGTTACGGGATTCGAGCCATCCATTAGCCTTATTGCCCTGGTAGCATCTTGGAAGCGCCTTGCGCAGAAAGCGTAACTGGGCGGATTTACTGTTATTTTCGTCAGGCGATTCCAGGCGGAGGACAACGAACATTAAGATTGCCAATTTTCGAGAGCCGTCAACGAGCTTGTCCGAGAAGTCCTCCCACCTAACTCAGCCTTCCAATGACGGGATGATGTGAGTGAGTGATCGAGAACCCCACGGTTTCCTTCACCCCCACCTAGCCGGAGGTGCCGTAAACAGCCCGGCTGCGAAGTTCACCCGACATGATACCCGTTCAGGATGCAGGAGCTACCGTCGCTGTACCGACCTCACCCGCCCTGCGCCTGCCGTCAACAACACCCTCAACCGCCGGACCTATTAGGGCCCAGCGGACCTTATCGTGGCAGGCAGCCAAATTGACGACGGCCAATCGTCAACGTGTTGCTCGTCGCGATCTGCTCACTCGGGACCGAAGGGGGGACGGCATCTCCATCTGAAGCAATCGCAAAGCCATGAAACGGAAGGAGCCACCTTCCAACCCCAATTCACTCGGGGCACTACGCTGCTCTCTTACTGCCCAGTTACCCCTTGTTAACAACAGACTCTCCGCCAAAGTGGAGGTGGTTCAGCCGGCGCTCACCGCACGTCTTTTGGAACCCTTGCCTTCCAACGCCTCGAGGAATTTTGGTTCTTTCTTGTTGATCCATCTTGTTGTTTCGCCTCCTTGGCTTACTCTTCTCTTCTCCTCCTGCTGCCGCCCTCCATCTTCATCGAGCAAATTTTAGCAAAGCTGCCCCTGGCGAACCATCAGCTGTCCAGCCAATATTGCTCCCCCAACGCCTGACGGACACCACCCGGAAGGATGCGTTACGACGACTGGGATATCATCCTCTTCCCCGCTGGCCGCGACTCGAAAATACCTTTCAAGGAGTTCAAAGTTGCATGCCATGTCGTGCCCGACCTTGAGCTGGCCCATATCCACGGCGCTGGGGCCCTGCCGGTCATGACGTGCTTTGTGCCGAGTCTAGCGGCCGGTAATCCGTTCCAGATCTCGCTCCACTGCTGGCGCCAGCCAGACATTAGCCAGTTCACGCGCGCGTACAGCAGGCACTCGAACCTGGTCAGATTCGAAGCTCGGATCCTAGTAGATGGGCGCCTAGTTGCGTGCGTACCCGATCCTCCTCAGCAACCGCGTAACACTACACTCACCAAGCGTCTAGGTCAACCATTCTAGACCGTGATGTCAATGGCCCGCATCTGATTACCAACACATTCGGTTTGTCGTCGATGTTCCGTCGCAAACTTGGGCAGCGCTGACGTTTGGAGATAAAGAGTTCACGAAGACAGGCGAGCTGGAACGTCTGAAATTTCCCCGGTTCCGTCAGGAACTCCTGGTCCAGAATCATTGGAATCCTGGCGATGACATTGGACGTATTAAGATTATTATCAGTGAGGGATTTCCGCGAGACTCTCTGTCGGCTCCGATCGAGCGGGTCAAGAATGTTGTTGCCTTTTCATTTCAGCATGCTCCTCTCGGTAAGCTGTCGCCACCCCATCCAGTGAAGTTGCGCGTGGCGCTGACAGCTCTGTCGCAGAGATACTCGAGTCTAGTGGTATTGCATGGCCGAACCCATCCATGTGGCGCTCCGCGGCTTTCGCTCCGGTAATGCCAGTACCGACGTATCATGCAGAGGACGGCGTTAGCTCTCACACACACTCCCCTGGCAGAAGGCCGTCGCTCTTGAGGAACACACCAGGCCTGGGGTTTCCACCTCCCGGACTTATCAGCGGAATACCCCAGGCCCAAGCAGGCGCTGGCTTTCTCGGCACCCAAGACTTGCAAATGCCGCACCTTGGTCGTAGCAACATAGGATCCGGCAATAATACGCCGTCATGTTCCGATCCGTTCGGCGACTCTGGGTATTTCGAGTGGGTTAATTCGATGACGAGCGGACAGTTGGGTGACTCTTGGGATGGCAAGACCCTCTGGCCTGCGAACGCTCGGAACTCAAGCAAGCAGTCGTCCGACACCGTAATGCCGGACTATGTCCCTCGTGAGGGCTCAGATCCTATGGCTATGCATATCTCTGGGCCCAGCTTGGAAGACGACCGTGGGAGCCTGAAGGTTCCGACCAACACGCCCACCGGAGGAGCTGCCCTTAGCAAGCAGAACACACAGTTTCAGATGCCCCGGCAGGGAGCGTCCCTCCTTCCCGACTTCGCCTCGTGTCTCACGCAGTCGTTGCTCAACCAGCCCTTTGTGCTTCCGGCCCAACACCACGCTTTCCCTTTGCCACCGGCGGAGCCAAAGTCCCTCAAGGACATTCATGATTCCACGCCTGGACACGCCGACGTCTCCGCAATGCAGTCGGCAACTGACATTAGCAACAGCGAAAGCTGCAAGGCTTCACAGCAAATGTTCGGCCTTGAGGACCTCGACTCCACTACCCCTATTCCCGCCTCTTCGGAGCTCTCAGGCAAGGAAGACTATTCTTCACCCGCGCTGGAGAACCTCTTTCAAACCAGTTCGCGGAACCCCTCGGGTGGTGGTGACTTTGGCTCTGTCATTACGAACTTTCCAGGCAGCAGCAGTGCCACGCCGTCGCTTCCCACACCAAGCATGGCTGGGCATGCGGAACTAAGCTCCGCCGGCCCTAAGACTGGTACTGCTGCGGCTACCAGCGCCGGCGGAAACAGCAACGGTGGTGGCAGCACCGTCGCCAGACGTACGAGAAACTTTACGCCCGCTTCCATCAGGGCCATCGACGATGAGGACGAGCCACGCCGAGGAAGCCCCCTTGTACGGATTGCTGGATATAGCGGGGCGGATATCCGCAGCAACGTTGGTCAGTAATGAGTAAACAGGTGTCTACGATGAAGCCGTTATGTTCTGGGCGACATTGGCCATTCCACTCGCTTGAAAATTGAGGCCTGAGGTTATCGGAGCGTTATGCATTATGCGTTGTGAAGGCGGGCTGCAGGAGTCATTTGAGACCATGGGTGAAGCAGGCCTCGTCTATACTAATAGGCCGAGCGCGCGTTTAGTTAGGTATCGGGACTATGCTCATCGCCCTTGTTCTAGTCTCAGTGTCGGACTCTGTCTGGCTGACTCTGCAAGGGCCAGCAGTTACTGTTTAGTAGTGTATAATGAAGTCCCAGAACAGCTGTTATTAGCTGGATGCAACTGCTCTTCAACTTCAGCATCGCCAGAGCGTCTGCAACTGCCTTGTGCAGATGATTGCTGAGGTGTTACTCTAATCATTTCCCATGTCCCATCTTCCTTGACCCATTGGAGCTCTCACGTCTCAGTATCAAACGGTCCCTTGTCCATGGTGGAACTGAAACTTGGAGGGTAGCGGCCGGATGCGAAGTCAAGTGTCGGACGCCAGCAATCCGGCCATGTTCAAGATCATGACGGAGTCTGTTGAAGATCGTCTGCTCTATACCATCATCTGCTGGCATTTCTGGTGACGGTGTGTCGGGTAGAAAGGTCAGAGACGTATTCGAACCTTTGTTCTGAGTCGCTAGGCTAGTAGATGCTGATATCTAGCATGGAATCGCCCTTTGGTGTCCAACTGCTAAAAGCCGAGAACAGACTCTGCAATGCCGTGGTGATAGGACAGTGATCTGTATCACTGGTAGTCACTGGCTCTATGTACTCCTCCTCTATGGGTGACCGAGGAACAAGTGCGAACGCATGGAAGAATTTGGGATATAATCAGAGTGTATACAACTGTCTGTAAAAGGTCATGGAATTCAGAGTCTCGGATGTTCTCAGAACTCTGCCATTTTTAGTTAGAAGGTGCACCCACTGGGTGTGTAGAGGTTAGAGGCAGAGAAAAGAGTGCAAAAGAAGGTGAAGAAGGTGAACAAGGTGAAGAAGGCGATGTGCCTACCTTAGCTACGGCAGGGAACTGGAAGGCTTGAAAGCTATACTGAACATAAAGACCACAAAGGTCTCTAGTAGTTCAATAACATGAGCCAGACAAACTGAACCATAGGAAATGCCAGCGAACGGCTCGGCTCATAAGGGTGGATAGTGCGAAGCTGGGTAAAAATTCGGTGCTTCGGGAGGTCGCGGAACTGACGGAGTTAATGGCCACTTAACGTTATTATGTCCGAGATGGGCGGAAGAGAAAACTTAGGTTTTGACCAACGGGCAGGGAGAGGATCGGCCTTGGCTCAACTTGGCTCCCGTTCCGGAGCATTATTGGAGCCGAGTCCGAGCGAAGGCAGCTGATTTATCACGATGCGCAGTCTCCCTTTCCGATGCACAGATGCTCAGCTCCGAATGGCAGCGGATCTCGTGAAGGGCCATGCAGTGTTGACGCAGAGAAGACGGCGCTGCGGGGCGAAGTTGGTCCGTCGCTCTTTTAAGTCACTTCGACGTTCGTGTCGGACATACTTGAAGTGCGAGCCTCTTGTCCACGCTCCGGGGCAACCCGGAGTTTGCGCTTTGGGCCCAGCGTGGTGGGTCGGATCCTATTCCCGCGTTCCAACGGAGACTTGGGCCCTTCTTTTATTTTCCATTCTGGAACCTAATGGCTCATCCAAGGGAGAGCACGTCATGGAGTGTCAGCCGTCAGCCCTCGCAACAGCTTGGCGGTCAGCCGCCATGGCCAGGGTCCGAGCCTTTCATGCAAGAACTAATATCTCCGCCCCTGCTCCCTCGGCCGTCTAGATGATCTGGTTTCCCGTTCTTGACACACTGAGCGACTGTTGCAGTCCTGACATATAACGGTGACGGGTGCTTGAAGCCCATCCTTTGCCCATCCCTTTTTGCCCTCGCCTCTATCAACAGACACATCAAAAATCATTGCCATTCCGGGCAAAAGCTCTCTACAGCATGGACAGCAAACCCTCCCTATTCACGCCGCAACCGCCAGACTCAGAGGTCCCCACACTTGCTCCCAGCAGTTTGAGCGTCTCGGACGACGACGGCAAGGCCCATCCAGTTGCGCGCGGGGAACAGACAGACATCGATGTCGACAGCACGTCCAAGCCTATCGAGCTACACAATGAGAAGGAGGACCCCACGTCGTCGGCACTAGCCCGGCAAGCGACAGCCACGTCCAAGTCGGGGGGTGCGAAGCTCGAGCAGGTGCCGACGCGAGAAGACGGGACCGAGTACCCACGGGGGATGACCCTTGCACTGATTGTGCTTGCTCTGTGTTTGAGTGTGTTCACCATGGCCTTGGGTAAGTAAGCATCGAACACCGTGACCCCGATCGCCAGCTTGTCGTGTGCTAATGTCTGATTTACCTCAATTTACCTGTAGACAACTCCATCATCGCAACCGCCATCCCAAAGATCACCGACCAATTCCACTCTCTTCCCGACGTGGGTTGGTACGCAAGCGGTATGTGACGACCATTTCTGGCCCCGCTTCATATCCCTTGACTTCGTATCTCTTAAACTAGTAGTGGGCTTTGGTGTACGGCTTGGCTTTCCTTTTGCCCTAGGGATCCTCGTGTCAAGAGTACAACGTCGAACTTCAACTGACTACTAATAACAAAACCCCCCACAGCATATATGCTCACCACCGCGGCCTTGCAGCTCCTCTTCGGCCGCTTCTACACCTTCTTCTCCATCAAGCGGGTCTTCCTGACCGCCATCTTCCTCTTCGAGGTCGGCTCGCTGATCTGCGGCGTGGCGCAGAACAGCGTGACGCTCATCGTGGGCCGCGCCGTGGCCGGCGTCGGCGCCGCCGGCATCTTCTCGGGCGCCCTCACCATCCTGGCCTACTCGGTCCCGCTCGCCCAGCGGCCCGTCTACACGGGCGCCGTCGGCTCCATGTACGGCCTGGCCAGCATCTCGGGCCCGCTCATGGGCGGCGCCTTCACCGACCACGTCACCTGGCGCTGGTGCTTCTTCATCAACCTGCCCGTGGGCGCCGTCACCATGGTGGTGATCGCCATCTTTTTCCCGGACCCGAAGAAGAAGAAGAGGGAGGTGGTGGTGCCGCTGGATGGTGATGTCGGAGCAGATGGCGCGGATGGGGAGAAGGATAGCCTCCGGCAGCGGGTCATGCGCTTTGACCCGTTCGGCACGGCCGTGTTCATGCCCGCCATCATCTGTCTGCTGCTGGCGCTGCAGTGGGGCGGGACGACGTACGCGTGGAACAGCTGGCGCATCATTCTGCTGTTCTGCTTGTTCGGCGTACTGATCTTGGCGTTTGTGTTCTTCCAGGTCAGGCAGGGCGACCTGGCGACGGTGCCGCCGCGCATCATCGCCAAGCGGAGCGTCTGGTCGGCCGGCTTCTTCATTCTCTGTCTGGGCGGAGCGTTCCTCGGGTCGATCTACTACCTGCCCATCTGGTTCCAGGCGGTCAAGGATGCGAGCGCCGTCCGGTCCGGCATCATGAACCTGCCCATGCTGGTCGCCACCGTGTTGTTCTCGGTCGTGGCGGGCGCCGCTGTCACCATCTGGGGATACTATACGCCCTTCATGATCGTGGGCAGCGCGGTGGCGGCCGTTGGCTTCGGACTGACCACCATGTTCGAGCCGGACACGAGCTCAGGCGTGTGGATCGGCTACCAGATCATGATCGGCGCGGGGATCGGCGTGGCCTTCCAGCAGCCCCTGATGGCGGCGCAGACCGTGCTCGACATTGAGGACGTGCCGACGGGCACGTCGGTCATTGTCTTCTTGCAGACGCTCGGCGGCGCCCTCTTCGTCTCGGTGTCGCAGAACGTGTTCACCAACAAGCTGGTGCACTACGTTGCCGAGTACGTGCCCGAGATTGCCGATCCGAGCGTCATCCTCGGGGTTGGCGCCACGAGCGTCGCCCAGATGATCGAGCCGGTCTTGTTGCCGCGGGTCAAGCTCGCTTTCAACGATGCGCTGACGCAGACCTTCATTGTCTTCACGGCGCTGACGGCCATCAGCATCCTGGGCGCCCTCATGGTCGAGTGGAGGAGTGTAAAGGGCAAGCCGATGGAGATTGCTGCTGCCTAAACGTTTTTGACGTCGTTTTCTTTGTGCAGTGGTTGTTGTAATTTCGGTGTGGTCGAGAGTCCCATGCTCCCCTCTACGGTTATGTATAATAGATAATGCTCAATATCCCTCGCCTTAAAAGGTACAAAGGCCGAAGGGAAGAACTGCGAGTACTAGAGTTCTCAAAGTAATGTTTGGGCAATAATTACAGCATGTAGGTAATTAGCACCTTGAGCGGACACCCAACGAGTCAGGCAACGTCGCCAGAACCTCTCCAGGCTAACTAAGTAGGTACCTACACATCAGCCCGCATCATTGTGTGACCTGACAAGGCCCTGAGTCCTTGACGTCCTCAGTCATGGCGCCGCTTGCGGAGCGACGGATCTCCTCCCTTCCCTTACTTAGATGACCTTTTGCATAACATACGAGAGATTGTCTGCGTCAACCAACGCTACAATGTTATGCAGTAGGTGTGCATTATCTCTCCAGAGCGTAGCCTGCCCCGGTGGAAGGAAGCCTGCTACAGCCGCAGTGTAGCCACCGGTACTACCAACTCTAGGGTATTTTCGTTATGAGCCGGCGGTTTTCTTCGGGAAAGATGCCGGAGCTTCTCGCTGTCTATGCCGCTAATAGCCGTTTCCCTTTCCTAATAAGGAGTCGTGGATCTCAGCTGGTTCAACTTCCCTTCATCTCGACCATATAGGACTACCATTCACCCACCTCCGAGCACATACGACCATACCTGGTAGAAAATACGGCATCCCGTCCGCTCTGCCCTAGTCAAGCTACCAAGGGCCGAATCAGTACTCAGGTCGGTGACGACTGGGGAATCCTCGGTGTTGTATGTTTTTGACGTTTTGTCGATCTTTGCTCCACCGCAGGTCTTGGGTGCTGGCGATCAGCGCTAGAGTGCGAGTGGAATGCCTCCTTAGGACAAGACGGATAGATGCCCGTCTGCCTTATTATATCGGGGCTACACGTAGGCGGTATCCGTCAGTTTGTACATGTACAATACGTGTTAGTGCCGGCGGAAGTTGCCGGGGAGAAACGCGAGAGTTGTGTATTTCTACTATTGCTGTGCCAGGCGGAAGCGGTTTTGGAGCGCCAGAAGCCACAGCTGCCTCGGGTTACCAAAGACGCAGATCGAGAGCGTGCGAGAGTATTCCCATTTCCACTTTGCGTGTGTCTACCTAAGGTATCCAACCAAACCGAGATGAACTCCCCTCTATCCAAACTCCGCCTAGGTCTATGTTCATATATGTGCATGCAGCTGCGTCATCTCCCAGCCCATCAAATCATCCCAAACGCCGAAAGCTTGGTCCCAGTGTATAATATGACGCCCACAGCGAAGCTCTATGATCACATGTCTGCCGTTTTGTCAACCCACCCGGCTACGGCCTCCGCGTGTCTCGAGATGAACGTCACGCTAACTCGTGTCATGAAACATGCGTGCTCAGCCTTCCCAAGAAAGCAACGCCTCCCAGCTGTGTGGGACCCCCCCACGACCTAAGCGAACTATGACGCCGCGTCCCGTGCCTGACGGATGTAAAAAATATTTCACTCCTCGAACTCATTCGGCCGTGCCGTTGATGGTGGCGTTCTTGAATGGCTCAACCGGCTGTTGCTTGATTACCTCGTCTAAGCAGCCGGCACTCGCAGCCACGAAACCGAGGTAGGGTCTCTGGTCTTGAGTTAGTTCGAACTTGGGGAGCGGTATGGGCAGACTCACGCTCGGGTTGACGACTTGCGACTGGTACTCGGCATGGAATTGCGTGCCTGGTCTAAGTTAGAAACCGCGCCCCATGAACCAATGTCAGATGCCTGTACGAACCGACAAAGTAGGGATGGTCTTTGAGTTCAAAGATCTCCATCCGCTCGCCCGTCTCATCCTTGCCGACAAAGTGCAGACCGGCCTTCTCGAGCGTCCCGACCAGCTCAGGGTTGATCTCGTACCGGTGCCGGTGCCTCTCCTCGATGACTTCGACACCGCCATACAAAGCTCGGGCCCTTGACCACTCCGTGTCTTGCTGGAAGATGGTCTTGCGCAGACCTAGACGCATCGTGCCGCCCATTTTCTGCCGGTCGACTTCGGGCATGTAGATTACCACGCGGTCCTTGGCCTGTGCGTTGAATTCCTCCGAGGTGGCCTCCAGCATGCCGCAGAGATCGCGGGCGTACTGAATCGCGGCGACTTGAAAGCCGAGGCAGACACCGAGAAAGGGAATCCCGTTTTCTCTGGCCCACTTGGTGACCCGCATCATCCCCTCCGTCCCGCGATGACCGAAACCACCGGGCACGATGATACCGGACGCTGTGGACACGTCATGCCACGCCTTGTGGTACCTCGCTTGCGCAGGCCCGCCCCCGTTCGTGGGCTCGAGTTCCTCCGAGTCGATCCACATCAGATTCAGTTTCCGGCGGATCCGCATTGCCGAATGCTCGAGGGCCTTTACAACCGAAAGATAAGCGTCCTGGCATGTGACATACTTGCCCACGAGGGCGATCTTAAGTTCCTCCTGGTAAGTTGGAGTGACGATCGTCTTCCACATATTCCAGAGCTCCTCGCCTTGGGCTACCATGGCTGGTGGGATGGCAATCTTCTCCAGGGCCAGTCTGGACCGAAGCTGAGGGACGAGCTTTTGCTCGCTGAGGAGCAGAGGGACTTGGTAGATGGTTGGCATGTCCCGTACAACAATGACCTGTTCCTTCTCGACCTGGCAGTGGAGCGCAAGCTTGGAAACGGTCGCCTCGGCAAGTGGTGTTTCGCAACGGCAGGCGATCACATCTGGAATCAAGCCATGACTACGGATTGACTTCACGGCGTGCTGTGTCGGTTTCGTCTTCTGCTCTCCGTGTACGGTAGGGACGTAGGAAACGTGGATGTTCATGAAGTTGCCGCTACCGGCCTCGTGGCGCACTGTGCTTATGGTTAGCATCTTTCAAAAGCATGTATTAGGCAGAGAAAGTTCAATTTTTGGCACATACGTTGGGTGAGGGCCTCAATGAACGGCATCTGTCATGATGTCAGCGGCGCCGCATTTCAACGAGTTCCCGATTCCAAGGTTGCATCTCCATCCCAAAAGCCAAATCGGTAGACGTACGCTCTCAATGTCACCAATAGTTCCTCTGTTTGAATACCAAGTCAGTAACAGGACCTTCGCGGTATAACTACGCCGACCCCTCGACTTCGAACACATCCTCAATTGATTTGAGAAGAACTCACCCGAGTTCAATGATGCAAACGTCAGGCTCTTCGGATGAGCCGTCAACCGGAATCTTCGAGACTCTCCTGATCCAGTCTTTGATCGAATCGGTAACATGTGGCACAATCTGGACTGTCTTGCCGAGGTAATCGCCTCGACGCTCCTTCTCGATGACATTGAGGTAGACCTTGCCCGTCGTGATGTTGTGTTCGCTAGTGAGGCGAACTGAGAGATATCTCTCGTAATTCCCGAGGTCCAGGTCTACTTCACCGCCTGCGGATGGTTAGATATCTGCAGCAGTCCCATGGATGTTGCGGATCACGAACCAGAGCACAAAACGAAGCATTCGCCGTGCTCGGCGGGGGCCATGAGCCCCGCATCGACCGATACATAAGGGTCAATCTTAATGCAGCTGACACGGAGGCCGAGAGTTTTCAGGAGCTGTCGCCGATTCCGTTAGACCCAAGACCCCATTTGCTTTTTGCTTTGCAAGGCGGGGTATCTACGGACCAGGCCCGTGGAAGAGGCGATGATGCCCTTTCCAACCCCTGCCACCCGTTAGCCACTTTGCGATCTGGCGGCGCGCCGCGCGTCGGGGCTCCATGGAAGTACCTGAAATGACACCGCCAGTGACGAGGACGTAACGCATCTTGAACGATCGATCGGGTTGCAATGGGAGGGCAGGGAATATCGGATCGAGAGCGTTAACGGTTGACGGGTGTGAAAGAGAAAATTTTCGACGCGACGCGACGAGAAGCCCTCGAAAAACTTAAGGTGCGGGGCAGAAGGGGCTGCATGATAGGAACCCACTGTCGCCAATCAATGTCAGGGTCTCTTGCGCCCCCCCGTCAGCAGCCCCACCGGACGTTCAGTCGTTCGCCTGGCAAGAGGCAAGGCTGCCACCGTTTCCCGGTCGGGCTGACAACTCCGGCATCTCCACTGCTGATGGCTACTGAGATACGAAGGACCGGTAAACATGGATCTCATGAAAACGAGTCGATGAAACACATGTACATCCACGAAGCCCTATGAACCTTCATCCTCTGGAGTCCCCGTAACCTTCCCCAGCTGCCCAGACAGATAGGTTACTGTACGGTAGGTAAGGCCGTACCCCACCATCCGGCTTCGCGATCCACAGCGGACGCTACCTGTTAGCAGGCGAAGTTTTAGGACGTGGAGCCGTATTAACGTTAGGAGCTGCCTCCTCCTCCTCGCCAAAGAATTTCAGGAAAGTCGAACCTCACACTACTGTGGTAGTAATTTAAGGTAGCCGGTGTCAGGTAGGTAGGTAGCAGCGGTTCGAGCAACAAGGTGTTAACTCAAATTTAAAATAGAAGAATGGAAAATGTGAGAGTGAGAAGAGAGACGAAGTGGAGAAAATGGAATAACTGAAGGGAATGAGATAAGGTACGATACGGGTTATTGTGTTCCGTCATGAAGGGGGTTATCGTGTAGATGCGTGGGCCGAGGACAGGACGAAATCCAGTCGACTGTCTCCCCTTTCAAGGTTCTTTTATTGTTTCGTCCAAAATGGTAAGAAGAGGAAGAAGACGAAGAATCCGAATGCCGTTGTCCCTCAGGTAAATATTACGTCCCGTTGACACCGATGTTCTTTGTATCGCCTTTTCTTACCTGGCCAAAGGGAAGTGGGACTTCCATCACAAAGTCCAGACTCGATCTTCTCTTCTCTCTACTCTACGCTCCAGGACTTGAGGTGGTGTACGACCTGACCTCCGGCTCCGAGCCGCAGTGGCTCCTCCTCCTAACCGGTACCGAACACCAACCGCTATGCCGTGGCTACGTCCGCAACTCTCTGTATGACCAACCAAGCCTGGGACTGGCGTACTCTCAACGAGAGTGTCTTACGTAAACGGTGACGCCGAGAAGCCAGACCCCAGCAACGCAACAGCGGATGATTACGCTGCGCTGGCGGCGGTGCGTGAGAATGGTGGAGAGGTGATTCTGTATCACGGTTTGGCGAACGGGCTGGTGCATGCGAGGTTGTCCAAAGTTTATGACAACCGGACAGTGGCTGCGCTCGAAGAAGAGGGAGGGTATGGCGGGGAGGGGGTGACGGATTTCTTTAGGATGTTTCTCCTCCCTGACACGGACTATTGTTGGAGCTCAGCTCTGGGCTATAGAGGCTGCGTTCCAGGCGGGGTTCTTTCGCGCGGGTGTAAGGTCGGTGCCTGGGTTGAAGGATGCTGGCCCCTGGGCACGATGCCCTCCTATCGTACCTAGGGGGACTGGGTCAAGAAGGACTGGGTCAAGAAGGGTGGGGTGATGGAGAACATTGTTGCCACCGCATGGAGGAGCCAGTTCGATCCTACCTCAGGCGTGAAAAGGCAGAGACCGGGTTGTGGATGGTCGAGGAAGGCGGTGTTAGATGGGGTTGGGAATGTGGATAATGCTGCGAGTTGGGGACGCCCGGACAGAGTGTAGAGAGCGGTTTAAACTCTTCAAGCTCGCGATGTACTCCCGCCTCGAGCTCAAAGGTAATTGCATCTACATGCGCTGACATGGGCTTACATGGGTTGGTGCTGTTCTACGTTCTCATCCGCATTCGACCGCAATCTCACAGTAGGCACAGTCACTTGGCGTGCTTCTGAATCCCAAGATGTTACGTTACAGCTAGGCTAGCTGTGGCTTCAACGAACCAGACTCAGGGACCACGTTGCTTGGACGGTGCTCAAAACTGTGCAAAGGAGAGGCCGGGCTGGTGGCACTGTGGCAGAACCTGCGCTGTGTTTATTATTGTGCATCACATAGCTGGAGGTCAACCGGCTTACCTTATATACCGATTCCCCGGACCCAAGCTCCAACGAAGACCGAGCTTCTCTCGTGGACACTGGTGCTTAGCTCAGTGGTCATGTGGGAGCCAGATTGGTCCCGGCCTACCCTCACGGCAACGCGTAGTGGTTACCGGTTCGATTCCAATCTAGGACACAAATAATTTAGTCCTTCGGTCGCCCTTATACCGAAGAAAAGCCATTCGGGCCTTTCGTAGCCAACTACCCCCCTTCCCTTGGGGAAGGGGCATAGGGGTGAGCTTACACTTTTGCACCCTCATCCTTTTCATCATTCCAGTCAATCACACAGACAAGAACAGCCACCTTCATTGGGATTCTATCATGCACTGCAGTTTCCTCGTGATCCAATGTCTTGAGGAATGGAGTAGCCACCCCGAAAGATTCATCAACTTTGTCATGGCACCCGCTGTCTCTCCGATTCGTGTGGATCAAGCTGGTACTCTTCGTTACAGTCGCCGTTGTTTGCAGTCTTAGTCTTACGGGATCCCCTTCTTTCCTCTGACATTTTCTCCCTGTGATGCCATGTCTCTTCCCCGAGACATGGTGGGACCATCACGCCGCGAAAGAACGATTGAACCACAGCGCTCCAAAGTCCGGGCTTTGGTGTTTTTATTGGGCCGAAGAGAAGGCCGTGCACCTCACACCAATGTACTGAGGTTGAAGAATACAATGCCTGAGCGAGCCGCAACGAAGCTTACAGCTTATACAACCTCACCTCCTGACCACCGCTTTCCCTCAAGAGCTTCCGGTTTCTGTACCCATACAATATCCTCAGCCCAATACTCCCAATGACAACCACGAACAGCACAGCTGCATTCACCCAATGCCCAGTCGGGTAACCCCGTTCCTTCTCTTCGGCCTTGTAGATAAACACTCCCGGCATTTGGCCTATGCCTGCGCCGAAGCTAACGTTGATAGCAATAGCCAGCCCCACGGACGCGGTCGAGTAGACGTTGGACGTCAGCCAACCCAGCATTGGCGGGATGCACGCAAAGGAGCCGGCCGAGGCAACAATGAGGCAGCCGTAGCGGTGGAGGTAGGCGTCGGCCGGCAGCAGCGCGGATGCCATGAAGCCAACACCACCAATCAGGGCAAAAGCGGCGCTGTGCAACCCACGAGCGTTGAAATGGTCTGCGGAGTAAGAGACAAAGATCTGCGTCACTGCACAAGGCGCCGAGTCAGCTAGTGAGAAACGGAATGAGGAAAAAGGGAGAAGCTTAGCCTACCATAGGCCGCCGCGTAAGGGGGAACTGTCATCAACTGCGCCTGCAGATCGACAAAACCCAACCCGGCCGTGATAGACGGCGTGAACAGCGACAGGGAGCTGAAGGGCACCGAGATGCAAAAATACACCAGATAATGGCCGTACAAGCGCCAATCGGTCAGCGTCTCCTTGGCATCCTTCCAGGTCATGCTGCGGTGATGGCTCTTGCTCCCCTCGAGTCTAAGCCTCTCCAGCGCAATCTCCCTCTGCCGACCCTTCAGAAAACTTTCTGGGTAGTCGGGCAGGAAGAACCACACCAACACCGCCGAAGCACACGACGGCGCTCCCTCGATAATAAACAACCACCTCCACGCGGCCAGCCCCCGCGCCATATTCATATGCCCAATACCATACGCGATCGCACCACCAAACGCACCCGCAAGCGTGGCGCTGGCAAGAATGATCGCCACGCGCACGCTGCGCTCGTCGTTGCGGTACCAGAACGTGAGGTAATACACCAGGCCTGGAAACAGCCCCGCCTCGACCGCACCAAGCAGGAACCGTACACCGGCCGTCGCCGCGAAAGTGTGGACGCCGCCCAGGCCCATGGTGATGGCGCCCCACGAGAACATTAGAAAGGCGATCCACCGCGACGGCCGGAGCTTCTTAAGGAGGATGTTGGACGGCACCTCGAAGACAAAGTACCCGACCAGAAAGACCATGAGCGCCACGTTGAACTGGTGTTGCGTGGCGCCGATCTCGGTCTGCATGTCGTTGTGGGTGCTCGAGTTGAGGATGCGGGCGTTGCCGATGTTGGAGCGGTCCAGGTAGCAGAGGAAGTAGATGGCTGCGCAGAGCGGCAGGATGGTTAGGTCCTGGTGCCAGAGCAGCGCGCGCTCCTCGGCAGCGGTGTAGGTTGTTATGACCGCTGTTGAGCGAACCTCCTTCATGGTGCCGGACTCGATGTCCTTGTCCTTAAGCCCATCGTGGCCCGCCTTCTCGAAGCCGGCCGAGCCCTCGTTGATGGAACCTGTCGCCATGTTTTGGTGCCACCTCGGGCGTTCCGGGTATACAAGATACGTGAGAAGGAACTGGTACGTCGAGGGGATGATGGACGGAAAGCTCAAGAGGTTGAGGAAGGTTTACTTATACATAGTACATCTACGGAGTATTTGTGGGGTGGAACGAGAGGAGCAAGTGAACATTGTTGGGACGCGGCCCTCAAAATGGGAAGATCTGCATGACTAGACTGGCCAGCAACAAGTGTTCACTGGGTAACGTCGTAGCCCATGTAACACGGCAAGCCGAGAGCAGCGGCCGAATGCGGGGTCTCCACAGCGCGGCCTCATCAATGTTGGAGTCGTCCCTATGGCGAGACGGCCCTCGACGACGAATCCGGTATGGTATAACCAGTTGTACGGTATCCGCGGACAACAAGGGACGTTGACCTGCCTGTTTTGTCAGAGAAGCGGATTTGCTCAGTCGGACATAACTGTTCACAGGACTTCGATGGATCAGAAAGGGAGCGGGGTTATTTTAGTCCGTCCGACGAACAAATATACCAGCGGCAGACTTCACACACCACATTCCAGGATAATATGGGGGGAAGGCGCACGAGGGTGTAGGGCCAATCCGCTGATATATGTATTAACCTCCAAAATGTGGTTGTGTGGGCTCGGGAAATGGCGGTCGACTGGCTGGGACTCTGGGAGGAGGAGAGCGGGGCTTACCAAAGACACCAGATGACCGAAGGGATGACCGACACCTGCAATCCCTAATGTTTGTGAGCTGCTTTTCGGGTCGGATCCTGGATGGTTGCATTTCAAGAACATGGATGTCACCTTTTTAAAGTTCAGATGTGCGAAGCAGTTTGATTGGCCCGTCCGGTTACTTGATGAGGTTGCGGCAAGCCTGTGTGATGGGGTTCGGCAATTGCAAACTTCCAAGGTTGCCTCCAACTCTAATCCGTACCGGCGTGCTAGTGCAGAACAATCCCAGAATCGGCATGTTCCGAATCTGCTTGGTTGAATCGAGTTACAATCATGATCATTCAAGAAGGGCAGGTGCGACACACGGGTCAAGTAACCGCTCAGCTTCCCAAGGGACCCTTTGTAATCATCATTATATAGGTATATAGATAACGTAGGTGTATAGCGAAAGTTACATACATGCGAACGTTACACTAAACTACACCAATGCGATATTTCACTTCTACACCCACTTCCTCCACAACCTACCATGCCTCAGAAAAATGACGAAAGCCAAATTATCTTGGCCCTCCAGGCTCTTGAGAATGATCCTAAATTAAGTCTTAGAGCTATAGCTCGGATCTTTTCTATAGACCTAATGAAGCTAAGCCGCCGTCGACGCGGTCAGTAGTCACGATACGACATTCAAGCCAACTCTCGGAATTAACCAATTTAGAGGAATCTATCATTATTTAATATATCCTCGACCTAAACGTTAAAGGATCTTCGCCCCGCTTGTCTAGTATAGAAGAGATAGCTAATTAACTGCTTGCTGTCACGGCAGGTTGCTCCTCGGTGTGGCCGAGTGGAGCACGCGCTGCGGCGCGCCTGCGTGAACGCGTATATGAACCACAGAGTCGCAAGGTCGGGGGACTTGCGATGTCGGCGTCCTTTTGGAAGGTGCGAGTTAGCCGAGTGGTTCAGGTAGCTCAATCCGTCACACTATACCTAGGTTTTTAAGACCCTAAACAATCTAATAGAAGCCTTCTTATAGTCCACCCTTATTAAGAATCGAATTGCCTAGTATTAAAATAGCTCCCTAACCGAGATTTTAAGGGCGGTTGATATATTTATAAAAGGGATAACGTATCTTATAAGCGAGCGAGACATATAAGCGAGCGAGACACTAAGTTCTTGGCACGACGCGTCCTTCTTCAACCACCCCCAACAGCGCGTTTTTCCTATAACCAAGAATGTCTTCCGCTTCAAAGGAAGCTAGGGTAATCTTGGCCCTTCAAGCTCTTCAAAATGACACGAAACTGAGCCTCCGAGCCGCGGCCAAGCTCTATAACGTACCAGTTTCAACCCTCGGCCACCGACGTACCGGCCGAGCTGTACGACACGATCTTCCAGCTAACTCGCGGAAGCTCACCGATCTAGAAGAGAAGGCTCTTATTTAGTATGTAATTGAGTTATCCGAGCGAGCTTTTCTACCAAGACTCCGTAGTGTAGAAGATATGGCCAACCAACTGCTATGTATACGCGACGCGCCCCCTGTCGGCAAGCTCTAGGCCCATAACTTTGTCAAACGCCAGCCAGCCCTCCGTATACGTTGGTCGCGTCGATACGACTACCAGAGGGCTAAGTGTGAGGATCCAGAGGTCATTGGCGAGTGGTTTGCACTCGTACGGAATACTAAGGCCAAGTACGGTATTGTAGATGACAATATCTATAACTTCGACGAGACTGGGGTTATGATGGGCATTATCTTTGTAGGCATGGTGGTTACGACCTCTGATGGCCGTAGTAAGGTAAAGCTGGCCCAGCCTGGCAACCGCGAGTGGGCAACGGTGATCTAGGGAGTTAATGCTCTTGGCTGGGCCATCCCTCTGTTCATCATCTTGGCCGCATAGTACCACCTCGCTAACTGGTATACCGAGTGCAACCTCCCAGCCGACTGGCGTATCGCAACTACCGACAACGGCTGGACGACTAATGCTGTAGGCCTGGATTGGATCAAGCACTTCGACTACCATACAGCGCCCCGGGCAAAGGGCAAGTACCGGCTGTTGATCCTCGACGGCCACGACAGCCACCACTCGACCGAATTCGAGCTCTATTGCCAGCAGAATAATATTATCACGCTTTGTATGCCTCTGCATTCCTCGTACCTCCTCCAGCCACTCGATATTAGCTGCTTTGGGCCACTGAAGCAGGCGTACGGTCGCTAGGTTGAGGACTTGATGCGCGCATATATCAACCACGTGAGCAAGCTCGAGTTCCTCTGCAGCTTCCGCGAGGCCTTTTTCGCCTCGATGACGGGGAAGAATATCCAGGGTAGCTTTGCAGGTACTGGCCTTATACCGTACGATCAAGAGAAGGTACTATCTAAGCTGGATGTAAAGCTCCGTACACCAACGCCCCTGAACTCGCGGGCCAGCATACCACAACCTTGGGTATTCCAGACGCCATATAACCCTCGAGAAGCCAACTCGTAGTCAATGCTCATCAAGACTCGTATTGCCAACCATCAAAATAGCTCCCTAACTTCGATGTTGGCTGCTATAGACCAGCTTACCAAGGGTACGATGGCTATGATGCACCAGGTGGCCCTCCTTTAGGCAGAGGTGTCTTCGCTCCGCAAGGCTAACGAGGCGCTAAGCAAGCGCCGGAGAGCCAAAAGAACACGCGTACAGCTTAGAGGATCGCTTGCAGTATAAGATGCAAAGGATCAACTGGACCAGAAGGCCGTGGTTGGGGAGGTGGCGCAAGAAAAGGAGCAGGATAGTGGTGGTACAGGGGGGGCTCGTACGAAGGTTCGGTGCTGTAGTATGTGCGGCAAGCCTGGCCATAATGCCCGTATGTGCCAGGAGGTTGCAGAAGGGTCTGATTCAGCTGTCTCTGATGTAATTGTAGTTGGTTCCTAGTGTTGTTGCGTTGCAATTGAGGATAGTTGTTATAGAGTGGTGGAGAGTGTCTTGCTCGCTTATATGTCTCGCTCGCTTATAAGATACGTTATATGTTCATCTCGCTTATAAGATACGTTATGTAACCTTCACTATATACCTAAGTTACGTTAGTGATATTATCAAGCTGAACATGCTGGAGCTAACTTAAGGTAACTACCTAGGTACCTAGGTAGGTAGTCAGTCAGTTAGGCTTACCCAAGCTCTTATTAGTGCTACGTCTTTTTCTGCACTGTTGAACAATTATTGCATCACCACTTTTTCAGTATGCTTGGGTGTCTGCATAGATTCCCTGCAACCCACACTTGTCGGTAACCAGCTGAGCCAGCCCCGAGTTGGCTTGTGCTTAGCTGGCTCAACATCACGCAGTGCACTACCTGATGGATGGCGTATCATCGTCCAAAATCAATAAAAGCGCTCAAGGCGATTATTTGGATTTCAGCTGCCCATCGCCGAAGAGACGCCATGTTTCCGGAGTTTCCTAATTTAGCAACACGTTGGTAGGTAACGCAGCAGTGGCAGCACACCCGCCTGCCATCATCTTGGCTGAGCTTCCAGCAATCAGCGTCATCGCAAAGTCCGCCAACTGCCTCGCTAAGCGCCGTGGCTGGGTGTGAAACAGCCGGCTGAAAAAGGCTGCACGCGCATACCGTATTTACCCGGCCGAGTTGCGATGTCCGGAATCTCCTTGTTCGCGTTCGACGGGAACACTTCGGACATTTTATTAGCATCACGCAGCACGCTAGGTTTCATATATCAACAATCACATCGTCTACGAATCGACTCTTCCTTCCAACAACCCCAATTCCTCAGATCTTCTTCCATGATACGCAACCCTAAGTCTCTACCTAATCAAGAGACACAAGATGGAGAATCCCGCCTCGACGCCCAAAGTCGTTCCCGACGTCAGCTTTTTGGCCGAGCTAATCAGCTCCGATTCGAGAGCCCTGCTCGACACCATCGACGGTCTCAAAAAGATCCAGGTTGGTGATGATAAGGTCAACCTACCCAAAGTAATCGTTGTTGGCAACCGGTCGTCAGGCAAGAGCTCCGTTCTCGAGGCCATTACCGGCATCCAATTTCCTATCGACCGCGCCCTGTGCACTCGCTTCGCTACTGAGCTCATTCTTCGTCGAGCGGACGAGATAGCCGTCAACGTCAGCATTCAGTATGCGGAGCGTCCGCCATCAGGGGCGCAAGGCGGCGGCGGTGCACGCGAGCCATTCCATAAGGCTACATTCGACGAAGATGCACTCCCCAACATCATCAGAGAAGCGAAGGAGAGAATGGGCATCTGCGACAACGGAACCCAGAAGTTCTCCAGGGATGTTCTGCTTATCGAAGTTGCCAGACCTGACGTTTATCCACTCACTCTCGTCGACCTCCCGGGGATCTCCCACAGCACAGCGGCGGACCAGAGTCTGGAAGACCAATCGATTGTCAACCAGCTTATCGAGAGCTACATGAAGAAACCCAACTGCATCATTTTAGCTGTCGTGGCTGCAAATGATCATCTGGTGGACCAAAAGGTCCTGCAAGAAGCCAGGAAGCACGACCCGAAGTGGGAGCGTACCATCGGAGTCATCACCAAGCCCGATCTGCCCTGCTCCCACGAGCGAGAGTACCTTGACCTTGCAAACGGGCGGAACAACATGCACAGCGGTACCCTCGGTTGGCACGTGTTGCGGAATATGTCCGGACAAGAACGATCCTCAGGAGATGAGGATCGAGACACAATTGAAGAGCGCTTCTTCAAGAGTGGGACCTGGAGCTCTATCAACCCAGCCAACAGAGGTGTCAAGAGCTTGCGCAGAACCCTCAGCAAGGCAATTCTTGGTCAAATCAAGACGTGTCTGCCAAAGCTCATTCAAGACATTAAAAACAAGCTGAAGATCCGCCAGGAAGATCTCGCCCGGCTGGGAAAAGCAAGATCCGGCACGGAGGAGCAGCGGTCCTATCTTCTCGGAATCGCCGACGAGTATCAGCGGTTAGCTCGCGATGCCATTGAGGGACGGTACCGAGCCAACCCGGGTTTCTTCGGAGGCATTGGTCAGACCGCAACAAAACTACGCGCCGAGTTACGAAACAGAAACCGAGCGTTCCATGTCATCATGGAAACCAACGGCGGACGGTTCAGGATTCTGCGGGAGGGGGGAGATTATGCCAGTACCGAATTGGCCGAGCCCAATGACGAGCTCCCCGGGCATCTACGGCAGCTCATCAAAGAATACAGTATACGGGATCCCGAGCCGAAAGACGAGTCGACCCTCAAAGCGGATCTGCAATCGCAAGCATGTTTCAGCCGAGGAGGAGAACTCCCCGGAGAGGCCGTCGAGGAACTCGCTCTGCAACTGTTCAGAGAGCAGATCGAGCCGTGGCACGACATTACCTGGATGCACCTCAGGGAAACCCTGAAGGTCGTCCAAGCGTTCGTACACCGGGCCTTCATTCACGTTATCGGGGCGGATGAGCAGGTTGAAGAAGCCATTCTTACCCGCTATGTAGACCCATTTTTCGACAAGAAAGAGGAGGATCTGAGGTGCAAACTGGAGGAGCTTCTCCTTCCTTATAGCAGTGGGTATGGGCCTCTGCTCGAGGCGGAATTTATCCTCGGAATGCGTAGCATGGCCGAACGCCGCCGACTCCAGCATGATCGCCCCAAGCGGTTGCAACAGCAGAGCTGTGGGGTTGAGTTTAGTCAGGGTGAATGTCTCAGTGAGGACAGGCCTCTCGCCTTTCGTGATTTGGAAGATCCAGAAAGAAATGAGTGCTGCACTGAGAAGGCAATTGACTGGATGACCGTGTACTACGAGGTGAGTCAGCACTGATTGAGTACTTTGAACTGAGGACAAGACAGTTCTGACCCCTCAAAATCAGATGTCGCTCAGAACCTTCACCGACAATATCATCAACCTAGCAGTGGAGGGCTGCCTTGTCCGCGATATCCCAACAATTCTGACCCCGAGAGATGTTTGCGGAATGGCACCCGAGACGCTGGAGGCGTTGGCTTCGGAATCGCAGGAATCCCGAAGCCAGAGGCAGTGGCTCGAACGAGAGGTTAGGATCCTGCAAGAGGGACTTCGCGAATGCCAGAGACACGAGAGGAGAAGCCTTCCAAGTTAGTGCATGGTCATTGAGTGGTGGCTGCTTATGCATAGCAGATCTGACCTGATGTTTCTGTTATCTATTCAGTGCGACCTACCACTTCGGTGCATCTTTTCTCTGGTGCTGGACCCGGACAAACAAAGTCGGGTAAGTTCCACGTGGTTTGACCTTCTGCGAGACAAGATAGCTAAGTATATGGCGCAGCTACTGCAACGCCATCATCTGCACCGACTTCAGCTCCAACTCCCACACCGCTGCCCACAGCGGCCACCAAGCAGCAGCCGACTAGCATCCTTCGCGACTTAGAGCCGCAGGCTTCAAGAACGTCGTTTCCACCCCGGCCCGCCGGCCAGGGTCAAGAAGCCGGCTCAGCACCCTTTGGGTCCGGTCCCGCACCCGAGAAGCCCCTTTCCTCATTTGGCAGCGCCCCTGCTACCACAAAGCCTGTGGCTACGTCTGTGTTTGCTACCACCGCCACGAGACCACAGGACGGAAATATTGCTGGCCCAACTGGGAACGACTCAACCGGTAGAAACATCTTTAGCACCACACGTACTCCCTTTGGAAAGACCTCAACTCCTAGCACCGGATCTGGTTTTTTTGGAAATCCCTCAACCACCGGCGCCACAGCTAGTCTATTTGGAGGTGCTTCGAATACCAGCAGTACACCTGGTCTATCCGGGAACCCTCCCAAGACTAGCACCGGATCTGGTCTGTTTGGAGTTCCCTCAAATACTAGCACTATACCTGGTCTATCCGGGAACCCCCCTAAGACTAGCATCACAGGTGGTCTGTTTAGTACTGGCATCCCATCTGATCCGGTTAAAGCTTCCACTCCTGGATTTTCTTTGGGCGTGGTCACCAGTCATCAGAACACGGACAGCCGCGGCGGGCAGAACGGGCACTGGGGTGCGTAAGCTTTGCTTCCAGTCAGCTAACCCTCCTCTTGCAAGTCTCTGACACGTGTAAAGCAAACTGGTCCGAGAGAGAACGGATGCGAGATGCGATACGGTATGATGGTATCGATACCGTACCATTGTCCTCGTTATTCTTTGGGGCGGTTGTGCGTGGAGACCGTGAAGGAGACTGCTGGTTTGTCAACATCTGCTGCGAAAAAACATATCAAGATTTCTCACCGGAAGAGCTGAGGTTGAAGAATTTCGGCAGTTTTTTCTATAGACGTTGAGAGGTACAATTTTGGAGGTACTGTAAGCTTACGGGGAAGTGTTCTGCTTTTGTCTCCCTGATCCTTTGTGTCGCGCGATGCACAGTCACACTGTTCGGTATCCGATTGTTGAAGTGTTGCTGTACACAGTAAGACGCCGTCGATACCGTACCAAACTGTATCTAAACACCGCCACGTGGTAGAGTTTGTCTGATAACATTATCAACTCCGTGAGTGATAAACCGCCCATCTTTGATGTGCCAGGTGAGATACGCAATGCCATCCAAAGTGCAATATATATATCCCGATCCAGAAATATCTCTGAAGACCAAGGTTCTCCTAGGGCGGCTGATCGCCGCTAGCCACGTTTATCCGCCAAATCAGGAGCGTCTTGATTACCTTAACAAACCCGGCCCCGACAGATGAAATGCCGGCATATGACAACGCAAAGCAACTATAGCGAGTAATGGGTCTCTGATAGGCTTGAATCTGTCTTCTGGTGGGTGTTACAAAGGAGTGTGACCGAAGGACATCAAGCACCAGCTAGCCCCTTTTTGGATAGTCAGTAGGCATGGTCCTTGGGCTACACCGCGCAAGGCTTAAGATTCAAGTCTCACACTTACTGGTAAGGAGAGACATGGCATTCTGGGAGCGTAATAACTGGTGTTTCGAGAAGGCCGATCTCTAAGGAAAGGGGATATCATCTGCCCTAACATCATACCCAAAGTAACCGGAAAGCCTAGGTAGTACCTACCTAGCATAGTAAAGAACACACGAAAGAAACAACCCAGTATTACTAGAGTAGTAAATTCACTCAGTCCAAATCAAAACCCCAGTCCCCAACCCCCCTCCCCGCGCAGCCGCCCTAACAGCACAAACAAAACACGGGCCCCCAGCCCGCCGAATGACCGCGTTGCGCCCACGCTCCGAACACCACGCCCGCGCCAACACCTCGGCCCCCTTGCCCGTGGCATTTATAACCATGACGGGCGCCCGATCCGCCTCGCCCTCGCCGTCACCCTCACCCCCATTCATTAGATCGTCCATCTCGGGGGTATGCTCCTTCAGCCGCTCGACGGGCCAGATATTCTGGTAGTAGCGCAGCTCGCGCATGTGGACCTCGTGGGAGGAAGAAGAAGCACCACTACCCTTGGGTCCTCCTGGGTGGCAGGGCGGCGGGGTGACGAAGACCGGGTTGGTGTAGAGCTTGTAGACGATGATGGGCTCAGGGGAGTTGTCGTCGCGGCGGAAGGCAATGCTGGCTCGGTATTCTGTTTCGTTTTCAATGTCTAGGAGTGCTGCGTCCGAGGAGGGGGATGCGGTAGCGGTGGTGGTGGCGGCGGCCTTGTGGGCGACGTCGGTGCGCAGGGGCAGCTTGGTCAGCGTGATGGAGTCGATGGAGCAGGTGCTAATGTCGCGCACGGGCGGTTCGGGGATGATCCATTTGGACGGGTCCTTCATGTCGGCCAGGTAGGGGTCGATTTCCTCGTCGGGCTGGATGCGCGTGGCCGAGTAGCGGTCGTGGTGGCCGCCGCCCCCGAGGTCGAGCACGCCGTCGGCGGCGGACGCGGAGGACTTGTGCTCGACCGTGGCCACGCGGCGGGTTTTGATGCGGATGTGCCGCGGTTTGGCTGGTAGAGGCGGGTCGAAATCGACCTTTGGGCAGGGCCCGATCCAGCCGCAGAGCGAGACCACGCCCGGCAGGCAGCCCAGCACGCGGCCCAGCACCGTCCTGACGCGCCAGTACGAGCGCGTGGGCAGCGAGAGGCCGCACTCGTAGTAGTGGGCGATGCCGACCTTGTCGCGGATGCTCGGCGTGCAGAGGACGAGCGCGGTCATGATCTTGAAGGCGAACCACTTTCCGGGCAGGGTGAGCCCGAAGAGCCAGTCGTGCAGGTGGATGTTGATGGTGCCTCCGCCGCGGATGGTGGCGTAGGCGTCCTCAGCATAGTCGCGCACCTCGTTGATGTACGGCCACTTGATGCGCTCGGCGAAGAGGAGCAGGCCCTCCACCTGCTGCTCGTGCACGAGAGAATGCAGCTCTGGCGTCTTGCCCATGATCTCCCAGTCCTCGTCGAGGAACGCAGATCTTAAGTTGTGCGCCTTCTCGTCGTCGGCTTCCGTGTTGATGGCCTCGACCGCTTCCTTGATCCTCGTCTCGGCGTCGGCTAGCCCCTTGCGCATGGCAGGGGTTGCATCCCTGCCCGCGACTTGCAGGGCCATCTCGTATGCCTTCTTTGCCCGCTTGCCTTGTCCCTGCTTGAGAATGGCCAGGCCCATCCGGGACCACGCCTTGGCGTATTTGGGGTCCAGTTGGGTTGCGATGTAAGCGTCCTCCTCGGCCGCCTCGAACTCGTGCATCTCGATGAGCGCTGCCGACCGGTTGCATCGGTACACGGCATTGCTGAGGTCGATCTTGATGGCCTCGGTGTACAGATCGATGGCCTTCTGGTACTCGCCACGCTTCATAGCGTCATTGCCCTTCTCCTTGAACTCTTCCGCCTCGGCTTTCTCTTCGGCGGTGTCGGGTTTCTTCAGGCCCTCCGTGGGGATCTTCTGGTCGGTGAGGATGATCTCCACATGCTTCAGCCACAGGTCGGAGATGATGAGGTTGGCAAGAATCCGCTCTGTAAAGCCCGTGTAAGAGCGCCCGCCGTCTAGATGCTCCAGCCTCACGGCCAGCTCCCAGCTCAGGATGATCTGCCGGAGGAAGTTCCAGATGCCGATGAAGTCGTCGCTGGCAGGGCTCGCCCATTGCAGGCCGACGCTGGACTCGGTCAGGAAGTTGGCAAAGATGTCGGTGCGGTTCATGACGCCGTAGAGATCGCCGATCCAGCGGTTGGGGTCGTTGGCGTATTTCTGGTCGTAGTAGACGATGCCGAGCGTGCCGACAAACTCCTTGAGATTCAGCTCCTCCGTGGTTGGGCTCCATCCGAACTTGCCTGCTTTCTTCTGGATCTCATTCAGCCTCCGCAGCAGCGTGCACGCGCGCAGGACGGGGAGCTTCGAACTGTTGACCATGATCGTCTGGCTCCTCGGCTTGGTCTCCTCAAAGTCCCAGCACTCGAGTCCAAACCCCTCGACGGTGACGGTCCCGGGATTGGCGTTCTCCAGCTTGGCGTGGCTCTCCGGGTCAAGCAAGACGTAGTCTTCCGAATCGGGGGACTCGTACTCGGACCGCGGGGGCTTGCGTATGTACTTCTTCCTCTTGTACATTTCGAAGGCGGCGTGTGAGATGCCCACAAATCCCTTTTCCATGTCTTCCCACGGGGACGGCCAGTTCCGGTCTCGCTGCTCGCCGTCCCAGTAGACATGGGCCGTGACACGCGCCAGACCGGAATAGGGGCCAATGATGTGCGTGGTCAGCGCACCCGTGCTCTTTTTCCCGACGAACAGCTCCAGGTCCTCCAGCCGCTTCTCCAGCTCGGTCATCGCGGGTTCCGGCTGCTGCTGCTGCTGCGCGCCGCCGTCCTGGTTCTCCCGCTGGATCTCCTCGTCCGCTTCCTCCCGTTGCGCATCTGCGGCGTTGTCGACCGTGGACTCGCTGTCCGCGTCGCTCCGGGCCCGCGACGCCACCGACAGCAGCTCGGTTCTGGCCGACACGGTCACGCCCAGCTCGTCGAGCCGCATGCTGGCGCACTCGGACAGCGCGTCGTGCTCGCCGGCCGTGGCCTCCTGCAGCAGCGCGAGCTCGCGCACGCCGACGGCGGCGTCGATGTCGCTCCGCATGACCTGGGCGGCCCGCGCCTGCGCGTCGGGGAACAGGCTCTCGAGGCTGTCGTTGAAGCCGCGCAGCTCGGCGACGAGCGCCGCGAACTTGCTGCGGTCGCGCACGGCCCACACCGTCCGGCGAGCGAGCGGCGCGTCGCGCTGGCGGTCCCGCGCCACCCTGCGCAAGTTCTCGTAGGCGCGCTTGAAGACGCCCTGGAGGATGCGTTGTGTCTGCGACGGCGGCAGGCCTGCCGCCTCGTCCGATTCCAGGACGCCCGCGGCGGGAACCTGGCCCCTAGTGACGACGGGCTGCAGTCCGTAGCGCTCCTGCAGGACCGTCGTGTTTTCGAATGCGTGCTGGATGCATCCCAGCAGACGCAGCACGGCGGTGCGGATCTCCTCGCGGTTGAGGCGTGGATCCAACTTTGCATTGTTTGGATCGCTAGTAGATGATGCGGGGGTGCTTCCAGGTGTTGTAGTTGTAGTTGTTGTTGAGCTCCTGGTGGGCTCGTTCGAGTTGCCTGACACCACGAGGCTTTTGAGCCCGACGGCGTCGCCCCAGCAGACCAGCCGGACGCGCTCGACCTCGAATTTCACGTTGAGAATCTCGTAGTCCATGCCATACTGCCGCGTGGAGTCGACGAGCTCGTAGACAGCGACGGCCGTCTGCCACATGGCAGCGACGCCAATGGCGATGCCCGCAATGTCCGTCATGGCGATTCGCTGCTTTCAATCTTTGAGCTTCATGCTCTGCGTTCTCCGCCCTCCACAGCCCAAGACAGAACATTCCATGTTGAACTAAGGTAAGAAGGTAAGGTAGCTATTTAAGCATATCCTCGACGGTCAGCCCTGGCAAACCTCGGCCAAATACATGGCCGACTGGGAGCCTGCATGATGTGCCTCATGCAGCCCTAATGCACCACGATACACTAGGCTGTGCCGCACATAGCCACAATTGGCGGGTGGACTATTATTATTGAGAGTGACGGAGGGTGGATGGAGCGGAGCTGCGGAGGGAGCTGCTCTCCAGCCAGCCGGGACGCGCAAGTGCAAAGGCCAAGCCGGCACTAATAAGCTCGGTCGACAAGAACGTGTCTTCCCCCGCATGCCGATCCCGAACTAGCTCAGCATACCGCCCCCTTTTTCTGGTACCTATAGGTTAGCGAACTGTTTTGGGGCAAGGATGGTATATCTAACGTACTCAAGGGCTCTTGACTGCCTGAGTCTCCGAAAGCGTTTTATTCACTATAGTCTACATTGAAACACACTAGATGCTACTAAGGCATAGAGAGGAACTTCAGAATTCTCAACAACGTAATCAATGCAGGTCCTTGACACCACCTTACCTACTTACTAGTACTTAGGTACTATTCCTTTTTTTTTTTTTTCCGTCTGTTCTCTCCTCGACCGAAAGCGTACTTTCTTCGCATCATTTACGCTCGGCTCAGATCCCTTAGATTCTAGCAGGTCGATCTCCTCATCCTCAATCCACAGCTGACGCCGCAGGCCGTCCCAGAATGATTCCACATCTTTGTCACGGTGCCCGGGCTCTGACTCATTTATTTGATAGTCAGGCAACATGTCTCGCAGCTGGTCCATCAGAAGGTCCAGACTACTCGCCAACTCTCTTTCAGGTTGGTCGGGTTGCTGATCCATTGTTTGGGCTGGTGGCTTCCTGAACTGTTTCTGTTACCGAAAGTATCTTCAGACTCCCTATGTTTTCGGGACATGAGCTTGGTTTAAGTTCTTCGCTTGGGATTCTTTTTTCGTTGATAGTGACTTCGCCTGTTCATGTATTGATGACTTGCTCCCTACTTTGTCCATATCGCTCAATACAGAACGTGTTGAAAGGGTAAAAGGGATTGTCCTAGCACCCCTGTGGTTAAGAATGGCATTGTTCATCGGTTGGTTGCTGCAACATTGTTCGACCAACAACAGTCCCTAGGGTCACCTCAAGGGTAAGATATGTCCACATTGTTCATAAGTCTTGCACTCACTAACAAGTAACCAAAGCTGAGTAGGAATACTAGTATTTATAACCATGAATCTCTCATACCTCTCCATATAATCCGCCTTAATCCGCCTGATTCCTCATCATCTCGCTTTTACCCAAGTTTACTACTAGCAAATCAACCACAGCAGCAGCAGCAGCAGCAACCGTAACCGTCATCACAATGGACAGCTCGTCGCGTAACATCCACAAGCTGACCACCATGTGTCTCAACGTCATCCGCTGGGACACCAACGAGCAGTGGCGCAAGGCGCTGACCGACCTCGTCGCGGACGACGTCCGCGAGCGATACGTGCAGTACGAGCCCGTCGAGTACATGTGGTCCGAGCTCGTGCGGTTCCTGGTCCACCGCTTCGGATACAGCAGGTTCGACCACATCTTGGTCTTTGCCCAGTTTGGGATCAGGCACCCGGAAGCCAGGGAGGTGCCCAACGTGTACGTCTGGGAGTCGATTCTGGAAGAGATCGCCGAGAGCTACATCGTCGTGCCCGAGGACGCGGATCTCTACTTCATCATCGCCCCGCTGAAGCGCCCCGAGCCGCTGGCCCCGACCTTGACGCTCAACATCCTGTATCCTGACCGGTACGATGACCTGGAGTTGTTCGATCTTGACTCGCCGAGTCTATCTGAGGGTTCGTCTCCGTGCTCAGGCGCTCAGGAAGAGCTATCCCCTGGGCCGGGCCCGCGGATTGTCGAGATATTTGACGATGAGGAAGAGGCAATCGCCCCCCAGCCCTCGCGGGTTGTAGAGCCTGAAGCCGGGGGCATCCATTCACCGCCTCAGCCGTCTATCCAGCCGCTTGCCCATGATGACCTCCTCAAGATCCCCGAGCTCAGACTTCCGTCGCCCACGGCCCCAGCTCGGAGGACCGAGTTCGAATTCGAGGATATCGAGGATTATTCCGGGGATGAAAATGCCGTCCTTGAAGCAGTTGAAGCAGTCAAGATCACTCCTGTTCACCAAGGTGAAGACGGCTCTACGGACAGCGAGTTCCAGGGCCCGAATACGGCCGTATTCAAGCCAGCTCATGCCGTTGATCCCAGCAGCACCGCTAGCGATGTCCCTGTCAAGGCTCCATCCGACAGCGACTCAAGCTACAGTGACGGTGAGTCCAACGCTAACTCCTCTGCTACACCTATCTCGGCTAGCACTCCAGACCGCGTTTCTTCTACGGCAGGCCGGAATTCCGCGGCTGGCCGTGGCACCACTAGAGGTGGGCGTGCCGGGAAGCAGTCGTTGGCATCCGTAGCCTCAGGGAAACCTCCTGGTGCCACCGCGGCAAAGCAGAACACGCCCTCAACCCGGGGTGTGTCCGGTCCCAGGGGCCGCCCTTCCACGCGTGTCACCGCACCCAACCGTGGACGAACCAACGGCTCAGCCACAACCTCGAGGGCCACCCGACCCCAAAATACCGGAACCGTCACTGGCAGACCGCCCAACCGAGCCTCCTTCCACCTGGGGACAGGCACAACAGGTCTGAGCAGATCCAACGCCGTCAGACGACCGACCACCACCGGTGTTATTTCCCCTATCCGGACCAACAACAGCAGCAACCCCAACAACAAGCCAAGTACTAGTAGTACTGCCACTTCCACTTCCACTTCCACCAGCCTGGAAGCTCCAGCAATCAACAACCTCAAGATCGTCGACACACTCGGCGAGGCCGAGTACAACATCAGCAGCGCCGAAGACGACGACTACGGCACCGCAGACCTGGGCGTCGTCGACGCCTACGTCGGCAGCTACGGCGCGGGCGACACGCCGGCCGAGTGGCACGCCTGCCTCGACTTCTTCAGCGTCAACCTGGCCAAGTACCAGAAGCGGGAGGCCCTGCCGGCGGCCAACAACAACAACAACAACAACAACAACAACAACAACGAGGGTGTAAGTGGAGATCCGCGGAAGACGAAGAAGCAGCGGGTGCCGATGAAGAAGCTGCCCGGCATGTCGGTGGGGTTGTTCGACTACCAGCTCATGGGCGTGTTTAACCTGCTCAAGCTTGTGCTGGGCGACGTGTCGGGCGGCCTGCTGTGCGACGAGCAGGGGCTGGGCAAGACGCAAGAGATGTACGGCGTCATCGCGCTTGCGCATAGCCTGCGCCGGTGCAAGGCCGAGGTCAGGGCTGCTTGGAAGGAGGGAAAGAATAATAAGAATCATAATAAAGGCGGCACTGGCACTCCCCCTCAGGGCAAGAACAAGGTGGGGGCTGGTACTCCGAGCCAGCACAACCCTTCTGGGTCCGTGGCGGCGCGCTCGTGTCCCTTTGACGAGAGGTATGGCTTCCGGTGCTACTGCTACAACGAGCTAACACGGGAGTTAGCCGACCGACTGCCCGACGGCCCGAACATCATGGTAGCTCCGGCGCGGAACTGCGCTCCCATGGTGCGCGACGCGAAGACGAAGCTCGACACCAAGGTGTTCAAGATCTGGGGCTGTTATGACGGCGTCGACAAGGACGACAGACTGACCGGGGAGAACGTCAATGCCCTGCGCGCTACCGTCACGGGGAAGCAAGGCAATACCGGGCCCGTGTACCAGTACCAGGCTGGGGCCGGACAGAGCGACTACATCCTTGTCGTGTCGCCCGAGTACATCTCCCGCCTGAACACTTTATTTTCTGTTCTTGTGCTGATCCCGGACTCGGCTGAGATCACGAAAAGGAGCGCCCTCCTGCCTGGCATGGTCCTGATGGACGAGTTCCACGAGTATGCCATTGCCCGGGACGGCGAGGAGAGTAGAACTGTGGCCTGGCTCCAGCATCTGAAGAGGTGCTGCCTCGAGTCGCAACAGCCCGTTCCGCTGACATACTTTGTGTCCGGAACGCCCTTCGGTGAGACTCCGGCGGATATCCGTCCGGCCATCTCCCTCTGGGAGAAGGAGGATTGGCGTGACGAGTCCCATCCCCTGAACGGCGCCACTCTCGCAGCGTTCGACGACCTGACCAACACTTTCGATACCCTCACCGGGCTGCAGGCCAGCGGGAAGGTCGTGGCCAGGGCCGACATAGCCGACTATCGGCGCCGCCTCGACCAGGTCCTCCAGCACACGATGGTCCGCCGTCTGGGCACCGACCAGTTCCAGGGCCGCAACCTGACCGACATTGGCCCGCTCAAGGTCAACATCATCGACCACCTTCTCCCGTCCGCGGTGACATCCGACTTGCAATCGCTGGCCTTCCGCACGCGGGACCTCGCTATGGAAGCCGCCACAGCACAAAACATCCCCCTTCCGCAACTCCTGCGCAACCAGACAGGCGAAGCCCTCCTCCTCAAACTGCGCCTGGCCTCCACCTTCCCGGGCATCGCCTCTCCCACAGGGTCAGCCTTCACCTTCACCCCCTCCGAGCTGCGCACGCACCTCTCCGCCGCCAAGGGAGACGTCACCAAGACCCCTTACTTCCGGCACATCCCGGCCTGGTCAGCACACTCCCCCAAGCTGGAAACCATCTCCCAAACCATCCTCACCATGCTCGCCGACAGGACCCCGATCCCCGGCCGCCCCTCCACCCAAAAGAAGTACTGCATCTTCTGCCCGCTCGAAGCCGAAGCCATGCTCCTCCACGGCTACCTCCTCCTCCTCTTACGTACTACTACTAACAACAACAACAACAACAACAACAACAACAACAACAATCACCCAAAATACAAAGCCGCCACCACCGGCACCTCCTCCCTCAAACCGGTCCTACTACACAGCTCCCAGCCCCAAGCAGACCGCCAGGCCCTCCTCGCGCAGTTCCTGACCGAGGGCAACGCGCCACCAAACGTGCTGGTCGCGCCGCTCTCGCTCGCCGGCACGGGGCTGAACCTGCAGCGGGCGCGATACAGCACCGTGACGGGCCCCGCGTGGACGAAGCGCGAGACCCAGCAGGCGTACTACCGCATCCATCGGGTCGGGCAGGTGCAGGAGACCAGGCTGAGTCTGTTGGTGGGGAGGTGGAATCCGGCTGAGAGGTTTGTGCTTGCGGGTTATGAGGGGGGTCTGAAGGTAGAAGGAGGGGAAGGGGAAGGGGGGGACCAGGAGGAGGAGATGTGGGAGGTGGGGAATGGGTTTTGTGGTGGTGGTTGTGGTGGTGGAAAAGAGGGAGGAAAAGGGGTTTTGGTGGAGAGGCATCAGAATAAGGAGGAGGACTAGATTGGAAATGTGGGGGGGGGGAGGAGAAGAGGGGGAATTTCCTACTAGTCAGTCATGTTGTTCCAAGAGATTGTGCATGTGCAACAGGAATTGTTGATTGTTGTTAGCTTAACTAAGAGCTTAGATTGAAAACCAACGAGTCAAGAAAGATAGTATGCTGTGGATTTACCCTTCTTCATGGTGGTAAGACTGAGCAGACGAGAACTGATAGTGTATGTATCTTGGGTGTACGAGAAACAGTTGCCGTCTTCTACCCTCTTATGTTTTGGCAGCGTTTGGGGTAAGAGTTAAATTCAAGACTTTCTCCCACACCGGAGAGTGACCGTGACCCTTCGTCAACTTGTCATTGTGTTTCCAAAGTAAGGTAGTCAGTCGTGGCCTTCTGCCTTAAGACGATGAGTGGCTTACCAAAGAATCCTTGCCCAGAAGGACCTTTGTCGATCTTAGCACCAAGCTTGGTGCCTTATCCATGTCCAGGAGCATTTGTGGAACAACGTTGTTTGTTGAGCTGTTGCGATATTGGTGTGAACTTGTTAACGTATTTTATAAGCGAGCTGCGCATATAAGCGAGCTGCGCACTCTCCACTCCCCTACAACAACTATCCTCAATTGCAAGACAACAACACTAAGAACTGACTATAATTACATCAGAAGCAGCTGAATCAGACGATTCTACAGCCTCTTGGCAAGTGCGGGCATTATGGCCAGGCTTACCGCACACACCACAGCACCGAACCCTCGTACGCGCCCCCCCTGTACTACCACCATCCTGCTCCTTTTCTTGAGCCACCTCCCCAACCATAGCCTTCTGGTCTAGTTGATCCTTTGCATCTTGTACTGCAAGCGATCCCCCAAGCTGTATACGTGTTTTTTTGGCTCTCCGGCGCTTGCTTAGTGCCTCCTTGGCCTTACGTAGCGAAGAGACCTCTGCCTGAAGGAGGGCCACCTGGTGTATTATAGCTATTGTACCCTTAGTAAGCTGGTCTACAGCAGCCAACATCGAGGTTGGGGAGCTATTTTGATAGTTGGTAATGCGAGTCTTGATAAGCGTTGACTGCGACTCGGCTTTGTGGGGGTTGTGTGGTGTCTGGAAGACCTAAGGTTGTATAGTGCTAGGCCGTGAGGTCGGGGGTGTTGGTGTACGAAGCTGGATATCTAGCTTGGAAAGCACCTTCTCTGGATTATACGGCATAAGGCCAGACCCTGCGAAGCCGCCTTGGATATTCCTCTTGGTGATAGAGGCAAAGAAGGCCTCGCGAAAGGCGCAAAGGAACTCGAGCTTGCTTACGTGGTTGATATGCGTGCGTATCAAGTCTTCAACCTGGCGGCTGTACGCCTGCTTCAACGGCCTAAAGCAGCCAACATCGAGTGGCTGGAGGAGGTAGGAGGAATATAGAGATATGCAGAGCGTGATGATGTTGTTCTGTTGGCAATAGAGCTCGAATTTGGTCGAGTGATGGCTCTCGTGGCTGTCGAGGATCAACAACCGGTATTTGCCTTTTATACGAGGCACTATATGGAAGTTGAAGTGCTTGATCCAATCTAGGCCTACTATGTTAGTAGTCCAGCCATTGTCGGTAGTTGTAATATGCTAGTCGGCTAGAAGGTTGCACTTGGTATACTAGTTGGCGAGGTGGTACTGCGCGGCTAAGATAATGAACGGAGGGATGGCCCAGCCGAGGGCATTGACGCCCTAGATTACCGTTGCCTATTTGCAGTTGCCAGGCTGGGCTAGCTTTGCCTTGCTATAGCTATCTGAGGTCGTGACAACTATACCTGCGAAGATAATGCGTATTATAAACCTAGTCTTGTCGAAGTTATAGATATCGTCGTCTATAATACCGTACTTGGCCTTAGTGTTCTATATAAGCGCAAACTATTCGCCAATAACCTTTGGATCCTTGTACTTGGCCCTCTAGTAGTCGTACTGATATATCTAACGCGTCCGGAGCTCTGTCACGAACCAACCATATAGCAACACCTGGTGGGGCACAACGGAAACAGGCAGAACCAATCAGCAGGGGTGAAAGCTGCAGGCGGCCGCATAAGGACGACCTGGGTAGCTTAGGGTCGCCGGCGAGCGGAAGCGACCACGATAGACTTGGGTAGCCATCTACCCAAGGCGATCGGGGATAGACCACGGTAGCCGGCGAACAGCGGCGAGCCAACAGAACCGGCTAGGTATATAGTCATTCGTTATGGAGGGCTCTGGGAGTCCTCCAGTGAGCAATTCAAGCAATAGTCCCTACCTATTGTGCAGACATTGCGACTAGCATTGTTGTGAACCTTTTGGCTTCACCGAGACCTACAGTCCGACCAGCAGATACCTTCGACCGGCAAACCCTTTCAGAGGCAGGACTGCCTGTGGTTTCGTCACAAGCTCTAGCTGGCGTTTGACAAAGTTGTATGCCTAGAGCTTACCAACAGGGGGCGCGTTATATACGCGTAGCAGTTGGTTGGCCATATCTTCAATACCATGTAGTCTTGGTGGAAAAGCTTGTGCAACTACTGTAGCTCAATTATATATTGAATAAGAGCCTTCTCTTCGGAGTCCATGAGCCGGCGCGAGTTAGGCGTAGTGTCGCGTCGTGCAGGGGTACCAGCGCATCGGGAACGGAGGGTTGATTCCAGTATATTGTATAGCTTGGCTGCGGCTCGAAGGCTTAACTTTTCGTCATTTTGGATAGCTTTAAGGGCCAAGATTACCCTTGTATCCTTTGAAGTAGGGGGCATATTAGGTTGTGGGAAAATTCGATGTTAAGTGTAAAGAGGACGCGTTGTGGTGGGGATTGCGCAGCTCGCTTATATGCGCAGCTCGCTTATAAAATACGTTAGCGGAATTTGATATGTGGATTGAATTGCACTGCGATATCGTATATCTTATATGTTGCCAGATCACAAATACATTAGACAAAGGTGGGTTTCAGATATATGTTATCATTGCCATGTCTGTAGACCTGCATTCTGCTTAACTACCGGTAATGTGTATCGTACTGTGTAAGCCAGTTCTGTGGTGGAGTTGCTAGTCGGACACGGAAGGTCGCACCAACGAGGGCCCCACTGACGTCAAGCCGCGCCAGGCACCTGAGTTCCCAATGCACGTGGGCCGAGGACTTGAACGGATTGTCCATCTCAAAGATCGGATGGGTCAGAATATATAGCCGGTCACTTCCTTCGAAGCAGGATCCAAATTGCCCTCCGTCATCCGCATCAGCAAGCTGTGCCTTTCCACCATAGTCAGTCATCGGCCAATATGACAACCGTACGAGAGGTGCTCGAACCCCTCAAGAACCCGTCGGCCACCGACGAGGCCACGGCAGCGGCAGTGCAGGGTTTCAATGACCTAGCCAAGGCCTCTGCGTCGACGATTGATGACTTTATCTGGGAAGCCTACAACCAAATTTTCGACGTCGCCGGGGAGATCACGCCCGAGCAGCAGGGTAGATTGGTCGACTTCATAATCCAGCTACGAGAGACAACCCCGACCGACGCCAACGGGAAGGTGCTGGTGTGCGGGAACACTGGCGGGAAGTTGTGGAAGGATCTGCCGACTTTTGGCTGGGTTGCGAGGGAACTGCTAAACGACATAGGTGAGCAAACCAAGCCTGTCTGTTCAACACAGGCCCGCCTGCTGACGGAAACAACCTCGCAAAAAGACCCTTTGCAGAGACACGGCTCTCCTGCCGCAGGTCAACAGACAAAGTGGGAGAACTGGACCGCCTTCCTGGCCCACTTGACGGCGAAGAAGCAAGATTTCACGCTCTATGCGCTCTGGATGTTGAGGGACGCGTTTGAAGAGAACGCCGAGCAGGTCGACTCTCCAGGCGCGGCCAGGATAGCCGCCATCTGGATCCGCTATTGCGGGAAGCAGCTCCGGGATCTATCCGCTGAGGGCTTCACATTCGAGCGACGTCTGGGCGTGCCCGGGGCCATGTATGATGATCGGGACTGGCGGGGTTTCAGCGACGAGAGATGGTCCGAGTGGATGAAGGGACTCAGGGACGCTCAGAATAAGTATCCGTCGGATGAGACTATTCGGGCTGCGGCTGAGTTGATGGAGAGGCTTTAGACATAGCCAAAGGAGGTTGGCGCCTGGCAGTAGTGCTGAACACAGCACGGAATAACTAAGGTCCCTTACGTACCTACCTACATAGCATCTTCGGCCCGAAGTGGGAATGCTAGTACTCCGAAGTGCTTCGGGTACGTGTACCTAGCAGAGTTGTTTCCTACATCCTACATACACTACACGTAGTGTATTGTAGTGTACCTTCGCCAAGTTCAGGGGTCAGAAATGCAGAAATTAGAGAATCTCGCCAATTTGATGGAAATGTCTGGAGGCACGCAGAAATGCGGCTGCCTTGTGCGTAGTCGCGGTTCAGCGTAGACGAAACGGGGGCGTTAATTAAAGGGCGGGGAGCAGAAACACCCTCCCTTTACCCCTGCGTCGGGGGACGCCGAGGAGAGGGGTTATGCCGCGCCTGCCTTCTGATTGGACAACATCGCCAAGCTGCAGCTGGGAAAAGGGTGGAAAGAGCTCAGGTCTCGGCGGGGCGCGGCGGGGTGTGGGCCGTGCATCTCGGTCCAGGGGGTTTCTCAAATTGCTGCAAGTTGTCCACGGGTTCCGCCCACTGCCGCCCTTCCCGCAACCGCAAAGGACTGACGTGCGCCCGCTTCGTTATCAAAGCCTCGCCTAAACCTCCGAAAGTCCCGCCCTCGTGCATGCACTTCGCATCTCGATTTCCGCGCCCAGGGAGTTCCGTCATCGCTGCACAGACCGCACACAGAAAGCCAGTCGCTGGGCGGCGCCCAACAATGGTGCTGTCGCCGCTGCAGATCGGCGATCACGGCCCGTCCCCAGGTTCAGCTCCCGCTCCGACGTCAGCTCCAGCTCCACCAAGTGTCAGCGGCCCCAGGCCCCGTGAGCGGATCCGCAAACGGTGGCACTCGACGGTAGCTGTGCCGGCGCCTACCTTTGTGTATTGCGCAAGTCCGCGTCCGGCCATCCCAGGCCTCTAGTCTATCCCATGGACCGGAGTGTGTCTCCGGAGGGCGATCCCCTGGCCATCCTCGCCGCCGCGGAGAGCTTGACAGGAATGGTGTTCGATGATGACGTTGAGGAGGCTTTCATCAAAGAGGAGTCATCAAGCCCAGTCGCGGACGACGATAGGCCGTTCATGGTCAGGCGACTACAGCCGTTCAAATTCAAACCTCCGGCGCCCACCCAAAAATCGTCGGGTACGCCAGCCGGAAAGGTCAAGGCAACAACAGGGCAAAACCAAGCTGCCAGAGCTGGAAGACATGGTGGGAAGGGGTCTGCCGCTTCAAAGACTGCCCATCTGCGGGACTCCCAGGCGGCTGGGCAGCCCATTGTCCCGCGGAAAATCGAGGATTGGGAGCCTTGGAAGAGCGTCCTCCACGAGCTGTACATCACACAAAACCGCATATTACGTGAGATCATCGGCATTATGGAGACAAAGTACAACGTCAGAGCCACGTAAGTCAGCCCCCTTGATCGCAACTCGACAAAGATACTGCTCCTAACCGATGCATTGCTCTGGTTAAGACCCAAGATGTACAAGAACCAGTTCGCAAGATGGGGGTTTTTCAAATACACCGTCAAGAAGCGGCCGCGGACCAAGGTCGAGTCACCCACCGACCAGAGCTCGGATGACTCTCTAGACGACGGCACGCTCGTCTTGTCGTCGAGAGACTCGCTGATGCACGACAGCGACGGGTCTCGTGGCATGCAGGTTGGACTAGCAGCCGTCCGCCGATTTATCCACGGGCACATCGACCAAGACTCGGCCAATCTCCGAGCCGAAGAGGTCGCCGGATACGTCGACCCTTGCTACAGGTACTTCAAAGTCGCCATGGACCTATTCGACCTCAAAGAGAACATGGATGGCGGCCGCGTTCTCCGCCTCGCCTTCCTGCAGATCGAGCGCAAGATATCCAAACCCACCATGAAATCCTTCTCCGATCTCTGCTTCCTTGTGCCCCACCTCTTACTCGAATCCGGTCGTAAAGACATCCTCGCGGCCTACCTGCGCTACCTCGCACGCCTCGCCAGCGTCAAGTTCGGCAAACATCCGGTCGCTGAACTGGCGGCCTCCTTCGCCAGCCTCGTCGACGACCGGCCCGAGGACATCATGCGCTACATCATGCGTCTCTCCCAGATAAACGCCGACACCATCGCCAGCCTTCCCGGTATGCTCGATCGCAACCGTCAGTGGGCCCGCAATCAGTACCTCGCCTGCCAGCGCACCATTAGCAGCAGCAGCAGCAGTGCCAGCAGCATCGCGGAGTCGTCATGGGATAGCGGCAGCAGCGGCAGTGGGAGAGTGGTGAGCTGTGGCCGGCAACACGAGCACCACATGCTCCGCGTCGAGGCGCAGAGCGTGTACTGGGCGCAACTGCTCGTCGTGCAGGACCCGGTGGGCAACCAGCTGGCGGAGGAGTGGCTGCGCAGGCGGTTCCTGAAGGATTTCGGTGTGCGATGCGAGGCGCACCTCGCGCGGCTGAAGCAGAGCGTCGCAAGCGGGCAGTTTCCTGCTATGTTTGCGTGCATGATGGAGTGTCTGTACGTCGGATGGCTGTTTGATTATTACGAGACGGTAGAGGACTGGGACCGGGCGTTTGAGTGGGGCCGACGGGGCCTTGAGCTATCGACGGACGAGCAGTATGCCCTCTGGTCGATTCACCTAGAGGGCTTGATGCGGAGGCATGGGCGGGTCGAGGAGGCGGACGAGCTGGAAAGGAGGCGGCGGGCACACGCGTGGCTGGAGAAGGTCAGGTTGGAGGTCGACAGGCTGACTCTTAGCTGACGCCAGATGGCGATGGCGATACCATGTAAGAGGAGTCAGGGGGCCCACGGGAGTGCGCCAACATCAGCGTGGCGCACTGAGGGTTCGGATTCATACTTGTGGGTGACAATCCTGGTGTCCTGGGAGGGTTGGCGAGGTCAGGGATCTCTTCTCGGTGTTTGGCTCCAATGTGAGTACGGTGATATTTTCATCGCCAGGTATAGTAACGCTACTGTTTGGCGTTGGGTGAGGTTCTGTCTGTTCCCAAATTCGGGCAACGAACAGTGTACACTATTAACTACAATACCCCTACTCCTGGGCTTGGTAAGAATCTAAGCCAGGACCATCATGCCCGCATCGGCATTCAGAGACGGATACCGATACGTTTGAAAGACTGATCTGCGTTCTCTGAGTTCTAATATCAGGGGCGCATTCCATCAACACATGGGATCTGTGGAGTTCAATGTCAACTCTTCATATTGACGCCGTCAGGTTCCTATTGTGATCAGAAAGTCTTCCTGGGTGAGACTCATGAACCAGGGCATTCCATTCCACGGCATTCGTTGCTTGGTGTTGTCTCGGAAATGGGCCTAGCAACCGACAGGATTGGAATGAAGGTGATGAGGCATGACATGACGTTTCGGTGGGCTTGTTATATACCCCATAGTCTCTGATGATCGGGAGTCACTGACGGGTTACTCGTGCTAATCACTGCTTACCCCTCTGAACTAACTAAGGTACTGTTGCTCTATCCAGTCAGCCGAAGCACAATGAAGACTCGCACCCTCGCCGTCCTCTGCTCGGTCCTCGTCGCCGCTACGGCTCATCAGGGCGCAATCAGCGATCCCGTGGCGTGGTACGACCCGGTCCGCAACGCAACCTGCACCAGCACCCCCGGCGACCGGCGCATCGCTTGCCAGGCAGGGCAGGTCGAGGGCCTGTTGGTGGTCAGTACATTCTACATTCACAAGCAGCTTACCCAATGTGTAGATTTACCTCTGGTGTATGAGACACTTGATTAACCACGATTGTTTCCCGTCCCCGGGGAACGAACAGCCCCAGCCCCCTGCTTCCAGCACTCCCCCCGTCGATGCCGCTAGGGCGTCGCACGTGGAGACGACGAACGCTATCGACACGCGTGGAACAAACACCCAGGACGACGGTGACGACGATGACGGGCCCGGGATGTGCACAGGTGAGGGACGCACAAAGAACCTAGGCTGCTTCCTCCACTGCTTTGCGCAGGGGTTCTGCACCGCACTGTGTGACGGGGAGAAGGGTGCTTGCTCGTGCAGCTGTCCGGATGCTCCGGAGGGCGGTGTGCCGTGCTCGGGCTTGGAGGCACGCAAGGCAGTTGCTAGCCATCTGATATTCTAATTCAATGGGGGGAGGAGAGGGGTGGTGTTGTTTGAATTACGATACGCTCGTGGTGCATGGCGGAGGTGAAGACGCTCGTGGGGTTGGGAGGTGGCGGGGAAAGGGAGTGACGTTTGAAAGGAGGTCGATATAGTATGCTCGTCAGGGCTCTAATCTGTGCAGCTAGCCATTCCCGGGGCGGACAGGGATTGAGAAGCTGAAATATATGGGCATTGAATAATTCAAGGCCTGTTTGAGACAAGAGTTTATTAGCCCCCCCTACTATTCGGTCCTCCTCTCCATCCTGGAACTGCCGGCAGTGCGAAGAAAAGATGGATAATCTGGTGTCGGGCGTCTGTGTCTGCTGCGTTACGTAGGCTCCCCTCCTTGCCAGTAGTTAGTATCAACGAGGACAACCTGCGCAGAGACTACTTCGATATGCCTGAGGATGTTATTGCGATGGAAAGGCGTTCCCATAAGAGAGGCAGGGCGCAAGGCACGAAAAGGGACCTGAGCATCTATACTCGGCCCCTGCCAGTACATGAGCCTCTGTGTCGGCTGCATGTAGGCATTAAGGGGTCCTAGAATCCCTCCAAAGAGTCACGAACCGGAATCCGTTGAGTATCAAATCGCGAGAGTGGCCTCAAGCTTGAGTCCATCACCAGAGTCTAGAGAGTAGTAATTCATTGCATTGTATGTATCCGAGATTCCGAGATGCGGGTTTTCGTTGTTGATTACAGAAATGCATCCGCTACTTACTAGTATGTCGACATCGCCAGTATCCCTAGCAGCCCCTGACGACGATTGACAGTGATCATGGGCAGACAGGGACGGACAGATCACCTGGGCATGACCTCGGCTCCGTCTGACAGCCCCAGAAGGAATGCGGGGATCCCTGTTGACCCTGCACATCCAGTGCACCGGGATCTCCCCGGCTTACAGCATGTTCGTCCCATTTCCATTCTCATACACGGGGTACTCATCGGATGGCCTGGACTGCAAAACACAAGACAGCTTCTCACGAATATGAGCGCCCCAGTCCCAATCCCCTTCTCTGAACCCCCTTACCTCCTCGGCCTGCCCAGCCCTCACTTCACCCCGTCGCACCGCGCATGGCAAGCCGCCATCCGGCCGTGGCTGCAAGCCCAGCTGCACGCCCACGCAGTAGAATGGGAGCAATCCGGCACGCTGCCCCCCACCGTGTTCCAAACCTTCGCGCAAGCGAATATGCTCATCCCGTGCCTGCCCGCTCCGCTACCCGCGTCGTGGCTCAAGAAGCTGGGCATCCACGCGCTCATGGGCGGGTTGCGCGTCGAGGACTTTGACTCGCTGCACCAGTATATCTTTGGCGACGAGATGGCGCGGAGCGGGCTGGCGGGCCCCGGGGCGAGCTTGACGACGGGCATGGCGTTTGGGGTGCCGTTGATCCTGAAGTTTGGGAGTGCTGAGTTGCAGGGGAGGGTGCTACCTGACTTGCTGATGGGGAGGAAGAGGTGCTGCATCGCGATTACGGAGCCCGACGCGGGCAGTGATGTCGCGGGGATTGTGACCACGGCCGTGAAGAGTGAAGATGGGAAGTGCTGGGTTCTGAATGGCAGTAAGAAATGGTAGGTTCTGCCATTGATAGGGTCTGAGATAGGGGGTAAGGATAAGCTGGCTGATGCTTGAGGGTCGTTGTTGTTTCTTCTAGGATAACGAACGCCATCTGGTCCGGCTACGCCAGCATGGCGGTGCGCACCGGCCCGCCCGGCAGCGGCGCGTCCGGCATCTCGTCGCTGCTGGTCCCGCTCAAGAATCACCCGGGCGTGACGATGCGCCGGATCAGTGTTTCGGGTCTAGCATCATCCGGCACGACCTATATCGAATTAGATGACGTGCGCGTCCCTGTCGAGAACCTCATCGGCAAGGAGAATCAAGGGATGCGCTATATCATGACCAACTTCAACCACGAGCGCCTGGCCGTCGCGACTGGGGCCACGCGACAGGCCAGGGTGGCACTCTCTGCTGCGTTCGAGTACGTGATGAAGCGCGAGGCGTTTGGCAAGCCCCTTGTCGAGCAGCCCGTGGTTCGGCACCGGCTGGCCAAGGCCGGCGCTCTGCTCGAGAGCCTGACCGCGTGGGTGGAACAGTTCGCGTTTATGATGACCAAGCTGCCACACCGCGAGGCAGATATTCTTCTCGGCGGCCCGACAGCGATGCTGAAGGCGCAGGCGGGCATGGTGCTCAAGGAGTGTGCTGATACGGCTGTGTTGCTGTTTGGGGGGAACGGATATACCAAGACTGGGCAGGGGCAGCTCGTCGAGAGCGAGTCTTACCCCCTTTCTACCGAGGCGAGGACTATGTTTGCTAATTCCAGTCTGCAGTGCTTTACCGAGACGTCATGGGAGCAAGAATCCCCGGCGGATCCGAGGACGTCCTGCTCGATCTCGCTGTACGCCAGCTGGTAAAGATATACAAGGTGCACACCAACATGCTGCAGGCTGCCGCAACGCCAAAGCTGTAGAGTGAATGGCTCATGGATGTCTGTGGTCCAGTTCGGCGTTATGTACCAGTATTATCTTACAGTATCAGACACTCATGGCAACACTAGCCGTGTATCAACTTAAGTGACAGGCCGCTGTTCGTTGTTACATGGATGATAGGAGCTCCGTCAAGTACAAGCGATGGATGGAGGGAATTTATGTAGGCCAAATGCATGCCCTTCCACTTGGTGGGCTTGTAGTCCAGTTGACGGATGTGAATATTAAACGTCCCATGTCCCAAGCCCTCCTCTGTACGGAAGACTCGGGTGTCTGTGAAACTAAGAAGTACATGTACGACTGCATCTGCGCTCCGTTTGTGGTGAAAGAGGCCGAAGCGAGACCCGTTGGTGTAACCTGTAACCACTGCACCGCTACTGTGCCGTGACCCGAGGGAGGCGTGCCCACAGATACAATGCGCTTTGGGTGGTTTGAAACCGCCATCTGAGTAAGCCTGATGCTCTTGGATCCAAAGTGGCACAAAGACAATGAACGCGACATCTCCCAGTGGGAAATGCCTGTTGCAGATGGAGGGGAAAGTTGATCGAGAGTGGAGGAGGTCAGAGAGCTGACGCGTAATTGCGGCGATGTTGTAAGCCCCAACCAAGACAATGGTCCTGGAAATGAAACAATAAGTTCGAGGGACACAGCTGTATCCGTACGTAGCGGAAACTAAGGAAGATGCGGCGACATGAGCCTCCAGTCGATGAATTATTTCGCACAGGATCTCTTACAGACTTTCGAACTGTGGCAGAGGCTAGTTAGACCGTAAGTAGGGCAGGACTCCGGGAGGCTGGCTGGAGTGCCCTCAGATCTCGATGCGAGTCGTAGCATGTTACCACTGATTCCGTCCAATCAATCTTCGCGTCAGGCACAATCGGCAGATGGCCTCCGACGGCTGAAATCCGCATCGACGAAGTACTAAATCTGTTCTTCCTTTTGAGCGTAGGATGTGATTGTCTTCGGAAATTCTCGCAAATCCAGAGCGCTCACGTTGCCTTATTGCCTCTTTCACCCAAAACTCTCCTCGACCTCCCTTTGTTGCTCGATCCCTGCCTGGTCAGTGCTGGTGAGCAGAGCCTGGAGCACTCGCTTGTCCCTTGCCCCACTTGGCTCCCGTGCCCCTAGCCCTAGCGGACGAACAGCCAACCCCCTTGCTTCGAACCACCCACACCACCCCAGGAGTCCAATTGCTTCCATTCTTATCCTTCCGCAGCCCGCTTTGCTTTCCACCACATGGCCTCTTCCACTCCGCTCACCGACCACCACATCAGCACAGCCTCCACCACCAAAGCCCGTTGGCATTACCATCAGCCAGCGGCAGCAGGCTCGCTCTTTAGGTCATTCTCGCGAGGATAGTTCTCACTTACTCTCTCGATTTGTTTCAACTGCTGAATCCACTCGCTTATTTGCCGATGCCGCCGCCAGCTCCAGTAACCCCGGCTTTGATGTGATTCCTGAATCGAGACAACCCCCCGAAACATCCGCATTGTTGTCCCCAAAATGCTGCGACGGCCTCCTGGCCATGTCGCTCCCCAGCGCAAGTATCGGCTGTTGGCACTTGCACTGATCCTTCTCCCGTGGCTCTCTCTCGCCGATGCTCAGCAGCAGCACCAGCACCCGCCAGTCCCCGCCCACCAGCCGAGGTCGCCGCCCGAGGACGACCAGCATGCCGCCCCAAACCTCGCCGCGACGACCGTGACAGGTCGCGGTACGGTCGAGACCCCCCGCATCCACCAGCGCCGGAAGACGACCGTCACCCGGGAGGCAGATGACGAAGAGACGCGCCTTCGAAAACTCGCTGGTTCCAACAATAATAACAATAATATCCTGATTCCTGACGATGCGCGCGCCCACGCTTTGGCTCCGGACCTGTCCGTTCGAGCACCGCCTCCATCGAAATACAGAGGCCCCTCTCCCGGGGCTGGTCTCTCGCAGCATGTTGCGCGGAGCCTGGAGGATTGGGAAGTGGAAGACTTTGTTCTTCTGGCGACCGTCGATGGAGACCTCTATGCCAGCGACCGGAAAACCGGGCAGGAACGCTGGCACTTCAAGGCCGACCACCCCTTGGTCGAGACGAGACATTTCCGAACCAACCGCTCCGTCCTGGACGAGGACTACGACCCGATCGACCACTACATCTGGGTCGTCGAGCCCACACGAGACGGCGAGCTGTACCTGTGGCGACCGAACGGGAACGGCGGCGGCCTGGCCAAGATGGCCTGGACCATGAAGAAGGTGGTGGAGGAACTCGCGCCCTTCAATGACAAGGCCAACGGCGTCCTCTACACCGGAGACAAGAAGACGACCATGGTCACCCTGAACGCCGCTACCGGGACCGTCATCAAGCAATTTGGCTCCACCGGCAGCTACGTCAACAAGGTGGAGTCGGAAAGCTGCTTCAAGCCGAACGCTCTGGCAGACGGCGAGGAAGAATGCAGCGATGATCGCACCATCACACTTGGGCGCACCGAGTACACTGTCAGCATCCACCGCTCTGACGGCAGCCCGATCGCATCTCTCAAGTATTCAGAATGGGGTCCTAACACCTTGGACAACGACCTCATGCAACAAAATCTCATCACCAAGGACAGTCGCTACGTCACTGGCCAGCATGATGGCAAAGTCTACGGTTTCGAATACGGCCGTTTCAGTGAAGAACGTCCCGTATTCACCAAGACGCTCTCGTCCCCTGTCGCTCGAGTCTTCGATGTCCTCCACCGTTGGGGGACTGCTCCTGGCGCGGACCCGGAGCTCATTGTCCTGCCTCAGCCGCCGCTCCCCGCCAGCGACGAGGACAACTTGCGTCTCCGCAGCGAAAAGGTCTTCATCAATCAGACCGAGGAAGGGAGCTGGTATGCTCTCTCCGGGAGCCGATATCCTCTGATTCTCTCCGCCCCGGTTGCACCTATCCACCGACTCGACTGGCTGGAGGTCAAGGAATATTGGGACATACTAAATGAGGCTCAAAAGTCCCGTGTGCTTGTTGGAACGCACCAGCTGCCGGACAACTTGGGCAACCCATCGCGCTTGCTGCTGGATGCCCCAAGTGGTGGGTCCGACAAGGAGGGTCTCCCTGATGTCGACTTTCCCAGCCTGCTTCCTTCTCCTCAGCCGGAGCCGCCCGGGTTTATTGATGCAGCGATGAAGCTGCCTGGGCTTGCGGTGACCAGGGTTTTTGACCTTGTCAGCAATCCTGCAGCAATCGTTCTTTTCTTTGTCACGCTGTGGTTTCTATACAAGGACAAGCTGCTTAGCTTCAACCGGAAGTCATCGGGCAAAGGCGAGGTGCTCGCGCCGCGAATCGAAGTGAATCCGACAGCGCCAACCCCGGTTCCTTCTCAAGGGTACGCCCCTGTCGCTGTTGACCCGGCGAGGCCAAAGCAAGAAACTGCGGCCCCTGATGCCGTTGCCATCGACGCTGTACCCACGGAGGAGCCTGGAGAGCCCAGCCCAGCGACTAATGCCCGCGCCAAACGAACATCCCCAACCGTAGCCTTTGCTGAGCCCCCCGAACCGGCAGCTCAGCAGGAAGCCCGGGGTCAGCCGGTCATTGAAGGAGCCGATGCCACAGCGGGCGAGCCTGCCAAGAAGAAAAAGGGACACAGAGGCCGCCGCGGAGGCGTGAAGCATCGGAAAGGCAACAAGGGTCAGCGCGAGAACTCCCAATCTCAAGATGACGATGCCCCTCAGGAATCTGTCGAAGAGGTGGTCAATAAGGCTAAAGCTCTGGTCCGTGAGCCCAAGCTCGAGCCAGACATTATTACAGTGTCCGGCGACGGGGATGAGGTCTCCGGTCACATCCTTAAGATGGGTAGCCTTGAGGTCAACGAAGCTGAGCAGTTGGGCACGGGGAGCAACGGTACGATTGTCTTTGCAGGGAAGTGGGATGGCCGTGACGTTGCCGTGAAGCGTATGCTGGTCCAGTTCAATGAAATTGCCAGCCAGGAAACTAGGTTGTTGAGAGAGAGCGACGATCATCCGAACGGTAAGGCGTTTCCTGTTATGAAGATCACATAGCGGCGCTGACTTGGAACAGTTATTCGATACTATGCCCAGCAAGAGCGCGCCGCCTTCCTGTACATTGCCCTGGAGCTCTGCCAGGCTTCGCTCGCCGACATCGTCCAGAAGCCCCACTACCACAGGGAATTAGCGCAAGCCGGCCAGCGCGACATGCCGGGTGTTCTGTATCAGATCGCCAACGGCCTGAGCCACCTGCATAGCTTGCGAATCGTCCACCGTGATCTGAAGCCGCAGAATATCCTGGTCAACATGGGCAAAGACGGCCGGCCACGCATCCTCGTATCCGACTTTGGCCTGTGCAAGAAGCTGGAAGGCGGCCAGTCGTCGTTTGGCGCGACTACTGCTCACGCCGCGGGAACGACTGGGTGGCGCGCCCCGGAGCTCTTGATCGACGACGACGCGCCCGGCTCTAACACCATGACGTTCACTGATCCAGGCTCCAGCGTCCACAGCGCGTCGGGCTCCGCGGTTGTCGAGGGCCCAGGACCTCACCACCGGCGGGTGACGCGAGCCATCGACATCTTCTCGCTCGGCCTGGTGTTTTACTACGTCCTGTCGGAAGGCGAACACCCGTTCGACTGCGGCGACCGCTTCATGCGCGAAGTCAACATCCGCAAGGGCAACTACACCCTCGACCGCCTCGACTCCCTGGGCGACTTCGCCTTCGAGGCGCGTGACCTCATCAAGAGCATGCTCAGCGCGAAACCCAGGGAACGCCCCACCGCAGTCGAGGTCATGGCCCACCCTTTCTTCTGGAGCTACAAGCGGCGTCTCAACTTCCTCTGCGACGTCTCAGACCACTTCGAGAAGGAGCCGCGCGACCCGCCGTCCCCGGCCCTGGCATACCTTGAGAGCCACGCCGAGGCGGTCGTCAAGGGCGACTTCCTCAGGCAGCTGCCGCGCGAGTTCGTCGACAGCCTGGGCAAGCAGCGCAAGTACACGGGCACGCGCATGCTGGACCTGCTACGCGCGCTGCGCAACAAACGCAACCACTACGAGGACATGCCCGACTCGCTCAAGAAGACGGTTGGACCCTTGCCGGACGGATACCTGGCCTTCTGGGCACGTAGGTTCCCGAATTTGCTGATCGTCTGCTGGAATGTAGTCTACGACCTTAGCTGGGCCGACACCGATCGGTTTAGGGAGTATTATCTGCCTATGCCGCCTTCGACTATCGTTTAGTCATGAGATGTGTGTGGTGCTCGGGGTTTTGTTAGGCGGGACGTCTTTGAGATGGAGCGGCTTGCGACTGTCGGCAATGAGGGAAGAGATGGAAGCAGGACGAAGAAGGTTGAGCTGGGCTTTTCCTAAGGTTATGGGCGCTGTCTATCTTTTTCGGTATACTGTTCTTGCTGCGGTGTTGGGTACCCTTATCAAACATCAAACGAAACCCTCCTGGAAGCGTAGCGTAGCGGTCCCCCGTTAGTGAAGCGGTGGTATTATTCTTGATAAACGTGTCTGTCTTGTGTTGGTCTGCATTCACTAATCTTCAAGAGATGTGGGATGAACTGTCAACATGCTGCGTCCATGTCGGGTGTCCTATAACTGAACTCATTCAAATGAGACGGGCTACACAACCTTGTCTCTCCATTCTGCTCTCCAAGGTGGCCATGATTCCAATATATTATTCAGTGCACAATAATACATGCTCTCCCACCGCAGTGAAACATCACATGTTGTATCGACTCCCAAATCTCCTTCAATCCCATTCTAGTAGAAGGCTACTATGCTAACCCCAGTGGACCAGAACCTGTTTCTTATTCTTCTTCTTACCGCCCTGCCCATGCTGCCCGTCCTCACCCCCATCTCCACTGCCACCCCCAGCACCCTGCTGCGCATTAGAGCTGGAATTCCCACCGCCTCCCCAACTAAATCCTGTATCCCTCGGCGCCCCGCCAAATTCCCTCCTCACCGGGCGCCCGCTCCCGTACCCGAAGATAGTCGTCTGCGGTTTTGGCGCGGCCGGCAAGGCAGGGAAAGCTTCCTCGTTTGACGTGGCGGTTGGTTTCCTTGCGCTTGGTGCCGGCTTGTTCGACGCAGAACCGGTGCCGCCGATCCAGGACGGTCTTTGTTGGTGCTGCTGCTGCTGCTGCTGCTGCTGCTGCTGCTGCTGTCCGGGCAGAGCAGGGAATGCAGATGCCGGTGCGACAGGGCGCGATGATGTGCTACCGTTGGGGTTCGAGTTCGCAGAGGACCCCGAGGCGAGGGACATGACTGACTGGCCGCCGAGGCTAGTGCGCCGGGTGCTGTTCTTGAGCTTGAGCACGCGGGTGGAATGGCGGAGCTGCGCGGCGGCGTGCGCGGCGGCTGCTTGGGCGGTGTTGTTAGCGCCGCCTGGGCTGGCGGCAGCTGCGGCGGCCCAGCCTGTTGTGGAGGTGGTTGCGCCGCGCATACCGCCCAAGCCGGGTAGCGACGGATAGTCCTCCTCAGTGGCGCGCCAGTTCTGCCAGGCTCTGCGCAGGGCTTCGCCTTTCTTCTTGTCTTCGAAGAGGTCGGCGACTTCCCGCACTAGCGTGCCGAGGGCGGTGGAAGACGTCTCGGAAAAGAGGTTGAAGAAGGCATCGATCAGCTGCTGCGGCGACATGGAGCCTTTGTTATAGACAGAAATGTGCCCGCGGAAAGTGGCCATCTTAGTGGGATCGTTGCCGAGGAGATTGGAGGCACGCTCGATGACGGCGCCATGTCGGGTCAAGCTGGCGCGTTGCTCAGGGGTAAGGGAGGACAAGTCGGTGATGCTGAGGTTCTCCATGGCGTCGATAATGGGCTGGCTGGCAGGAGCCCGGTGTTGTGTTTGCGTTGGGGCGGTACTCGGAACTGGGCGCGACGGGCCTGGAGGAGGCGTTGGCCGGGCTGTGCTATCGCTTGTTTGCAGGGCCATTTGCCGTTGGAAGGCTAGCTCGTCTCTCCGTAAGGGCTGAGCCGAGCTGACAGGCAAAGCTTCGGCGTTCGGATCGGGTCCCCGTCTCCGTTGTTCCCTCGCGTTAGCTCCGCCTCGCCTCTCCTGCTCGTACCTCTGCCGCAAGTCGAAGTTAGACAGGGCGACGGTGGTGCGAGCTCCTTTTGCCAACGATCCACCGTGCTCGCTGAGTTGGTGGGCCTTGAGATCCATCTCAGACTCGAACACGACGAACTTCTTCTCAAGGCACTCTCTGTCGGGACATAGGAAATGGTCTTTCTTGAAATGCTCTTCGAGGGCGTTGTAATCGAGATAGTAATGCGGCTGCCTCGAGTCTCTCCGGTCGCAGATAAAGCACCGCTCATGCTTGTTCCGGCAATGCTCGTACAGTTTGTCACTGTCATAGAACCGGGCACCGCAGAAGCCGCAAAGCGGATGCCCTCGGAAACCCGTCTGATCAGCGGCGCCGGGTTTGTCGTCGCCATGTCGCATATGCTCGCTGAGCTCCTTATCGGCAAACAAGTCGTGTTCGTGCGTGAAAACTTTCTTGTGCCTAGTGCACAGGTCGCACATCTTCTTATGGTGGACGGAGCGGACATGGCGATGCAGATCCTGCCAGCCAAGGCCTGCGAAATCGCACTCGGCATCGGGGCAATTATATCGCAAGAGAAGGACAGTATCGCCGACAATATCCTCGCCCGCATATTTGATGCCGATGTTGTCGTCGGTGCTGGTGATGTCAGTGTCTCTGTATTCGTCGAAGCGCTTAGTCCCGTCGTTGGTGAAAATGACAAACGGGGAGGCCGTCTGTACACAGCAGGGTCAACATCAACCACGTCGCTCAGTATGCTTGTCACGCCACGTACCCGACAGTGTGGACAATCCTTGTTCTTGTAAAGCGCCCTCATACGCAGCGCACAAATATGGCAGGTTATGTGACCGCATGGTGCCACCGAGTAGTGGCTGAACGGGTTGGCGCAAATGAAGCAGACCTCGACGTCACCATTGGCACCCTCGTCTTGTGTATCGTTCTTAATTTTGAACTTCTGGGGCTTGGCGGTCTCAGTCGATTTTGGATCCTCGGCTTCGGGCTCGGGTGGCGGTTGCGTTGGTGGGTTATGACTGCCGTGGTGATACGCCCCTCCTCTGCCCCTCCCCCTACCGCGTGAGCCATCCCCTCGGCCACGGCCTCTTCCTCCGCGTCCCCTGCCTCTTCCTCTGTGTCCGTCACCACGGGGTCCTGAAGGCGTGTGCTCTTGAGTTCCACCGCCGTCGGTAGCTGGTGTAGCCGAGCCAGTTGACGCCATGCCGGTTCTGTGAATTGCTGGGCTGTGTCCCGGTGTGGCGTTGAATAGTGCTCTCTAGCGTTTGGGTTGAAACTCCCCTCGGTTATGGATAGGTTCAGCCTGACTATGTACTGCTCGAGAGGCGAGTTCCTGCAATTTCGAGACCCAGACTCGGTCGAATGCGTTGCTGAGAAGTGGTGGTCGAGCGGAGCACGTTGTGCAGTTGTCGGAAGCTGTTTGCGGCCTCGAAGTTGACAGCACAGTGGGGTTATTTAACGTTCCAGGTTGGATCGTCGGAGCTCTGGGGATTTTAATCAGCGGGTGGAACCTGCCAGACACGGCCAATCGTTCACGAGGGTCAGTGACGTGATTGGTCCCGTCAGCAGCGCAAGCCCCACGGCGGATCTAGCCGGGGATAGTGGCTCGCCGCATGTGTCATAAGGTATACATAGTACAATACCTATAACCTGCATCGTCACCAGTAAATTCAGGCTCCGTCTGTCAATGCTAAGCTCAACTTACCTAGGTACCTTGGGTATGACGCTTTAGGTAGAGCATGCAAGATCAACTACTGCGGCTGGCGTTCTGTCACCGACTGAAAGACACAATTTCCACTTAAGTGAGACGGAGTGGGTTGTTGAAGTCACATGGCATTGCTGTCATTCTGATTCATCGATCGCCCTCATCCAATAAAACATAAGGGATAATGAACGTCCTGCAGACGACGGCATCGAAGAAGTCGGGGCGTTATCAGACATCGCCCTTGTCTGCACATCACCTCTAAAGACGCCCTGCAAGAAAGGTTGGATATCCTCAGATTCTACCCTGAACTCACTTGGGCTCGCGCACTCGACACCGGTCCTATGCTTTTGCTCCTGTCCTGCCTGCCTTCCCAAATTTGAGAACTACACAATACAAAATATCAGATGCTATACTAGAAGGGCATGAACGATCTGCGCCGTCGTCTCCTTGCCAGCCGATAGTCTTTCACTGCCACTTGATTAGGGCGTTAGGCGTGGCACCTCAAAAGCCAGTTTCCTAGAAAGAACCTTGGGTAAAATATACCAACAGGAAGATAAAGGGAGCAAAAATGTACTAAAACCTCAAACCGCAAGAAATCAGTGACGCCATCGTAGTTTGTCCCACCCTGGTAACCCGTGATGTGCCGGACCAAAATCGGAGCCCGCTTGCTGATGGAAGGTTGCCGTTCCCGAGGAGACGTGTGATAGGCGAGCCGAGCATAGATTGAGCGTCCGGAACACCGGATGCTCCCTGCACAAATGTAAAAAAAAAAAAAAAAAAAAAAAAAAAAAAAAAAAAAAAAAAAAAAAGATGGAAAACGAGAAGAGGCATACCCCCATACTCCTTGAACCAACTGAACTTGTTCCGAGACGCCGAGCACGCCGATCCGGTCCGTAAACCCAGCCTCATAAAGCCGATTACATGGACTACTCGTCGATTGGGTAGAGTTGGTTTCCGAGAAGCTTGTTCATCGAAAACATATTGACCTTGTCTTGCTTAAAGACGGCCTGCAGTTTCTCGTCACACAGGATTTGGCGCCTGTCATTGGGATCCTGCAGAGAGTTTCCCTTGATGTAGGCCCAAATCTTTTTGACGACTTGGGGGCGGGACAGCTATCTCGTCGTCAGAGGAAAATGGTCCAGGACGACGGAGGTCGACACTTACTTGGGTTTCTCCCGTCAGTTCCTGCAGTGGGTAACTGAGGTTGAACGGCTTCTGGAAGCCGCCCCCCGCTTTCCGCTTCGGCTTATCACCGGTACCAGAATCCTCCGCGTTGCTCTCATCGTCGGAGCGCACCCGCTTAGAGCTTTTCTTCTTTGTAATCTTCGGTTTCGCCTTAGGCTTAGCGGAACCGGCACCGCGAGTCACGCGCCCGCGGGACAGTCTGTTCTCTTGAGCCTGGAGCTCGGCAGCCAGACGTGCGTCCGCATCCTCGCTAGAGCTCTCCCGCTTCTGCTTTTTACGGGTTGGGAGTGAGACCTGTATCTCACCGTCGGCGCCCGTATCATCTGCGTCATCGGACGCCGAGCGTCCATTGGCCGGTGACGACTCGGCAGCTGCGCCTGAAGTAGGTGTTGGTAACTCTTGTGCAGCTCCGTTGGATATGGCGTCGAAGCGAGCTTCGATCAACGTTTTGATAGCGTTCTACAGGGCAACGGCGTCAGTAGTCTGGCCGGCAGGAGTGCAAATACGCCATACGAACCTTCTGATCGCTTAGGTCCCTGTTCACTACATCCTCTAAGCCTTGACGGATCTTCTTGCGAGTTATGGTCTCCAGATCGGCCTCTGCTAGAATTCCGTCGATGATTTTCGTGTACGTTTCCCGCTCCTCATCGGTCACTACAATTAGGTCAGCAAACAGAAATGACCAATTCACGAGCGGACATACGTAAAGAAGACATCTTGTTGGAGCGGCACGGTGCATCGATTGGCACCAATGTCGTGCGTCTGTCGTGGTGCGATGGAACACCGAGAAAGTGGCTGCAAGCCCGTGGGACGGGATGGGACGAGATATATCGGAGGTCTGTGGCGAAATTTGCGCGTCTGATTTAAACGATCGGATGAGTCTGTATAGCCCAAGCTTCGGTATGTGGCAAAGTGTGGTTGGCGTCTTACGCACTGGCATGTACAGTGCGGCTGGCCAGCAAAGAGATCGGATGTCGTCGTGACGTCGAAGGTGTGAGGATTAGGAGGTGGAGATGATGGCTACCTACTCACGTCTGCGATTGTTACCGTGTACTAGAGCTCCAAGAAATTAACGCCCCGCAAATTTGATGGGCCGAGACAGAGAGATGAACTGGGGAGGACGAAGCAAACCTCTGGCCCGGCGCAATCGCAAACGCAAAGATCAAGGGTGCGGCGCTTTCCGAGCCAGAAGCTTGACGTTGGTGGCTCAGGGCACAAACGTCCATGCGGCTCCAAAGGTGAGGCGTGGCTGGAAGTGGGGAGCTTCCTCTGTCGCTCATCCTTGCCCAATGAATTCTCCGAATCGCAACGGCACTTCAGCAGCTCGGCGACCCTTGCACAGTACCGTTGCACGTGACTCAGCCCGCTGGCAGCGGGTCATACCCAGGCGGAGTCCCTAAGTTAAAAAATCGGCCTACGTCAGACACCTCATACTTCCATCGGGCTTATTCCATTCTGGTTGTATGCGTCATGTGTGCGACAGCTTCTCCGGGCTGTCAGCCATGTGAAGGCGGCGCATGAAACATTTGGGTAGCTTTTCAACTTTGACGTTCGTGTCCTTGCCCAATGCCAATGCAGCTGACGTGCCGAGACGATGAGACTCCGCATCACCGCGACTCCGCGAGCTTCGAAGTTCGGGCGGAGTCTTCCGAGTCCCGCTCATTTGACGCGACGCAGTATCTCTCTGCGGCAAACGACATCCCCATTCAGCACTCGGACATGCTGAGATGTGTCTAATAAACACTGCCAACGCGGCAAAAATTAGCAGCAACTGTCTTGTTCTGCGTCCGTTCTCGGTGCAGGAACTATTCTAACACAGCATGGTACCCGTGTGTTACCTTGTGTCACTAGTCCCAGCAATCAATTCAAGACTGCAGCATCCAATCCTGGCAAGGTCTACGTGATGCGAACCCCAGCTTTCCATGCAGATGTATGTACTGTGTACTCTCAGTTGCAGCACAGGGATCAGTGAATTGTTATCCAGGAGGAATCCTATGCGGGGTCAGCATCGGTTGTTGTTCCCCGTCCAATAATGCAGCCAGGGACCCCAACACAACTTAGGGGCTACTTCTCCTCATGGTATTGCATGGCTAGTCCTGGAGCAGCCTGTTGCTGAAAGTGTATATAGTGTTAGTCCTCTCTGGAACCCCGGACCCGTGCCTCCCAAGTTCTCATCCGAAGGGTATCGGGATTGACTACGAAAGAGGCGGCTCGGGAGAACACCTGCGTCCTCAAGGAATTCACTACCTAGGTACTCCATACGATATAAAAAGGTAACACTGAGACGAGACATGGCCGACTTTCCCCGCCTGCCACCCTCGGGCATCAAGGTCATCATCGTCGGCGCAGGCTTCGCCGGCTTGACGGCGGCCATCGAGTGCGACCGCAAGGGCCACTCCGTCACGCTCTTTGACAGAGCTCCCGAACTCCAACCGCTCGGAGATATTATTAGCTTCGGTCAGAACTCGTCTCGCATCTTCGACAAGTGGCCCGGCGTGCGCGAGGCCATCAACCCGCTTGTGCACAAATCCGAGGTCTTCCACTTCCACGATTGGCGCGGCAGGTTCGTCACCACCCAGTCCTTTGTCGACGAGCATCGCACCTGGGGACCACGCGTCAACGGCCACCGGGGCGAGATCCACCAGGCCGTGCTGCGGCACGCCAAAGAAAGGGGTATCGACATCCGCCTGGGCCATCATATCGTCCGCTACTTCGAGGACGACGCATGCGCGGGGGTCGAAACCGACAAAGGCGAGAGGTTCACCGCGGACCTAGTCCTCGCCGCCGAGGGGGTCCGCTCGCCAGGCAGGAAGCTAGTGCTCGGATTCGAGGACAAGCCGCAACCCTCCGGTTACGCCGTGTTTCGCACATGGTTCCCCTCGGATGAACTCCTCAAGAACGAGAAGACGAGACATCTAGTAGCCAACGGCGACTCGCACAACGGGTGGATCGGCGAGGATGTACACTTCCTGGCGGCCGCCATCAAGGACGGCAAGGAGATGAGCTGGGTGTGCACTCACAAGGACACGGGCAGCATCGAGGAGAGCTGGCAGTTTCCCGGGAAAATCGAGGACGTATTACGCGTCGTGGACGGATGGGACCCGGTCGTTCGGGAGCTGGTCAAGCTGACGCCGCCGGACCGGCTGTTTGATTATAAGCTTGTGTTTCGGGATCCGCTGCCGACGTTTATCTCGCCCAAGGCGCGGACGGCGCTGATCGGGGATGCGGCGCATCCGTTCCTGCCGACCTCAATCCAGGGGGCTAGTCAGGCGATGGAGGACGGGGTAGTGCTTGCCGCGTGTTTGCACAAAGCCGGCAAGGGGAAGGTGCAGGAGGCGCTCAAGGTGTGGGAGCGGATCCGGTATGAGCGTGTGCACAAGATTCAGCGGACGGGAGTCACCACGCGCGAACAATGGCACAAGGCCGACTGGGAAGCTATCTGGAAGGATCCCGAATCACTGCACCTCAAAAGAGAGGCATGGATTCTGGACTTTGATGCTGAGGCTGATGCTTATGCGTCGTATGATTCTGTGAGGGAGCAATTGGAGAACGGGCGACTGAACTGATACCTGGGTCTAGCGCCTTCCTAGTTTGTATAGTAGTACCTAGTGCAATATGCCTCGATGACTGACTCGGAAGGAGCAGCCATGGGACGTCGGAAGGAGAGCTTCGATTTCTTAGATCTGTCGGGGTTACCCTCCGTACTTGGAAGCTGCAGGCAACCCCAATTTCCGCCGATTCATCCTTACCTTATCCTTGCTTCTTTCATCATACCTTAGCGAGAAGACTACCAAGACTATCCACAGATTGCCTGCTCGGAGGTTGCTCCCCACCAACCTTCGTACAATTCCTCGGCCATATAGGTCCCGTACATTTTTTGTACGGTCTAGCAAGCCACCGTGATACGCACTCAGTAGGTCCTCGCCCGGGCAGAAACATCAGAGATACCATGGGTGGAACACCCTGTCGTTCGCCAAAAAGAAATCCACAGATCCCCGGCTTCCTGAGGACGATCGAACCGTTGTTCGTCTTCTTGAGATCGCCACCACCACCGCAACCAGCACTACCACCGCCACTGTGATGGCGGTAGCGGCGAGGGCGACGGGGTCGAAGTTTGTCGACCCATCGCCCTTTTGGATATGGTCGCGAATTGGACCCAAGTGCCCTACGAAACTTAACCTGGGCTGGGTAACCAGCCTCGGTCGACACTTCGTCCGATTGCCGGGCGTGGCTAATTACCCGGTACCGTCTCCGTTTTAATAATTGCAGAGCCCTCTATGAAGACGTCTATCTGACCTATAGTCAATCGTCCCAGGACGACGCTACAGCGTAGAGAAGATCTCCTACTACTTCCCTGAACCGTTGCTCAGATATCTGCGACGTGCGTGTCTTCGACGAGGACAAGTGCTGCTCAGTTTGTCCAGGCGTTCGTCAATGTCGAAGAGCCCACAATTGAGGGCCAAGTCAACCGTAAGGAGCCCATCGCCGATGGTTGCACGCTCCTGGACGTATTGCGTAAGAGAATGTTCCACCTCCTCGTGCCCGAGTCCCGCAAGGAGGTAGAGGAGAAGTGGATGGAGCAGCATATCCCACCTCCGGTCGACTACCTATACGGCACCAAGCACGATTGGCAATTGGAACGCTATAGGACCCTCTTGCCCAATGTCAGAAGCGACAGGCAATTTGGCGTCGCGTATAGGTATGCTAATATTATTCTATGCTAGGTTAAACGAGACTGACATAAGTTCAGCTTTGAGTTTCAAGGGGCTATCAGGCCGTGACTAGAGAACCTGCCTAACGGACAATGGGAAAGCAATCAGGCATTCCATGACTCTTTTGAATGATAGTAAGTAAAGGTTTACTACTGCTCAGTCCCTGACAGTGGACCTTTATTTGTCGCTTGGTTGTCTATGTCTAACATCCCTCTTTAATCACGACCAAGGAGAGATTGTCAGCATACAATAAAAGGCTTCGGCATTATACGCAAACACTTTCGAGCACTATTTCTGACCTTCCAAAAGACATTTAAAATATCAGATCCCTCAAGCTAACCACTCTATCTCACCAGAGCATGGGATCCTCGCTCTGGCCCAGTCTGCCTGGCCCGTCTCAGGCCATCTTCAGTTGGTACCCAGATTGAGCTGGGAGTCACACTGATCGACCTCGTCAAGAAAGTATGAAGGCGCATCCTCTCGACAGTTCTCAAGGACTTCCGGATCCCCCAGTATCTGGAAACCTGATCCTGTTATCCACCTGCATCACATCACGATTCAGTTCAATTAGTCCAACTGTTTCCAGCCTGTGTGCTTTTCTCAGCTGTTGTTTCAGATTCAACATTGTCTCAACCTGTTCGGTTCCCGAGTTGTTCATCAGTTGCACCGACTCTTCCAACCCCAGACACGACCGAAAATACCGTCACCCTCCACATGTACGATGGCGAACCTGCGGCCGGCATTACATACGTCGGGTGGATGCGGTAAGTCTTACCTACCGTATCTTAACTATGAGGCCTGCCCTGGACGGGAATCGCTGACTATGAGCAGAAATACAAGAAGTGATATGGGCACTCCTCGCCCGCCGCTGGACAGAAATGTATGGGAAGAAGAGTTCCGTTTCTTCAACGACAAGTTTCGATCAGGCAATATCTCGGCGCTACAACAGGAATTCCATTGTAACGAGGCTAGTTGTGGCAAGAGCTATATAACTATTCAGGGTCTACAATACCACGTAAAGCATCACCACCCTTTGGGCAACGCGCCGGTGTACAAGTGTGGCGAGCCTACTTGTGGCAGGGCCTTAAAACGAGAGAGGGGCTACGACTCCATACAAAACATAAGCACGGCATCGCTCCGGAGTACAAGTGCAGCGAGCCTACTTGTGGCAAGACCTCCAAGTCTTCTTCGGCTTTGTTCGAACACTAACGAGATAAACACAACCCAGATGGTGCTCCGGAGTACAAGTGCAACGAGCCTACTTGTGGCCGGAAAATCAAAAGTGCGGGACGGTCATCACGACAGCCGAGAGGCGGGGGAAGACATCGGTCGGGACGGCGCAGGTGACCGCCCAATTGGGCCGGAGAACCTGGCCGTACGTACGGCGCAGAAGATAGAAGACCATTCGCTGAACCTAAAATTGAAACAGACTACTATCAAATCTGGTACCTATCCTGCATTCTCCCGTCGGGGCGTCCTACAAGACGCCGGTCTGCACTCGTACGTCATACGCTCCATGTCGTGGCTACAAGATCGGGAACACCGGTCAACAAGAAAGGCTGGTCGTCCGCATCCGGAAAACGTACCAGAACAGATACCAATAAAGCGACAAACCCCACGCTGAAACTCCTCGAATCCGAGAAGTCTGAACATCTCCAGGGAGAAGCTTAGAAACAGTGCCCCTCAGGTCAGTTTCCGTTGGTGCTTGGGGCTTTCTGTGCTATGTTGAGCATTGACCGATTGCCCAATATCTACCTAGACCCCTCTGCCAGGTTCAGCGGTCGAAAACCCCTGCGCCGGAGAAAGCTCTTGCCGCCCAGCAAGATCCCGTAGCTCAGAAGTGCCAATTCGGCCGCATCTTCTGAATATTTTTCAGGACGCGACCTCCCGAGCAGCCATGAAGACCGCCGGATTGCTGCTGGCCGTTGTTCGGGGGCAGGAACGGAAAGGGACACCGCTCGTGTTCTGCGAACGCTGCCGCAACCTCCTCCACCCTGCGAAAAGAAATGTGCGGACGACCAGTAGGATGGCGAGACAATCCCATCAGCAAGGTTCAACGGATTATAAACCATATTTTCCCATTCTCAAACTCAAACGACGAATACTGGAGTGTGTCAGGATGTTTGGATGGCGAGAATTGTAAAGGGACGTACGGAGGGCAGAGCCGGAAGAGGAAGGGAATTGCGACCGTGGGTCTTGACATGGTCGTCGGGGGCTGGAGGGGCGGACTTCGTGCTCAGCATTCAGGACCGAATCAGGAAGAAAGGAAAAGGAGCAAGGGAAGCAAGAAGGGAAGAAGGGAAGAAGGGAAGAAGGGAAGAAGGGAAGAAGGGAAGAAGGGAAGAAGGGAAGAAGGGAAGAAGGGAAGAAAGGTGAATTCCCTAGACTTAGCAATGTTGATGGAATAAAGGGGATTCGACAGCCGAGAATGAGAAGAGATCTAAAAGCTCGCGGGTCTCCGGGGCCGTCCCTGTAGCGTACTGCTGGCGCAATCGGACACGGTGCCAATTGTAATGAATCTTCTCTCCTCCTTCAGCCGTGCCTCGGTCTACGAAGGTGCGACGGCTGTCGTCATCTCCCAAGTATAAATGCGCCACGGGTAACGCCCGAACCTTGAATGCGTTGACCCGACTGGCTCCCTCGACATGAATCCTCAATAGCCCCAGAAATCGGCATGTACGCCGGGATTGCGAACATTGTTGGAATGTCAACGGAAAATCTCGTTGGTCCGATGGACAAATGCGGAATCCGGAAGTCTCCATGTGCCGAGGCCGCCGTTGAGCCGTTGAGACGTTTCCTGTCGTGGCCGGGCGAGGGCCGGATTACCCCACGTGATACGGATTGAAACAAATATTGAATCGTTCGGCCTTCGGAGTCTGTGCAAATTGGGAAGCCGAACACCGGAAAACCCCTACTCGAGATAGGATGTGCAGCCCCTTGCTCCTGCGAAGAGCTACACCAACGAGCAAAGCCAACGCATGAGCAACATCAACTCGTCGTTCCGTGTGGCCTTTGGTGGGAACCGACGAAGTGCCACGGCAAGGACGACCAACGACCGATCGCAAGTGTTACCCGCTAAGTACGCCCAGCTGGGGAACGCGTCAGCTTTGTCCCTCCCTTCTCTTTCATGAATAAAGTCTTCTGTCGGGTGCAGTTCCCCAAGGTTCTCGGTTTTGGAATCACAACGTCTCTCGACCGGACTTCCACGACCTTGAACTTTCAACAAGCAAGAAACCTGTCATTTCATCACAACAGCTCGAATCGCCGCATTGGAAGTCGCGCTTCTCAGTCTGTCCACAATGTCGTCTGCCACTCCCATTCCCGTCGCCAGCCTCGGTGCCAACCCGGATGTGGCCAAAGAGATCCAGAACCTCCTTCTACCGGAGTATGACGGTAAAGAATGCCCCCTTCCTATTCCCCTCCCTTTTCCCTTTCCATTCCCTCAACGCCCCCCTTGCCCTTGAATCACACCCAGTAACTAACCGACCCTATTCTCTCCCACCACAGTCGTACACATGTGCATGGACGGCAAGTCCGCCATTACCGAGCTGCCCCCGCTGTGCGGCGGCAACACGGCCACGGCGCCCTCCTCAGGCCTGGGATCCAACGTCGACAGGGAGGCAGCCGAGCGCAAGGTGCCCAAGGTGGTCATCTTCGGCGGCGCTGTCACGGACGACGAAGCCAAGTCTGTGTCGGAAGCGGTGGCTGTCCTGGCGCCGCAGGTGAAGATGGTCCGCGTCACGAAGGACGATATTTCGGCGGCGGGATCTGCGGGCCCCAACCCGGAGGTTATTGTCAAGGTGCTGAGAGAGAAGTTGGGCAAGCTGATCCAAGGTGGAGAGATCTAAATCCCGGATGGGTCATGCCAAGGCCGAAAGGTGCCCAGTTCCCAAAGGAAGTCCAGGAGGGGTTCGATCATCTGAGGGATGAGGGAGGGAGATAAGAGCTGCAGTGATAGTCTGCTTTTGCTAGGGTTGCTTCGCGAAACCAGACTTTGTTTCCTGGACCGATCATTTGTTGACCTAGATTAAGACACGGTAAGGTGTCTATTGGCTAAAGTGACTAAAGCGACCACGTCTGACATTGTGGTGAAGTATCAACGGCTGGCCCTCGTATGTGATCCGGAACGACGTCGGCGCCGATGCATCGCACTTATTTGTGTTTGACACGGAACAGTACCGAGTCGTGTCGGCTAACAACCTGATATAATTGCCATGATGCATACGTTACGAGCTCAAACTCTTCAGCGGCTTCATCAGAGCCCCCCCCCCCTCCCCACCTCGGTCTTCTCTGCCTATAACCAAAGCACTGTACCCCTGAGCTTCAGCAGCGGATCAGATAAGACAGTCTCTGAGCGTTAGGGGCCAGTTTTTGATGCACCAGGCTTCGTCGAGGGCTGAGTCGACTGCTAAGCAAGTCCAAGTGTGTCGGGTGGAGTGCGGTTACCGTTGAGCATAGTTGTGTAACCTGTGTTGGCTTTTCTTCACGGTTGATTCGTTGTCCTGACTCCTGAGCCAGGTCGATGGTTCCGATCTCTGAATATCCCACGACATACTTCTAGAGCTGGAAGACCGTTGGGGCGACCTCCCCGGTGCTTGTAATGGCGGTTGCGTTGAGGAAGGTTCGGATGGCTGGTGGGACTTGGCTGGTGGTTGTGTGGTGATGGAGACGATGTATGGGAGGTTGGCCGAGGCTATGGAGTCTGAGATGAGGAGGGCTTGCTGTGGGATAGGACGGCATATGTTCTTAACAAAGGTGATGCTGGAGAAGCTGCGAACATTTGGATTGACCGGTTCGGCTACCTAACACTCTCAAGGTCACATATGATGGTGCTGATACGGACAGAGTCTCAAACTTTCAGCGAAGGTTGAGCTTAACCTTTCAGACGGTGTGGATCAACGCAAATACGTGTTAACAGATTACGCTGCAGAGAATTCAAGGGAATCGTCTTGCTCATCATGACATCGCCCTCGCCTGTTTCTAAGCCCTGACTGAAGAACAAGGGGCGTGGTCCAGATGGGTATAGGTACAGACAGCTTAGTAGCCAAGAGAAAGCGACACACTCCCATCCTCCAAATGATCAACATACGATGGCAATGTATGGTGGGCTTCACAGATGAGGTAAGAAGTAGGGACGTCTTCTCCTACCCAAAGGTCAATACAATCGCCGAGCAGGCGACACCCATAGAGATGAGAGGCTATACCTATATCTCTAATTCCCTGCAGGTTCCTATGACCTACGAGTGGTTTAAAGGATAATTGGTAGCGTACTATAGCAGCACCGCAATTCCTGGCACGACACGGCAGCACACAGGGACGCAACAGCGAGGCAATACAGGAACTCCTAGTTTTAGTCGACGAAGAGCTTTTTATCTGTCCCGACACAGCCGCGGATGGTTGTCGGCGCATATACGGTGCGTGTGTGCCGTTTTAGGGTGGCATATAGCTCCCTACTTCCAGGCCGGGCCTGGCTACAGATCCTGGGTCCATTGACTTGAGATAACATACCTAACGGTATAGGTAGTATCATCTCAGAAATAGTTGGCCAAGTCGATGTGGCCGTCGGTGTCGAGTAGCGGGAAGAGATTGAGTGTGCCGAAGGTCTGTTCGGCATCAGCATTGAGAGGCCCATCCATGAACAAGAAATCTGGCGTCCTGGTAACCGTCTCGCTTAAGCCGACAAAGCCCGACTCAAAATCGAAACCGAACCGTGGCGTTTGACTGTTTGCATGTCCTAAGCGCGATTTATCTGGTCTACTGGAAACATCCGGACTCTCGCTCTGGCGAGTCCCTGACGGTGCCTGCTCACGGTTGCCATCGCTGGTTGGGCGGGGCGTATGAGGAACAAGACCGAAGAGCTGGGACGAGCTTTCGGTTCTCCGTTGGCGTTCCAGTATCTCCTTCTTCTCGAGATACTCTAATGCGGTGGCAAGGAGGGACTTGGCGATGAGGGAGTACTGCACAGCGTGTGCATCAGCCTGGGCGAAGTACTCGAGGGCAGCGATGGAGGCACGACAGTGCTTCTCTATGATGCGGCCGAATCCGCCAAGCAAGCCGACACCAAGCACAAGCGATGAGGCAAAAAGCCACGAGCTGGGAGCGGAATAAGCGACCGACTTAGAGAAAAGCAACAACAAGACCACTCACACGATCATCGGTGCGCGCCGTGTCAGCAAGCCCCTCTCGATGAGATCTCTCACCGGCTCCACCATCAATATTGCGGCATCGATACATGCGTCAGCCAGCTTTGACTTGCCGGTCATGAGGCCAGCCCTGTTGTCTGAAGCGAAGCGGCATCCGTCAGACAATCTGTGGTGTAGCTCAACCATGAGAAACGGCCTGGAAACGAGTATGACGGCGTAGTAGTAGGATGAGAGAATCTGGCAAGCACCGTTCACCATCCCGGGCTGGTCCTCGGACGACTTTCCTTCGATGACGTCCTTCAGCCGCTGGAGCCAGCGCGTTGACCACTCGCGGAGCTCACGGGAAATACCTTCGGTGAGCCGTGGGGATATCTTCCGCCGCGAGTAGACCTCCACAACGATGGCTTCGATGATGAGAAAGATCTGGGCGGACGCGTTCAGCAAATCGAACTTCTCACGACCCCCGTCGTCCTGGGCGCTGTACGGTACGGTGCAGTCGACATCCGAAGTCGCTGGCGGCCGGCCCATGGATGTGCTAAGGAACAAGTCCAGCACCCTCAGGCTTTTCCATAGCCGGTCTCTTTGCCGGTGGATGTCGGGGCCAAACCGTACGTTGACAGCTGTCCGGTGGATGCCGATAGAGTAAGCCGCTCGTGCTGCGATGCCAAAGAAAAGAAAAGCGGCATTGATCTGACATGCACCGAGCGAGTAGAAGCTGATGAGAATAAACGCCTGAACACTTGCGACTCCCAAGTCGCCGCTGAGGCTCGCAAAGGCAAGATTCCGGGCGTAGTCGTAGTACAGCTGCGCAATGCTCTCGTCTGACTTCTGGCAACCGATGGCGAGAACAAGGTAATTCACGGCCGAGGACACATCGACAACGCTGTCCCGGGGGCGGATCTGCGCGGCCCAGGCGGCCATGTCATCGGCTAAGCGGGTGGTATTGTCGAACAAGTCGATTAACCCTGCGGTCACGTCGAGGTAGCCGGACACCGATGGGCCGATGGGCACCTTGACTGCCGGCGGCTCGGCTCCGTAGCCTCCAACTGCGGATGTTCGTGAGTAGACATTCTCAAGGGCCGAATAGCCACTCGTCTCAGGGGCGAATGCATGGGCGTCAACGCGCGTTGTAACAAGCCGCCTGACGGTCTGAAAGAAGGATAGGGGCGCACAGTCCCCGATGAAAATCAGCTTCCCCTGCGCGTCGCAAAGTAGCCGCGCCTCCCGAGGGACTTCAGTCTCCTCGTGCTCATGCTCCTCGAGAGCGGCAAAGACTGTGTTCCGGGGCACCTGAGGTTCCGGAGCGGAGGACGGCCCCGTGGATCCAGCAAGAGCGATGGAGACGCCGTGAGTCGTAGAGCCCGCGATTGGGCCTGGGTGGAAGGGGGTTGGCGTTGCATGTTGAGAAAAGGAATTCCGCTCCCGGGACGCGCCGGAGCGTGTTGTGGAAGACGCGGAGGCGCCGTCCTGGACTGATGTCACTTCGGAGCGGGGCCTCGGTCGGCGCCGCTGTGCGGTGTAACGGCAGTTGTCGGGCTGCCGACGTCTCACACAATATCCGCACGGCTGAGCGCCGCTGCATTTGATCTTCCGCAGCTTGCAAAGATCGCACGCATTGGCTACCCGGGTGCGGAGCGATCTCGTTTCCATTTTTATGAAGAGGAACGTTCTTGCAAGTTGCAGGGGAGAAAAGCCGGAGGCTCGGAGAGTTGCGACGTACGGCCCCACCTGCCGAGTTAGCCGGGTGATCCAAATGGGGAAGGCACTCTGATGGCATCGTCGGGGTTTATGAAGGAATGTCTTTTGAAGATCTAAATTGCAGTTGCTTCCTCCGGATGAACTTACCCTGCCGCGTGCTGCGTCTGTATCTAAGGTGGCAGCAGCTTTGACCTGGAATATGTCGCCCCTTCAAGTGCTCCCCATCGGGCCTTGGTTAACAGGTCAACCACCCGTCAGCGTTCCGTCAACATTATACTCGGGACATAATGATGGTGAAAGGCATTAGCATTAAACAGCCATGGTCAGGGATCGTACAGGGAAACCAAGCAGTCCCGTAGCCAAACAATTGTCCACCCGTATTACAAAGATTAGGAAAATGAATATCCGGGCTCAGCCATGCACGAGCGAAAAGGATAGATGACAAGGAACGACAAATCTCTCAGCCCAAGGTCTTAAATAAGTCCTCAGCATATTGCACACAAAGCCCGCCATAGTTCCTCACAGCCTTCATACTGCCCGCGCGATCCATATCCTCGGTATAACTCCTCAGGCACTGCTCCAGCGTCTTACGCGACTTCCTCAGGCTAACCTTCTGTTTATCCTTTGACTCCTTGATAGCAGCAGCCGCCGCGGCGATGCCATCCCTTCCTTTTTTTTGATTCACACGCGCCGGAGGTGTAATGTTGGTGATGCTCGCTTCACTGATCTGCTCGTCTTTGGATTCATCACGCTGATTTTGGGCAGCAGCCTCGATTTGGCTGCTCAACTTGCCCACGTCGGTTGCCACTTTGATGAGCGCGTTGAAGAGAATTTCGTGGCGAATGGCGGCGCGCAAGCCGTCGAGGTCGAGGCGCTCCTGGAGACGCGTGATATGAGCGCGCAGCGATTCGATCTCGTCGGGAGAGTGCTCGTTGAGCTTAGTCTCGATGGCCTTGAGGTGCTTGTTAATGGCTTTCAGGGTTTTGGTACCTGCGTGGTTTCCTCGAGCGGGAATGATCGGGGAGGTTCCCTCGTCAAAGTCGTTCTTGTTGGTGGTGACTTGGGGAGATTCGCCAGCGGCCTTGGTCTCCTCATCCTTGGTCTTTGGCTTCTCCAGTACCTCAGGGGGGTTGTAATCGGATGTTGTCGGGTTCGGGAACGCTTTGAAAGTATAATCGAGGGGAGGAGCGATTTCGCTAAGAGGTGTGAGCTCGCGTCTTGGCTGCTCAGCGAGCTCTCTGTGGCCAGCCCTTGGCCTGGATGGCCCGGCGACAGCTGGGATCCATTCGCGGCCGTTGATGATGGGATATTTAGGCTTCCCTTGGTGGTCCGGCTCGGCTCTCGACTTTCCGGTGTTGGCCTCTGTCTTGGGGATGTTCTGGGCAGGAGCATCACACATCTCAGTGTCTTCGAGATCTTTTTGAGTAGCCGGGCCGGTATCAGAACAAGCCCAATCATCCTGCACGGCGCAGATCGCTGACTCGTTTACACTCTCATCGCAACGCTTCTTTCCACTCTTGGCCCGCTTGGCCCGTTTGGCCCGCTTTGCGGTAGGGGATTGCGCCAACTCCTCGGGCAGGCCCCGCTTGGTCGAAGGGATCAAAGGAGAAGGATCGGAGAAGGGAAATTCCATGATGCAAATTTAAAAGACGTTATATTTCCTGGCGAACCGGATTATTGACTTTCAGGATGACAAGGGCGGTTTTCCGGGAAGCCTTTTTGAAAATGGATGGCTGATAATAGTCGGTGCAAGTAAAGTGGTTACAAAACGAGAGAGACTGTGGGCAGACGTAGATGAGTGCAGAGAAATAATTCTCGCCACTTCACGCACCTAATTTGGAGAAAGGAGGTCTGATCTGGCTGAGAAAGGAGGGCTGATTCGGCTGAGTGACGTGTTGTAAGCGGCATTTGGAAACTTGGAAATCGAAGGAAAAACATGAACCCATACGCGTGGCGACAATCGCCCCGTCACTCGGCTACCACCATGTATGTTTTCGCTTTTGTTTTCAGTTTTGGATTTCAAGAAGATCCGCCAAACGGATGAAGTTATGAGCATAGATTCAGCTATCAGTAAACTTCTGATAGGGATTAGTGAGAAAGAACAATAGTCCAGGATACAGAGGGTATGCGTTGAGCTCGCTTGCAAGTTGCGATATTCTCGTGACCTCCCTATTGCTAGGTCTCGGGAAGCCAGCCAAGACGTGGCAGGATTCAGAAAATCTAGGTGCCTAAGGTAGACAAATGATATGAATCACGTTCAATAGCGGCGCCCTTGGTCGCCAGCATTGCATCTAGAGAATGACTTTGTCCGGCTAGAACTTCAAATAGGTGGTTGGGTTCACCAGTGACACTCTGGGCTCAGTTGTTCATACACATTGCATACCTAGCCAGGATACACCCTTTCCACTGCAACTATGACATACAGAACCTAAACCATGAGAGCTACCTAAGGTAGGCAATCAGTACCCTAGTTTGCCTAGATAGAAAGAGGTATGGTGAGGGAGAATCCACCAACACATGGAGCATTGGAGCACATTGATTGTATTGAAATACCGAGAGTCTATCTTTGTTCATTCCTCCATTGAATCTATTTTGTACCAAAGCAAGCCGTAGTCGCCATATCCCAACGGTTATGTTGATCAAGTACATGTCCAGTACATACCTGGTGTAGCCTTATGGGCTTTCCAAATGTTGATGAGGGTCTAGCGTTAGACGTGCACAGTATGGATTACGGATTAAGTTGAGAAAGCGCTGTTGCTCCTGGTTCAAATCTCTTATCTTCGTCGTCTCTCATTCATTCCATATTACGCCTGTTGTTGGCAGCTTAACAACCCAAGTCAAGTTGTTAGTTAAGCGAGAATTAGCTATGAATAAAATACCTGATTGTGCCCCCTTCCTCTAGCCTTCCTCTGGCCAGGCGAGGCCGAATAAGTGTGAAGCGAAGCTTGGCGCCACCCAAGAGAACAGAGGCATTGACAGCCCTGTTGTAAGCAATGTAAATAAAGGTTCGTCATCGGCAGTAGGGGCTCCCGCTGCCACCTCTTGAACAGGATCTCGGACCTCATCATCACCGCCTTCATAACCAGCCCTAACTCGGTTAAGCAACCCTCCAAGAGAGGACGTGGGCGTGGGGACTTCGTCCTGGCGTGGCTGAAAACGTGCTCCCGTCGAATAGCAGCTTTGCTCTCGGGGGGCCACAGCAATGGCTGACGAAGAAACCGAGGTGTGTGCCGCGTAACTGACGTGTAGCTCTGGGCACGAGACTCTGCACCACACGGGGCCCCATTTTCATTGATGGGAAGTCCTCACACCATCAATATCCGTCGGATGTGGCCCGAAGAACTGCATCGAGATGTTGCAAGCCATGCTCTTCCTCCCCGGCAGGGAGCTGGTTGCCAGCTCCGTCATACCGCCAGGCATTGGTTAGAAAGAGGCCAACCAATATAGCGTCCTCGATACACTCCTTGTCCCTGTCAGAGACGGATCCCATTGCACTATACAACTCGTCATAAAACAGGTCACTGAGCTCTCGATGGTTGGCATGGTAGACATGGTCAGTCCGTCCGCTTTCCCTGTCCAATTTTGGAATCCCGAGCATGTTCTCGACTGCGCCGAGTGACATGCCGAACGGACTAACTTCCGTGCCCGCCCAGTCGCAGACACCCGTCAGTTTGCCTGTGCTCGGGTCGACGTGGATGTTGTTTTCAAGGAGGTCGATGTGGTTGGGCACGAGGGGCCACTCGACGGCCGTGATATACTGGAGGCGTGGGAGGAGCCGATTCAACATGGGGCGAAAGCGCTCCGGGAGTCCCGCTGAGAGTTGTGAGTGCTGAGTCATGTACTTGCAGTGTAACAAACGGCGGTCTGACACGGGAATGGCCTTTGGGGTCTTTTGCCATGCTGAGGCAAAGAATCTGGGTCGGCAGAAGTAAGCTATTCGGAAAGATAAAGATTCTTGTCCTAGTGTTCGCACCAGGAGAGATACCGACCGAGTAAAATCCATTACTGTTTGTTGCAAGAGGAAGCAGCCATTCCGGTATAAACTGTCCCGGGCAAGGTACAAGGAGACCCCTCCCACATTTCGCATCTTGTAGACGAAGAGTTCCCCAAATGTGCCCGAGTCACTATGACATGGCATAAAGCAGTGATAGGCCTTTTCGACGTGTCCGAGGAACTCCAAGTTAAGGACGGCATTGGGTGCACGAAATTGAACAACGTACTCTCCGGCAATGACGGTGTAATTGGTTCCACCCTGGACGGGTGCTGGGATGGCAGGCTGTTCTATGATACGTTCAGCTAATTGGTCGCATTTCTTGCTGCGTCGGACGGCCGTTTGCAGAAAAGAATCTGGATATCTGAGAGGCTGTGAGGGCCGCAATGACGCTCTCCATTGTTGCGGTGGGCCAGTGCACAGAAGCAAGTTGAATGTGCGGCTTATGCTATCAAGATGGAAAAGCTGCAACAAATACCTGTACCAATGGTAACTTTCCCGATCCAACGTGTATGTGCTATCTAACCTGGTTTTGGCAGTCCGTCGCAAAGCTTGTCCACTCCCGCCAACCAGCCAGGGTCGCTGTCTTCGTACAGAGAAAGTCCTCGCTGTACACCAGTTCACCCGACCAGATTGTCAAGATCGCCTGCACTGCCCTCGATATCCCTGTCGATGATAGCCGCCCGACGTTACTTGTCGTCGAAAAATGGGACAGACTGGATGTTCTTGTCTTTGATATTTTCCACGTCGAGTACGACTTCTCCACAGCCCATCTCGAGACCGACTTGCCTGTCATCCTCGTCGACTACGGCAAACGTTATTCCGTCATCAAAGATGCCCGTGCAGGATTTAGGAAGGAGGCAACCGTGGCGTAGCAAAGCACCACAATCTGAACGGCTGGGAACGCAAGCCTCCGTACATCGCTGATCATACAGGACACAATGTTCCGTCATACCGCTACCCCCGAGATACGTCCCTGTTGTGGCGGCGTTCGTCTTAGAGCTCGGTGGGCTTAGGGTCGCTTGACGGCCCTCGTTCAGGTCCTAGGTGTTTAGAATAGGACATATGGTTGTCGGAAGCGTCTCAGACGACATCGCGAAAGTTATCTTGTGGCGGAGCACGTGGAGGGAATTGCATGGTGCTGTGACCTCCGGGCCGGCCAGACAATCGAGCTCATACGGATCAAAGCCCGGGGAGAAGTACTCGGTCACACGCATAAAGAATCTGTCCAATTCTCGGTCTTCATCTGTTTGGTGAGCCATGATCTCGATCCTGACTGCTGACCATCCGTCCGTCGTCGCCAAGGTACTAAAGCCGACAAGCAGCGTCAAGTCGACTGCGCATCGGGAGCGGTGGCACCCATTTACCTTCTCGTGGCGCAGACGCCATCTTGGATCTTCTTCCTTTTCTCAGCTCTCGATTAGCATAATAATTGAGTAGCATTTGCAGCGCCCTCGTGCCTCGCCTACGTGTTGCTCGTCTCTCACACAGACGGTCGCACTGGCGTCAGCGGAGCTCGTAACCGGGAGGGTGCGTTGACGTCACCTGCGGCGTCTCGTAAGCGCGCGACTAGAGGAAATTTGACTTGCACACCTTGCCGAACACGTTAGCGCCGCAAATACAATACGGGAAAGGCCTTCACCCAAGCGCCACACCTAGACAGCTGTATCTTCTTTTTACTCTCCAGTGGTCGATTAGCAATTTAGAACTGGACTTGCAGCGCCTTGAGTCTTGTATTTGTCTAAGTTCGCCACTCACATCCCATGTCCCTCGTTCCATGGGAAGACTTCCGCTAGTGGAACGCCCGTCTTCGTATCCGAAGGAGACAGGGTACGGAGCGAAGAAAAAGAGGGAGGGATAAAGGGAAGAGAAGTCGCGAGTACAGAAAAGGGACGTCGGAGGAAGCTGCTCTTATTTATGCTGCGGGCGCGCTAGGCCGTGCGAGGACGCGAGTCTGATGCGGCGCTATACCCGACCTAGAGGGTCGCTAAACCCGGCGGGCACGACAACATGTTCTGCATTACAGTTGCAGTGGGCGACGTACCACCTTAAGTTCTGTTCTCACGGTTTATGTAGGAGTTCGTATTTACCTATTATTAAGCTTCTGTCAAGCGAATGCCAAGACAAGCGGTGCTGTTTGATACGAGCCCGCTAAGCCATGCCAACGGCGCTCGACTGTCAACTGCCCAATGAGGCACCGTTACATGCGCGCCCAGCACAGCCCCCTCCTGTTCCCAATGAATCGTCCGAGCTGCAGGGGTCTAATACATACCTGTCCCACACTCCCAACAGAAAATCACTAGTAAGCACAGCGTGTTTTCTGTTCATTCCCGCCCTGCAGGACCCTGTCGGCATGTCCCAAGATCTTCCTGAAGCTCAATCCTCCCTGACCAACAACAACCTTACGTCAGTTACAACCTACCAGTACGAGTACACAGGTTGGAACTGCTCTGTTGGCACAACCTGATGAACTGAACAATTCAGAGCTCGGGTCTAGCCCTCGAGCCAACTTTTATCCCCGGCTTCATTCCGTAACATCGATACCGACTGACTTCCCGTTTACGACCAGGGCGAATCCCCGACGAACACCTCCGGCGCGCCCGACATACAAATGCGTTTGGGCCTAGTAGTTTGCAGATAACATGGGCTGGACACTGGCGGCCAAAGCGACGGCGCTGCTGGGCTCGCTGCTCCTTGCGGCGGCCGGCGCAACTGCACAAGGCGCGGGCAAGCTGCAGGTTAATCTTGATTCCAGCGGTGAGTGCATGGATTCTTTTCTTGTTTGGCACGGCTGGAAAGGCGATACAGACCGCTGACACGCAATGTGGCAATGGCAGATGAGATCAAAAATGCCGCGAAGCTTGTTGCGGAAAACCTAATGACATATTACCACGGAGACGAACCCGGCCAGACCCCGGGCATACTCCCGGGGCCGCCGCCGGGCGGTCCATACTACTGGTGGCAGGCCGGCGCCATGTGGGGGACCATCATCGACTACTGGTTCTACACGGGCGACACGACTTACAACGACGAGGCGCTCCGGTCTATGGTGTTCCAGGCCGAGCCACCTGCCAACAGTTACATGCCGCGGAACTGGACCGCCTCACTCGGCAACGATGACCAAGGGTTCTGGGGCATGGCGGCCATGTCCGCTGCTGAGACCAACTTTCAGAATCCGCCCGAGGGCCAACCGCAGTGGCTGGCGCTTGCCCAGGCCGTGTTCAACACTCAGGCCGCCCGGTGGGACACGAACACATGCAACGGTGGCCTGCACTGGCAGATCCCGCACACCAACGGCGGCTACAACTACAAGAACACGATCGCGCAGGTCGTCTTCCTTAACCTTGCTGCCCGCCTGGCCCGCTACACGAAGAACGAGACCTACGCCAAATGGGCTGACACGGCATACGACTGGACCAGGGGTGTCGGCTACATCACGGATGACTGGAACGTGCTGGATGGCGGCCACGAAGAGTACAACTGCACCGACATCAACCCGGTCCAGTTCTCCGCGAACAAAGCCCTACTCATCCACGGCGCCGCCATCATGTACAATTACGTATGCAAACATCCCCCTTCCGAAACCACCAAAACTCCTGCCCCCTTCAATGAAGGTGACTGACCTCGCTGTACAACAGACCAACGGCTCCGACAAATGGAAGACGCGCGTCGAAGGCCTGCTGAACCACACCATCGAGTTCTTCTTCCCCGAGGGCATTATGGTCGAGCGCGCCTGCGAGCTTGAAGACCGGGTGCAATGCAACGTCGACCAGCACTCCTTCAAGGGGTACATGCACCGGTCGCTCGCGACAGTGGCCATCGTGGCGCCCTTCACGCGCGACGCCATCCTCAAGGTGCTGCGCTCCTCGACCGAGGGCGCCGTCTCATCGTGCCTGGACGACGGCACCTGCGGCTTCCGCTGGAACACAGGCTCGTACGACGGCGACGTCGACAAGGGTCCCGCGGGTCAGCAGATGAGCGTGCTCGCCGCGCTCTCCACGCTGCTAATCAATCAGCAAAAAGTGCTGGAGGGCCCGCTGACCAACGACACGGGCGGCACGAGCAAGGGGGATCCGAATGCGGGTATCGACTATAATGAGATAACGCCGCTCGCGCCCATCACCACGGGGGATAGGGCTGGCGCGGGCATTGTGACGGTCGTGGTCCTCACGACGTTGTTGGGCAGCTTGGTGTGGATGGGCATGGGGTGGTCCGAGGGGGCGTAGCGGGCTTCCACATCGTTCCAACTTTTCGTGTAACATGGAGACAGCAATGCGCTGGAAGTGTTAGTTGGATTAGCAGAATCGTTCAGGTCTGGCGTTTGGGTTTAATAGCTTTATGTCTCTGTTTCGGTAATCTAATGTTTCGGGTCCATCCTGACTCGTCATTCCATGCTATCTGTCTGCCTGGCATCACCGATCCCTGTTCGGTTCATCTCAATGGTGGGCTCGCTAACTAATGGAAACGGTAGTGGTCGAAGTCAGATATGATACACGCCATCAGCATCCGCTTGGTGGAATCGCTGTGTCAGACATCGAGATCTTCCCCCACATCCCTCACTGCTGTTTCCGTCATACTGTTCCGACGTCTTCGAAGACCCACTCCTTCGCCGAGACGATTGGTAGCCTATTTAGGGGTAAACCTAGGGATCATATAGATTTCGTAACATCAGCTTCCGGATGTTATTCAGCTTGCCAGAGGGAGCTACACCAAGCACGTTTGGTAGCTTCGTAACACCTATTATCAACTATTACTATCACCAGTACGAAAGAACGGGCATCGTCCAGCCTTCCAAACTCCAAGACCCTCCTTCCGGGGTATCGTGCCGCCATAGGACCGCATGAGATGTGCCAACGAAGATATGCTCCACCACCTAAACCTTTTTATAACAGACCGCAATGGGGCTAAATAGTCCCTTGACTCCCTTCGTTCTATCGCTCACGTCTTGTAGACCTCACAACATTGTTGGCCTGGTACGGTCTGGAGAATTCGTCGTAGGGACGACGCGCTCTTGTAGTAATGGCGTCGATATCCCTGTCCGAAGGGAAAGAGAAACTGGGCGCCATCTTGACATCGATGACAAGGAATCTTAGGACGAAACATGGTGACCACCGGCGAAAGCTCCCATCCATTCGGCCTGAGCCCTGGTAATGGCAGCGTTCGGCTGCGGCTACGACATGGTAGTTGTTGCGAGTGGGAAAATGAAACTGAAACTAGGACCTGACCGGGAATTGATCGTAAGAGATTCTTCCAAAGGACTATACCACGTCTACGAGTTGGGCAAAGTGTTCTTGAAGAGTGAAGAGATATGATACAAGAGGGAATGAACTACAGAGAAACTCTGGAAGGGGCGAAGAAACACAAGAAGAAATTGTAGAGGGAAATTACCAGTACTAGTAGGCAATAAGAAGATAGAGTCGAAGAATAAGGAAGGGACTACCAAAGTTAGAGGGAGGAGGCAAAACCTGCTTTAATACCAAACTCCAAGAATTGGCGAAAGCTGGCGAGACTTGCTCAAACAATCAAGTATTCCCCTCCCTGAATTAGGCAATTCTCTCCCTATTTTCCTTTTCTACTCGAAGAGACGTTCTTCGTCACTGTCGTGCTTTAGCTCTGACTCCGTGGAAATTCCCCTGTCTGAAGGAAATTCCGAACCAGGTTCGCCAGTAAAGCTCTATATATAGGGAGGCTCGGTAGGTTCGGATATGGCACCGAGGTCGAGTTGTGACGCGATGTGAGCGGCATGAGGGAAAATGACGAGCCGGGCAAATGGCCTAAGGTGCATGAAATGGCGCTAGGCGGCGGGTTGACTGCCAGCTGAGTAGGACCGCGTGGTAAGCAGAGAGACCACCTATGCCTGGGTATCTGCGACGGTGTAAGGGTTCACCATCCCCCAGGGCGAGGCGGATGAGTGGGATGGTAGGGCATCAATGGGTGTATACTCCTGGACCTCCTTATAGCAGTGGATGATCCGATTGGTAGTTTCCCGCAGTAAATGAGAAGGGAGTTGGAAGAAACTCATGTAGCGTGCATCTCCCTGTGGAGCGGCAGCATTGAGCATATCTTGTAGCTCCTCAAGCTTGTCCCTGTTCATGATCATCTCCGTGCAAATATTGGCGGCGATGTCGTCAATCTGCTTCTCGCGGTGGTTCCTCATGAGTTCGTGAAGCCGCTCCGTCATGACGTGGGGATTCCAATATCTGCATTATGCCGTGATCACTGATAAATAAACGTAAGAAGTGAAGGACAGGTGTGAGCTCAAGCCCGGCATCTATCCAATAGTAGTACTAGAAGAACCCAGATGGAACAACCAACGCATCCACAAAGGGTCGCCATCACCATCCACATCAGCGTCCTCGCCATGACAGCCCTAATCGTCGCTGGGCATCGTGCCTAAGTCGGCTTCTCTCTCAAGTGTTAGTGGTACATAGACTCCGGACAGCAGGGTCATCGGATAGCATATGCCCGTCTGAACCAAGCATTTTTACTGTTCGGATGACATATGCCCATCTGAACTTCCCGCCCATCCGAACAGCTACGCAGCGTCTGGCGCAGCGGCGAGTGCAGCGGCGAGTGCAGCGGTTAGTAACAGCGACGGGGTGCAGCAATAGGGTGTGCAGATCATCACAAAGGTGAACTGCAGCTGTGAATGAGGGTCCTATTCAGATTTCTAGTATATAGCTTATATACCAGTTGACTGTCTGAATATCACATGTTCCAATCCATCCCGCAGGAAACCGAGTACTCCCGGGAGGTCATGGAGGTGGATGTAAGCGTAGTTGGACACCGTAGTTAAAGCTCCCTGCAGGCGTTGCACCTGCTCGTCGAGATAGTGGACACGGCCGTGAACCGCAGCGACAAGGCAATGGACCTCAGCAACGTGGCCACGAGCCTCGGCCACACCCTCTGCAATCTCCCGCCTGGCCTGTGAGAGCCTGAGATGCGTGAGGGCCCCCTGGGCCACCAAGGCGCGGCGGTCCTCCTCACTTCCTCGCTCCAGCTCCTCGATTCTGCGCTGGCTCTCCTTCTGCTCTCGCTCCAGCTTTTCGATCCTGCGCTGATCCTCCTCCCTAGCCCGCTGCAGCTCGCGGATCATATCCATCATGGCATTGCTGTTGGGCGAGGCATCGGCGGGCGCCGTGGCCTGCTCGGCGGCGATGGCGTTGTTGCTATTATTGCCCATATTGGGCTTGGTAGACGACTCGTAGAAGGGCATCGCACTACTAGTTGGCCAACTGTTAGTTCATAACCTTCACCCAGCCAGAGATCGGTGAAGAACTGGCGGCCGACTTACAGATCGGTGATGGCTCCAGGACGGTCTTAAGACGGGTTGATGGTCTCGGAGTAATACTGGACGCAGAAGCCGTGCATCACGCCAGTTCCTAGGACCTGGAGCCGAGGAGGAGTCGGGGTATCTCGCAGGTTGAGGGACCCCTGCTGGCGGTGATATGGGGAGGGGAAGGGGAGGTGGGGGGAGGTCGAGATCTACTGGGATGGCTGAGCGACGTAGACGGCGGTTGATGCGGGCTGGGCGGGCTGCTGCTTGTCTCGCAAGCTATGCCGCAGCATACGTGGTGGCAGATATGGGAGATAGCCTGGCGCTGGATTGTGACTCGGTCAATATACCGATCTATGTATAGCCAAGGAGTCTTGCCTCCTGGGGTATGGAGAGGTGCGGTTGAAAGGAGCGAAGAGGAGGGGGATCTGGTGTGAGGAAGAGGATTTTATACTTTGGCCGGCCTTCTCAGGCGATGGGGTTCCGGAACGGAGCGGAAAGGTTTTGTGCGGAGGAGAATATGGAACGAGGGGAGTAAATAGGAGAACAAGGTGCCAGTCAGGGCTCCGGAGGTGGAATATGGCACGTCTACCCGTTCAGACTACTTGAATAGTGAGCTGCTGGACCGGAGCGGAACGGATTTGTGCAGAGGAGAATGGTGGACGAAGAGGCTGGATAATAGCAGAGGAAAGTTCCGGTCAGGGTAGGTTCATACACTCAACGTTCTACACCTTCTTACCCACGTCGACATCGTAGAAGGAGCGAATTTTCATAGCAAAGCGCCCTATTTGCCGCCTGACCCAGACTGGACCGGGGTGACAGGTCCTGCCTTCCTGGAGCCTGCCCTGATGGTGTGATTCGGAATGGTGCAAATCAGTCCTAGGTAAAACAGCCGCCTTCCCATTCAGCCAACAGCCTGCTCATACCTCTCGTGGCCCATCTTTCACCTTGGAATCTCTGAATTCCTTTTGTGCTCTATACACTCTTGATTCTTACGTGGAGAAACACCTCGAAACCGGGCGGCTAGATCCAGGTTCAGAAGCAATCACCCGGAATCGCGATCACCGGTATCTCTCCAACTGACGCCAGCACCATCAAGTCCAAACAAAAAGATGGAAGTGGAAAAAGAGTTACACCCTTTACCACCCGCGCATGTCTGGTGTCTGACAAACAGGTAAACAAAGAAGTTCAAAGGTGGGATGAAATTCAGTCTTTGTACTTTAAGGGATATTCGATGTGTCGTTGACATGTCATTGATGTATAGATCGGACTGACAAATCTCAAAAACAGGGCGGCCTTCCCTAGATTCAAAGGATGTTATCTAGGAGCACCTATACTCAACTGCCTAGAGGCGTCCTCAGAAACAGGCACGTTGTCAGGTGGGAATAACACCCCGTATACCGAACTCGGAGTCGATTGCACATTCAACCGAACAATAAAGCGGCGCGATGTCGTCTATCGGATATTGATTCCTGAAAGAGACTTGAAGGCTCACACCCAGCGCCGGGAAACGGCTAGCTCTCGAAGAAGCGGAAGACTCCACGTCCTCGGCAAAGCAGCGACCTCGAGCTCTCAAGTGGGCGGACGAATTCAACACCATCGTTTTGATGATCAGAGGATTTTGCATCCAACACCTGCGCCAGCTCCGGCCGATTGAAGGAGATCTCAAGGCACACATGCAGAAGCAAGCTGATGGCTAAGGTACCTTTGGGAGCTTCATTTGCGATATCACTGCAAATGACCAGAAGACCAGCCACGAGGAATATGCCCTACGCCTGACTATTTGCTCAATAGTCCACCTGGCACGTAGTTCATCCAGCACCCAGTCTTTCACTACGTTTCTACGGCCATGATGAACGTGCGGGCCCCAGTAGGAGCACATTGTGCTGGCGTTCGCAAGATCTCCCGTCATCACCAACATCGTCAGGGAGCTCACTCTTCGCGACCTGACGGTCGATGAACAGGCGCGTCTGGCCGAGTGCTACGTGCACATTTACTACAGATTACTCTACCGACTACGGCGAGAAGCTGCAGACGATTGAGAGATCGAGTTGGAGGCGATTGACGGTGTGTAGAACGGAACGATCCGTCCCCCTAATATCGTGTGCTTGTCACTGACTAGTATTTCTCATATATAGCGTCCAAGCCACATGAGAGGCAGGGTCTTGTTGACCGCCCTGCGAAGCTGATGTCATCGAGAGCGGCGACGCAGCTAAATTCCGATCGCACAAGGTCACTTACCACGCCAGTCGCCTGAAGGAGATCCTCGATGTCTTCCTCCCCAATTCAATTCCCATGGAGTTTCTAGGATGCAAGAACCATACGCGGTCGTTGACCGATGGGCGAAACTGACTAAAGGTATCTGATATAATCAGGGACTCGATCCGGCTGCCCCGTGAAGGCTCCTGAACAAGACAGGGTCAGCAACAGATCGGAAACACCAGCGCAGAGCGCGGCAGCATCTGAGACCCTAGAATATTTCGGGAAAACTCACCGTCCAAGGATTGCGCAGGATTCTCAAACTCGGACGCGTTGCCCTCGGAGAAGACTTCCCGGAGATCACTATCCTCAAGCATTTCCTCCGCAAGCACGAGATTGAGGACATCTACGGCAAGAGGGCCAGATGGAAATCCGGATAGGAACCATTTCAGGAGCTTTGTATATGGGAGACCGTACATACGCCGCGGTTTACGGTATGTCCTATTCTCCAGCTTGTCTAAAATACTTTAATCATAGTGTTAACGTATCTTATAAGCGAGCGGGACATATAAGCGAGCGGGACACTAAGTTCTTGGCACGACGCGTCCTTCTTCATCCACCTCCAACAACGCGTTTTTCCTACAACTAAAGATGTCTTCCGCTTCAAAGGAAGCTAAGGTAACCTTGGCCCTCAAAGCTCTTGAAAATGATACGAAACTAAGCCTCCGAGCCGCGGCCAAGCTCTATAACGTGCCAGTTTCAACCCTCGGCTACCGACGTACCGGCCGGCCTATACGACGCGATCTTCCAGCCAACTCACGGAAGCTTACCGATCTAGAAGAGAAGGCTATAGTCCAGTATATAACTGAGCTATCTGAGCGAGCTTTTCCACCAAGGCTACGTAGTGTGGAAGATATGGCCAACCAACTGCTACGCGTATGCAATGCGCCCCCTGTTGGCAAGCTCTGGGCTCACAACTTCGTTAAACGCCAGCCCGCTCTCCGTACGCGTTGGTCACGTCGATACGACTACCAGAGGGCCAAGTGCGAGGACCCAGAGGTTATTGGCGAGTGGTTCGCGCTCGTACAGAATGTCAAGGCCAAGTACGGCATTGTGGATGACGATATCTATAACTTCGACGAGACTGGGTTTATAATGGGTATCATCTTCCCAGGCATGGTAGTTACAACCTCTGATGGCCGTAGCAAGGCAAAGCTGGCCCAGCCTGGTAACCGCGAGTGGGCTACGGTAATCCAGGGAGTCAATGCCCTCGGCTGGGCTATCCCACCCTTCATCATCTTGGCCGCGCAATACCACCTCGCCAACTGGTATCAAGAGTGCAACCTCCCGGCCGACTGGCGTATCGCGACCACCGAGAACGGCTGGACCACCAATGCCGTAGGCCTCGATTGGATCAAGCACTTTGACTTCCATACAGCACCCCGTACAAAGGGCAAATATCGGTTATTGATCATCGACGGCCATGAGAGCCACCACTCGACCGAATTCGAGCTCTACTGCCAGGAGCATCACATCATCACACTCTGTATGCCTCCGCATTCCTCCCACCTCCTCCAGCCACTCGATGTTGGCTGCTTTGGGCCGCTAAAGCAGGCGTACGGTCGCCAGGTCGAGGACTTGATACGCATGCATATCAACCACATAAGCAAGCTCGAGTTCCTCTATGCCTTCCGCGAGGCCTTCTTCGCCTCTATGACGGAGAAGAATATACAGGGTGGCTTTACAGGTGCTGGCCTTATGCCGTACGATCCAGAGAGGGTACTTTCTAAGCTGGATATCAAGCTTCGTACACCAACACCCCCAACCTCACGGCCTAGCACTGCACAGTCTTGGGTCTTCCAGACACCACACAACTCCCGGGAAGCCAATGCGCAGTCTACACTCATCAAGACTCGTATTGCCAACCATCAAAATAGCTCCCCAACCTCGATGTTGGCTGCTGTAGACCAGTTGGCCAAGGGTACAATGGCTATAATGCACCAGATGGCTCTTCTTCGCGCCGAGGTCTCTTCGCTCCGTAAGGCCAACGAGGCACTCAGCAAGCGCCGGAGAGCCAAAAGAACACGCGTGCAGCTTGGAGGATCGCTTGCGGTACAAGATGCAAAGGATCTACTGGACCAGAAGGCTGTGGTTGGGGAGATGGCGCAAGAAAAGGAGCCGGATAGTGGTGGTGCAGGGGGGCTCGTACGAAGGTTCGGTGCTGTGGTGTGTGCGGCAAGCCTGGCCATAATGCCCGTACGTGCCAGGAGGTTGTAGAAGGGTCTGATTCAGCTGTTTCTGATGTAATTGTAGTTGGTTAATGGTCTTATTGTATTGCAATTGAGGATGGTTGTTGTAGAGTGGTGGAGAGTGTCCCGCTCGCTTATATGTCCCGCTCGCTTATATGTCCCGCTCGCTTATATGTCCCGCTCGCTTATAAGATACGTTAACCATTAGCAGAGGCTGCCGAAGAAATAGCAGCGACTTATCAACGAGAGCGGCATCACGGAAAAGGACACACGCGGGGACATCCTCACTGGATTCGAAGACCCATAAGCAGCAGGCACCGATCGACAATTGGTTTTGCCGTCACACCCTGACCTTCCATGACCCAGTCTCTGGACCATCTTCTCCTCTGGATCAAATGGATCCGAACTGTCCTTGATGGTGCCTCAGCACATGTTCGATGTAAACGCCCGGTTATCTCGTCTGAAAATTGCGAGGCCCCAGACAATCAGGCCGACCTCCACATGCCTCCGCGGGAGCTTGTCCGTATCACGTAATTTGTCGGCGAGGACGTCCATAGACTCTTGTCGACGTCCTGACACCCTACAAAAAATAAAAGAAAGGCTTGATTTGGAAAACGCTATGGAAGTCCGAGCAAAGGAAGAACAAGAACACAGCCCGACCAGTGAGCTCCTCTACAGCATCAGTCACAGAGCAATCCGGTGTTGAACTTAGGGGGTCACACAGGTTGTATTGCTTTCTTGAGGAGCCTGAGACTCTGGGGGACATTGCTTCGGTCTGTACATGGAGAGCCTGTTTCTCAGTCTTCTGCCCCTGTTCCTACTGTACCGGTACTTCCAGTAACATGCCTAGCTTGTGGTCTCCACCCCTGATTTCAGCACCCGGAAAGATAAACCAGGAGAACAGCACAAAAGCTACCGGGTGGTATTCCCTCTTCCTCCTCACGTACTTGATCCTCGGATTGTAACAACGCAGAGTCCGACAAGGAGAACACTTTTACCAAAACTCCGCCGGGGTCATTCGCAATACCGAAAGATCCCACTCTTACCCTTACCAACTCAATGGAAATTCCCCTGCCACTGCCAACATACCACTAGAAGGGTCGCCTCAAGCAGATGCTCGCCGTCTTCCTTCCTCATGACAAAAGCCCAAAGTCGCGAAGGATGCGGTTTACGACATCTCGGTCATAGCGAGCACGATGCGGGATATGTCGGCGAAAGTGTTGCAACCCCCCTTCACATTTACCTTCATCTTCAACAACGTCAATGCACAATTCGTCAGCGAGGTGCACCACGCGCTGGATTGCATTACTGAGGCCCGCCAACTCCAGAATTGGCATGTCCGCCTAAAGCCAGCATCACTGTGCCTGTCCAGTTAAGATCAGGTCACTGCTCGCAGTCTGGCTGTAGACGGTGCCGTCGTCTCCGGCTCAGCTTTGTTGGAGTAGGCAGGGCGCGCAATGAGCACAAAAAGCAAGATAAAAAAATAAAAAAGAAAGTTAAAACCAAAAAAGGAAAAATACAAGAAAGAACCTAAAGCAAAACAAAGAGGAAAGGCCGGACACCAAACTAGGTACCCCTGGTTCTCGAGAACGAGGCGACTGTCGTTGCTTCCAATCAGCCTGCCTCCGGAGCGCAGCCAGCAGATTCTGATGATGGAGGAGCAGCTCGAATGGGGCCAGGACCGCTATCTTGCTCACTTTGGAATCGCGTCGGAAGTGGTGACTTTGAGGTTCTAACGGTGAAGCCGCGGCCCGTGTCGATCATGGAGAATTCGAGCATGGCCTCGTCCCGAGCAACGCATCAGGGACCCAGCCGCAGTCATCCAAGCCCGAGTCGTAGAGCCAACCTCGACTCGCGACCCCAAGCTTTCTGGACGAGCCAAACGCAGTCAGCCCACGCCACACATGCACGTCCGCGGGACGACAACTCGGCTTCGCATCGTCAACGCCGGCTGCAGTTCCACCCTCCTGCCTGACGATCTTGCATCTGTCCAGTATTCTCTGACCCCTGGCGCCCGGGGCTTGCCCCCAGAGTGAGTGCTGGAAACACAGCCCGGACTCCTCAACAGCCAGTCGTGGACGAGCTAGTGCACATCTTCCAGCTACCGGATATGGTTCCCCATGGAGGCTACCGCAGACGAGCCCGACCCTGCTGCAGATGAAATGTCTGACCCAGAGACTTCCGGAGATACAGCCACGGGTTCCTGCCTGGCTGCCGGCCGACGAGAGGCTGGCATGCAAGGCGTGGCCCTCTTCAGCTACGGCCGCCGCCAGCTTGAACTTGCCCGCTCTGCGATTAACTAATCAACCCCGAGAATTCCACCAGACTAGCGCTAAAGGAAAGGGCGCTTCGGTCAGATCCAGGCCGTCTTCTTTGGCTCATCGCCAACGAGTGAAGTTCCAGGTCGCATACCGGCTGAAACCAGTGCCCCATAGCCGAGCGCTGGTGAGCTGCAGCATACCGGGAGGAAGAGGGGCCTGGGTCCCGGGAAAAGGTCTGATGACAAGTTGCAGCGGGATTCCATTAGGCTCAACTGCGACCGACCTGGGTGGAGATTGAGGAGGAAGATTGGTGGGATGCGATTTCATTAGGCGCGTTTGTAATCATGGTTTGTTTCGTTCCACTGCCACAGAATTCATCCCTGAGGAGGTACGCAGCTTAGAGCCCTGCGTCGTGGACCCAGTCGTGGACCCAGTCGAGGCCGTTTCTGGAACGACTTCTTCGAGCAGATGGATGCCGTCTGAGCCATACCTGAAAAGGAGAGGTGGAAGGGGAGGAAGAGAAAGAAGTCAGATGAATAAGGTACTGTACTTAGCTATTAGATTTCGTTCCGCCATAGAGCTCGTATACGGTCTGGTCAGACGGAGGCAAGGTAACAGGCATGGAAGATGTGTGTATTAAAGTAAGATCTCGATGTGCGCAGCCAAGCTAGAGACGATGGCTATATGTGGGAGGGCCTTCAAGCTGTACTCACATGGTAAGACCACCAAGGTCTGTGTCCGGCAGAGCTTTAGTTTGTGGGGTTGCCAACCGGATTTTCTGGACTCGTGGGCGGTGGCTGGTAGTGGTGGTGACTCTGGCGAGAGTGGGCCGGAAGGTTTGTTTATTTGAGCACGGCAGATCTATTCAAACAATGGGATTTGCATTTACAGAAGTCACTCAATGGTTCTTATTACTGTCAGCTGATTCTTTCAACATCACAACATCAGAGAGGCGGTTGCTGAGCGTGGTAGCTCCATGGCGTTTAGTTTGATGTTACGTCTGCTGGTTGCATCGTCTTATTCAACTTGCTGACCCCATGGCGACTGCTTGTCTTTGATTGCTGAAGCATGTCATGGTGTTTTTCAGATGATTCGCCAAGGGAGCATGGTCATGTTTACATTGCTCAGGAGTCAAGGGGGCAGGCTTAGTAGGGGAAACTAGACCGTACGGAAAACCGTGCAAACGGCCGCTTGATACTGTGTAGAGCTCTGCCCAGAAATCGGAAGCACATGCGGCTCGCCGGTTCCTGCCTCCACAGATGCCGCAAACCCGACGTCTGCCGTCTCTGCCTCAACGAAGCCGCCCGAATCAACACGGACATACCACTCCCCATGCAGAGCCCGAGGTGACGTGGCGAAGATGGCTTCCACGGCAAACAGCAAGGCCGACCCTTGGGACAGGGAGACCAAGGTGAAGTTCGAAAGGTGAGTTGCCGTCCGCTGCTGTCCGCGTTTGCGCCTTTCTCTGCGCCTCTCGCCCTGCTGACCTTCTCTGCGTCAAATAGCAAAGACAGAAGCGAATTCCTCGACCCTTGCCAGCAAGCTGCCGCGCGGAGTATCCGGTGCTTGCATCGCAACGACGGAGACCGGACCATGTGCACGGATTACTTCCAGTCAGTGATAGCTTTGGTGTGGGAACCTTGGCCTGGCATAACATAAGAACTAACGCCATGGCTTTTCAGGGCGTACAGGGACTGCAAGAAGGCTTGGGTATGGGATTTGCAGTTCCTTCCTTGCCGCGTGAGGAGCTATTACTGACTTGCGTTGGCATTATGGACAGATCGAGAAGCGGAAGACGGAGAAACGGGGTTGAGTTTATGATACCCATCCGTCATCGTTGGGAATGTGCAAGCAGAGCACTTCCGTCTCGGTGAGCCTAGGTTTCCGTCTAACAGGGCAGGAAGAGAGAACCTGATTGTAGAACTGATGTACAATTCCATGTAAAACATTCTCTTTTTCGGTTACCACGGCAGAGCCTTGGGGTACGGAGAGAGAAGGTACCATCATGACCGGAACATGTTCGAGGCTCATCGGGCCATGAGGTCACTGGGAAGGCAAGCAGGATGCTCCTCACGCTGGCAGGATATTGATGGTGGATCTCCTCCGCGTAAGGTAGAGGGTACGGAATACCTTCCTTACCGAAGGTGGGGAGCTGTTGTGCACGGACCATCAAATCACCCCGCCAAAGCTCCAAAGTGGCAGCGTGAACTGGTGCAATACTTTCCTCAGCATCTCACCGACTCTAGACGGCAGCTGCTAGCGGCGAGAACATAGGAGGTCGAGGAACTGCAGATAAAGTGCCATAGAAGCCCCTCATCTGCTGCTCCCTGACGGTTCGGGAGCGTAGAGGAACAGGGTGTACAACTGTATTTGCAGGACTGGTCCCCTCCTTCGTCTTTGGCCCTCCCCCGCGTTCACCTACGTTGGGTAATCGCCTGTGGTTTGCTGTGCTATTTTATGCCTTGCACAAGACGCAAATCCGATCCTTACCCTTTGATGCACAGCTGGGTCGTCCCGCCATGCCTTCATACAGATTTGGCCGCCCGGCCCTCAGAGCGAGTGTCGACGTGCAGTTGCAGACGGCCTTCAGCGATGGAAACTGGAATGCGGTCATCCGCCTTGCTGCAAAGCGGGCCGCTACCCTCAAGGATCCCTATTATGAGGTGGGTGCAGCCTTCCTCACATAGGAATTCGGACAAGTATACTGAATTCTTGGTTGCAGGTGATCAAGATGTGTGCGGAGGCTCAGCTCGATGGCACCGCTGAAAAGGTTGCCATGCTGGCTGCCATTGATGAGCTTGTCAAGAACAAGAAAACGCCGGATATCGACACCATAGAGCTTTATGAGTGGGCATGTCGAGACTTCTTCGACTACGAGGTCGAATATGCCGACACCCTGGGCCCCTTGAGGGTCCGCTGGGCCAAGGCCAACCCCAACAGCCCCCTGGCCATGCAGTGTCTCCAAGCCTGTCTAGAGCGATGGGATCTCGTGAGCGCACAGCAGGTCTGTCATCTTCGACCGGGATTTTCACCGCTCTCTAGCGCTAACCCCCCGGACTAGATCGCTACAACCCTGGACAAGACCTACGCCAACCTCGCCGACCGGCGGTACATGTTCTGGAACATCACGCTTACCTTCCTCCTTTCAGTGTGTTTGTTATTTCCTCATGCATCTCCTCGCCGGCGACTGACATGGACAGATCAGCCCCCAGTGCACTGATGCGAGCCGCAAGGTCTACAGCCTGTTGGCACTTAGACAGCTCGAACGGGCTGCAGATGTTACAGAGAATGTAATCAGATTGCTTCCACCAGCACACCTAAAGTAAAGCTAACAGTTGCAGTCATCCAAGTTGGGGCCCACAGACAGGGGACTCCTGACCGAGGAGGAGATTTCCCTCTATTACCGAGTTCTCTTGAGTCATGGGACGAAGGAGGAGTATATCTCTCGGCTGCGGAGTTCCAAACTCGGAGCCATCGGCCAGCTCAAGGAAGGCCGCAAGCTTTTATTTTACGAGAGCCTGAATGCCTTGGAGGGCTGGGCCGAGTGGGATTTCATCTATAACATGTGCCGCGAGGCAATGAGCTTCGGATTGGAGGGGGCTGCCTCGCCTTTCCTAGTCTGTGACTTGCAGATATGGAAAAGGTTTGCGTTAGCGGCTAGCAAAACGGCAGACTCGGAAGCGTAAGCCTGCTTGAGACGTCTTGAGCTTTCACGCGTACTTACCAGTATTTTCAGGGCTCTCGCTGAGGTCCAGACTATCTTGAAGAAATACATCGACATCAAGGACAAAGCAAGCGAGATGTATAAGAAGAACCTCAGCTTGGCGCTTCTCGAGACAACTTTCCGGCTACCCGCGACAGCATTATATCCGGGCCACGACAACGCAGGCTTATCACCGAGGGTGATCCAAATTGGTTTGTTCTTGGACCAATACTTTGAGAGGCTGTCCGCTTTTGACGATATCAAGGGCTATGTGGCGGACCTGGGGTTCGAAGAGGCGAAGACTCTCCTGGAGGAGGTAATACCCAAGATCCTCGACGAGGTATGATCTGTTACTTGATGCCGCCATCAACGATGCGATTACTGATGGTGGAGTGTTAGACCGCCGACAAAGCACGGAAGGTTGTGCTCAAAGTTCTGGACTGCAAGCTCCGATATCTTCTCTCCACATGCCCGCAGACACTCTCAGCCCAGCCAAGCGTCACGGACGGCGAAACCAAGCCTAAGCCGTTCGAGTGTCGGCTATGCAACAACCCTACTTCGCTTCCATGCGAGCCCTGCCTGAGGAAGCTCACAACCGAAGCATCAAGCGCGTACAAGCAAATAACGGGCGACCAGGAAATCTTAAACTCCCTTCCCCGCATGGATCGAGATCCTCGCCTAGACCTCGCCCTCGTCATGGGGAACTCTCTATTGAAGCTTTCCGGGCTGCGGCCGCGCACTTCGGATCAGGGGCAGTCGTTGTGGCACCTTGTTGAGCCCGGCCCGTTTCTACAGGCCGTTCTCCTTCTCGACACCCAACTGCGAGTGACACCCGGCGACACCCAGCTCCGGATGTTGCTCGTCCAACTATACTTGCTGCTTGGCTGTGCCTCGTACGCGTACCAGCTGTGGACTCCGCTCGACGTCAAGCGGACGATTCAGGATTCTCTCAGCCCCTTGTTCTTCGATAGAATATCCACTCTCTCCCCTGGGCTGTTCCGGGGAACACGTCCGTTGATGGAGCCGTTGCGAAGTTTCTACAACCACAGCCTGATCGACAGGTCGCCGGTGCGCATCTGGGATGCCTTCGCTGCCGGCAGCTACACTAGCATCCTCGACATGGTTGAGTTTGACGGCAATCTCCGAAGGAGCTGTACGTTGATGACGACATTAGTGGAGGAGCGGCGGGCGATCAGGTGCTATGGCGGGAAGGTCGATTGTGAGATTGAGGAGCATCCACTTGCTGGTATGCCACCCTCTCGCTCCGTTGTTGATTGCTCCTGCTGACAACCTGAAGAAAACATCGATGACAGCACAACACTCGTTGCCCAAACAGACTACGGGCCGTTTGCAAATCTTGAGAGCCTCCACGGCCCACCAATCCACGAGTACCTCCGCCTCGGTCCAGGACTTTCTGTAAGTCTTCACACATACCCTCTCTTCTCTTCCCGACCTAGCTCGCTAACATGCCGCTAGAACGAGCGTTCGCACCTAGCCTTCCTCTCCGAGCAATACATCGACCTTCTGTCTTACAAGCCTCCCAAAGACTATCGGCCCTCCAAAACCAACGAGGTCGCGCTCCGTGACCGCGAGTACACTCTCGAGACGCTCTCCCGTCTGAGCAACTCCCTGGCCGACTTCCTGCACAAACCCACGACCCCTTCACGTCTCACGGCGCCAGAGTCGACATATTACACCGTCCTGTCCCTCCTCTCCGCCGCGCTGCTCATTGCCCTCTCCACACCGCGCAGCGAGCCAGTTCCCGACACCCTCTCCCTCCTCACGTCATCCATAAAGTCCGCCTTTGGCTCCCTCCGCACAAGCTTCTTTTCTTCCCCTCCGCAACCAACACAACGCGTCCCGCCGGCCTGCCAATCCCTCGCCGACATGCACACTCTCTCCCACGTGCGCGAGACAGCGCTCGCCATCAAGCACAGCGCCGCGTTTGTGCTCGCGTTCCATGAGAAAGAGCTCTCGAGAGACAGAAGCGGACGGTCCGGGCTGCACAAGGACGTCGTTGCGGAGATGAAGGCGTTGAACGAGCTTGCGGGGCGGGCGCTCGTTGAGGTGAAGGGCCATGTGCTCAAGCTGAAGGAGGCGTTGGGCGAGGGGGGTTGGTTGGATCGCTTGTTGGATTTGGTGTTTGGATCTGATGAGGAACCACATGGAGGGGAGGAGAAGGGGAAGGAGGGTGAAGTGACGCGGGCAGTGAGTGAGGTTGTTGGCGGGAGGGCGGCGGCCGAGGAGTGGGCCGGGAAGGTCATTGAAAGTTGGCGGGAGGGCGTCAAGGGGTGGGGGATGGTCAGGATGGAGTGAGGTGCTGTTTTGAGTTGAGTTGTTTCACCTACTTGGAAGAGGCGGTGGGCAGTGCTGGGGTAATGGTGAGGCGAGACAGCAAATCATGTGGATGATGGGACCAAATCTGATATATCGAACACATGCAATGCTGGCTGCCTCATGACAACCTGTCCACATGCTACGTGCCACATTTCGCTCGCTATGCCAACTTGACAGAGGTATCATCGCATGTCCAAATCCAGATAACAGATAAACCGAACCAAAACTCCCCTGTATCACATCTCCAGCTCAAGTCCTCCCTACCTGGTATCCCCCATTCTACCCCAAGATCGGCCGCTAACGGGCGAACGCCCCTCCCTGTGCTGAAGAAGAACTCCGCCTCCGCGCCTTCCTCGCCAGCACCTCCCGCCTCTCCTCCTGCAGCGTAACCCACACCCAGAACCAGCTCATGGTCTCGACAAACATGAAGGCGAAGAAGACCCTGTTCTTGAGCGCGTCACCGCCCCAGCTGGAGGGCACATAACCGCTTCGTTTATGATGGACCAAGGGGCGGCTGGTGAACGATCGCGAGGATGACGACGAATTGTCCGGGCCGTCGCTGTAGAAGAGGGGCGACGAGGCGCTGAAGAGGAAGGAGTACAGCGAGAAAAGAAAGGAGAGTGTCAACCGGAGAGGCGCTGCTCGCGAATAGTTCGTTAATAAGGGCTAGCGAGGTGTGGCTTGGGGCAAGTGGAGGGGCCAAGCGGAGGGGACAAAGGAAGAGGGAAACATGCCTTGCATTCCCCAGTAGTGGACCAGGCAGATCTCGTCAGGCAGGGAGAGGGTCACGAGGTCGCTGATGCCGAATATGCCTAGGACAACGGCCAGCAAGGCGAGGGCGGGGGACTGCGTCTCGAAGGAGCGGGAATGGGGCTGCGCTTTTGTTAGTTTTTGTAGGCGTGTATGTGCTTGAGGGACGGAGACGGACCAAGCCCATGGACTCGCCTAGCAAGTAGACCACTGGCTGGTCGGCCACCGTGCCCGGGTTGGTGAGGAAAAAGAAGCCCAGCGTGATGTGGAAAAGGCAGAGGGAGGTGAGGATCGTCTTGGCGGATATGAGTGCCATGGCGTGGGTGGTGCCGGAGCGATAGTTGGAAGTCACCGGTTGCGAAGACTAATAAATGCCATGGGGTGCGTGTTTCGCGGTCTATCGCAAAGTGCAGGGGGACCGGCTCCGTTGTCGCGTGTTGTAAGAGAGGAAGGGCGGGGTGGTGCGCGCGCGTGGCAGCCTGAACCTGGAAGTTTAGGAGAAGGCTCGCTCTTGGTCTGTTTCTCTCAATGGGTGATCGGCGTACTGGGATGGTTTCGGCTTCTTCTGCGTCAACTTGTCGTACTACTGCTCTATAATATCCTCAACCTTGTCGAAAGGCCGGCCGGGCTTGGAGTTGGTCAACGGGTGGAAATGCTTCAGCCGAGAGGTTCCGCCTTACACACTCCTTATCGGCCACGACTTCTTGATAGACTGGGTTCTTCGATTGGTTGCCTTGCCTGTATCGCCCCACCAGAGCTCGCGGCTGGACCCGAGCCGCTGAGTTCCCCTGTTCGACGGGGGAGCCGGGTCATTCATGGTTCATCTCAACTCATTCTCTCATACTCATCCGTTTCGACCCTACATATGATATCACAATACCATTAAAGTACGTAGACGTTGCTTGTCATGTGTTTAGCACTCATGGAAGCCTCTTTCATAATATGGAATTCGATTTTCGCTGACATGTACTCAAAAAGAAAGCCTCAAGTTCTTCTCCCAGCTTGTAAACAGCCCACCAAAGCCCACCAAAGAGACGAGGCCGACATGCGTTGTCCCTAACGGCAACAAAATAAACCATAAATCGGGAACCACTCGGCTTCTGCCGGTAGCTCTAAGAGACATGGCACACACAGCAGAGAGGTCTGAGCCAGTGCTCGACATTGACCGCCATCTGCGGTACTGGAAAATGTGTCTACAATCGTCGCTGCCGAGACACTACCTCTCCAACGAGGGCAACCGCATGGCCCTGGCCTACTTCATCGTCAACTCTGTCTGCATCCTCACACCACCACCCAGCGAGACACAACAAGACAGAAAACCACTGATCGCCCCCGGAGACCGCAGGAAAATCCGGCAGTGGGTCCTCTCACACCAACAACCCGGCGGTGGTTTTGCCGCCTCATCATCCCTCGTCTTTCCCGTCAAGGGGTATGAGCAGTGGCAGTCGGAAACAGGCGCGCAGGAGGATGTGGAGGGGCCTGGGCTGGCAAACCTACCGGCGACGCTGTTTGCGCTGCAAATCCTTGCACTCCTAGCCGACGAGAACGACGAGGCGGGGGCGTTCAGCGGCGTGGACAGGGTGCAGACGCTACGTTGGCTGCGGAGACTGCAGCGCCAGGATGGCAGCTTCGGGGAAGTGCTGAAGCTGCTGCCCGGGCATGGCTGGTTCATTGGCGGAGGGTACGACATGCGGTATTGCTACATTGCCGCGGCGATACGTTGGGTGTTGCGGGGGGACGTGAGGGAGGGGGAGCCGGGGTGGGTAGAGGATTTCGACACGGAGCGGCTGGCAGAGTATATCTTGAGCAGTCAGGTCTGTGATTCCAGACGGCGCGAAGTTGCATTCCCCACCGTACTGACGGCCGGATCTAGACCTACGACGGCGGCTTCGCAGGCAGTTCACAAGAAGAGCCCCATGGTACGCAGTCACACTTGCCCCTCTAGAGCTATCATCATTTCTATACTAACACTGCTCAGCCGGCTACGCCTACTGTGCAATCAGCGCCCTCTCCCTGCTTGACCGCCCAGTCGAAGGCAGCACCGCGCCCCATCGCAGCGAGGTCCTCTACTCGGGCATCCGGAATATGCCCGGCCTCATACACTGGCTCAGCTCACGGCAGTTCGTCTACCTTGAACCAGAACCCCCGAGCAGCGACGCCGAATATGGCGAGAGAGAGGAGGACGAAGAGGTTAACTTCCTCCTCCCCAAGCGCCTCTCAGACCTCTCACTGTCCGAAAATCTCCGCTACGTAGCGTGCAACGGCCGCTGCAACAAGGTTGCTGACACCTGCTACACATGGTGGGTCGCCGCGGCGCTTGCCAACCTGGGCAAGGGGGATCTGCTGGACTGGCAGCCGTTGAGGCGGTTCCTGCTCGAGAAGATGGCACATCGCATCGGAGGATTCGGGAAGCACCCCGGGGGGCCACCCGACGTCTACCACTCGTGTTTCGGGCTGACCGCCCTGGCGGTGATGGGCGAGCCCGGGTTGAATGAGCTGGACGGTGCGCTGGCCGTGCCGACGAGGGCCGTCGGGGTTATTGAAAAGGCCAGGGCCGTATTGTTGCGGAGGTCGAGTGGGGAGGAAAGAGACTCGGCCGCCCGGGCTGTTGAACTAGGCCGGGCGATGAGAGGAGCAAGACCGGCGTGGTTGGGTGCGGTTGGAGGTGGATGAGCTCAATCTTTACAAACCGAACATGCCCATCCAAGTTGCAAAGGAAAGCAGATTCGGGTATCTAATTAATCACGCTGAGTCCTCCACGGCATGCTTGATCAACCTCTTGTAACCCTCGACCGCATCCTCGAGATCCCGGACTCGCAGCCCCTCATCATCGCCATGAGCAACGAGGATACTGCCGGGACCATACAGATACCTGACGTGGTCACCATGGAGATTCGGGACGTCTGTCCCATAGTTGGCCACCATGGTCTCGAAGCCTGAAGCAAACACGTCGTCAGCCTCACTCTGTCACTCACGTTTACGCAGATTAGACTCACCCTCAACCTCACAATTACACTCCACCGGCCCATATCCAGCCACCAGCTCCAGCCCGAGCGCCTCCTCGTCCGTCTCCCTCAACACCTTCCTGATCCCCTCCGCCACAATCTCCCCGCCAGTGGTCTGGTTTCCCACCGCAATCCTCACCGCCAGCCTGGCCTTTGCCTCCTTGGCAATCACATTCGCCGCCACGCCACCCTCAATAAACCCCACGTTCACCGTCGTGTTGCCGTACCTCTCGCTCGATCCCAGATCCGCACTCAAGAGCTTATCCAGCGCGCGCACAAGCACAGAAATGGCGCTCTTCCCCAACCAGGGATAACCCGAATGCCCGGCCTTGCCCTTCGCAAAAATACTCCCGCCCAAGATCCCCTTGTGGCCGCACGCGAGCTTGTTCTCGGTCGGTTCGCCGAAGATGACGGCGCGGAACTGCGGTCGCTGCCCGCCCGGCGGCGAGGTATGGTTCGAGAGGGAGGAGGAGAAGAATTTCATCCCCTGTCCCGAGGTCTCTTCGCCTACCACGAAGAGGAGCATCACGTCTGAGGCGTGGATAGAGGGGGAGGACCACAGGAGGGAGGCGGCGGTTATTTGCGCAGCTACGGAGCCTTTGGCGTCGACGGAGCCGCGGCCGGAGATGAAGGTGTTGGAGGTGATGTCGGAGAAGTCGTAGGGACTGCCCGGGGCGATGGGAGTGCCGTTGATGGCGTAGGGGATGTAGGGCGGGACGACGTCGATGTGGGATGTTATGAGGACGCGGTTATGGAAAGTGCGGTCTGAATTGCGGCCCGGCCAGGCCAGGACGTTGTATCGCGCGTGGCTCTCATCATTCTCGTCACTGGAGGGCTTTGTGGAAGAGAGACGCTGGAGCTCGACGGTGTAGTTGTAATCGGTGAGGATCTTTTCGAGCAGGATGGCTACGGAGCGTTCGGAGCCGCTGATTGAGGGGACATCGACGAGGGCACGATGGAGTGAGAGCAGTGACGTCCTGTACACGGGTGTCTTTTCGTCGTCGTCGTTGTTGTCGCCAAGCGGACCTTGATGGTGTACGATGGGCTGCTGCTTGCTATCCGCGGCCCAATGCGCCGAGACCCGAGCGCAAAGAGTACTGCAGAGTAGCAGGGACCTCACCGTGATTCTCATCTTGCAATGACGCTCATCGAGGTGTTGTCTCGTTCTGGCGCAATTGGAAGCTCGGGGTGTAGTTGATAGAGTTGTCGACTCAATTTCCGGCACAATGAAGTCATACGTACTAGGAGTAAGCGGGGCTACCCTAATTGGACTCTTACCCTGGCAACGCCGCCAAGACCGTTGGACGCTGTCTCTCAGCCCAGAGATCTTCAGGACGACGCGAACTCGAAGTGCTGGGGCCCAGGAAATGCCGCAGGATTTTGGCTTCGGTCTCTAAGGGAAGTCGCCAAAGAAAATCTACCGTACATGGAATTCATGCCATCATGTATATCTTGTAAATCACCCTTCCAGTCCAACTAACCCTAACAGACCCCCGGCCAGTCAGCGCCATCTCTCAGGCAACACCTGGCTAAAGTTAAACTTCCCGTCCGCCCCTTTCACCACGGCCCCCCGCTCCGTCACGATCACATCGATCAGCGCGTGCGGCGTGACATCAAAAGCGGGATTCCAGACGCCGATCCTCTGGTCCGCAGTGGCCACCCGTGCCGTCCGGCTTGTGTCAACACTCCCGTCAGCGTTGACGACGGCGCCAGTGATTTGAGTCAGCTCCTCGGGCTTGCGCTCCTCGATCTTAATACCCTCGCCTGTCTCCGTCTCGAGATCGATACTGGTCGTCGGCGCGGCCACCACAAACTTGACGCCGTGATGCCTGGCGAGAACCGCGAGTGCATATGTGCCGATCTTGTTGGCGGTATCGCCATTGCGCACGACACGATCGGCACCGACGATGACAGCGCCAATGTTCATGCGCTCGCGGTGCAGTGCGAACAGGGCACCCGCCATGCTGTCGGTAATTAAGGTGGAAGGAATCCCCTCGAAGACAAGCTCGAACGACGTCAGTCGACTGCCTTGGTTGTAAGGGCGTGTCTCGGTGCAGTAGGCGTGCTTCAGCAAGCCTTCGGAGTGCAGGGTGCGGATGATGCCGAGCGCGGTGCCGTGACCGGAGGTGGCGAGCGAGCCGGTGTTGCAGTGGGTGAGGACCGATATTGGACGGTCTCGTCTGGCGTTGAACTGCTGGCTCAACCAGAGGCTGCCGTACCGCCCGATAGACTTGTTGTTTTCTATGTCTTTCTCCAAGATCTTCTCTGCCGCTTCGATGTACGAGTTCAGGATGGCGGCCTTGGCCTCAGGGTGCGCCAACCCCTCGATCTTGGCGGCTCTCGCGGCCAGTTTGAGGAGAGAGATGGCATTGGAGAGGTCAACGGCGGTTGGCCGGCTCTCCCTCAGGAAATCTAGCCGAGACTCGATGTAGGCGACCGTCTCTTCTGGGGTTGTTGCGGCTGCGCATTGTCAGTAAGTGTGCCCGAGTCTCCATCGACCGTCTGCGGCCCGGAATTTCACTCACTGCAGCTCCCGTTGTGCAGCTCAACTGCATGCGCCAGGGCAGCCACGATGGCGATCGCTGGGGCCCCTGGAGAAGTTCAGCGGGAGTTCAAGTACCTAGGTAACTAACTGATCTGCTCCTGATACGTCGCTCCTCACCGACCTCTAACTCTCATAGACCGAATGCACTCAAAGGCCTCCTCGGCCGTCGAGACCTCATCGTAGTGGTTTTCGTGGGGCAGCCTGAGCTGATCGAGCACTAACAGCCTGCCCCGCTCATACTTGATGGCCTGGAGTGTGGCCATGGCTTGCTTGGCTGTCCGCAGATGGAAAGGATAGCTCTGTAAGCCCAGCTTGAAGTAGAGAAGTAATACCTTGCACTCGAATCTTAAATTGAACTGACTCTGCTTTTGAGACGTGAGGAAGTCCGTGTTTGCGCTGGGTAAACTGAAATTTTGTTTCCAGCGGCCTGAGATCGCGAAATCGCCGCACAGAACCCCGTCACCGATAGATGGTGGGGCAGTCTTGGGACGGTGCCCGAGCTATTCCCAAAGCGTACTAGAATCGCGACGGCTGCAAGGGGTTCAGGCGGTGACGGCCAACGACAGATGCACATGCATCGAGCGCCGATACCCGATATCAACTGTCGTCTGCCCCGTGCGATGAGCAGCTTGACAGCTTGGACGAGGATCATGCCATAGGCCCCTCCCGCGCTGTCCAGCATGGAACGGCCCTTCTCGTCGTCCAAAGTGACAGGTAAGTGCTTTACTTCAGCACTGTGGTCTTGTCGTGCTCATCGATTAAACGCTTCGTCTTGCAGTCGAGTACCATGACCCCTACGATGTCTATAAGCTCCTTGCGCCGGGCCTGATTCCACGGCTCCCCCTCCGCGATCTTCACTGGCAGTCGCACGCAGGGCCACTGCGGTCCATCAGCACCCTTCACATCGAACTCGTTCCTGCGGGCGTCGACTATTCGACTATTTTCACCCCACAAGCGTCTCCGAATCCGAAGCCGCCTACCTCCGGCGACACCACTGTCCCGCCAAGTAGCGACGATGGATTTCAGACAGCGGCAATTGGTGGTAGGGCAGGCTCTACTGAGCAGCAGGGAGAGTCGGCTGGTGCAGGTGTAGGTGCCACACTCCGTCCACCAGCCGGAGGTGCTGCCAAGGAACGCAGGCATCAGATCCCCGGCTTGCGCAGGACGCCGTATCTCAAGGTGCTGCTCGTGAGGTGCGACGACAACGACACGTACAAGTCGACGACGAGGGCCGAAATTCGCGAGTGGATGAAGGCGAATACCGCCGGGTCCCAGGCGAAGTCCGGCAGCAACGCCGAAAACCACGATGCCTTCGAGTGGCTTATCATCCACGTCGTACTCCCGAACTCTGTCGCAGCCACTCAGCCGCGTGTTTCCGGCAAGGCGCCTGACTCGAGTTCCGACACCAAGACCTCGGCGGCATCACGATGGCGCGGCGGATCCAGCACCCTTCTGGAGAAATTGCGCGCGGACTTCAACGGCTCCTCCAAAGGGGTAGTTGACCGGGTGCGACAGATCCGCATCGGTATCAATGACGTGCCGTATAACATGCTCCCGCGCGTTGTTCCGGCTGTGCCCACCGGTTACCAGGAGACGGAACAAGATGCCGAAAACGCATGGGCAGACCTGATTGCCAAGTTCAAGGAGCTTATTCTGTTGAGTTTTGACAGGAGAGTCAGCCAATACGAGGAGGATATCAAGGAAAGAGATGCACAGCGAAGTCTCCCTGGCTGGAACTTTTGCACCTTCTTTATTCTCAAGGAAGGCTTGGCCCGCGGCTTCGAGAGCGTCGGTCTAGTCGAAGATGCCCTGGTCGTGTATGACGAGCTGAGTGTCGGATTGGATGTTACTATGCAGGCGCAAGCGATTGCGGGCTCGCCCGAGGCAAACGGTGGCGAGCTACTCGATTGCACTGATGAGCTCAAGGATATCGCTCAAATGGCGATGGCGGAGATTGCTGGCGGCAATCTCGAGTTCGACGAGGAGGCCGTTGATCTTCAATCCGGCGAGAAGAAACATGTCGACAACTTCGACGGCATTCCCATCAGCTCGTCCAAGAAGCTGTACCGGGATCTCATCCTGGCAAACAAAGTGTCGCTGTTTGACTTTAGGTGCTACATATTTTCTCGCCAAGTCGCGCTCCTTCTCCGGCTGGCGAATGCGTGGTCGACGAGGGAGGAGCTCCTGGCTAAGCTCAAGGAGCAACAAGAACTCGTTCCCCGAGGGGTCGCCCCTAGAACCCCAATGCCAAAGATGACGGAAGAGCCAGAGAACCTTTTACATCTCGCCGAGATTTGCAAGAGGACGCTCGAATTCGTCCCTGCCGTGTCTGCCATCATGAGGAGCGACGTAATATCCGCAATGACAGCGATTACCAAAGGACAGGGAGATCCTCAAATCTCCCTAGATCCATTGTTATCAGAGGTCATTGACAACATGGTGGCATCATTTGCCTTCTCCGTCGCACAACAGATTCTTGCTCAGACTTCGACAAAAGCACTCCCGATCCCGCCGTCCACTCTCGGCACACCCGAAGCCCACGAGCAGAAGGCCTCCATTCCCGAGCCAAAAACCATGATGCATCCAGCAAGGGGCTCGTCGCTTCACACCCAGTCCGCTCACCGCCCTCCGCTCAGTCCCGGTGTATTCCCCGGCCCTGGACGTCCTGAAGACAGTATGACCTCTCCTCCTCCTTATCTCAAGGCTGGTCTTGAAGAACTGGCGGCGCAGAGAGCTGAATTGTGCACTTTGTCAAGAAACATTCTTGAAGAATGTGGCAAGAAGCGTGGCTGGACAGATGGCTGGGCATCAGTCCCTATCGTAGGCGAGACTGGCATTGCTGAAATGGACGAAATCAGCTTGGAAGCCGAGGACAATGAGACACCGTCGAAGCCAGAGACTGTCGACCGACTACAAACGTCGGTCGCTGGTGTGGCCAATGCGCTTCTCCGGACAGCCCTTGGCAACAAGGACGATTTCTACCGCTTGTACGAGACGCTTATTGATAAGGCATTGCGTCACTACACGGTAGCAAACCACACACACTCGGTCCAGGCCAACATGGCTGATCTCGCTGTGCTCAAATTCCATCTAGGCGAGTACAGCGAGGCGGCCTTCTACTTTTACAGAGTCATCCCTTTTTTCGGTGAGAGCGGATGGAGCCTCTTGGAGCTGTCTATGCTCGTCATGTACGCGCGTTGTCTCAAGGAGTTGAAGCGATTCGACGACTATGTCAACAAAGCCCTCCGCCAGCTCCTATGCAAGGCGGCTGTAGCCGAGAGGGACCGGCTGCAGCAGAAGTCGCGGTTTCGACTGGGACTCACCACGACTACACAGTACCCTGAGACCTCCGCGATATCCGGGTACCTCACGGACATGTTGGATGTCTCGGCATCCTTAGAGAAAGACGTTAGGATCCCCTTGACGAGCCTCTTCTGCGACATAGGCCTCGACGGGCCGCCGTTCTACGACGAAGGCCAGGACAGCTTCTCGTTATTCCTAGACCTTCACAGTCTGTTGGTGGACGAGTTTGAGGCAACATCAGTTAGCCTGCGGATTTCGAGTCCCCCCATCGGAGGAAATAAGGACATTTGGCTTCAGAGCAAGGGCCCGATTACCATTCGGCCCGGGCCGAACAAGGTGAGGGTTCAGAGCACTGTCATGATGGCGGGAACATTTGAGGTGGATCAAGTCCGCCTATGCAGCAACAAAGTGCTTTTGCACTACGAGCGGGATATCAATCAACCGGTGGATAAGTCGTCGGCGGTTCTCAGAAATCCGCGTATTGATCTCTACCAGCGGGCAAGTTGCCTCGACGTGCAGCTCATGGGTGCCCAAGACCTCCAGCTTGACAAAAAGAAGTCTCTGGATCTCGAGGTGTCGACAGGGTGGAACGAAATCAAGAGCTGCGAGGTGAAGATCAAGTCCGCTACTGGCGGCTTGAGGCTAGTCATGAGCGAGGCTGAAGTCATAGGTTCGCTGCAGCCGACAAAGTCTCAAGGGGGCTCCTTCATCTTCGGCGTCATGCCTGCCAACACTTCCATTAGGATCAGGTTCCCCTTCACTGTCGAGCAGGACTTGCTCGAGGTGGCGGTCAGAGCCGAAGTGACATACTCTACCGACAAGGGGAACTTTACTTTCTTCAAGGCGTCGTCGGTCCCAATATCTCTCGCCCTCGAGGTCAATGTCCAAGATATCTTCAAGCACGACGCGCTGTTTTCGAGGTTCGCCGTGTCGACTGCAAGTGACAGTCCGCTGCGGCTACTCAAGAGCGAGCTCCTCGGCTCGGACCTATTCGAAGCGCGCTTTGGGCAGCCGTCGAGCCATCCGGTCCTTGTATTCCCGAAGCAGCCGGCGAGCTTGCTCTACAAGATTACTAGAAAACCCGGATCTAAGCTGGGACCCAAGGTCAAGAAGACCCTCTATCTCAAGCTTTACTACAGCGTCATCCAGGAAGAGATCGAGGCGCTCTTCAAGCGGTCTCTCACCGCGGATCTTGAGTCTACCCCACTGAAGGAGTTTTGCAAGCTCATTGTCTCCAAAGTGCTCAGCCGTGTCAGAAACGGGCTGTCGGCATACGACCTCGAAAAGGCGACACTCCAAGGCGAACTTTCCACGTCTTTTCTCTCCACTGTCAGCTGCGAGAAGCAATTTGCCGGCCTCGGATCAGGCCAAGACGGGGTAACCAGCAGCCTCTCGAGGTTCCTCCGCACCTGGCTCCTCGCCAATCCCGCACTACCCCTTTCGCACCCCGACTCTACATCAACCGCCAACACGATTATCATCCCTGTCGACATTCCCACGGTCTCGGTCGTGCACACAGTCGACATCCGCCTCCAAACCCCTGTCCGAACCCTCACCGACCTATCGAACAGCGTTGATGGCTGCGACACGGTGGTCGTCAACCAGCTCCTCCCCGCCACGCTGCACCTCAAGTGGACGCGCATCTGGGACACCGCAGCGGCGGACGCTAGCGTGAGGGACAAGGATCTCGAGTTCGGCTACGAGATCATCGCGCCGCCGGATACCTGGTTAGTTGGTGGGAGGCGGAAGGGGCATTTCGTTATCCCCGCCGTTACAGCGGACAGTGAATGGGAGGGGATGAGCTCCACGGTGGAAACGGAGGCCGAGATCCCTGTTATGCTAATCCCGCTACGGGAGGGATATCTGCCCTATCCTGGGGTAGAAGTCAGGGAGGTCGGTGGTGGTGATGGGGAGGATGCCGGCGGTAGTCCGACTAGTAATGGGAATGCATATGGGCATTGTGAGACGGATTATAGGAACCTGGGGGAGACGGTTTGTGTGGTTGCAGATAGGGGCAAGGTCACGGTTAGTCTAGATGCTAGCGGCGCGTCGGGAGGGCCCTTGGTGCTTGAGTGCGAGGCCAGTGGTATGGGAATTGGGAGGGTTGTTGTTTGAGTATATGTGGAATTTCAATTAGGAAGGCACAGAGGCTCCCTACAGCCAAGAACAAACAGTACACCAAACATCGATGATCTCTTCATTCCTGTTCCTGTCGCCAATCATCCGTTTCTTGGTTGGGTGGGAGGTTCCTGAAGTGGAAGGTGGGGACACTGCCAAGTGCCAAGGCCCGATTCCCTCGCCCCGCGATCCGAAAGCAGATATGACGTCACTCTTGGTGGGAAATGTGAGCTGGTGTCCCTCAGCCTGGACCCGGCATCGCCGGGCTAGGACAGCCGTTTGCTGTACGCGGGCGTCGCTCCGATTCATCCTCGAAGTCGGGGTGCCAAATGTTATACCTCAAGTTGATTGTAACCACCACGGGAGATACCTACCACACACTCCTCTATTAGATCCTCTCTCGAGCCCCTGTGTGATCTTCCGCGTTCAAACGGTTGCTGATCCGCTCAGGCGCCACCGCTTCATCGCCGGCGTTCGTCGCAGCTACAGTACAAATCTAACCCACCACGTGCCCACACACAAACCCAACCCAGCGATATGCGCCCCATGGCCGACGATCTCCGCGTTGCTCGATAATCCCGAGCCCAACTGCTCTGCCAAGAATTTCTTGGCATCAAGCCGCTCACATATTGTTGGTCGCTCCTTCGGGACTCATCCCAAATCCCGGACCCTGTAGTGCTATTGTTCTCCCCAGTACATGCGAAAGAGTTGAAGTTCCCAATCCATTATCTTACGAGCCTCTGTAAGGGGGCATTGGCTCTCACTATTTTGCTAAAGTCGTCGTCGAAGCCGACTAAACATGTCGGCCCAAGACCCAATCTCCGCTGAGCCGCCTCTTCGGTGCAGCATCACATCTCAGTCAGCAGAAGGTCTCGCCCATTCCCAGCTACCAGACCGTCCCGCCAGTGCGCCACCAGAAGACGGGAAAATTCAAGGCAGCAGGCAAGCGCCGAAGTCGCCTCACCATCACGGCGGCAAGCACCGCCCGACCAGACCCAGCGATCTTCATGAGATCCTTATGGACCAGAAGGGGAAGTTCGCCGAGAAGAAGGAGCACTTCATGCAAAAGGCAAAACCCGAAGGGGGCTTTGACCCAACTCCGCTCCCAGACGCTCCTCCAGGGTACACACTCAAGTTCATGTTTCACCAGGCTACCAACCTGCCCATTGGCGATCTCCATCTCAAGTCCTCAGACCCCTATCTCCACGCTACGCTGATTGCCGACGTGCCGAGGAGACATAATGAAGACCCATTGCTCACCCGCCGAACCCGGACAATTAGGAGGACGACTGAGCCCGCGTGGGAAGAGGAGTGGGTAGTGGCCAATGTGCCCTCGTCAGGGTTCTCGCTGAAGTGTCGGCTGTACGACGAGGACTGGCCAGACCACGATGACCGCCTCGGCAATGTCACCATCCGAGTCCCGTTCTTGGATGAGAACTGGGGTGGCCTGGACCGTGTATTCCTGGTTAAGAAGCGCTCTGGCAGCAAACGGGCCTACTTCATCAGGGGCGCGACTGCTTTGCTCTGCGGAGATGGTTCCATCACTCCACGACTGCACATCAGCATCAAGGTGCTGGGGCAGTCGGATCCGCCGCACGCGCAGATGTATACAGTCGGACCCACGACTTTCGTGAAGCATTACAGTCCTATGATTGGGCGGTTGACAGGCGTCAAGGTGACCAAGGACGAGCAGGGGAATGAAGCAGGCTCTCCATCAGATAAGCAGGATGACCCTCAGACGAAGAAATACGAGTAAGTATAGCCCCCCCCCCTTCCCCGGGTCGGACACGGGAATTATTGACGGCCACACACAGTTTCCAGGCAAACGAGATCCAGCTCTCTGGTCCTGTCCCGCCCAAACTCTACCACCGTTACGTGGAATTCCGTCCCATGATCGGCCGCATGTTCTCGTCGCGCGGCATCCGGGGCCGAATCCTCCACAAGGTCCTCCACAAGCAGCACAACCGCATCTACAACTACGACTCGAGTACCGAGTACGGCACCTTCGCGCCGTGTAGCGAGGAAGCATCGTTACAGTTTCTCCGCATGGCCCACTTCGACGAAGGCGGCCGCGTGTTTACTTATGTCATTACCCTCGACGGCATGATGCGCTTCACCGAGACAGGCAAGGAATTCGGCATCGACCTGCTGAGCAAGCACACCATGCACTCGGACGTAGCCACGTATGTCGCCTGCGCAGGCGAGTTCTTCATCCGCAGGCTCGCTCGCCCCGTCCATGACCACAATCACCATTCCCATCGCTCCCACACATCCGAAGAATCTTCCTCCTCAGGGAGTCATGGCCATTCTACCCGTGAGAACAAAAAGCGTATCAACGCAGATAATGACGACCGTCACCACCACGACCACGACCACGATGACCAACCTCTAACCCACCCCCCGCACCATCCTCCCGGGGGACCACCCTCTTCCTCCCCGCCCCGAAACCCGCGTCTCTACCAGTTGGTCATCGACAACGACAGCGGCACCTACCGGCCCGACGAATCCATCCTCCCGGACCTGCAAGCCTTCCTCTCCCGCAACTTCCCGGGCCTGGACGTTGTGACCATGCACTGCGCCGACGAGCACCTAGCCGAGATGAAGCGCACCCAGCGCGAGGCAAAGAAGCGAGAGGGCTTAGGCGCGGTCAGGATGGTGCTTAACCGGAGCCCGAGTGCCAGTTCGTTTAGTTCATCGGATGAGTCCAGGCTCGGGGACCTGGAGCATACTCATGATGAGGACGAGGAGGATGTGGGCGCCCCGGTGGTGACGAGTAAGAAGGAGAAGGTCTTCGATGTGATCAGTGAACCAGGCAGATGGAGGGAGTTAGTTGGGTTGGGGAAGGAGAATCTGAACCTTAAGGGAGGGAAGGGGAAGGGGAAGGGGAAGGGAAAGCAGGAGGGTAGTTGAAGGGACCAGGTATCGAAATCACGAAATCGGTAATGATTCTGATGAGAGTCCGGTGTCTGGGTCGGTGTATGTAAATGGGGTCCGAGGCAGGAGTCTTTGGAGTTCTCTGGGTATGTTCTGTAACGAGTTGGACATTTGGGTTGGCTTATAACTAAATCGTAATGCCAGGATGGTTTGAATTGTAAGGAATCACTTAGAGGTCCACTCAATCCACGATTGTCTTGGTAATTTGCCTGGTATAGAGCACCGTAGTATCACCTGCGCAGACTCCCGTCGCTGTTACGCTGAAGCACCGCTCTTATAGTGTACGGGATAGTAAGGCAGAATTGTATGCTCCGTACATGAAGAATCGCCACCGAAACCACGATATCCTCTCAGCACGTGGAGGGCCGAGATATGGTTCCATCTTTAATTACAAGGATGTCCCGGACCACCGAATGCGACTCCAAGCCATCGATCTGGACCCGCTTATGTAGGATTGATGCAGTCTTGGCGGCTGCCCCTTCGGGAAGAAGGTTTCGTACCCGTTCTCGAAGATCGATAAGAAAAGAGAGAAAGTGATCTTCAATATTCTTCATACCGGCACAGAAAAAGGATGCCATTGTCAACAGGTCTAGTGATACAGCTCACCCTTTAGCTGACCGGGTCTACATGCACGTCCTGACGTCTTATCACAAGTGCTCCTCAGAGAACTTGAACTCCCATCGAGGATCACGGCGAGACCCCACTGTGGACGTAAGCTCCACTCCACTGCATTCCAAGTGGATGCGCGGAACGAGGCTAATAATTTCTGGAGCTCCTGCCCGAGGCCCCCGTTCCACAATCGCGTCCCAGCTTCAACAACACCTGGAAATCTCACTACTACACTATTGCCATCTCTCGCGCAACTCGTGGCCTCTTTATATTAGTTTGCCTAGGCTGCCAGGCCGTGCAAGGAACGGACATTGGGATGCCAAGAACCCTTGAATGAGCTTCAACCGAGCCCCACGTTGCCGATCTCGTCCTTCGTAGAGCCCGTCAGCAGTTCGAATACGGCCTGTGATTTTCCCGAGAACTCGATATCAGTGGGTGTCGCGAGACCGGCCACCGGAATTCCTCATGTCGTGGCTGAGCTCTCTTGTCAATTGACTCCCAATCAACAGGCGGGCGATCCAAGAGGAAGAATCTGCCTCCGATTGCTGCAATCGCGAGACGCCTCGGGTTGCGGATGACGGCCGGGCTGCGTCCCGCGGTGGAGGGATGCAGTCGACAAAGGCGAAGGCCGAGGCTCTTGGGCGGAAGGCGAAGGTGTGTCTGTCCGGTACTTGGGTGCTTGATGCGACCATCTCTAACCAGACCGCGCCCCCTAGCTTGCGCAATCATACCAAGAGCTTCTTGAGTAGGCACCTGGCCGGTCTCGTATGCCCCAGCCCTTAGCATCGCGCTGACCATTGGTTTTGCAGCGAATTCTCGAACAAGGATCTCAAGTCCGTCGGAAACTACACTCTTGGAAGGCTGATTGGCAAGGGCTCGTTTGGCAAGGTCTACCTCGCGACACACAAACTCACGAATGGTTCCAAGGTGCGCCCGCCACACCACGTGTTGCTGCCTCATGCCGTAGCTAATCTCAGCCTGCAGGTCGTTCTTAAATCGGCCAACAAGGGCGACTCAAACCTTGCCCGAGAGATCCACCACCACCGACAGTTCGTTCACCCGCACATAGCGCGTCTCTACGAGGTCATCGTGACCGAGACATTGGTTTGGCTGGTTTTGGAATACTGCCCAGGTACGACAAGGCTTAGCATCGACAGCCAGCTCAGGTTCTAACCGGGACAGGTGACGAATTGTACAACTACCTTCTCAAGCATGGCAAGCTTCCCGTCGAAAAGGTCCAGAAAACTTTCACGCAGCTGGTCGGCGCCGTTTGCTACGTCCACCAGCAATCCTGCGTCCACCGCGATCTCAAACTCGAGAACATCCTCCTCGACAAGCACGAGAATGTGAAGCTCTGCGACTTCGGGTTCACACGAGAATACGAAGGCAAGGCCAACTATCTGCAAACATTCTGTGGGACAATATGTTACTCGGCGCCAGAGATGCTCAAGGGCGAGAAATATGCCGGCGAGAAGGTGGACGTATGGAGTTTAGGCGTTATCCTCTATGCGCTGCTTTGCGGAGAGTTACCCTTTGATGACGATGACGACAACGTCACAAGGAACAAGATTCTGACCCAGGAGCCAAATTACCCCGACCATATACCCGCCGACGCCCTGTCCCTCTTGAAGGCCTTGCTTTCGAAGCGCCCTCTCCTCCGACCGACGCTGCCCGAGATTTTAGCCCACCCGTTCCTCGCCGAGCACGCACCACAGCAACAGGAAATCCTCAAAGTTGTGCGCCCAGAGCCCTTCACGACGCACCTAGAGAAGGAGACGCTGCACCGAATGCGAAGCGCTGGGGTAGACATCGACTCGGTTATCGAGAGCGTAGTTGCCCAGAGATGCGACGCTCTCGCGGGCTGGTGGGCTCTCTTGATCGAAAAAGAGGAGCGGAAGCAAAGGAGGAGAGAACGGAAGCGCAAGGAGAGGGAGGCGGAGAACAGGACATCGCGCCGGTTCTCGCAGGCCTCTAGCCGCCTCAACGCCTTGGCAACTGTGGAGGAAGGAAACTTCGTTAAACTGTCTGAACCACCACCGCCGAGGACACGCGGCAGGAGCCAAAGGAGAAGTGGCCATTATCCCGGGTTGGAGATCCCGGATATGCCCGATCTCTCTGACTTCTCTAAACTTGCGAATGGGAATTTGAGCCCGGATAGCGAAGTGCCACCTCCGCCTATCGACAAGGACTCCATCAGATCTGTAAGCACCTCGAGAAACCGCAAGCCGATACCTCCACCGAAGGAGGGGATTCTGCGGAGCGCCCGGTCGCGAGGCTCAACACTCCACTTGGTCACGACAAGCGATGCCTTGGAAACGGGTAACTCCTCCCAAGCTGAGGACCTAAAGAAAGTCAAGAAGCGGCCGTCGCACGCAATTATCGCGACCTGGAAAAACTGGACGCACTGGCTGTTTGAGAACACCAGGCGGCACAAGCATTCGAACAAACGCGGTAGCCAGTCGACCCCTAACCTTTTGGCCAAACCGGGAAGCGGAAAGGATGGGAAATCGAAGGAAAACAGCCCGCGACCACAAACGAGCAAGTACCCAGCGAGCGGCTCGGTATCGGCCCCGCAGACCGTTAGTCTGCCGAAAGGGGTCGTAGCTAACGGTTACGCGGCAAGACGACCATCAAATGCGGAGGCTTCTTCTCACCCACCCGTCTCTCCCGGGTTGACCACACCGCCCATTCCCGGCCATGCGCCCCGTCTGCACACTTCGGGCTCTTACAACAAGCGCCACTCCCTCTCCCCCTCCCCCTTAACTCCCCGTTCAACGGTCCGGCGATCATCCGGCCCGACCGGGCTGCGAGGACGCAAGTCTACCTCATCGTCTGTCTCCTCGGTCCGCTCCCTCCACCATACCCATCATCACAGCCACAGCAAAGCCAGCTCGACTTCCTCCACAAACTCCGTCTCGACATCCGTCTCCAAGACCCCTATGCAAACCCGTAGTCCGCACCACTCGGTCAAAGTCCTCCCCGCCACGCCCACGGCCGCCGGCGGCTTCCCCGGCTTTCCTAGCAACATCCGCCTGGTCCGTGACCGTGCCGGCCCGCCTCTAAGTATCTTCAACGAAGGCCTACCCAGTTCCCGTGCAGCTGCAGGCGCCAGCTCATCGGGTCCCACACCGGGAAGTCCCAACCCTTTTAGCGGCGGCGGGGTCATGTTTGCGAAACGGAAGAGGAATATCTTTAAGGGGCCTATGCTCAGCCTGGCGGGAAATCATCACGGTCGAGATAGCAGGAGCGGCTCGGGGTCCGGGTCGGCGAGCCACTCGCGGAGTGCGAGCGCCAGTGGCTTGGGCAGGCGGAGCGGCGAGATGGCGATTCAGGAAGTGGACGAAGATGCGGAGGAGGATGAAGGCTCGGAGGCACAAGGGGGTGGCGGAGGGACCGGGTTCAGCGGGATGGAAGATGACGGGGTCGAGGAGGTGGATGTGTTCAGTCCCATTGTCAAGGGGCCGGGGGAGGTTGTCGAGGAGATTTATGAGGATGGCGAGGATGTCACCGAGGAGGAGGGGCATGAAGAAAAGCTGGGGGCGACCGGGGGGTTGCAGCCCGCGGCGACTATAACGCCAACTGGTTGAAGACGGCTGGAGCGATGCAAAGAGGCCGGGGGATGCTGCGATGTTCCGAGTATCATCTCGCAGCATATCATCTTGTTTGGTTGCCTGATGATAAGAACGGGGTTTGTACGCTGATATTTTTACAGAAAGCTGCTTGTTTGCAGGCGGTCTGGTGCGTCTTTTTCTCTTTTCTTTCAAAATCTTGTACATGTATTTGGCCTGGGATACCACTTGTCAAATGAACCGCGGAGCTTCAGTTATGTTTCATAGTGAGTTCAATAAGGATAGTTTAGAAGGAGATAGCATGTAGAGAAATATTTGCTGGGCAGCTTGGATATACCGGTTTCCCGTTGAAAACCGAATTTCGGATGGCAGTAACAAGGGTTGCTGTGTTGTGTGAAATTCGTCGGCTTCCATGGAGTGTTGTTTTGGTCTGATGTATTAGGCTAGTTGGTGAATTCGAGTTACTGGTAGTAGTTGATAGGGATCATTGCCCTAGCAAGAGGTGTTCAATGTTTGGCGGTTTCTTCTTATGCTTGTACCTTATGGTAGTCTCTAAGGCACAGACTTTCGTGAGCGTTTGCGGTTGTAGTGGGCCCGAGTGGCTAGTGTGGCCGGGTGGCTAATGGCGATGTACTACCGGTCCCACACCCAAATGCGCACTAAGTATACTAAAGTCTATGGACGTTGCGAACATTTTCGTATAACCATTTACTCAGCCTCATACAAAATAAAAAAGTCACCTTTTTCAATTTCAGATTTCTAGACTAATTAGTATAGTATAAATTTACGGTATTGATATAGAAGATAGGAATTAACAGGGATTTTGTCACGAATTAAGCTAACAGGACAGCTGCAGGTGGGATAACCCGACGGGTGGCGCAGGGCACACCCGAACCAATCATTTAGGACTAATAAGAAGGAGCTCTAAGGTGCTCTAGAGAGCAGACGAGAGCTTCGGGAGCTAAGCCAATCAACGCGAGGGAATGGAAGCTCTCGATGGAGTCAACAGAGCACCAAGCTCTAGGGAGCTCTATAGAGCACATGAGAGCACCTAAAAATAGCCAGTATATAGTCACTCGTTCCAGAGGACTCTGGGAGTTCTCCAGTGAGCAATACAAGCAATAGCCTCTACTTATTGTGCAGACATTGCGACTAGCATTATTGTGAACGTTTTGGCTTCACTGAGACCTACGGTCCGACCAGCAGATACCTTCGACCAGCGAACCCTTTCAGAGGCAGGACTGCCTATGGTTTCGTCACAGCTAGGTTCGACGGTGTTACGTTGTGGAACCGTTGAATGGTCTTGGATATAGTAGCTTCACTATACTTGAAATTAACAGCTAAGGTCTTCCGGGGTACCGCAGCCATTGCGCGGCTATAATTAGAGCCTTGAAAACTTCTTTCTTTTCCACTTGATCGCCGCTTGCCCGCAAGGGCGGCAAACTCTTCGAAACATATACCATTCTAACCGCCTCGACGAGCTCTATCTAACGGTATTGGTTGCACTTGCGCGGCCGTCCTTGCGCGGCCGCAACAGGCCGTTGAAGTAGCTGTTGTGTTGCGGGCACCCGACCGTCAGGCAAGATTTTTCCCTACGCACAGACCAACCGGTTATTCCCGGACCACCTACCCTACTGGACCCGGTTACTCCCGAACGGCCCACCCTATCAACGATCCCCCACACTCCTCTACGCTACCCACCCTATAGGCCCCCACAGGCCCCATCCTACCAGGAAGAGCTGAAAATGAACGACGTTCCGGATCCGGCACCTGACATTGAGATGGGGGAAACCTCCCCTGACCCCCTAGGGCTACATGCAAGCCAACATGCAAGCCAGAAGACCCTACCTACTATAACCAAGCCGGCCAGAACAACCAAGTCTACTAGCCATCTACATACATATGAGCACATTACTAGGCTTGTCAACGACCTACTTGCCCTGGTCCCCGAGGATAGGGGCAAGGCCCGGGCACTTGCAATGGAGATTCAACGAGCTTACCAACAAGCCTACCAGCAAGCCATCACACCGCCCCCCCAGGCTAAGGCTACGGCTACAGCGTTGAACCTACCTACCCTACGGAAGGTAGTAGCCGAAGAGGTGCGAGCGGCACTAAGGGAAACTAAACCAGGGGAGGCCCAGGCTACTCGAACCTGGGCTGACATAGTTCGGGAACCCCCACAAGCCACTATAGCCCAGCCAGCCAAGGTTATCCCAGCCAAGCAGAACTGCGAGGTCCTTGTTCGCGGGGGCCATCTATCACCTGACCTAGCCAAGAGGACCCCTCTAGAAATCATTCAAGCCGTTAATGGGGCCTCTAGCCGACAAGGGGCTATTGCAGCCCGGAAACTACCTAGCGGAGATACAGTAGTTACCTTCAACAACCCAGATACCAAGCAATGGCACTCTACCAACCACGACTGGATTCAACGGGCCTTCGGAAGCCAGGCAAAGGAAGCCCGACGGACCTATGGAGTGGTAGTCAAGGGTCTACGGAAGGCTGACCTCCAGGGGGCTACAGAGGCTAGTTTTCAAGAAGAGGCCAGGCTACAGGCAGTGGAAAAGATCATCTTCCAGTACCCCCATAACCCAGACTTCACTAGGGTCCCTGTAGTTATAGCCTTTACTAGCCAGGAGGAGGCTAAAAAGGCCTGTGACCTAGGGGTCCTATACCGGGCTCAGCTCTTTAGCTGCGAGCCATACTGGGCTCCGCTACGGCCAACGCAGTGCTTTAAGTGCTGGAAGTGGGGCCATATAGCCCGCTACTGCAGAAAGGACCCCCTTTGCCCCCGTTGCGGCGCTGGAACCCATGGGCATGGTGGTAAGGAAGGCGAAGAGCAATGCCCTACCTATACTACAGGCCAGTTTAGATGCCCAGCCTGCGGGGGTCGCCACTCGGCCAGGGACAAGCAGTGCCCAGAACGGCTCCGAGTACGGGCTATAGCTAAGGAGGCCTACCAACACAGGCCCAGAACCTTCGAATCAACTACTTCCAAGCTACAACAACTAACCTTCGACCTCGACTTTACTCGAACAACCCACCCTACAACCGCAACTACAACCCCTATCTTTGGCTCCCTCTCTCTAAGCCACGACGACCAAGATATAGGCCCTTCTAGAAAACGACCACGGGGCAGGCCAACAAAGGCCCAACAAGATCCCAAGCAGCTCCGACTATCCATCTCCCAGCCTACTAGCCAGGCTATAAGCCAGGCTACAAACCAAGCTACAAACCAGAACGACCCAACTAGCCAGCCAACCAACCACCTAGCCAGCCAGCCAGCCGACCACCTAGCCAGCCAACCCTCTAGTACTACATGGTAGTTACCATACTACAATGGAATACCGGAGGCATCAAGCAACCACTAGAAATCTTAGTAGAGGAGGCCAAGTTCGACGTCCTAGCTATATAGGACCCGTGGATCAACCACCAAACTAAGTCTACCTACTGCCCTCGACGTAGCCAGTACCACCTAGTCCATCAACCTAGTGGTCGGGCGGCTATACTGGTTAAGAAGACAATTGACCTTAGCCAATGGGACTATGGGGTAGCTGAACATTGGTGCTGGGTTCGGTTCGCAGGCTATGAAGGTAGCCAGGGGGTCGAAGTCTGGTCGGTCTATAACCCCCCGGCAATCAAGACAATACCGGCCACTCTTTTGCAACAATACCCCCGACCCTCTAGCCAAATAATACTTACAGGGGACTTCAACCTTCAACACCCAGCCTGGGACTACTACGAACGCTACGATAACAAAGCCAACAACCTGCTCCAGTTAGCCACCTCTTGGGACCTTAGGCTAGTAACCCCTAAGGGCACTATAACTAGGGAACCACAGGGTAGGCAACGGGGGCGCCCATCGACTATCGACCTAATCTGGGCCTCTATAGACCTTGCCTGCTCCTACTACGGTATTAAGGAAAGAGGAGATTCCGACCACTACCCCCAAGTAGTGGAGGTCCACCTCGAACACTCCCCTACAGCCCCACCCCCCCCTGGTTGGTCCTGGAAAAAGATGGATAAAAAGAGGGTAAAGGCCGAAGCAGCCCTCTTACCAGGCCTCTGCAGGCTAGATAACCCTGGCCCGCAGGGCCTACAGAGCCGTACCCAGTCAGTAGAAGGCCTAGATAAGGCATTCGACTGGCTTGTCGAAGAACTTACAAGGATTGCCAACGCTAGCACCCCCCGAAGGAAGCCTAACAATGGATTTCAAGCCCCCTGGTGGACGAACGAGGTGCAACAAAAGGTCCAGGGGGCCCGGGAGGCCGAACGTACGGCTAAAGCCGCACCTACGGCCTATAACAAGGCCCAGCTAAACCAGAGACTCCGGGACCTTTCAAGGGCTATACGACAGGCTAGAACAAAGACCTGGAGGTCTACCCTACAGGAAGCCAGTCATAACGAATCACTCCTTTGGAGCCTAGAACGGTGGGCTCGTTGCAAGAGCTTCCAGCCTACTAGCCCCCCTAGGCTCCCGGCCATCAACGGCTATACCACCCATACCCAGAAGGCCCAGGCCCTAGCCAACCGTTTCTTTCCAAGCCCGCCAGCCGACCTCTCTAACATCCAAGATCCCACCTTTTCCCAGCCGTGGGAACCGAAGATCCCAATAAGCCAGGTGGTTAGTGCTAGGGACATACAAGATGCCATTGCCCGGGCCGCTCCCTGGAAGGCCCCAGGTAACGACTACCTCCCTATAGGCCTATTGAAGGCCTGTGGTAGGCCGTTGTACAGGATCCTCGCACTACTCACTCAGAGATGCCTCGAACTACAATGGGTGCCGGCCAGGCTAAAGGAGGCTATAGCTATAGTGCTCCCAAAGCCTGGTAAAACCCCAGCTGACTATCTTACCCCCGGAGGCTATAGGCCTATTTCGCTCCTTCCTACCATTGGCAAGGTAGTGGAAATAGTGGTTACCAAAAGAATCACAGAGGCAGTCGAAGCCTATGGCCTATTACCCGACGAGCAGATGGGTAACCGGGAATACAGGTCAACAGACCTAGCCATTCGGCTTGTGGTAGCCCAGATCCAAGAGGCCTGGAGACAACGCGCTACGGCTTCCCTATTGCAGTTAGATCTCACAGGGGCCTTCGACCGGGTAAATCATACCCGGTTACTGGCTACAGTTCGGGACCTCGGGCTCCCGCAGTGGCTTGTAGGTTGGCTACGGTCGTGGCTAACGGGCCGGAAGGCCACACTCCTATTCGACGGCCAACTTGCCCCGGAAATCGACATCCGAGCTGGAGTGCCACAAGGATCACCACTATCACCAATCCTCTTTATACTATATATAGCCTCGCTATATAAAGTACTAAAGGAAAAGCACCCTCTGGTCAGCTTAGTGGGATTCGCAGACGACACCAACATCCTAGCCTTTGGAAGGGACCCCTATATCAACTGCCGGCAACTAGAACAAGCCTGGGCTACATGCCTACAGTGGGCTAGATCCTACGGAATGGAATTCAATGGGGCCAAGTCAGAGCTGATCCACTTCAACAAAGGCCGTAAACAGTGGTCTGAACCACTACGACTAGCCAAACCGGGCCACCCTCATGACCATACTATGGTTAAACCAACGGCTTCAGCCCGGTTCCTAGGGGTCTGGCTCGACTGGAGGCTTTCTTGGAAGGCCCACGGAGCCAGCATAGCTACCAAGCTAAGAACCCAAGACTTTGCCCTATCAAGGATAGCAGCCAAGACCTGGGGCCCGGGGCTAATCAAGGCCAGAGAGGTCTATACCAAGTGCATTCGTAGCGCAATAGCCTATGGGGCATCCAGCTTCCACAAGCCTACAACACTCAACGGCTCACCACAAGGCCTAGCCAGAGACCTAGCAAAGGCCCAGAACCGAAGCCTACGCATCGTAGCCGGGGCCTATAAGACTACCCCTATACGGAATCTCGAGACGGAAACTTGGATCCCTCCCCTAGACCTCTACCTTAACAAGAGGCTGGCCGACTTCGAAGGCCGGCTCAACGAGCCTACCCTACAGGCCGGGCTAGGCCCAGAGGCCCCGAGACGCCCACCAAAGGAAATCATCCAAGGGGCTTGCAATAGGCTCCAACGAAGGTTCCGGAGGCTACGGGGCCGGCCCCGGAGCCCAGAAAAGCCAACAGACGTCGAAAAGGCCTCGGCTGTAGTGGCCGAATGGAACGCCCAGGCTAAAGCCTTGGGCCCACCATTGGCCAAGACCCAGGATGACTGGGCATTATTAAGAGCTTGGGAGGCCAGGTGGAAAACCCAGGTCCAGGGACAGCCAACCAGGCTAGCCGACGAAGGCCTACCAACAGTTCTCTTCACAAACCAAGGCCTACGGAAACACCAAGGCCTTACAAAGGCCAAGAGCTCCCTACTAGTACAGGCCCGTACGGAGGCTATAGGCCTACGGGACTTTCTTTTTAAACAAAAGGCCCGTAACCAGCCTACCCCCTATTGCGAATGCGGGGAAGCCAGAGAGACAGTAGAGCATCTTGTGATTTGGTGCTCTATACCACCTATACCAAGAACTTGGCCTAGGCAACTAATACGCACCCACCGGGACCTTAGCCTTGTTTTACAGGGCCTAGGCTACCGGAACCGAAGACTTCTGAAGAAGGTACTGGGTTGGCTAATGGACTCGGGCCGGCTAGGGGAATATAGGCTCGCTCGGAACCTCGATGAGGAACTGGAAGCTAGAGAGCCCGGCTAGCCACATCCGTGGCCACGGCTTAGCCGGGCTAGCACCCTACTAGCCGTTGGCCCAAGGCCTTCCCAAGGCCTTTTTCTTTACTTGCAGCAGCGTGTATCACTGGAACTATGTCTTTCCTATTACTTCCGACAAAGGTTTTCACCCGGCCTAAACGGCACGGTTTTTCCTTTGTATATAGCAATAGAGGGTCCGGCGCGCCTTGTAAATAGCGAGGCATAGCGGAGTAGGAGAATATATATATATATATAATTAGAGCCTTTTCTTCCTTACTTAGATGCAAGCTATTACCCTGGATAGAGGGAACATTAGGGCTTAATTCTAGCCTAAATTCGCGTTATTTGGCCATAGTTTGAAGAAGTTATAGTAGATTGAATATGGTGGGTTATAAGATAGAAGATAGCTCGCGTCATATAACATATTTAAGTGGGCTGAAGTATGTACTTATTTTTGATACATGATTCTAACTCTCTAGATATAGAGAAAAAGCTATAGTGCTCTTATGTCATAAATTAAACTACAGAGGCCAGTGGGGCCGGCCTGCATGTGACGAAACCACAGGCAGTCCTGCCTCTGAAAGGGTTCGCCGGTCGAAGATACTGCTGGTCGGACTATTGGTCTCGGTGAAGCTAAAACGTTCACAACAATGCAAGTTGCAATGTCTGCACAGTAAGGTAGGGCTACTCTACTGCTTGTATTACTCACTAGAGAACTCCCAGAGTCCTCTAGAACGAATAATTATATACTAGCTATCTTGGGTGCTATTATGTGCTCTATAGAGCTCCCTAGAGCTTGGTGCTCTGTTGACTCCATCGAGAGCTTCCATTCCTTTGTGCTGATTGGCTTAGCTCCCTGAGCTCTCGTCTGCTCTCTAGAGCACCTTAGAGCTTCTTTTTATTGGTCCTAAATGATTCGTTCGGGTGCGCCCTATGCCACCCGTCGGGTTGTCCCACCTGCAGCTGTCCTGTTAGCTTAGTTCGTGACATTAACGGTAAGATTAATAATATTAAAAAAGCTAAACTTAAGATAACATATCTTATAAGCGAGTCGTATATATAAGCGAGTCGTATAGTCTCCACCACAACACGTCCTCCTTATACCTAACACCAATCTTTTCTACAACCCAATATGCGTCCTACTTCAAAGGAAGCTAGGATACTCCTAGCCATTGAAGCTCTTCAAAACGATGAAAAATTAAGCCTCCGAGCTACAGCTAGGCTCTACAACGTACCAGCTATGACTCTCTCTAACTGACGCGCTGGCCGGCCTACACAACGCGACATCACACCCAACTCGCGCCGGCTTACAGATTCCAAAGAGGAGGCTATTGTTCAATATATTATTGAGCTAGTTGCACATACATTTCCACCCACACTACGTAGTATAGAAGATATGGCCAACTAACTATTACGCGTATATAACGCGCCCCCTGTTGGCAAACTCTAGGCCTATAACTTCGTCAAACGTAAGCTAGAGCTCTAAATGTTTTAGACATATTAGTACAACGACTGGAGGGCTAAATACAAGGATTCAAAGGTTATTGCTGAGTGGTCCGTACTTGTACGGAACACTAAGGCCAAGTATAGTATCGTGGACGACGATATCTATAATTTCGACGAGACTGGGTTTATAACAGGTATTATCTCTGCGGGCATAGTAGTTACAACCTCTGACAGCCTCAGCAAGGCGAAACTCGCCCAGCCTAGTAACCGCGAATGGGCAACGGTAATCTAGGGAGTCAATGCCCTCGGCTGGGTTATCCCTCCCTTTATTATCTTAGCTGCGCAGTACTACCTCGCCAACTAGTATACCGAGTGCAACCTCCCGGCCGACTGGCGTCTTGCAACTACCGATAATGGCTAGACTACCAATACTATAGGTCTAGATTGGATCAAGCACTTCGACTACTATATAGCACCCTAAATAAAGGGCAAATACCAGTTATTGATCCTCGACGGCCATAAGAGTCACCACTCGACCGAATTCGAGCTCTACTGCCAGTAGAATAACATTATCACGCTCTATATACCTCTACACTCTTCCTACAAACTCCAGCCACTCGATATCAGCTGCTTTAGGCCGCTAAAGCAGGCGTACAGTTGCTAGATCGAGCACTTATACGGATGCATATCAACTATGTAAGCAAGCTCGAGTTCCTCTATAGCTTCCGCAAGGCCTTCTTTATCTCCATAACGGAGAGGAATATCCAGGGTGGTTTTATAGGGTCTGGCCTAGTGCCGTATAATCCAGAGAGGGTGCTTTCCAAGCTGGATATCAGGCTCCGTACGCCAACACCCCCGAATTCGCGGCCCGGCACTATAGAGTCTTAGGTCTTCCAGTGTGACGAAACTACAGGCAGTCGACTCGCTTTTATGTATTTGTCATGAACTAACCTGCAGAGGCCAGTAGGGGCCGACCTGCATGGTCAACGGGCGGCGCCTATATCCAATCATTACAAGCCAAAAAGGACCAATAAGGATTGGGGAGATTAGGAACAATGCTAAGAACGATTGTTCCAGATAGAACAATGAGAACAACAATTGTTCCAAATGTTCTAGAGATCTAGGTACGGGGTACCTAGGGGAGGAAGCTATATATAGTTTTACCATTCTGCCACTCATTCAGATAAGCTAGCACCCTCAATAAGCAATAACAATCAGTAGCCTTACCTACGGTATAGACATTGCGACTTGCATTGTTATAAACCTTTTGGCTTCACCGAGACCTACAATCCGACCAGCAGATACCTTCGACCGGCGAACCCTTTTAGAGGCAGGACTATCTATGGTTTCGTCACAGTATGACTCGCTTATAAGATACGTTAAAGGTAACTAATAAGCTTAATAAGGAGTAGGAGGACCTTTTACGATTCTTTATAAAGATATCTTCCTATATTAAATACTATAACGTTTGCTTTCCTAATATAGATACTAAAACCTGGTATATAGCTTCTCGACTCGGAGAAAGGGTTGCTAGAGAGTTCGAACCTATTCTTAAAGATTATATCAAGAATAATACTAAGGCGTAATAACTATTTACCTAGAAGGTGTTTAATAACTATAATGAATTTAAAAAGGAGCTTATTAAGGTATTTAGGGACTAAGACGAGAAGACTTATATATAGGATTAACTTATCTAACTTTAGTAAACTAAATTAATATTAATAGATATTATGCAATTGTAATAAGATTCTATTAGAGCTACTATTAATAAGTATGTTTAATATAGCTATTTTATAATAGTTTTAAGAAGGATATTAAAGATAAATTATATAAGAAAAACTAATATATAATATTTAATAAGTATATTACTACGGTAATCTAGATTAATAACTAATTATTTACTAGGGAATAATAGAAAAAAGGTCATAAATAGTTTATTATTAAGACCTAAAGTAAAAGTAATAACTAGGCTAGTTATAATAAGAAATAGTTCCTTAAGAATATATCTTTTTAATATATATATAGGACCTAACGTAGGTGTATAGCGAAAGTTACATACATGCGAAAGTTACACTAAACCACACCCTCTCAACTAAATCTGTATTAATTCCACTCAACCACCTTAAAACAAATGAAACTACTCGGAATCGTCTTCCTCCGACGTTTCTATAACTATCTGACAGGTACGCGCATCGTGGCCTAGTTCACCGCAGTTGCCATAACGCCGTGCACGCGTCTCAATCCTCGGCTTCCGACTACTACCCGCCTGCGTTTCCTCCTTTATCTGCATCTCAACCTCTCTCTGACCCTCTAGATCCTATACATCCTATATAGAAAGCGATCCTCCTTGCTGCAGCTGTTGTTTTTTGGCTCTCCGGCGTTTACTTAGCGCCTTATTTACAGCTCGGAGGCTCTGGTTCTCTGCCTATAACAATGCCAACTGATGTATGACCTTGGATATCCCTTTTACAAATATATCAACCGCCCTTAAAATCTCGGTTGGAGAGCTATTTTGATATCGGGCAATTTGATTCTTGATAAGGATAGACTATAAGGAGGCTTCTATTGGGTTGTTTAGGGTCTTAGAAACCCAGGTATAGGCACTGCCGGGCTATAAGTTCAAGGGCGTTGGCATGTTTAGACGGATATCGAGCTGCGAGATTACTCTCTCGGGATTAAAAGGAGCAAGTCCAGCACCTCGAAAACCTCCTTGAATATTTTCAGGGGTTAGGGCGGCTTAGAAAGCAGCGTAGAACATAGGAAAGAAATCCTCCTTAGTAATATAGGTTATATTTACCTATATCTACCCCTCGATTTGCTTGCTATATATTATCTTAAGCAGGCTAAAACACCTAATATCGAGCGGCTAGAGGATATAAGACGAGTGGGGAGGTATATAGAGCGTAATAATATTGTTCTCTTTATAGTAGAGTTCGAAGTCGGTCGAATAGTGGCTATCGTGGCCGTCGAGGATAAGGAGGCGATAAACCCTAACTATTCAAGCTTTAATATACCTATCAAAATACTAGATCTATTCTAGGCCTCTCTTATTGGTTGTCCAACTATTTTCGGAAGTTGTAATAACCTAGTCCTTAGACAATAGGCTATTTTTATACTAAGAGAGAGGTAATGCTTGCCCTTAACGATAATGAATGGCAGGATTGCCTAGCCAGTAGCATTAACGCCCTAGATTACTATTACCTACTTGCGATTGCTAGGCTATTTTGACTTTGCCCTCCTATGCTATTCGGAGCTTATAATAACTATTATAGTCGAGATAACATCTATCTAAAACCCGGTCTTGTCAAAGTTATAGATATCTACCTCCTAGATGCCGTACTTTGCGATTATATTTCATATAAGTATAAACCAACTCTAAATAATCTTTAGATCTTTATATTAGGCCCTCTAATAGTCGTATTTCTAATTAAAATATATAATATGCTCTAGGTACTATTAACGAAGGTTAAACCCTAACACGTTCTAATACGTCCTATATTACGTTTGGCAAGTAGTCGATTAGCTATATCTTCTATATTAGATAAGCAGGGAGGAAATCCTTTGGCGTCTAGGTCAAGGATATATTAAACAATGATAGATTCCTCTAAATTGGTTAATTTCTAAGAGTTGGCTTGAATATTGCGTCGTAACTGCTGACCGCGTCGATGGCGGCTTAGCTTTATTGGGTCTATAGAAAAGATCCGAGCTATAGCTCTAAGACTTAATTTGGGATTATTCTTAAGAGCCTAGAGGACTAAGATAATTTAGCTTTTGTTATTTTTCTGAGGTATATTAGGTTATAGAGGAAGTAGGTATAGAAGTGAAATATCGCATTGATATGGTTTAGTGTAACTTTCGTATATATATAACTTTCGCTATATACCTATATTATAGATATAGATTCTATTTAGTATAAGGTAGGGGATAAAAGATAAATCCTAGGTTACTTACTTTAATTATAGTAAAAAGGGTATTGTAAATAAAAATATTATAGTAAGAAGAATTAAAGATTGGTACTTAATAAGGAAAACATTATTATTCATATGTTAACATATATAATTAAGGTAATTATAGCAAGCTATATATAGAATAACTTTAATAATACTATTAACTAAGGTATAACGTAGGTATATAGCAAAAGTTATATATATATGAATCTTATACTAAACTATACCAATATGATATTTCATTTCTATACCTACTTCTTCTATAACCTAATATACCTTAAAAAAATAACGAAAGCCAAATTATCTTGGCTCTCTAGGCTCTTAAGAATAATCCTAAATTAAATCTTAGAGCTATAGCTCGGATCTTTTCTATAGACCTAATGAAGCTAAGCCGCCGTCGACGCAGTCAATAGTCACGACGCGACATTGAAGCCAACTCTCGGAAATTAACTAATTTAGAGGAATCTGTTATTATTTAATATATCCTCGACCTAGACGCTAAAAACTTTCTTCCCTGCTTATCTAGTATATAAGATATAGCTAATCGACTGCTTGCCGAATATAATTAGGATATGTCAGAATATATTAAGCTTTAACCTTTATTAAATAATACCTAGAGCTTACTATATATTTTAATTAGAAATACGATTATTAAAGGATCTAATATAAAGATCTAAAGAATATTTATGATTGGTTTAAATTTATATAAAATATAATTATAAAGTATAATATCTAGAAAATAGATATTTATAATTTTAATAAGACTAGGTTTTAAATACATATTTCTTAATTATATATATATTCTCCTACTCCGCTATACCTAGCTATTTACAAGGCGCGCCGGACCCTCTACTGCTATGTACAAAGGAAAAACCGTACCGTTTAGGCCGGGTGAAAACCTTCATCAAAAATAATAGGAAAGACATGGTTCCAGTGATACACGCTGCTGCAAGTAAAGAAAAAGGCCTTGGGAAGGCCTTGGGCCAACGGCTAGTAGGGTGCTAGCCCAGCTAAGCCGTGGCCATGGGTGTGGTTAGCCGAGCTCTCTAGCTTCCAGTTCCTCATCGAGGTTCCGGGCGAGCCTATATTCCCCTAGCCGGCCCGAGTCCATTAGCCAACCCAGTACCTTCTTCAGAAGTCTTCGGTTCCGGTAGCCTAGGCCCTGTAGAACAAGGCTAAGGTCTCGGTGGGTGCGTATTAGTTGCCTAGGCCAAGTTCTTGGTGTAGGTGGTATAGAGCACCAAATCACAAGATGCTCTACTGTCTCTCTGGCTTCCCCGCATTCGCAATAGGGGGTAGGCTGGTTACGGGCCTTTTGTTTGAAAAGGAAGTCCCGTAGGCCTATAGCCTCTATACGAGCCTGTACTAGTAGGGAGCTCTTAGCCTTTGTAAGGCCTTGGTGTTTCTGTAGGCTCTGGTTCGTGAAGAGGACTGTTGGTAGGCCTTCGTCGGCTAGCCTAGTTGGCTGTCCCTGGACTTGGGTATTCCACCTGGCCTCCCAGGCTCTTAATAGTGCCCAGTCTTCCTGGGTCTTAGCCAATGGTGGGCTCAAGGCCTTAGCTTGGGTATTCCATTCGGCCACTGTAGCCGAGGCCTTTTCGACGTCTGTTGGCTTTCCTAGGCTCCGGGGCCGGCCTCGTAGCCTCCGGAACCTTCGTTGGAGCCTGTTGCAAGCCCCTTGGATGATTTCCTTTGGTGGGCGTCTCGGGGCCTCTGGGCCTAGCCCGGCCTGTAGGGTAGGCTCATTGAGCCGGCCTTCGAAGTCGGCCAGCCTCTTGTTAAGGTAGAGGTCTAGGGGAGGGATCCAAGTTTCCGTCTCGAGGTTCCATGTAGGGGTAGCCTTATAGGCCCCGGCTACGATGCGTAGGCTTCGGTTCTGGGCCTTTGCTAGGTCCCTGGCTAGGCCTTGTGGTGAGCCGTTGAGTGTTGTAGGCTTGTGGAAGCTGGATGCTCCATAGGCTATTGCACTGCGAATGCACTTAGTGTAGACCTCTCTGGCCCTGATTAGCCCCGGGCCCCAGGTCTTGGCTGCTATCCTTGATAGAGCAAAGTCTTGGGTTCTTAGCTTGGTAGCTATGCTGGCTCCGTGGGCCTTCCAAGAAAGCCTCCAGTCGAGCCAGACCCCTAGGAACCGGGCTGAAGCCGTTGGTTTAACCATAGTATGGTTATGAGGGTGGCCCAGTTTGGCTAGTCGTAGTGGTTCAGACCACTGTTTACGGCCTTTGTTGAAGTGGATCAGCTCTGACTTGGCCCCATTGAATTCCATTCCGTAGGATCTAGCCCACTGTAGGCATGTAGCCCAGGCTTGTTCCAGTTGCCGGCAGTTGATATAGGGGTCCCTTCCAAAGGCTAGGAGGTTAGTGTCATCTGCGAATCCCACTAAGCTAACCAGAGGGTGCTTTTCCTTTAGTACTTTATATAGCGAGGCTATATATAGTATAAAGAGGACTGGTGATAGTGGTGATCCTTGTGGCACTCCAGCTCGAATGTTGATTTCCGGGGCAAGTTGGCCGTCGAATAGGAGTGTGGCCTTCCGGCCTGTTAGCCACGACCGTAGCCAACCTACAAGCCACTGCGGGAGCCCGAGGTCCCGGACTGTAGCCAGTAACCGGGTATGATTTACCCGGTCGAAGGCCCCTGTGAGATCTAACTGCAATAGGGAAGCCGTAGCGCGTTGTCTCCAGGCCTCTTGGATCTGGGCTACCACAAGCCGAATGGCTAGGTCTGTTGACCTATGTTCCCGGTTACCCATCTGCTCGTCGGGTAATAAGCCATAGGCTTCGGCTGCCTCTGTGATTCTTTTGGTAACCACTATTTCCACTATCTTGCCAATGGTAGGAAGGAGCGAAATAGGCCTATAGCCTCCGGGGGTAAGGTAGTCAGCTGGGGTTTTACCAGGCTTTGGGAGCACTATAGCTATAGCCTCCTTTAGCCTGGCCGGCACCCATTGTAGTTCGAGGCATCTCTGAGTGAGTAGTGCGAGGATCCTGTACAACGGCCTACCACAGGCCTTCAATAGGCCTATAGGGAGGTAGTCGTTACCTGGGGCCTTCCAGGGAGCGGCCCGGGCAATGGCATCTTGTATGTCCCTAGCACTAACCACCTGGCTTATTGGGATCTTCGGTTCCCACGGCTGGGAAAAGGTGGGATCTTGGATGTTAGAGAGGTCGGCTGGCGGGCTTGGAAAGAAACGGTTGGCTAGGGCCTGGGCCTTCTGGGTATGGGTGGTATAGCCGTTGATGGCCGGGAGCCTAGGGGGGCTAGTAGGCTGGAAGCTCTTGCAACGAGCCCACCGTTCTAGGCTCCAAAGGAGTGATTCGTTATGACTGGCTTCCTGTAGGGTAGACCTCCAGGTCTTTGTTCTAGCCTGTCGTATAGCCCTTGAAAGGTCCCGGAGTCTCTGGTTTAGCTGGGCCTTGTTATAGGCCGTAGGTGCGGCTTTAGCCGTACGTTCGGCCTCCCGGGCCCCCTGGACCTTTTGTTGCACCTCGTTCGTCCACCAGGGGGCTTGAAATCCATTGTTAGGCTTCCTTCGGGGGGTGCTAGCGTTGGCAATCCTTGTAAGTTCTTCGACAAGCCAGTCGAATGCCTTATCTAGGCCTTCTACTGACTGGGTACGGCTCTGTAGGCCCTGCGGGCCAGGGTTATCTAGCCTGCAGAGGCCTGGTAAGAGGGCTGCTTCGGCCTTTACCCTCTTTTTATCCATCTTTTTCCAGGACCAACCAGGGGGGGGTGGGGCTGTAGGGGAGTGTTCGAGGTGGACCTCCACTACTTGGGGGTAGTGGTCGGAATCTCCTCTTTCCTTAATACCGTAGTAGGAGCAGGCAAGGTCTATAGAGGCCCAGATTAGGTCGATAGTCGATGGGCGCCCCCGTTGCCTACCCTGTGGTTCCCTAGTTATAGTGCCCTTAGGGGTTACTAGCCTAAGGTCCCAAGAGGTGGCTAACTGGAGCAGGTTGTTGGCTTTGTTATCGTAGCGTTCGTAGTAGTCCCAGGCTGGGTGTTGAAGGTTGAAGTCCCCTGTAAGTATTATTTGGCTAGAGGGTCGGGGGTATTGTTGCAAAAGAGTGGCCGGTATTGTCTTGATTGCCGGGGGGTTATAGACCGACCAGACTTCGACCCCCTGGCTACCTTCATAGCCTGCGAACCGAACCCAGCACCAATGTTCAGCTACCCCATAGTCCCATTGGCTAAGGTCAATTGTCTTCTTAACCAGTATAGCCGCCCGACCACTAGGTTGATGGACTAGGTGGTACTGGCTACGTCGAGGGCAGTAGGTAGACTTAGTTTGGTGGTTGATCCACGGGTCCTATATAGCTAGGACGTCGAACTTGGCCTCCTCTACTAAGATTTCTAGTGGTTGCTTGATGCCTCCGGTATTCCATTGTAGTATGGTAACTACCATGTAGTACTAGAGGGTTGGCTGGCTAGGTGGTCGGCTGGCTGGCTGGCTAGGTGGTTGGTTGGCTGGCTAGTTGGGTCGTTCTGGTTTGTAGCTTGGTTTGTAGCCTGGCTTATAGCCTGGCTAGTAGGCTGGGAGATGGATAGTCGGAGCTGCTTGGGATCTTGTTGGGCCTTTGTTGGCCTGCCCCGTGGTCGTTTTCTAGAAGGGCCTATATCTTGGTCGTCGTGGCTTAGAGAGAGGGAGCCAAAGATAGGGGTTGTAGTTGCGGTTGTAGGGTGGGTTGTTCGAGTAAAGTCGAGGTCGAAGGTTAGTTGTTGTAGCTTGGAAGTAGTTGATTCGAAGGTTCTGGGCCTGTGTTGGTAGGCCTCCTTAGCTATAGCCCGTACTCGGAGCCGTTCTGGGCACTGCTTGTCCCTGGCCGAGTGGCGACCCCCGCAGGCTGGGCATCTAAACTGGCCTGTAGTATAGGTAGGGCATTGCTCTTCGCCTTCCTTACCACCATGCCCATGGGTTCCAGCGCCGCAACGGGGGCAAAGGGGGTCCTTTCTGCAGTAGCGGGCTATATGGCCCCACTTCCAGCACTTAAAGCACTGCGTTGGCCGTAGCGGAGCCCAGTATGGCTCGCAGCTAAAGAGCTGAGCCCGGTATAGGACCCCTAGGTCACAGGCCTTTTTAGCCTCCTCCTGGCTAGTAAAGGCTATAACTACAGGGACCCTAGTGAAGTCTGGGTTATGGGGGTACTGGAAGATGATCTTTTCCACTGCCTGTAGCCTGGCCTCTTCTTGAAAACTAGCCTCTGTAGCCCCCTGGAGGTCAGCCTTCCGTAGACCCTTGACTACCACTCCATAGGTCCGTCGGGCTTCCTTTGCCTGGCTTCCGAAGGCCCGTTGAATCCAGTCGTGGTTGGTAGAGTGCCATTGCTTGGTATCTGGGTTGTTGAAGGTAACTACTGTATCTCCGCTAGGTAGTTTCCGGGCTGCAATAGCCCCTTGTCGGCTAGAGGCCCCATTAACGGCTTGAATGATTTCTAGAGGGGTCCTCTTGGCTAGGTCAGGTGATAGATGGCCCCCGCGAACAAGGACCTCGCAGTTCTGCTTGGCTGGGATAACCTTGGCTGGCTGGGCTATAGTGGCTTGTGGGGGTTCCCGAACTATGTCAGCCCAGGTTCGAGTAGCCTGGGCCTCCCCTGGTTTAGTTTCCCTTAGTGCCGCTCGCACCTCTTCGGCTACTACCTTCCGTAGGGTAGGTAGGTTCAACGCTGTAGCCGTAGCCTTAGCCTGGGGGGGCGGTGTGATGGCTTGCTGGTAGGCTTGTTGGTAAGCTCGTTGAATCTCCATTGCAAGTGCCCGGGCCTTGCCCCTATCCTCGGGGACCAGGGCAAGTAGGTCGTTGACAAGCCTAGTAATGTGCTCATATGTATGTAGATGGCTAGTAGACTTGGTTGTTCTGGCCGGCTTGGTTATAGTAGGTAGGGTCTTCTGGCTTGCATGTTGGCTTGCATGTAGCCCTAGGGGGTCAGGGGAGGTTTCCCCCATCTCAATGTCAGGTGCCGGATCCGGAACGTCGTTCATTTTCAGCTCTTCCTGGTAGGATGGGGCCTGTGGGGGCCTATAGGGTGGGTAGCGTAGAGGAGTGTGGGGGATCGTTGATAGGGTGGGCCGTTCGGGAGTAACCGGGTCCAGTAGGGTAGGTGGTCCGGGAATAACCGGTTGGTCTGTGCGTAGGGAAAAATCTTGCCTGACGGTCGGGTGCCCGCAACACAACGGCTACTTCAACGGCCTGTTGCGGCCGCGCAAGGACGGCCGCGCAAGTGCAACCAATACCGTTAGATAGAGCTCGTCGAGGCGGTTAGAATGGTATATGTTTCGAAGAGTTTGCCGCCCTTGCGGGCAAGCAGCGATCAAGTGGAAAAGAAAGAAGTCTTATTTCTTAATTATAATAGTTGTTATAAGCTCTAAATAGTATAGGAAGTTAAAGTTAAAATAGCCTAGTAATTATAAATAGATAATAGTAATCTAAGGTATTAGTACCATTAGCTAGGCGATTCTATTATTTATTATTATTAAAGGTAAGTATTATTTTTCTGTTAGTATAAAGGTAACCTATTATTTAAAGACTAAGTGATTGTAACTTCTAAAAATAATTAGACAATTAATAAAAAAGGCCTAGAATAGATCTAGTATTTTAATAAAATTTTAATAAGTATACTAAAGCTTAGATAGTTAAGGTTTATTACCTTTGTATCTTTAATAGTTATCATAGCTATTATTTAATTAATTTTAAGCTTTACTATAACGTAGGTATATAGCGAAAGTTATATACATACGAAAGTTACACTAAACCACACCAACGCGATATCTTACTTCTATACCCACTTCCTCTACAACCTACATACCTCAGAAAAACGACGAAAGCCAAGTTATCTTAGCCCTCCAGGCTCTAGAGAATAATCCGAAATTAAGTCTTAGAGCTACAGCTCGGATCTTTTCTATGGACCTAATGAAGCTCAGCCGCCGTCGGCGCAGTCAGCAGTCACAATACGATATTCCAGCCAACTTGCGGAAATTGACCGATTTAGAGGAGGCTATCATTATTTAATATATCCTCGACCTGGATTCTAAAGGATTTCCTCCCCACTTATCTAGTATAGAAGATATAGCCGATCGGCTGCTTGCCGAACGCAACGCGGGATACGTCAGAACGCGTTAGGCTTCAACCTTTGTCAAATGGTACCTAGAGCTTACTACGCGTTTCAATCGGAAATATAACTACTAGAGGGCCTAATGCGAAGATCCAGAGATTATTCGCAGTTGGTTTGCACTTGTACGGAATATAATCGCGAAGTACGGCATCTAGGAGGCCGACATCTATAACTTCGATAAGACTAGGTTTCAGATAGGTATTATTTTAACGGCAATAGTTGTTACAAGCTCCGAACGGCGTGGCAGGGCAAAGTCGAAGCAGCCTGGCAATCGCAAGTGGGCAATGGTAATCTAGGGTGTTAATACGACTGGCTAGGCAATCCCACCGTTTATTATCGTCAAGGGCAAACATTATCTCTCCTCTTAGTATAAGAACAGCCTATTGCCGAAGGACTAGGTCATTATAACATCCAAAAACGGTTAGATAACTAACGAGAGAGGCCTAGAATAGATTTAGTACTTTGACAAGTATACTAAAGCTCGAACAGCTGGGGTTTATCGCCTCCTAGTCCTTAACGGCTATAATAGCCACTACTCAACCGACTTCGAGCTCTATTGCAAGGAGAATAACATTATCACCCTCTATATACCTCCCTACTTATCTTATATTCTTTAGCCGCTCAATATTAGGTATTTTAGCCTACTTAAGACGGCATATAGTAAGCAGATCGAGGGGATAATACAGGCAAGTATAACCTATATCACCAAGGAGGACTTCTTTCCTATATTCTATGCCGCTTTCCAAGCCGCTATAACTCCTGAAAATATTCAAGGAGGTTTTCAAGGTGCTAGAATTACTCCTTTTAATCCCGAGAAAGTAATCTCGCAGCTTGATATCCATCTAAAGATACTAACGCCCTTAAACTCGCCGCCTAGTAGTACCTACGCCTAGGTTTCTAAGACCCTAAACAACCTAATCGAAGCCTCCTTATAGTCTACCCTTATTAAGAATCGAATTGCCCGGCATTAAAATAGCTCTCTAACTGAGATTTTAAGGGCGGTTAATATATTTGCTAAAGGGACGTCCAAGGTCATATATCAGTTGGCATTGTTAAGGGTAGAGAACTAGAGCCTCCGAGCAGCAAATAAGGCACTAAGCAAGCGCCGAAGGGTTAAAAAATAACGGCTCCGACAAGGAGGATCACTTTCTATACAGGATGCATAGGATCTGCAGGGCCAGAGAGACGTTGAGGTACAGATTAAGGAGGAAACGCAGGCGGGTAGTAGTCGGAAGCCGAGGGTTGAGATACACGCGCGGCATTGTGGCAACTGCGGCGAGCCTGGCCACAATACACATACCTGTCAGATAGTTGTTGAAACGTCTGAGGAAGACGATTCCGAGTAGTTTCGTTCGTTTTAAGCTGGTTGGGTGGAATTAATATAGATAAAGTTAAGGGGGTATAGTTTAGTGTAACTTTCGCATGCATGTAACTTTCGCTATACACTTACGTTAAGGACAATAATATTATTATATTCTATAATCTCTTTATCTATGTTATACCCTTCAGATAACGTACATGATAAGCGAGTGACCCAGACAAGCGAATGACCCACTTCCTACACGACGCGACATCTTTGCACTCAACAACAAAATTTCCTCTACCATCCAAAATGCCCTCTACTTCAAAAGAAGGCCAGATAATCTTGGCTCTCCAAGCTCTTCAAAACGACAAGAATCTAAGCGAACGAGCCGCAGCTAAGATCTATGGGGTTGACCGTAGGACCCTGGGGCGCCGACGCGCCGGCAAGCCTGCACGATACGATCTTCCAGCCAACTCGCGCAAGCTCACAGATCTAGAAGAGAAGGCGATAGTTCAATATGTCAATGAGCTATCTGCACGTGCATTCCCGCCCAGGTTGTGTGGTGTGGAAGATATGGCCAACCAACTACTGCGCGAACGCGACGCGCCCCCTGTTGGCAAACGCTGGGCTTATAACTTCGTCAAACGCCGGCCAGAGCTCCGTACGCGATATACACGTAGATACGACTACCAGAGGGCTAGATGCGAAGATCCAGACGTTATTCGCGAGTGGTTTAGGCTTGTGCAGAACACTAAGGCCAAGTATGGTATTGTGGATGACGATGTCTATAACTTTGACGAGACCGGGTTTATGATGGGCATTATCTTTACGGGTATGGTTGTTACGACCTCAGATGGCCGGAGCAAGGCTAAGCTGGCCCAGCCTGGCAATCGCGAGTGGGCAACAGTGATCCAGGGAGTCAATGCTCTCGGCTGGGCTATCCCTCCGTTCATCATCTTGGCCGCGCAATACCACCTCGTCAACTGGTATACCGAGTGCAACCTCCCGGCCGACTGGCGCATCGCAACCACCGAGAACGGCTGGACTACCAACGCAGTAGGCCTTGATTGGATCAAGCACTTCGACTACCATACAGCGCCTCGGACAAAGGGCAAATACCGGTTGTTGATCCTCGATGGCCACGAAAGCCACCACTCGACCGAGTTCGAGCTCTACTGCCAGCAGAACAACATTATCACGCTCTGCATGCCTCCACATTCCTCCCACCTCCTCCAGCCACTTGATGTTGGCTGCTTTGGGCCGTTGAAGCAGGCGTACGGTCGCCAGATCGAGGACTTGGTGCGCGCGCATATCAACCATATAAGCAAGCTCGAGTTTCTTTATGCCTTTCGCACGGCCTTCTTTGCCTCTATCACCAAGAGGAATATACAGGGCGGTTTTGCAGGGGCTGGCCTTGTGCCATACGATCCAGAGAGGGTGCTTTCGAAGCTAGATATCAAGCTTCGTACACCAACACCCCCAACCTCACGGCCGGGCACTGCACAATCTTGGGTCTTCCAGACACCACACAACCCTCGAGAAGCCGAGTCACAGTCAACGCTTATCAAGACTCGCATTGCCAACCATCAAAATAGCTCCCCGACTTCAATGTTGGCTGCTGTGGACCAGCTTACCAAGGGTACGATGGCTATAATGCACCAGGTGGCCCTCCTTCAGGCAGAGGTGTCTTCGCTCCGCAAGGCTAACGAGGCGCTAAGCAAGCGCCGGAGAGCCAAAAAAACACGTGTGCGGCTTGGAGGATCACTTACTGTGCAGGAGGCACAGGAGGTGGTAAGCCAGGGGGCTATAGGTGGGGAGGCAATGCAAGAAACACAGCTGGATGGTAGTGGTGCTGGTGGGGGTCGTACGAAGGTTCGGTGCTGTGGTGTATGCGGCAAGCCTGGTCATAATGCCCGCACTTGCCAGGAGGTTGCAGAAGCATCTGATTCACCCGTTTCTGATGTAATTGTAGTTGGTTGATAGTTTTGTTGTTTTGTAATTGAGGATAATGTTTGTAGGGTAGTGGAGAGTGGGTCATTCGCTTGTCTGGGTCACTCGCTTATCATGTACGTTATTTAATATTAGATATTTTAGCCTATTTAAGATAGTCTATAATATATAAATCAAAGGGTTAATATAAATAAATATAACCTATATTATTAAAAAGGACTTTTTCTATATTGTATAACGTCACCTATATAGATCCGGGCCGTGCATGGATCCGGGCCAGGCAATTTCGGCTAATTTAGAGGCACCATAACACCATGCCCACTATCACCAACATGATCACAGCTGAGTCAAAATTGAAGCTATTTACAAGCCGACGACAGTGCCATGGCCAGAAAACAATGGGGGTCTAGACAACACATGCAAATCCACCTACTTGAACACATCTGGGCCCATTTTGTAGTCCTTCCAAACACCCTTCGCAAAGCCCACTACCCCTCTTAATGCTATACGACGTTCCTTTTCCCTGGCTTCCACGGTTTCCTTAGCCTCCCTTTCACTTATGTGAGCCCGGATGTCTTCTACAGTTAGTACCCGGGCCTTACTAAAGTGCTTCTTCGAGGACTTTTTCCTGCTCTCGAACCTCTTTTTCACTACTTCCTGGGTCAGGGCCCTAAGTGTGGTATTGTCAGCTTGCATAGTTAGGAAGTAGTCTTTCATCCAAGACAGCCTGGCTCTCTTGGGGGTATCACAAATCTGGAACAGTTCCTCCACAACCTGGTTGATCTTTGTAGCCATGTCGCCAGTCACCGAGAGCTCGACTCGACGGCCCTGTTGATCAGTAATACTGACCATTGCTGGGGTCTTCGGCCGGTCAGAGGTCCTGGGTCTGGGTGCCATTGCGGGTGCCATTGCGGGTGCCGTTGCGGGTGCCGATGTAGGTGCCGGTACCAGTGCCAGTGCCGTTATAGGTGCCTCGGCTGGCCTATGCCGGGCTAGGACCTTCTCTGGGTTGTAAGGTAGTAACCCAGCTCCTCTCCATGCCCCCGGAATGTTCCGGAAAATGCAAGCCCGGGCCTTCTCATAATACCGGAGGAACTGGTGGTTATCTACCTTGACAGCTCCGAACAATGCCCCCTTAGTAACTAACTTGCGGTAAGCCTTAGCCAACGGCCTGAAGACCCCGACATCAAGAGGTTGCAATTCATATGTCGAGTGTGGTGGTAAGCAAAGTGGTATAATATTATACTCCTCGCAGTATTCCACGAACTGGGGTGAAACATGGCTCGCATGGCCGTCAAGAATGAGGAGCCGGTATTTACCATGTGTTCGGGGTGCCGTATACTTATCGAAGTGTCAGATCCATTCTAGAGCAATATTGCAATCGGTCCAGCCGTTCTTACTAACCTAGATAACAAACTGGGGGTCGAGGTCCTTGGGAATCCACGCTTGTTGAATGCGTTTGCCTTGGAAGATGACGAAGGGTGGAAGGACGTAATTATTGGCCGAGATACATTCGATAATAGAGACCCATTTGCGGTTACCGGGTTGAACGACGGTCGGCTCTAATAAATCCCTCGGAACAATAACTTTGCGGTTGTCCCTAATGCCTTTTATATACCCCTTTTCATCTATATTATAGGTATCGTCGTCAGCGATATTAATAGCCAACTTAATAGTTTGATATAGCTCGAACCAATATTGTAATGTATTGTAATTGACAGCGTCCTTCCTAGCTTGGTCCAATGCCCGGGACCTTCGAGCTTTTAATTCCGGGTGCCGGTTCAGGAAGTTGTAGATCCACCGTTTACCCAAAGGCTGGATGTCTCCCTTAGCTAGCAACAACTGGGCTGCAAGATGTTCTAGTGCCGAGATTGACATTGGCTAGCCCCAGGCATCCAACTGGTAAATGGAATTAACAATGGATTGTTCCTCCTGTGGTGTCAACCGCTGCAAGTGCTGGGCTGTGGCCCGGTGGTTCTGCCGTCGACCGGCATACCGTTCTTGGAGGGTGGTTCGTGGTATGTCAAAGATATAGGCTGCGTTTCGAACGCTGGGGACCTCCCCGGCTCGCAGGGCTTCAATAGTAGACTGGATGCGTTCTTCCTAGCTATAGGTATACTTATATGGTGGCTTCTTGAGTATGGACTTAGGAGGTTTGGGTTTGGATTAACTAGGCGCCATGGTTGATGCGGTTGGCTGACTGCGTTGACTGCATTTATAATACGGTTAGTTGACTGCATATAATGCGGTCGGTTGAGTATATACCATGCAGTTGGTTGACTGCGTTGGTAATGCTATAGGTTAACTGGTATATAGAAAAGGTTAGCTATTGTCAGAGGAGTTCAAAAAACAGGTCAAACCATGGATTCGTTGGAAAATACGGTCAAACAGCGTGTTTGATAAAGTTGTTCGTGATGTTCATTATAGCTGATAGTCGAAATAAATGCAGGCCAGGACCCTGGCCCGGATCCGTACACGGCCCGGATCCATACAGGTGACGTTATTGCTTTTAAACTACTTTAACCTCTAAAAATATTCAAGAAGGTTTTCAAGGTATTAGACTTACTTCTTTTAATCCTAAGAAAATAGTCTTATTGCTTAATATCTATCTAAAGATACTAATACCCTCAAACCTATAGCCTAGTAATACCTATACCTAGGTTTCTAAGACCCTAAATAATTTAATAAAAGCCTGTCTTATAGTCTTATATTTATTATAAAGTCGAATTACCTAGTATTAAAATAGCTCTTTAACTAAGATTTTAAAAACATCTAATATATTATAAAAGGGTTATCTAAAATTATATATTACTTAGTATTATTATAGATAGAGAACTAGAATCTGTAAGCTATATATAAGATACTAAATAAATATTAGAAAGCTAAAAAATAACGGCTACAGTAAAAAGGATCGCTTTCTATATCGAATATATAAGATCTAGAGGGTTAGAGAGAGGTTAAGATACATATACAGCGTTATACCAACTATAGTAAATCAGGCTATAATATACGTACCTATCAGATAGTTATAGAAATATCGCAGGAAGACGGTTCCGAGTAGTTTCATTTGTTTTAAGCTGGCTGAGTGAATTAATATAGATTTACTTAAGAGGGTATAGTTTAGTGTATCTTTTATATATGGGTAGCTTTCGCTATATACCTATATGAGCTAAAAATAAATTAATAGTTCCCTAAGGCCAAATAGTAGCCTCTAGACTGTATTTAAAGAACCTATTCTAAGATATAATACTACTGTTATTATAGTTGTTTAAATTATAGAAGGTTAAGGATACTAGTTAACCTAGAATATAAAGGGTTAGTAAAATGGATAATAAGTAAGTAACAAACCTATGAATCTAAACCTTATCCTTTTTAACAACTTTTAATGCTTAAGAAAAAGTAAGCCAAGTTTTAATTTATGACTTAAAAACTTATAAAAGAAAAGGCTTAGGTTATAAACTAGCTAGAATTCATCAAGACTAAATTAGTTAGAGTTCAGGAAAATACTGTTTAAGTTAGCAGGATAGACTAACTTAGAGTAAAAACTAGGATATGTAACTTAATAGACTTAAAAACCCAATAACTAAGTACTAAAGAGTCTAGAGCTAGTATAGGCTTAAGGGATAGAAACTATGAAGTTAGGATAACTTTTAGAATAAAAGGCTATAAATAATATTAAAGATAATAATATATATAAATAGATTAGATTTAGTATATACTATAAACTTTATAAGTAAGATACTCTTTATCTCTAACCCTAATACTACTATTATATTTATGTCCTGGAATTCTAATATATTATATATAAATTAATATTACTTCTAATTAAAGTTTAATAACGACCGTTAGCTAGACTAGCCTACTAATTACAATAGGGAACCTTAACTAGTTCCCTAGGTTTAGGATATAAGAATAGGCCCTAACCAGTTCTTTTAAAAGATTAAATAGATTAGTATATATAATAGAACTAGGATAATATTATAAAGAATCTACCTAGAAGATTACCAATAATAGCCTAATAATATATAATAATATAAGAAGAGCTAGGATTATTTAATTTATATAGAAGTAAAGCTTTAAAAATACTATAAGTATAAAAATTATATATATAAAAATAGATAATACCTTATAAACAATAATAAGAGGCTAGGAAAGCTAATAAGACTCGATAATTATTCGAAAACTGCTAAAACCTAGATTGTAAGATAGTAACTAAAAGGTAGAGAAGGATAGGGGCGCTTATCTAAGTACCTAGACGGAGTTAGGAAACGGCTTAGGGCCTTTTAAAGGGCCTATAAACTACAAAGTCCATTATAATAATAATAAAGCTATAAATATACGAAGGATTATGAAAAGAAAACGATATATAACCTCCTAATAAGTATAAGAGAAGTTATTATACTTTAAGATAATAAATCTAATAATACAATTTAGATTATAATATATTAGAATAGGTTCTAGGTATTAGTCTTAATAAATAAAGGATCTTAAGTCGACCTTATCTTATCTATACTTGTTAATTAACTTAAGACTCTATAGAAGATTAAAATGAAATAGTATATTATTAAAGGACTATTTAATACCTAATAGGTTTAATAAAAGATAGAACTATTAAATACTATAATAAAAGGAAAGACTATTAAGGTAGTATTTAAGATTATCGATAGGGTCAAGAAAGGATATAATCCTAGAAAACCATAATATTCAGATTATAATCTAGATATTAATTAGAAAAAAGATAGTTATTTATAATCTTAAAAGTAAAGGGTATATCGAATTTATAAAACAAGAGATAACGTGGTTGATAAGCGAATGCTCCAGACAAGCGAATGCTCTACTTTACCACGCCTATATAATACCTTCTCCTTGTATACATTTTCTTTGCAACCCAATATACATCTAAAAGACAACGAACGCCAGATAATCTTAGCCCTCCAAGCTTTTGAGAAAGACTCTACTTTGAGCCTAAGAGCTATAGCTAAGATCTATGCGGTTTATTATACCAAGCTAAGCCGTTATAGGCATAGTATATAATTACGATACAATATTCTAGCCAATTCGCAGAAGTTGACCAATTTAGAAGAATCGGTCATTGTTCAATATATCCTCGACCTAGATTCCAAAAGGTTTCCTCCCCGCTCATCTAGTATAGAAGATATAGCAAATCAACTACTTGCCGAACGTAATGTAGGATACGTCGGTATATATTGGGTATATAACTTCGTCAAATGGCACCCTAAGCTTACTATGCGTTTCAATCGGAAATACGATTACTAAAGGGCCTAATACTAAGACCTAGAAATTATTCGGGGCTAGTTTACGCTTGTGCGGAATACGATTGCAAAGTACGGCATCTAGGAGGCAGATATCTATAACTTCAACGAGACTGGGTTTCTAATAGGCGTTATTGCAACCTCAATGGTTGTTATAAGCTCCGAATGTTATAGCAGGGCAAAGTCAAAGCAGCCTGGTAATCGGGAGTAGGCAATAGTAATCTAGGGTATCAATACTACTGGCTAGGCGATCCTACTATTTATTATCGTCCAGGCCAAATATTACCTCTCCTCCTAGTATAAGGGTAGCCTATTGCCAAAGGAATAGGTTATCGCAATATCCGAAAACGGTTGGACTAGCAATAAGAGAGGTCTAGATTAGATCAAGTATTTCGACATATATACCAGAGCTCGAACAACTGGGGTTTATCGCCTTCTTATCCTCGACGGCTATAATAGCCACTATTCGATCGACTTCGAGCTTTACTATAAGGAGAACAACATTATTATGCTCTATATACCTCCGCATTCATCTTACATCCTCTAGCCGCTCAATATTAGGTGTTTTAGCCCGCTTAAGACGGCATACGGCAAGCAGATCGAGGCAATAATACAGGCAAGCATAACCTATATCACCAAGGAAGACTTCTTAGCCACATTCCTTATAGCTTACCAGATAGTAATAATGCCCGGAAATATTCAGGGAGGTTTTAGAGGCGCTAGACTTATTCCTTTTAATCCTAAGAAGGTAATCTCCCAGCTCGACATCCGTCTGAAGATACTAATACCCTCGAACTCCCGCCCTGGCAGTACCTACACCTGGGTTTCCAAGACCCCGAATAACCCAGCCGAAGCCTCCTCATAGTCCGCCCTTATCAAGAATCGAATTGCCCGGCATCAAAATAGCTCTCCAACCGAGATTTTATGAACAGTTAATATCCTTACGAAAGGGACATCCAAGGTTATATATCAATTGGCATTGTTAAGAGCAGAGAACTAAAGCCTCCGAGCAGCAAATAAGGCACTAAGCAAGCGTCGGAGGGCTAAGAAACAACGGCTCCGACAAGGAGGATTGCTTACTGTACAAGATACAAAGGACTTATAGGGTTAGAGAGAGGTTGAGGTGCAGATAAAGGAGGAAACACGGGCGGGTAGTGGTCGGAAGCCGAGGGCGAGACGCGCGCGCGGCGCTATAGCACCTGCAGCGAACCCGGTCACAATACGCGTACCTGTCAGATAGTTGTAGAAACGTCTAAGGAAGACGATTCCGAGTAGTTTTATTTGTTTGAAGCGGTTTTAGTAGGATTAATATACATTTTGTTATATAGGTGCAACTTTGTACAGCATCCGCTTATCTGGAGCATTCGCTTATCAACCACGTTATATAGACTATTAATAACTAAATAAGGAAATATTAAAGAACTAAAGCTTTATAGTACTTATCTTATAGCTTTAAGAATAGTGAATAAAAGCCTAATACTTTATTTATCTTAACCTACTAATAGTATACACCTATATTTATACTAAGCAAGGGGATAAATAAAGGATAGTGGTTTATATTCTATATAATTCTTATAAATATATTATATTATCCTTTAGATTAATAAATATACTAGTAACCCTCTAGGTAGTTATTAATCATATAATCCGCCTATTATATAACTAATATATAGGCTATATCTACATAATATCCTTATTTTCTCTAAGATACTTGAAGAATATAAGCAGTATATAAAAGTAATACTAAATATACTCTATAAATATAAGTTATTAATCAACAATGATAAGAGCAAACCTTATATTATAAAGATAGTATTTCTTAGATATAGAATTTCGTCTAGTAGAATTAGAATAGAGCTAGCAAAAATTAAAGCGATTAAAATATATCTATAATAATAAAAATAGAGGTATAAGGATTTATCAGATTCGCTAACTTTTACCGAATGGTTATTAAAAACTTTAGCAAGCTTATATTACTATTATATTAACTAATAAAGATATCGAGTTTCAATATAGAGCTAAGTGTAAGTAAGCATTCTAAAGAATCTATAACGTATATAATAAGCGAATGACATAGACAAGCGAATGACATACAAAATCGAACCTTCGCAACCAAAACTCTATCTGTCCTACCACAATAGCTCAAAACAATTGAAACTACTTAGTCTTATCTTCTTCAGATGTTTCTACAACTATCTGATAGGTGCGCGCATTGTGGCCGGGCTCCCCGTAGTTGCTATAATGCCGTGCGCGTGTCTCGGTCCTCGGCTTCCGACCACTACCCGCCTGCGTTTCCTCCTTGATCTGCACCTCTACCTCTCTCTGGCCCTGCAAATCCTGTGCATCCTATATACTAAGCGATCTTCCTTGCCGAAGACGTTGTTTCTTTGCCCTCCGGCGCTTGCTTAGCGTCTCATTTGCTGCTCGAAGGCTCTGGTTCTCTGCCTTTAACAATGCCAACTGATGCATTATCTTGGACGTCCCTTTCGCAAGGATATTAATAGCTCTAAGAATCTCAGTCGGCGAACTATTCTGATGCCGGGCAATTCGATTTCTGATGAGATTGGTCTATAAGAAGGCTTTAGTCGGGTTGTTTGGCGTTTTAGAGACCTAGGTATAGGCACTGCTAGGCTGAGAGTTCGAGGGTAATGGCGTCTTAAGCCGGATGTCGAGCTAGGAAATCACCTTGTCGGGGTTAAAAGGAACAAGTCCGGCGCCTCGGAAACCTCCTTGAATGTTTTCGTGTATTATCGCCGCCTGGTAAGCTGCAAAGAAGGCGGGAAAGAAGTCCTCCTTAGTAATATAGGTTATACCGGCCTGTATTATCTCCTTAACCTGCTTTCCGTATACCACTTTAAATAGGCTAAAATACCTAACATCAGCTGGCTGGAGGATATAAGATAAGTAGGGAGGTATATAAAGAGTAATAATATTATTCTCCTTATAGTGGACCTCGAAGTCGGTCGAGTAGTGGCTATTATAGCTGTCGAGGATAAGGAGGCGATAAACCCCGGCTGTTCGAGCTCTAGTATGCTTATCGAAGTATTGAATCCATTTAAGGCCTCTCTTATTAGTCGTTTAACCATTCTCAGATATCGCGATAACCTAGTCCTTCGGCAATAGGCTATTCTTATATCAAGAGGAGAAGTAATATTTGCCCTGGACGATGATAAATAGTAGGACTGCCTAGCCAGTTATATTAATACCCTAGATTACTATTGCCCATTCCCGATTGCCAGGCTACTTCGACTTTGCCCTGCCACGCCATTCGGAGCTTATAATAACTATTGCAGTTGAGATAATACCCATCTAAAACCCGGTCTCGTCAAAGTTATAGATATCTGCCTTCTAGATGCCATACTTCGCGATTATATTCTACACAAGTGCGAACCAGCTATAAATAGTTTCTGGATCTTCATATTTGGCCCTCTAGTAATTATATTACCAATTAAAACGCATAGTAAGTTATAGTTGCCGTTTAACAAAGTTATAAGCCTAATACATCCCGACACGTCCTATATTGCATTCGGCAAGTAATCGGTTAGTCATATCTTCTATACTAGATAAGCAGGGAGGAAATCCTTTTGCATCTAGGTCGAGGATATATTAAACAATTATTAATTCTTCTAAATCAGTTAACTTCCGCGAGTTGGCGGGAATATCGCATCGTAATTTTATACCGCGTTTGCAACGACTTATTTTTTAGTAATCTATATTATAGATCTTGCCAGTAGCTCGAGCACTTAGATTCAGGTCATTTTACATTGCCTGAATAGCTAAGATCAACTGGGCATTATCGTTTTTATAATGCATGTTTATATTGTAAAGAGAATCAAGGAAGAAGCTAGGAGATATATAAGTCCGATGTCGTATATCACTCGCTTATCTATATCATTCGCTTGTCTATGTCATTCGCTTGTCTATATCATTCGCTTGTCTATGTCATTCGCTTATCATATACGTTAATAAAATTATTATAAATCTAATACTCTGGTTACTATACCTATATAAGCTATACAAGGTTAAAACCAGTATATTAAACTATGTAATTAGAGGATAACTTAATTAATATAATAACGATATTAAACTATACCATATTATATTCATTTTGAAAAAGCTTAAAGGGTTATAGCTTAACTATTTTATCTATAATAATAAGTTACTAGCTATTATCAAAGCTTTTAAGAATAAAGACTATATCTTAGTAATATAACTAATAAGGTCTAGGTCTATATAAACTAAAGAACTTACAATATTTTATTATCATGAAGATTAAATAAATAATAAACTTAATAATTAAAGTTCCTTTCGGAGCTTAATTTTAAGATTAACTATAAGAACCGCCTAGAAAAATACATAGGTAGATATTTAAATAGATAGCTAGATTACTTTAGAAATAGCTAGCTAGAAAGCTAACTATTGTTACTTTGATAATAATTAGATAGTTCCTTATAGTATACTCCGTAGTAAATAGAAGATTTTAGGGGAATATATAATAAAACTATAGGTAATTAGACCTTCAAAAGGATTTATTAATTAAAGGTAATACTAATTAAACTAACATAGGCGTATAGCAAAAGTTATATATACGAAAATTACACTAAACTATACCCACTTAACTAAATCTCTATTAATTCACCCAACCAGCTTAAAACAAATGAAACTACTCGGAACCGTCTTCCTCCAATATTTCTATAACTATCTGATAGGTACGTATATTCTAGCCTGGCTTACTATAGTTGCTATAACACTATATACGTATCTTAATCCTTAGCTTGTAACTACTACCCGCCTATGTTTTCTCCGTTATCTATATCTTAACCTCTCTCTAACTCTCTAGATCTTATATATTCTATATAGAAAGCGATCCTTTTTCCTATAGCCGTTACTTTTCAGTTTTCTAGTATTTATTTAACGCCTTACGTGTAGTTTAAAGGCTCTAGTTCTCTATTTATAATAATATTAACTAATATATAATCTTAGATATCCCTTTTATAAATATATTCACTGCCTTTAAAACTTTAGTTAAAGAGCTATTTTAATATTAGGTAATTCGACGTTTTAATAATGATAGACTATAAGGAGGTTTTTATTAAATTATTTAGGGTCTTAGAAACCTAGGTATAGGTATTGCTAGGCTATAAGTTCAAGGGCGTTAGTATCTTTAAACGGATATTAAACTATAAGATTATTCTCTTAGGATTAAAAGGAATAAGTCTAATACCTTAAAAGCTTTTTCGATATTCTTAGAGGTTAGGATAGTTTAAAAGGTAATATAAAATATAAAAAAGAAGTCCTTTTTAGTCATATAGATTATACTTATTTATATTAACTCTTTAATTTATTTACTATCTACGATCTTAAATAAGCTAAATACCTAATATTAAATATCCAAAGGATATAAAATAAATAAGGAGATATATAGAATATAATAATATTATTCTCCTTATATATCATGAAATTAACATGCAGAGGCAGGTGGGGCCGACCTGCATAGTCAGCGGGCGGGGCCTGTATCCAATCATTCTGGTCCTGGACGGACCAATCAGAAGAGGATCACGCCGGCATAAGAGAGGCTTGGTAATCCAACTATGACGCTCATAGAGGATCACTGGTAATCCAGAGCGATCTAGTATAGAGGATCACCAGAGATGGTTAATGATCCATAAGAAACCCGTAGTATATAGGATAGCTAGTCATTCGTTCTAGTGGACTCAGGAAGTTCGCCAGTAAGCAATTACAAGTAGTAGCCTTCACCTACTATGCAGACATTACGACTTGCATTGTTATGAACCTTTTGGCTTTACCGAGACCTATATTCCGGCTAGCAGTACCTTCGACCGGCGAAGCCTTTCAGAGGCAGGACTGCCTATAGTTTCGTGACAATTTAATATAGCGAACCGCCCACTATAGCAAACCACCTACTTTTCTCGAACCTTAAATACTTTATATTAGCCAATCCAGCCATAACTCTTTAAATCAATTAAAACTACTTAGAGTCGCTACCCTTAGATATCTTACGAACTACTTAATAAGTTTATAAATTATACCTAGGTTTTCTTATAGTTGCTATAGAGCCGAATATATTAGCTTATTTATAGTTATATAACTACTACTCCTAGATAGTACCTCGAAGTCCCAACTACTAAGTCCCTAGTCTATTACTAAAACTATTACGTTTTATACATTAAATAGTCCTCTGTCTTATAAACGTATCTTTTTAGTCCTTATCGCTTGCTTCGCCGCTTATTTGCCGTATAAAGCTCTTAGTTCTCTACTCGGAGTAATACTATCTCATATATTAGTTTCAAGATGCTCTCTACCTATCAGTTGATAATATCGAAAATATAGACAGAATATTACCTTAAGAGTTTTCGATCTTCTAGTTAAGAGTATTAGAATTCTAGGTTATATTATATATAATAAATAAAGTCTTGAGGACCTAAGATAAGGCTATTTATTCTAAGATATAAGCCTAGAAAGGTTAAGATAATTAGCTTAGGGTTAAGGTAAGAGCTTATTAATCCGAGGTTAAAAGGGATAAGGCTAGCTATTTTAAAGCCTATTTATATATTGTTTATTATAATAAATATATAAAATATCTCTCTAAATATATTAAAAAAGTCTTTTTAACAATATAGGTAATTTATATCTATATTATCTATTTGATTCATTTATTATATATATTCTCCTACTCCGCTATGCCTCGCTATTTACAAGGCGCGTCGGACCCTCTACTGCTATATACAAAGGAAAAACCGTACCGTTTAGGCCGGATGAAAACCTTTGTCGGAAGTAATAGGAAAGACATGGTTCCAGTGATACACGCTGCTGCAAGTAAAGGAAAAAGGCCTTGGGAAGGCCTTGGGCCAACTGCTAGTAGGGTACTAGCCCGGCTAAGCCGTGGCCACGGGTATGGCGAGCCGGGCTCCCTAGCTTCCAGTTCCTCATCAAGGTTCCAAGCGAGCCTGTATTCCCCTAGCCGGCCCGAGTTCATCAGCCAACCCAGTACCTTCTTCAGAAGTCTTCGGTTCCGGTAGCCTAGGCCCTGTAGAACAAGGCTAAGGTCTCGGTGGGTGCGTATTAGTTGCCTAGGCCAAGTTCTTGGTGTAGGTGGTATAGAGCACCAAATCACAAGATGCTCTACTGTCTCTCTGGCTTCTCCGCATTCGCAATAGGGGGTAGGCTGGTTACGGGCCTTTTGTTTGAAAAGAAAGTCCCGTAGGCCTATAGCTCCTGTACGAGCCTGTACTAGTAGGGAGCTCTTGGCCTTTGTAAGGCCTTGGTGTTTCCGTAGGCTCCGGTTCGTAAAGAGGACTGTTGGTAGGCCTTCATCAGCTAGCCTAGTTGGCTGTCCCTGGACTTGGGTCTTCCATCTAGCCTCTCAGGCTCTTAATAGTGCCCAGTCATCCTGGGTCTTAGCTAATGGTGGGCCCAAGGCCTTGGCCTCGGCATTCCATTTGGCCACTATAGCCGATGCCTTTTCGGTATCTGTTGGCTTTTCTAGGCCCCAGGGCCGGCCCCGTAGCGACCGGAACCTTCGTTGAAGCTTGTTGCAGGCCCCTTGGATGATTTCCTTTGGTGGGTGTCTTGGGGCCTCCGGGCCTAGCCCGGCCTATAGGGTAGGCTTGTTGAGCCGGTCTTCGAAGTCGGCCAGCCTCTTGTTAAGGTAAAGGTCTAGGGGGGGGATCCAAGTTTCCATCTCGAGGTTCCGTATAGGGGTAGCCTTATAGGCCCCGGCTACGATACGTAGGCTTCGGTTCTGGGCCTTTGCTAGGTCCCTAGCTAGGCCTTGTGGTGAGCCGTTGAGTGTTGTAGGCTTGTAGAAGCTGGATGCCCCATAGGCTATTGCACTGCGAATGCACTTGGTATAGACCTCTCGAGCCCTGATTAGCCCCGGGCCCCAGGTCTTGGCTGCTATCCTTGATAGAGCAAAGTCTTGGGTTCTTAGCTTAGTGGCTATGCTGGCTCCGTGGGCCTTCCAAGAAAGCCTCCAGTCAAGCCGGACCCCTAGGAACCGGGCCGAAGCCGTTGGTTTGACTATAGTATAGTCATGAGAGTGGCTAGATTTGGCTAGTTCTAGTGGTTCAGAACACTGTTTTCGGCCTTTGTTGAAGTGGATCAGCTCTGACTTAGCCCCATTGAATTCTATTCCGTAGGATCTAGCCCACTGTAGGCATATAGCCCAGGCTTGTTCCAGTTGCCGGCAGTTAATATAGGGGTCCCTTCCAAAAGCTAGGAGGTTGGTGTCATCTGCGAATCCCACTAAGCTAACTAGAGGGTGCTTTTCCTTTAGTACTTTATATAGCGAGGCTATATATAGTATAAAGAGGACTGGTGATAGTGGTGATCCTTGTGGCACTCCAGCTTTGATGTTAATTTCCGGGGCAAGTTGGCCGTCGAATAAGAGTGTAGCCTTCCGGCCTGTTAGCCACGACTGTAGCCAACCTACAAGCCACTGTGGGAGCCCAAGGTCCCGGACCGTAGCCAGTAACCGGGTATGATTTACCCGGTCGAAGGCCCCTGTTAGATCTAACTGCAATAGGGAGGCCGTAGCACGGTATCTCCAGGCCTCTTAGATCTGGGCCACCACAAGCCGTATGGCTAGGTCTGTTGACCTATGTTCTCGGTTGCCCATCTGTTCGTCGGGTAATAGGCCGTAGACTTCGGCTGCCTCTGTGATTCTTTTGGTAACCACTATTTCTACTACCTTGCTAATGGTAGGAAGGAGAGAAATAGGCCTGTAGCCTCCGGGGGTAAGATAGTCAGCTGGGGTTTTACCAGGCTTTGGAAGCACTATAACTATAGCCTCCTTTAGCCTGGCCGGTACCCATTGTAGTTCGAGGCATCTCTGAGTGAGTAGTGCGAGGATCTTATATAACGGCCTACCACAGGCCTTCAATAAGCCTATAGGGAGGTAGTTGTTACCCGGCGCCTTCTAGGAAGCAGCCTAGGCAATGGCATTTTCTATGTCCCTGGCACTAACCATTTGGCTTATTGCGATCTTTGGTTCCCACGGCTGGGAAAAGGTGGGATCTCGGATGTTAGAGAGGTCGGCTGGCGGGCTTGGAAAGAAACGGTTGGCTAGGGCTTGGGCCTTCTGGGTATGGGTGGTATAGCTATCGATGGCCGGGAGCCTAGGAGGGCTAGTAGGCTGGAAGCTCTTGCAACGGGCCCACCGTTCTAAGCTCCAAAGGAGTGGTTCATTGTGACTAGCTTCCTGTAGGGTAGACCTCCAAGTCCTTATTCTAGCCTGTCGTATAGCCTTTGAAAGGTCCCAGAGTCTTTGGTTTAGCTGGGCCTTGTTGTAAGCCGTAGGTACGGCCTTAGCTATACGTTCGGCCTTCCGGGCCCCTTGGGCCTTTTGTTGTACCTCGTTCGTCCACCAGGGGGCTTGAAATCCGTTGTTGGGCTTCCTTTGGGGAGTGCTAGCATTGGCAATCCTTGTAAGTTCTTTGACAAGCCAGTCGAATGCCTTATATCTAGGCCTTCTATTGACTGGGTACGGCTCTGTAGGCCTTGCGGGCCAGGGTTATCAAGCTCGCAGAGGCCTGGTAAGAGGGCTGCTTCGGCCTTTACCCTCTTTTTATCCATCTTTTTCCAGGACCAACCAGGGGGGGGTGGGGCTGTAGGGGGGTGTTCGAGGTGGACCTCCACTACTTGGGGGTAGTGGTCGGAATCTCCCCTTTCTTTGATACCATAGTAGGAGCAGGCAAGGTCTGTAGAGGCCCAGATTAGGTCGATGGTTGATGGGCGTCCTCGTTGCCTACCTTGTGGTTCCCTAGTTATAGTACCCTTTGGGGTTACTAGCCTAAGGTCCCAAGAGGTGGCTAACTGGAGCAGGTTATTAGCTTCATTGTCGTAGCGTTCATAGTAGTCCCAGGCTGGGTGTTGAAGGTTAAAGTCCCCCGTAAGTATTACTTGGCTGGAAGGTCGGGGGTATTCTTGTAACAGAGTGGCTGGTATTGTCTTGATTGCTGGGGGGTTATAGACTGACCAGACCTCAACCCTCTGGCTGTCTTCGTAGCCTGCAAATCGAACCCAGTACTAATGTTTGGCTGCCTCGTAGTCCCACTGGCTAAGGTCAATCGTCTTCTTAACCAGTATAGCTGCCCGGCCACTAGGTTGATAGACTAGGTGGTACTGGCTGCGTCGGGGGCAGTAGGTGGACTTGGTTTGGTGGTTGATCCATGGGTCCTGTATGGCTAAGACGTCGAACTTAGCCTCCTCCACTAAGATTTCTAGTGGTTGTTTGATGCCTCCAGTATTCCATTGTAGTATGGTAACTACCATATAGTACTAGAGGGTTGGCTAGCTAGGTGATCGGTTGGTTGGCTGGCTAGGTGGTCGGCTGGCTGGCTAGTTGAGTTGTTTTGGTTTATAGCCTGGTCTTTAGCCTGGCTTGTAGCTTGGCTGGTAGGTTGGGAGATGGATAGTCGGAGCTGCTTAGGGTCTTGTTGAGCCTTTGTTGGCCTACCCCGTGGTCGCTTTCTAGAAGGGCCTGCGTCTTGATCATCGTGGCTTAGAGAGAGGGAGCCAGGAATAGAGGTTGTGGTTGCAGTTGTAGGGTAGGTTGTTCGGATCGACTACTATATAAAGTCCCGTACAAAGGGCACCTACCGGATGTTGATCCTTGACGGCCACGAGAGCCACCACTCGACCGAATTCGAACGTCACTGCCAGGACAACAATATCAAGACTCTCTGCATGCCCGTACACTCGTCCTACAAGTGCTAGCCACTCGACGTTGGCTGTTTCGGACTACTGAAGCGGGCGTATGGTCGCCAAATCAAGGATCTGATCCGGGCAAATATCAACCACGTTAGCAAGCTCGACTTCCTCTGCGCCTTTCGCGAAGCTTTTTTTGCCTCTATAACAGAGAGCAATATATAGGGTGGCTTTGCAGGAGCCGGCCTAGTACCGTATGACCCAGACCGAGTACTGTCTCAACTGGATATTCGACTTCGTACGCAAACGCCCCCAACCTCACGGCCCGGCACTGTACAACCTTGGGTCTTCCAGACGCCATACAACCCTCAAGAAGCCAACGCACAGTCAACAGCTATTAAGACCTGTATTACCAACCACCAAAACAGCTCCCCGACCTCAATGTTGACTGCAGTAGACCAACTGGCCAAGAGTACAATGGCTGTAATGCACCGGATGGCCCTCCTTGAGTCAGAGGTCTCTTCGCTCCGCAAGGCCAACGAAGTACTAAGCAAGCGCCGGAGAGCTAAAAGAACACGTGTGCAGCTTGGAGGATCAATTACTATACAGGCTGCGCAGGATGTACTAGCCCAGAAGGCTGTGGGTGGGGAGGTAGTTGAAGGAATACAGCTGGGTGGTAGTGGTACAGGGGGGGTCTGTATAGGTGTTCGGTGCTGTAGTGTGTGTGGCAAGCCTGGCCATAATGCCCGTACCTGCCAGGAGGCTGCAGAATCGTCTGATTCAGCTATTTCTGATGTAATTGTAGTTGGTTGATCCTGTTGTTGTTGTATTTTGGAGGATAGTTGTGGTAGGGGTAGTGGGGACTGTAACACTCGCTTATATGTAACACTCGCTTATAAATCACGTTATCCTATTTATTAATACTAACTATTATATTTAGAAAATAGGCTAGAGGCCCTATAATAATAGTTAGAATAGTAGTAGTTTAGTATTACTTAAATACTATAGATACTACTAGGTCCTAAATGTCCGTTTATTATATGTATATACATATATATAACAAGGATTAGTAAAGGGGCTAATACTACCATCTTAAATAGTAGGGCTATTCTTAAATATATAAATATATTAGGAATATTAGAAGATAAACCTAACTAGGATTCGATTTATATCCTAGAGTATTTAAATAGGTTACTATAATAGTTACCCTATTTAAACTAAGCAAGCTACCTAAGATATTAGTAACTAAGGGATCACTAATATAGGATCTAGGACTATACTAATTAGTGTAAAGCATAAAGTTCTAGGGCTAAGATTTTATTAACTAGTATAGGTTTTAATATATATTAATTAGTAAAATCTAAGGCTATATACCCCTCAAGTCTATATGTAAGGCTATCATCTATATAGAAGGATAGCTTACAATAGTAGCGTAATTAGAGTTAGTAAAATTACTATTTACTTCTAAGATATAGGCTAGTATCTAGCGTTTTAGGCGTTTTATAGAATAATTATTAATAATCATAGTCTACTAAGCTAGCTAGGGCTCCAACTTTACTAGGATAACTAGATACTAAAGCCCCTTATTGGATTTCTTTAAGAGTCTATTACCACTAACCTAGAGGTTCTAGACTATCTTAAATTAACCTACAGAGGCCAGTGGGCCGACCTACATAGTCTGCAGGTAGTGCCTGCATCTGATCATTATAAGCTAGGATAGGCCAGTCAGGATTAGAGGTTAGCAACGTGGTTCGGCAACGACGTTCCCAAGGAACGACGCTCGGCATCAGCGTTCCAAGAGATCTAGGTACGAGGGTACCTAGAGGAGGAAGCTATATTTAGATCTACCATCCTGTCACTTATTTAGTTATCTAGCTTCCTTAGTAAGGAACTTTAAGCAATAGCCTTTACTTATTGTGTAGACATTGCGGATTGCATTGTTATGAACCTTTTGGCTTTACCGAGACCTATAGTCCGACTAGCATTACCTTCGACCGGCGAACCCTTTTAGAGGCAGGACTGCCTACAGTTTCGTGATATAGACCTATATCTAGAAATATATATATATATTATAGTATCTACTATATATTAGAAAATAATAGCTAGTTATAAAACCAGCACCAAATTTCATATATTATACTATAAATTTAGGGTTAGTAGCTAATATTAGCTATAGCTATAGTACTAGAATACTAATTTTATATACCTAACTAATATTATAATATATACGGAAGAATAGATACTTTATTAAATAGGCGAAGTCTTTATTAGTCTAGCCTTTCTTGTAGTCGGCTAAGAATAGGAGAAGCTCTAGATAATTAGCAACCTATATATTAATATTTTTAGCAATATTGTCTCAACAGGAATAGACCTTGTTATAGGAAGGCCTACTATAGAAAGCCCCATTATAAAAAGTCCTATAGGTATAATCATATAATATCTTAAAAGCTAAAGTAGGCAGGCCTATAACTTTATTAATTCGGGTAAAAATCTTAATTTATATTGTTAAAATATTTGATATAAAACTACAGAGAGGAGCGAACTAGAAAGTTAAGTATAAGATTAAAGAATCTTTCTAAGAGAGTAGGTTTAAGAAGAATCTATTTATATATAGAATAAGTAGGGCTATAGGCCCGACTAAATAGAAAATTTATGCGAATTATCATAATTATAGATTAATTATACTAGCCTATCTTAGTAATAATATAAATATAAAGTGTATTATAGTATAAGGTATATTATATTTATAATAGTAAGTAAATATATATAGGCTATTTAGGTTATAGTACAGGAATTATTCATGAATTGACCTGTAGAGGCTAGTAGGGGCCGACCTGCATAGTCAGCGGGCGGCGCCTACGTCCAATCATTACGGACTAGGGAGGACCAATAAGGATTAAGAAGATCAGGAACAATGCCAAGAGCAATTGTTCCAAATGTTTCAGAGAGCTACTCAAGGGGGAAGAAGTTATATATAGTTCTACCATTCTGTCACTCATTTAGATAGTTAGGTTCCGTAGTAAGCAATTCAATCAATAGCCTTCATCTACTATGTAGACATTGCAACTTGCAGTATCATAAACCTTTTGGCTTCACCAAGACCTATAGCCCGACCAGACTATCCTCGACCGGCGAACCCTTTCAGAGGCAGGACTGCCTAGTTTCGTCACAAATTAGAAATATTAACCCTAGTTATGTACTTAGGTATAGAGGGGTATATTAATATAAATGGGGCTAGTACTCTAATTTCAATAAGTAGTATTTCTAGATATCTATACTAATCAATAAAATTCTAATATATAGTGTTATCTATGTAGTATTAGCGATGCTTGTTCTATACCCCTATTCTAATAGAGTTTATCTATTACTATCTTTTTATATGCTATTTTCTTATTACAGATAATAGAATTAGGGTATTACTCTATACTAGAATAGGGGTAACTAGGTAGGCTAGACTAGGAGATCGACCGCCTACATTACTTAGCTCTCTAATCAAGGTAGTATTAGAAGAAAGTTATATATTTAATATAAAAGGGCTTGCTTATAGTATTATAGGTGTTATTCCTATTACTATATATCTAGTATATATATATTATATGATATTACTTATAGTCCACTTACTTTAATATTATAATGGGCTATAGATAGATATACTCTATTACTGACCGATTACCCTATTACTCTAAATATATTCCTATATCACTAGGTTAGATATTTATAGCTATAAATGCTAAATACCTAAGGGTATATAGCTAGTTATCGCTAGTTCTTTAGCTAGGGTAAACTATAGTTAAGACTTAAAAAGACCATTGATAGAAGATAGTAGAATCTCTTCTTTTTAGGCTATGATTTAATAGCGGCAACCCGATTAGTATAAGAATATAAATCCTATTAAATAAACTATACCTGGTTATTTATATATAACTTATTGAGTATTTGATATTTAGCGGGTATACTATCCAAAGCCCTAAGCAATAAGCTATAGATATTATAATATATATAGTCTACTATCTAAGCTAATAATATTAGCGGCTCCTAAAATATAGAGAGTATACCTTTTTAAAAGCAACTAGTATTAGTAAATCTATAACGTGGTTGATAAGCGAATGCTCCAGACAAGCGAATGCTCCACAAAGTTGCACCTATATAACAAAATGTATATCAATCCTACCAAAACTGCTTCAAACAAATGAAACTATTCGGAATCGTCTTCCTCAGATGTTTCTATAACTACAGTAGATAAAGTTAGTGGCTACCTATACTATATAGTTCCGCTAGGACTTACTTCGGTATAAGATTAACGATAAAGGTCTAATGTAATTATTCTATAATAGCCTAAAGGAAGAGGTTAAGGACGAACTATACTAGAAAGACCGACCTAATACGCTTGACGAATATATCGCTATAGCCATCCGCATCGACAATCGAATTTATACCAGGCGGTAATAGCATAAGGGATATAGAACGTAGCCTATATTTATCAAGGGCAATAATAAGAAGAAGCGACAATACCCTAGCATAGTATATAGCACTTACGCTAGTCCTATAGATATAGACGCCACCTAGTGTAAAGACAAGGGACGGAAGGACGAGTCCTAGGCCATCTATTTCAATTGCGGCAAGAAGGGGCACTTCAAATAGGAGAGCTATAGCAAGAAGAATTGGAGGCGGGTGCCTTGCAAAGAAACCGCTACGATCAACAAGTCAGCTTATATTGCTAAAATCACTATAGCAAGCTACACCGAAGATAACTTTGATAACGTTGTCGATCGGGGTATAGCCGAAGGAAGCATTTATAACTGCTCTTGGTTAGGAGACGATAGCCCTAGGATTATACTCGAAGAACTTATTATAGGCTATAATATTGCCGTTGCCGTGGTATCGTAACTTGTAGAAGATTAGGGATTCTAATTGACCTAGAACGAAGAGGGCCAATAAAGGATATAGCAGTGAGATGGCAAACCTATTGGTCCAAACCTTATCTTTCTCACATAACGATTTTAGGAGCTTGAAGAGGAATAAGCCGAGCTTCGGATAATTACTCGAAGACTTGCAGAAGAAAAGGCTTAGGCTATAAACCAGTTGGAATTCGCTAAAGCCAAGCTAGCTAGAGTCTAAGAGGAATATTACTCGAATATATAGGATAGACCAATATAGGGTATAGGCTAGGAAGGGCAACTTAACGGTATTAAGAATCCTAAAACGGAATTCCAGAGAGCCTAGAGCTAGTATAGGCTTACGGGATAAGAACTATAAGATTAGTACGACTTTTGGGATAAAAGGCTATATAATAGCGTTGGGGCTAATAATACGGTATATATTTGGATCGGGTTTAGCATACGTTATAAACCCTATATATAGAATGCACTTCGACTTTAGCCCTAACGATATAACTATATCTACATCCTATAGTTCTAGTATATTACGTACAAATGCCGATACTATTTTCGATCGAAGTTTGATAATAACTTCTGGCCTAATAAGCCTACCGATTAGAACGGAGAACCTTGACCAGTCCTATAGGTTTAGGACGTAGGAATCGGCGCCACCTAGTTTCTATAGAAGGTTAAGAAGATTGGCATATACAATAAAATTAGGGTGACACTAAGGAGAATTCACCTGGAAGACTACCAGCGATAGCTAAATAATATACGACGGTATAAGAGCTAGGATTGCCTGATCTATATAAAGGCGAAGCTCTAGAAATACTATAACGACAAAAAACGCACGAGAAGATAGATAACGCTATACAATCGATGGCAGGAAGCTAGTAGAGCTAACGAAATTCGACAACTATTCGATAAACTCCTGAGACTTGGACTATAGGACGGTAACCAAGAGGTATAGGAGGATAGAGACACCTATCTAGATGCCTGGACAGAGTTAGGAAATAGCCTAGGGCCCTCCAAGGGGCCTAGAAACCACTAAATCCATTATAACGACGATAGATCTACAAGTGCAGGAAGAACCATATAGGAAAAAGGATCTACGACCTCCTAGTAAGCATAAAAGAAGCCGCTGCGATTTAAGACAACAAACCCAATAATAGAATATCTAGGTTATAGTATACTAAAAAGGGTTCTAAATATTGGCACTAGTAGATAGAGGATCTTAGGTCGACCTTATCTTGCTAGCATTTGTCAACCGACTTAGGATCCTATAGAGGATTAAGGAGAAATAATATATCGATCGTTAAAGGACTATTTAATACCTAATAGGTCCGACGAGAAACGAAACCACTTGCGATTATAGTAAAAGGGAAAACCACTAAAGTAGTATTTAATATTGTGGAAATAGGGCCTAAAAAAGATATAATCCTTAGACGCCTATAGCATCGAACTTATAACCCGGACATTAGTTAGAAGGGAGATAGCCACCTATAACCTCGAGACTGGAGGCTATATCCAACTAATAAGATAGGAAGCATAGACGACAGATTATAGCAGAGAAGATTGCCCTAGAAGGCGGCCTCTATAGATCTACCGCAAGAGATAGGCAGTACCAGATAGAGCACTATAGACTTAGGAAGAGGCGGTAGTTACTGGAAGGAACAGCGAGAATCGGCAAGACTAGGCTAGAGGCAGCGCTACTTGCGATGACGCCCTTATACGGCTCAAAGAGACATGGACGATACCAAAATCGCTATTATCTTGATTACTAAGACTAGAGAATTCGAATTCTAGGAGTAGGTCACCTAGAGGGAAGCAGCCAGTATTATAGCCGGAGATAAGTTCTTGTACTACCGGAGTATAGAGAAGAACGCGAAAATAGGCAAGATCCTAGTAGAATACCAAGGATACCTAGCGTTCGAAGCAAAGCATCTTAAGGGGCTATTAGACTATAGACCTTAGGACTACGAAATCAAACTTAAGGAAGGAGCCTAGTTGAAGTTCTTTAAAGTATATTATACTAATAAGAAGTAAGATGCTAAGTTAAGGAGATATCTTAAGGAGAATCTTAAGATGGAGTATATTAGACTACTAATATTACCGGCAGGCTACCTAGTCCTATTTGTTCTAAAGAAGGATAGGAAGCTTCGGATATATATCAACTACTAACAGCTGAATAGAGAGATAGTAAAGAACTAGTACCCCTTGCTACTTATCTTATAGCTTCGAGATTAGTTGGCAGGAGCCTGTTACTTTACCTTTCTTAACCTTTTAATAGTATATATCTATATTCGCATTAAGAAGGGAGATAAATACAAGATAGCATTTTGTACTCTCTATAGCTATTACAAGTACCTTGTAATGCCCCTCGGATTAATAAATATACCGGCAAACCTTCTAGGCGGTCATTAACTATACGATCCGCCTATTCCTCGACCAATTTACAGTCTATTACCTAGATGACATTTTCATCTTCTCTAAGATACTTAAAGAATATAAGAAGTATATAAAGGCGGTGCTAGATATACTCTATAAGTATAAATTATTAGTTAATAAAGACGAGAGCAAGTTTTATATTATAAAGATAGTGTTTCATAAAAACTTACGGTACTTTATTACTATAAAGGTGCTAAACGGACGACAAACTCGATATATAAAATTCCTCTTGCAATTCAACTTCAAGATCAACTATAAGAAAGGCTCGGAAAACATATAGGCAGATACATTAAGCAGAAGGTCAGATCACTTTAGGAATAGCCAACTAGAAGCCTTGCTACTATTACTTTAACAATAGCCAGATGGTTCCTTACAGTATACTCCTCAGCCGATAAAAGATCTCGATAGCAATACGCTTCTACAATAGGGCGAAGATCCCAATCTATAACCTCTGCAACCGCTTGAAGAATATTATATAGTCTTTAGGGAAGAACAGCTAGGAAAAGACTTCTAGGATCGGAAGCAAGACGATATAGACGAGAAGGTAGGTTTCTCTTAGAGAGATAGAGCGTTATAGTATAACGGCAAGGCCTACATCGCACTATAAGATTAGTCCGTACTGATTAAAACAATCTATAAGTCGAAGCTCAGAGGGCATATAAGAATCGCTAAAACAGTCGCTAAGATTCAGCAACATTACAACTTCCTAGGACTTAGGACTAGAGTTAAAACCATTATATAGGAATATAACCTTTGCAATCGAAGCAAGTTAGCACGGTACAAATTATATAGGTTCTTAGAGCCATTGCCAATTGTAGAACGACCATAGAGTTTGGTAACGATAGAATTTATTACCAAACTACTACTTTCGAAGGACTTAACTACCAGAACAAAGTATAATAGCATCCTTACTATAGTTGACCCACTTACCAAGTAGAGCTACTTCTTCCTATATAAAGAATCATAGTCCGTAAAGCAACTTGTAGATATAATCTATAGGTATATCGTATTAGTTTATAGATAGCCAAAAGAATAGATTATAGATCGAGACATTAAGTTTGCATCGAAATTTTAGCAAACACTTATAAAGCGTTTAGGTACGAAGAGCAAGCTTTTAATAGTGTACTACCTGCAAATAGATAGCCAGATAGAACAATTTAACTAGATCGTCGAATAATACCTTAGAGCGTTTATTAACTTCTAATAGGACCATTAGGTTCATCTATTGCTAGTAGTATAGCTTATGTATAATATAACGCCAATAGAGATAATAAAGGTTACTCTATTCTTTACGAACTTTAGATACAAAGCGGATTTATACTATAGGCTAGATATTATAGTACCTAGAGCAAAGGTCAAGGTAGAAAAGATATATATTCTTTATACGATGCTAAAGGAAGAACTCGAGTTCGTTAGGCTTAGAATAAAGGAGTATTACAACAAATATTGGCTCGAAGGACCTCGTCTTATGAGGGGAGATATAGTCTACCTTATTTCTCAGAATCTAAAAATAAAACAACTAAATTAGAAACTCAACTTTAAGAAGATTAGACCGTTTAAGATTGACGTAAGATTTCAATATCTAATTACCGATTTTTATTACTATTAACGATAAAGTTATATACTAACGTCTTCTATATCTTGCTCCTTAAACTAGTACCTAAGAATATATAGCTTATACAGGACATCGAAGCTAAGGATAAAGAAGAAGAATAGGATGTTAAGGAGATGTTAGACTTACGAATAGCTACTAGAAGGCTAGAATATTTAATTAAGTAGCTAGACTTGAGATTAGAAGATAACTTATAGGAACTAGCAGAATATCTTAGCTATATAGAAAAACTAAAAGAATTTTATCGATAGAATCTAGACCGACTAGGGAAAAAAGAAAGGTAACAAGCTAGCTATATTCTAGCTTTATAACTTGCGACGTAGAACCATTATACTACTAGCGGGAGCCTAGATAGGATTCGAACCTATAATTTCCTAGAGCATTTATTCGGATATAATAACTAAGCTATGCCACTAGGGTATCTCATTTGTTTGGAGATAGGCAGCAAGAATTAAATTAAGAACTCTAGGCAGGGAAGAGCAACTATAGGCAGTAACACTATAGATATAATATATATAGCAGGTGCGACTAAGACCTAACTACCACTAGCTACGAACCTCTACTGCCCTAAGGAACCAAGGAAGTTCTACTAAAGGAACTCGGATCGACCTTAGATGGCAGTTCTACTAGAGCGGCCAGATCGATATCGGACAAGTCAAGTCCTAAGGAACCCCAGTCAAACGGGATATCCGCCCCGAGCGCCTAAACATTACTAATCACCCGAGACTCGGACTTTTAAATCTGGCGGTCCTCCGCTTTTATCTCCTCTAGCTACTGCACCCTACGGCAGAATAACTTGGAACCCTACTCCTTTAGGAATCGCTTCTGGCGGCGCAATCTAGCTAGGCAACTAACGGCGGTCTATAACTAAGTCTAAAGAATAAAGAGTGCCTCTTTGGCGTCGGCCTCTTCCTACTCTATACGCTTCTGCTCCGATATAATCTTTGTTACTAAAAGAAGTCAGTCGATATAGTATGCGAAAAGGAAAGGGAGTAAACTATAGGATAACGCTATACTAGAACCGTTATATAAATAACTATAACGGATATATTTGCTATAACGAAAAGAACCCTATATAATACGGCAAGCGAGGTTGCACTTGAAATACTAAGAAGGCATCGCATCTATACTTAGGATTCGACAAAACATATAAGAGCTATATGCTCCTAGGCTTTCTTAGACTAACGCTTATAGATACGGTCTATTATTATATTAGCATCTTTTAAGGAGAGGAAAAAAGAACGTATATAGCATACCTATAATATAGGGTATTAGCGTTATTTGAAACGAACTTGGGCTTTCAGGACAAACAGCCCTAGAGAAGGGGTATTATATTATGAATTAACCTATAGAGGCCGGTAGAGTTGACCTATATAGTCTACGGGCAGCGCCTACGTCTAATTGATACGGTCTAGGAACGGACCAATCAAAAACGGATTACGCTTAGTATAAGGAAGACTTGGTAATGTAGCTATAAAGCTTATAAGGAATTACTAATGATCTAAGGTAATCTAGTATAAAGGATTACTAGTAATCTAAGGTAATTTAGTATAAGGCATTACTAGAATTAAACAATAATCTATAGGAACCCTGTAGTATATAGGTTAGCTAGTCATTCGTTCTAGAGGACTCTAGGAGTTCTCCAGTAAGCAATTTAAATAGTAGCCTTTACCTACTATACAGATATTACGGCAGTATAACGAAATTATAGGCAGTCCTACCTCTAAAAGGGTTCGCCGGTCGAAGGTACTGCTAGTCGGACTATAGGTCTCGGTAAAGCCAAAAGGTTCATAACAATGCAAGTCGCAGTATGTATATAATAGGTAAAGGCTACTACTTGAATTACTCACTGGAGAACTCCCAGAGTCCTCTAGAACGAGTAACTATATACCGTCTATCCTTGGGCGCTCTCTAGAGCTCCCTAGAGCTCCTTCTCATTGGTCCTAAATGATTAGTTCGGGTATATCCTACACCACCCGCCGGGTTATCCTACCTGTAGCTGTCCTATTAGCTTAATTCGTAATAGGCAAGCATTGTCGTGAACCTTTTGGCTTTACCGAGACCTATAGTCTGACCTATAGATACCTTCGACCGGCGAACCCTTTTAGAGGCAGGACTGCTTATAGTTTCGTCATACTAGAATATCGCATTGTACTTATATACTATATCTACGACGGCTTAGCTTAGTATAATAAACAGTATAGATCTTAGCTATAGCTCTTAGGCTTAAGGTAGAGTCTTTCTTAAGCGCTTGGATAGCTAAGATTATCTAGCGTTCGTCGTCTTTTAGATATATATTACGTTATAAAGAAAATATATACGAGGAGAAGGTATTATATAGGCGGTGGAGTAGAGCATTCGCTTGTCTAGAGCATTCGCTTATTAACCACGTTAATGGTAATTTATTATTTTTATTTAAATAAGGTTCTTTTAGTAAAGTAACGTCTTTAAAGATAGTAGTAGTTCTTAATAGTAGTCGGGTCTTAGTCGTACCTATTATATATATTATATTTATAGTGTTACTATCTATAGTTATGCTTTCCTTCCTAGGGTTGTTAATTAAACTTCCATTACTTATTTTCTAAAAAATAGAATAGCTAAGTAGTATAGCTTAGTGATTATAACCGAGTAAATATTCTAGGAGGCTATAGGTTCGAATTCCTTCTATACTATTTCTCTATATAAGTTATATTAGTATAGGGTAACGTGATTTATCTAGAGATCTTTTATTTTTCCCTTCTCTTAGTTGGTCTAGATCCCTTCGGTAAAACTCCTTTAATTTTTCTACATAGTTAAAATATTCCGCTAGTTCTTATAAGTTATCTTCTAATCTAAAGTCAAGCTATTTAATCAAGTACTCTAATATTCTACTAGCTATTCGTAAGCCTAAGATCTTTTTAATATCCTATTTTTCGTCTTTATCCTCGGTTTCGATATTCGTTATAATTCTTAGGTGCTAGTTTAAGGAGTAAGATATAACGTATCTTATCAGCGAGCGCCGCATATCACCGAGCGCCGCACCTTTCTACACTACATGTCACCTCTGCACTTAACACAAATTTTTTCATCAACCCAATATGTCTCCTACTTCAAATGAAGCCAGGGTAATCTTGGCCATTGAGGCTATTCAGAAGAACCCGGAACTAAGTATACGCGCCGCAGCAAAGATCTACAACGTTGCCGACCGAACTATCCGCCGTTGACTTGCCGGCCGTATTGCAAGACGCGATCTTCCAGCCAACTCGCGTAAGCTCACCGATCTAGAAGAGAGGGCAATAGTATAGTATGTGATTGACCTCTCTATACGTGCATTCCCACCTAGATTGAGTGGTGTAGAAGATATGGCCAACCATCTGCTACGCGAACGCGACGCGCCGCCTGTTGGCAAGCTCTGGGCGCATCGGTTTATCAAACGCCAGCCAGAGCTCCGAACGTATTATACGCGTAGATACGACTACCAGAGGGCGAAGTGCGAGGATCCAAAAGTCATTGGCGAGTGGTTTGCCCTTGTATGGAACGTCAAGGCCAAGTATGGTATTGTAGATGACGATATCTATAACTTCGACGAGACTGGGTTCATAATGGGTATCATCTTCGCGGGCATGGTGGTCACAACCTCGGATGGTCGTAGCAAGGCAAAGCTGGCCCAGCCTGGCAACCGTGAGTGGGCAACGGTGATCCAGGGAGTCAATGCCCTCGGCTGGGCCATCCCTCCGTTCATTATCTTGGCTACGCAATACCACCTCGCCAACTAGTACACCGAGTGTAACCTCCTGGCCGACTGGCATATTATAACCACCGATAATGGCTGGACTACCAAAAAAGTAGGCCTAGATTGGATCAAGCACTTTGACTTCTATACAGCACCTCGTATAAAAGGCAAATACCGGTTGTTAATCCTCGACGGCTACGAAAGCCACTACTTGACCGAATTCGAGCTCTATTGCCAGCAGAACAACCTCATCATACTCCGCATACCTCTGCATTCGTCCTACCTCCTCCAGCCACTTAATGCTGGCTGCTTTAGGCTATTGAAGCAGGTATACAGTCGCCAGATCGAAGACTTAATGCGTATATATATTAACCACGTGAGCAAGCTCGAGTTCCTTTGCGCCTTTTGCAAGGCCTTCTTTGCCTCCATCACCAAGAGGAATATCTAGGGTGGCTTTGCAGGGGCTGGCCTTGTGCCGTATGATCTAGAGAAGGTGCTTTCCAAGCTGGATGTAAAGCTTTGTATGCCAACACCCCTAACCTCCCGGCCTGGTACTATGCAACCTTGGGTGTTCCAGACACCATACAACCCTCGGGAAGCCGAATCGCAGTCAACCCTCATCAAGACTCGCGTTGCCAACCATTTAAATAGCTCCCCGACTTCAATGTTGGCTGCTATGGACCAGCTTGCTAAAAGCATAACGGCTATGATGCACCAGGTGACCCTCCTTCAGGCAGAGAACGCTTCGCTCCGCAAGGCCAACGAGGCACTAAGCAAGCGCCGGAGAGCTAAAAGAACACGCGTGCAGCTTGGAGGATCACTTACTATACAGGAGGCACAAGAGGTGGTAAGTCAGGGGGCTATAGGTGGGGAGGCAATGCAAGAAACACAGCTAGATAGTGGTGGTGCTGGGGTGGGTCGTACGAAGGTTCGGTGCTGTGGTGTGTGCGGCAAGCCTGGCCATAATGCCCGCACTTGCCAGGAGGATGTAGAAGGATCTGATTTATCTGTTTCTGATGTAATTATAGTTGGTTGCTAGTGTTGTTGTATTGTAATTGAAGATGGTGTTCGTAGGGTAGTAGGGAGTGCGGCGCTCGGTGATATGCGGCGCTCGCTGATAAGATACGTTAGAACATATTGGTATATAACTTTATCGTTAATAGTGCTAAACGTCGATAGTTGGATATCGAAATTTTCGTATTGACATTAAACAGTCTAATCTTCTTAAAGTCGAGTTTCTAGCTTTGTTATATAGAGCGTATATATCTTTTCTACCTTGACATTTACCCTAGGTATTCTAATATCTAATCCCTGGTATAAATCTATTTTATATCTGAAGTTCATAAGGAGTAGAATAACCTTTGTTATTTCTATTAGTATTGTATTATATATAAGCTATATTACTAGTAATAGATTATTTTGGTTATTTTACTAGAAATTAATAAGTATTTTAAGATATTATTTAATACTTTAGTTAAACTATTCTATCTAGTTATTTATTTATAGGTAATATACTATACTATCGAACTCTTGTTCTTTATATTTAAATATATTATAAGTAACGTACATGATAAGCGAGCGACGCAGATAAGCGAGCGACGCACTTTCAGTGCGACGCGCCTCCTCTAAACTTTTCCACCAAATACCACCGCAACAAGCCATGCGTAGCCCCTCAAAAGAAGCCAGGCTTCTTTTAGCCCTCGAAGCTATCAAACAGAGCGAGAATCTCAGTATCCGGGCGGTAGCCAAGCTATACAACGTTCCAGAAGCAACGATTCGCCACCGGCGCAAGGGACGTGCTGCAAGACGCGATGTTCTAGCCAACTCGCGTAAGCTCACGGATCTAGAAGAGAAGTCAATAGTTCAGTATATAACTGAGCTATCTACACGCGCATTCCCACCTAGATTAAGTGGTGTGGAAGATATGGCCAACCACCTACTACGCGAACGCGACGCGCCCCCTGTCGGCAAACGCTGGGCTCACAACTTTGTCAAACGCCAGCCAGAGCTCCGTACGCGGTATACACGCAAGTACGACTACCAGAGGGCTAAATGCGAGGATCCACAGGTCATCAGCGAGTGGTTTGCACTTGTGTGGAATACTAGGGCTAAATATGGGATTGTCGATGACGATGTCTACAACTTTGATGAGACTGGGTTTATGATGGGTGTTATCTTCGCGGGTATGGTGGTTACGACCTCGGATGGGCGTGGCAAGGCAAAACTAGCTCAGCCTAGTAATCGGGAGTGGGCGACTGTGATCCAGGGAGTCAACGCCCTTGGCTGGGTTATCCCTCCGTTCATCATCCTAGCCGCACAGTACCACCAGAGTAACTGGTACCGGGAGTGCAACCTACCACTTACCTGGCGCATTGCAACCACCGATAATGGCTGGACTACCAATGCAGTAGGTCTGGATTGGATCAAGCACTTCGATTACCATACGGCACCTCGAACAAAAGGCACATACCGGTTGTTGATCCTCGACGGCCACGAGAGCCACCACTCAACCGAATTCGAGCTCTACTGCAAGGAGAACAACATCGTCACACTCTGCATGCCTCCACACTCTTCCCATAGGCTCCAGCCTCTCGATGTTGGCTGCTTTGGGCCACTTAAGCAGGCATACGGTCGCCAGATCGAGGGCTTAATGCGCATGCATATCAACCACATCAGCAAGCTTGAGTTCCTCTGTGCCTTCCGAGAAGCCTTCTTTGCTTCTATGACAGAGAAGAACGTACAGGGTGGCTTTGCAGGGACTGGCCTTGTGCCATACGACCCAGAGCGGGTGCTTTCTAAGCTAGATATAAAGCTTCGTACGCCAACACCCCCAACCTCACGGCCCAGCACTGCGCAACCCTGGGTCTTCCAGACACCACATAACCCACGAGAAGCCGACGCACAGTCAACGCTCATCAAGACTCGCATTGCGAACCATCAAAATAGCTCCCCAACTTCAATGTTGGATGCTGTAGACCAGCTTGCCAAGGGTACGATGGCTGTAATGCACCAGGTGGCCCTCCTTCGGTCAGAGGTCTCTTCGCTTCGCAAGGCCAATGAGGCACTAAGCAAGCGCCGGCGTGCCAAGAAAACACGTGTGCAGCTTGGAGGTTCACTTACTGTGCAAGATGCAAAGGATCTACTAGATCAGAACGCCGTAGGTGGGGAGGCAGTGCAGGAAACGCAGCCGGATGGTAGCGGTTCAGGGGGGGCTCGTACGAAGGTTCGATGCTGTGGGGTATGCGGCAGGCCTGGCCATAATGCTCGCACTTGCCAGGAGGCTGTAGAATCATCTGATTCATCTATTTCTGATGTAATTGTAGTTGGTTGCTAGCGTTGTTGTATTATAATTGAGGATAGTTGCTGTAGGGTGGTAGAAAGTGCGTCGCTCGCTTATCTGCGTCGCTCGCTTATCATGTACGTTACTTATTAAAACTTAGATATAAACTTAGCATCTCAGTCTATAACCTATTTCTTTGGCTATTTATAGACTAATATAATATATTAGTAGACTATCTCTACACTTTGCTCTATTAATTATAATTCTCTATATAGGAAGAAGTAGCTGTACTTAGTAAGTCGATCAACTATAGTAAGAATACTATTATACTTTATTCCGGTAATTGAATCCTTCGAGAGCAGTAGTTTAATAAAATCTATTATTACCGAACTCTATAGTTACTCTATAACTACTAGTAGTTTTAAAAGTCTGTATAGTTTATATTAACGTGGTTGATAAGCGAATGTCACAGATAAGCGAATGTCATACGAATTCGCCCTGACATATCTTCTATCTTTCTTCCCATCTTCCTTTACAACGCAACATGGGTCACAAAAGCGACGAGGCCCAGGTGCAACTAGCCCTTCTGGCAATGCAAAATGATCCGAAGTTAAGCGCTCGAGCGGCTAGTAGGATCTACAATGTGGATCATGAGAAGCTAAGCCGCCGGCGACGCGGTATGCAATTACGATGCGATATTCTAGCCAATTCGCGGCAGTTAACCAACCTGGAAGAATCGGTCATTATTCAATATATCCTCGACTTGGATTCCAAAGGATTTCCTCCCCGCTTGTCTGGTATAGAAGATATGGCCAATCGACTACTTGCCGAACGGGACGCGGGACGCGTTAGAACGCGTTGGGTATATAACTTCGTCAAACGGCACCCAGAGCTCACCATACGTTTCAATCGGAAATACGACTACTAGAGGGCCTAGTACGAAGATCTAGAAATCATTCGCGGCTGGTTTACACTTATACAGAATACGATCGCGAAGTACGACATCCAAGAGGCAGACATTTACAACTTTGACGAGACTGGGTTTCTGATAGGCATTATCTTTCGGGGTATAGTGGTTATAACCTCGGATGGCCGTGGCAAGGCGAAGCTAGCCTAGCCTAGCAACCGCGAATAGGCGACGATAATCCAAGGCGTCAATGCCCTTAGCTAGGTTATCCCTCCATTTATTATCTTAGGGGCGTAATACTATCTCACTAACTAGTATACCGAGTGCAACCTCCCAGCCGACTGGCGCATTACAACCACCGAGAATGGCTGGACTACTAATGTAGTAGGCTTTAATTGGATCAAGCACTTCAACTACCATATAGTGCCTCGGTGTAACGAAACCACAGGAAGTCCTGCCTCTGAAAGGGTTCGCCGGTCGAAGGTATCTGCTGGTTGGACTATAGGTCTCGGTGAAGCCAAAAGGTTCATAATAATGCTTAGTCGCAATGTCTGTAAAATAGGTAGAGGCTATTGCTTATATTGCTCACTGGAGAACTCCTAGAGTCCTTCAGAACGAGTGACTATATACTAGCTGTCTCCTTGAGTGCTCAGTGCTTCGATTTGGATAAGCACCTGGGTGCTTATCGTAATATGCCGCTGATCACTCTAATTACTTATATTCTATAGAGTACTTAGTGATATTGGTACCTTAGTATCTTTGCCTGTCTCTGACTAGTCTATCTGGTTGTCTTAAATGATTGGCTTGGGACGCCCCTGCGTTCTTATATACGGCCGTCTACCTTATAGCCTGCCGTTAGTTAATTCGTAATATAATGCCCCTCCTCTAGGGTCGATGCCCTAACGATTAAGTTTCTAAAATAACCAATAGTCCTAGCTATCCCCCTTATACCTTGCCCTAGTAGGTTCTTCCTTCCTATATCGTCGTTATTATACCTGACTATATAGAGAATAAAAAGCGAACAAGTTCTGACTATTATTATAACTGTTATACTTTGTTCCGGTAGTCGAGTCTTTTGAAAGCGGTAGTTTAGTGATAAACTCTATTATCACCGAACTCTATAGTCGTTCTACAACTAGCAATGGCTCTAAGAGCCTATATAGTTTATATCGTACCGACTTACTTCGATTACAGAGGTTATATTCCTATATAATAGTTTTGACTCTGGCCCTAAGTCCTAGGAAGTCGTAATGTTGCCGAACCTTGGCGACTATTTTGGCGATTCCTATATATCCCCTGAGTTTCGACTTATAGATCGTTTTAATCAGTTCAGGCTAATCTTATAGTGCAACGTAGGTCTTGCTATTATTATACTATAACGCTCTATCTCTCCAAGAGATACCTGCTTTTTCGTCTGCGTCATCCTGCTTCTGGTCCTAGAAGTCTTTTCCTAGCTGTTTTTCCCTAAAGACTATATAACATTCTTCGAGCAGTTGTAGAGGTTATAGGTCGGGATCTTCGCCCTATTGTAGAAGCATATCGTTATCGAGATCTTCTATCGGTTGGGGAGTATACCGTAGAGAACCGTCTGACTATTGTTGAAGCAATAGTGGTAAAGCTTCTAGCTGGCTATTCCTAAAATGATCTGGCCTTCTGCTTAGTACATCTGCCCATGTGTTTTGTAAGCCTTTTTTATAGTTGATTTTGAAGTTGAACTCTAAGAGGAACTCTACCTATTAAGTTTGTCATCCGTTCAATACCTTGGTGGTAGTAAAATACCGCAAGTTCTTATAGTCTATATAGACCTGAACTTTATATATTATACCGCTAAGGTAGAGTCTCTATTCTTGAAATACCTTGATAATAGCTAGTAACTCTTTATTATAGATAGAGTAGTTGAGCCGTAGTCCTTCGAGCTTCTTTGAAAAGAATGCTACTAGGTATAGCTTCCCTTACTTATTGCGCTGACCAAGTTATCCTCCGATCCCGTAGTCGGATACATTGGTTTCAACCTCAAATAGCTTCTATAGGTTTGGTAACCAGAGCACTAGATCGACGATAATTGTATCGCGGATCTTTTAAAATGCTTGTTCGTGCTCTACTTCCTACCGGAACTCGATATCTTTCTTTATAAGTTTATATAATAGCCGCATAAGGTCGCCAAAGTTCCTAATAAACATTCGGTAGAAGTTAGCGAATCCGATAAATCCTTGCACCTTTATTATCGTCGTTAGTCGTAGCTATTTTTTAATCGCTTCAATCTTTGCTAGCTCTATCCTAATTCTACTAGGCGAAATCTTATATCTAAGAAACACTGTTTTCGTAATATAGAATTTGCTCTTGTCCTTGTTAACTAATAACTTATGCTTATAGAGTATATCTAGTACTGCCTTTATATACTTCTTATATTCCTCGAGTATTTTAGAGAAGATAAGGATATTATCTAGGTAATAGACTATAAATCGGTCGAGGAATAGGCAGATTATATAATTAACGACCGCCTAGAAGGTTGCTAGTATATTCGTTAATCTAAAGGGTATTATAAGGTACTTATAATAGCTGTAGGGCAGCAGCGTGTATCACTGGAACCATGTCTTTCCTATTATTTTTGATGAAGGTTTTCACCCGGCCTAAACGGTACGGTTTTTCCTTTGTACATAGCAGTAGAGGGTCCGGCGCGCCTTGTAAATAGCTAGGCATAGCGGAGTAGGAGAATATATATAATAGCTGTAGGGAGTATAAAATACTATCTTCCATTTATCTCCTTCCTTAATGCAAATATAGGTGTATGCTATTAGAAGGTTAAGGCGAGTAAAGTAGCAGGCTCCTGCCAACTAGTCTCGAAGCCACGAGATAAGTAGCAAGGGATACCGATTCTTTACCGTCTCTCTATTCAGCTATCGGTAGTCTATATATATCCAAAGCTTCCTATCCTTCTTTAGAACAAATAGGACTAGGTAGCCTGCTAGTAATATCGATAGTCTAATATACTCTATCTTAAGATTCTCCTTAAGATATCTCCTTAACTTAGCATCTTATTTCTTATTGGTATAGTGCACCTTAAAGAATTTTAACTAGGCTCCTTCCTTGAGTTTGATTTCGTAATCCTAAGGTCTATAGTCTAGTAGCCCTTAAGATGCTTTGCTTCGAACACCAGGTATCGTTGGTATTCTGCTAGGATCTTGCCTGTTTCTACGTTCTTTTCCGTACTCCGGTAGTATAAGAACTTATCTCCGGCTATAATACTGGCCGCTTCCCTCTAGGTAACCCAATCCTGGAATTCGAGTTCTCCGGTCTCGTTGATCGAGATAACAGCGATTTCGATATCGTCTATGTCTCTCTAAGCCATATAAGGATATCGCCACAAATAGCATTGTCTCTGGCCTGGTCTTGCCGATTCTCGCTATTCTTCCTAGTGACTGCCGCCTCTTCCTGAGTCTATAGTGCTCTGCCTAGCATTGCCCGTCTCTTGCAGTAGATCTATATGGGTCGCCTTTCGTAGTGATCTGCCCTGCTATGATCTGTCGTCTATACTTCCCATCTTGTTGGTCAGATACGGCCTCTAGTCTTAAGGTTATAGGTAGCTACCTCCCTTCCAACTGATGTCTGGGTTATAAGTTCGATGCTATAGGTGTCCTAGAATCATATCCTTCTTAGGCCCTATTTTAACAATGTCAAATACCACTTTGGTGGTTTTTCCTTCTACTATGATTTCAAGTGGTTCCGTTTCCTATCGGACCCATTAGGTATTAAATAGTCCATTAACGATATACTATTTCTTCTTAATCCTCTATAGGATCCTAAGTCGGTTAACAAGTGCTAGCGAGATAAGGTCAACCTAAGATCCTCTATCTACTAATGCTAATGTTTGGAATCTTTTCTAGTATACTATAACCTAGATTCTATCATCGGGTTTATCGTCCTAAATTATAGCGGCTTCCTTTTCGCTCGCTAGGAGGTTGTAGATCCTTTTCCTTATATAGCTCTTCCTATATCTATAGATTTATCGTCGCTATAATGGATTTAATAGTTTCTAGGCCCCTTGGAGGGCTCTAAGCCGTTTCCTAACTCCATCCTAGCTTGTAAATAGGCGTCCCCATCCTCCTATGCCTTTTAGCCACCGTCCTACAGTCTAAGTCTCGGGAGTTCATTGAACAATTATCGAATTTCGTTGGCTCTTCTTTCTTCCTACCATTGTTCACAAGGCGTTATCCATCTTTATATACGTGTCTTATGTTCGTAGTGTTCTTGGAGCTTCGCTTATATATAGATTAAATAGTCCTGGCTTTTATATTGTCGAGTGCTATTAGGCTACCGCTGGCAGTCTTCTAGCTAGGTTCTTCGCAGTATTACTCTAATTCTATTATATATACTGGTCCTTTCGACCTTCTATAGGAACTGGTCGGCGCCGGTTCCTATATCCTAAACCTACGGGACTAGTCAAGGTTCTCTGTTTCGGTCGGTAGGCCTATCGGGCCAAAAGTCGCTGTCAAATTTTGATCGGAAATGGTATCGGCATTTGTATACGATATACTGGAACTATAGGATGTAGACGTGGTTATATCGCTAGGGTTGGAGTCGAAGTATATCTTGTTCGTAGGGTTTATAGCACGGGCCGAATCCAATCCAGATACATACTGCATTACTATCTCTAACACTGTTATATAACTTCTTATTCTAAAAGATGTCCCAATCTTATAGTTCCTACCCCTTAAGTCTTCGCTGGTTCTAGGCCTTCTAATATTCAGCCTTGAGGTTCTTAATTCTACTATTTCTCTTATCCTAGCCTTAGTCTTATGCCGGTCTATCCTACAAGTTTAAGTAGTGTTCTTCCTAGACCCTAACCAACTTGGCCTTGACAAATTCCAGTTGGCTTATGGCCTGAGCCTTTTCTTCTACAAGTCTTCAAATGACCGTTCGAAGCTTAGCTTGTTCCTCCTTGGCCTTCTAAAGGCACTAAGCAAGAAAGATAGGGTTCGGGCCAATAGGTTCGTCGCCCGATTGTCGTATCCTCTATTGACCTTCTTCATTCTAAGTCAATTGGAATCCCTAATCTTCTGCGAGTTATAATACTATAGCAGCGGCGATATTATAGCCTATAATAGGCTCTTTGAACGTAACTCTAGGGCTATTATCTTCTGAAGAATCATCGATGCTTCCTTTAGCCAGGCCCTGGTCGACTATATCGTCGAAGTTATTCTTAGTATAGCTTGCTACGGCTACTTCGACTATATAGGTTAACTTATCAAGGGTAGCGTTTTCCTTGCCGAGCACCTGCCTCTAATTCTTCTTGCTATAGCACTCTCGTTTAAAGTACCCTTTCTTGCTATAGTTGAAATAGGTGACTTGGGACTTGTTCTTTCGTCCCTTATCCTTATACTAGATAGTATTAACATCTATAGGACTAGTATAGGTGCTATACGACGTGCTAGGGTACTATCGCTTCTTTTTATCGTTGGCCTTGACAAATATAGGCTATATTCTATATCCTTTATACTACTAGCGCCTGGTATAAATTCGGTTGTCGATATAGATAGCTATAGCGATATATTCGTCAAGCGTATTAGGTCGGTCTTTCTAGTATAGTTTGTCCTTGACTTCTTCCTTTAAGCCGTTGTAGAATAACTATATAAGACCTTTGTTATTAATCTCGCACCGAAGTGAATCCTGGCAGAACTGCATAGTATAGGCAGCTGCCGACTTTGTCTGCCTTAGGCATGCGAATCGCTCCTATATATAGAGCTTCTTATTATAGTCCCCGAATACCTTCTATATCTCCTGCTTAAACTTGTCGTACGACTTGAAAATTTCAATAGTGAAGTCGTCCTAAGCGTCTGTATTGTTGGTTAGCCAATCCTTAAGGGTGGGTTCAAACTATCGAAATACTCTCCTCTCGAGCCGTAAGGAGATGAATATGACCTTGGCGGATTCATCTGCAAACTTGTCCGGGTAGTACTTGAGATAGGCCCTTATAGATATAAGGAATCCAATAAGCCCTTCCTTGTCGCCTCCATACTTAGAGGGTGCCTCGAGCTTGGCTTTGTCCTTGGGCTTGCCGTTGTAGGCCTCGTTGACGAGCTATTGTATATAGCTATTCTCGGCTTCAAGTTGGGCGATTTTGGCGTTGAGAGCCTCAAGAGCCTGCTGTATTTGTCGCATGGTCGCGGCCTAGCTCTGGGATTCCGGGGTGCTAGGTGTCTGAGGTGCCATGATGGTCGGTGTTACCTTCGATCTGAACCGTAATAGAGTCAAAGGGAGTGAGTAACGTATGACGAAACCATAGGCAGTCCTGCCTCTGAAAGGGTTCGCCGGTCGAAGGTATCTGCTGGTCGGACTGTAGGTCTTAGTAAAGCCAAAAGGTTCACAACAATGCAAGTCGCAATGTCTGCACAGTAAGGTAGGGCTACTCTACTGTTTGTATTGCTCACTGGAGGACTCCCAGAGCCCTCTATAACGAATGACTATATACCTAGCCGATCCTGTTGGCTCGCCGTCGTTCGCCAGCTACCGTGGTCTACCCCCGATCGCCTTGGGTAGACGTCTACCCAAGTCTATCATGATCGCTCTCGCTCGCCGGCGACCCTGAGCTACCCAGGTCGTCCCTATGCGGCCGCCTGCAGCTTTCACCCCTGCTGATTGGTTCTGCCTGTTTCCGTTGTGCCCAACCGGGTCTTGCTATATGGTTGGTTCGTGACACTAGGCTAATAGTCGTCAGGAACGGCAGGATCACCAAGATCAATCGGGAGTTAGTGATCCCGGTGAGCAGCTCACCTATGATCACTGAGCCGAGGTGATCACTAGTGATCTAGGTACAAAGATACCTAGGAGAGGAAGCTGTATATAGTTCTACCATTCTGTCACTCATTCAGATAGCTAGCTTCCTCAGTGAGCAATACAAGCAGTAGCCCTTACCTACTGTGCAGACATTGCAACTTGCATTGTTGTGAACCTTTTGGCTTCACCGAGACCTACAGTCCAACCAGCAGTACTGTGACGGCAAGTGCGGCCTGCGGGGTGCTTGCCGTCAGGGAAGATATAATCCACCGAGTTGCAAGTCCGAGGGACTTGCGATTCCGACATCCTTTTCGGAAGGTGTGCATAGCCGAGTGGATTAGGTTTATGCTCCACTGTCACAAGTACCTTCGACCGGCGAACCCTTTCAGAGGCAGGACTGCCTGTGGTTTCATCACAAGCAAGCAGCGATTACGCTGAAAAAGAGAAAGATATATTCTATAAATTAAATTATAATTAATTATAAGAGGAAAGCTATATTAACTAAATAGTTAAAAATAAATAGTTTAGTATAATTAAGAGTAAGATTTTCCATTATATCTGACCTTTAGTTACTATAATATACTTAGATAAATGGGTTACTAGTAATGTATATATATATATATATAACATAGGTGTATAGCGAAAGTTATATACATGCGAAAGTTACACTAAACTATACCAATGCGATATTTCACTTCTATACTCACTTCCTCTACAACCTAACATGCCTCAGAAAAATGACGAAAGCCAAATTATCTTGGCCCTCCAGGCTCTTGAGAATAATCCCAAATTAAGTCTTAGAGCTATAGCTCGGATCTTTTCTATAGACCTAATGAAGCTAAGCCGCCGTCGACGCGGTCAGTAGTCACGACGCGACATTCAAGCCAACTCTCGGAAATTGACCAATTTAGAGGAATCTGTCATTGTTCAATATATCCTCGACCTAGACGCCAAAGGATTTCCTTCCCGCTTGTCTAGTATAGAAGATATAGCTAATCGACTGCTTGCCGAACGCGATATAGGACGCGTTAGAATGCGTTGGGCTTTAACCTTCGTCAAACGCCACCTAGAGCTTACTATGCGTTTCAATCGGAAATACGACTACCAGAGGGCCCGATATAAAGATCCAGAGATCATTTGCGGTTGGTTTGCGCTTGTGCGGAACACAATCACGAAGTATAGTATCCAGGAGGGGGATATCTATAACTTTGACGAGACCGGGTTTCAGATAGGCGTCATCTCGACTGCAATAGTTATTACAAGCTCCGAACGGCGTAGGAGGGCAAAGTCAAAATAGCCTGGCAATTGCGAGTAGGCAATAGTAATCTAGGGCGTTAATACTACTGGCTAGGCGATCCTGCCATTTATTATCGTCAAGGGCAAGCATTACCTCTCCTCTTAGTATAAAAATAGCCTATTGCCTAAGGACTGGGTTATTATAACTTCTAAAAACGGTTGGACAACTAACGAGAGAGGCCTAGAATAGATCTAGCATTTCGATAGGTATACTAAAGCTCGAACAGTTAGGGTTTATTACCTCCTCGTCCTCGACGGCCACGATAGCTACCACTCGACCGACTTCGAACTCTATTGTAAGGAGAATAACATTATTATACTCTATATATCTCCCTACTCGTCTTATATCCTCTAGCCGCTCGATATTAGGTGTTTTAGCCCGCTTAAGATAGCATATAGCAAGCAAATCGAGGGGTTGATATAGGCAAGTATAACTTATATTACCAAAGAGGACTTCTTTCCCGTATTCTACGCTACTTTCTAAGCCGCCCTAACCCCTAAAAACATTTAAGGAGGTTTTCGAGGTGCTAGACTTGCTCCTTTTGATCCCGAGAGAGTGATCTCGCAGCTTAATATCCGTCTAAATACGCTAATACCCTCGAACTTACGGCCCGGCAGTGCCTATACCTAGGTTTCCAAGACCCTAAACAACCTAATAGAAGCCTCCTTGCAGTCCACCCTTATCAAGAATCGAATTGCCCGGCATCAAAATAGCTCTCCAACCGAGATTTTGAGGGCGGTTAATATATTTGCAAAAGGGACATCTAAGGTCATACATCAGTTGGCATTATTGCAGGCAGAGAACCAGAGCCTCCGAGCTGCAAATAAGGCGCTAAGTAAACGCCGGAGAGCCAAAAAACAGCAGCTGCGGCAAGGAGGATCGCTTTCTATACAGGATGCACAGGATCTAGAGGGTCAGAGAGAGATTGAGGTGCAGATAAAGGAGGAAACGCAGGCGGGTAGTGGTCGGAAGCCGAGGATTGAGACGCGTGCGCGGCGTTGTGGCAACTGCGGTGAACCAGGCCACAATGCGCGTACCTGTCAGATAGTTATAGAAATATCGGAGGAAGACGATTCCGAGTAGTTTCATTTGTTTTGAGGTGGTTGGGTGGAATTAATACAGATTTAGTTGAGAGGGTGTAGTTTAGTGTAACTTTCGCATGTATGTAACTTTTGCTATACACCTACGTTATATATATATATATATATGTAAGTAATAATATTCTCTATAGGATAATATTATATTACAGAACGTAGTATTAACTCTAGGAGTATTACAATATGGTTTTCTCCCGTGGCAAAACCCGATACGGACCCTTTTGCGGAACAAAGTTCTAGTAGTTACTGTTTTCTACGACACCGTAAGCGCGGTATGGAAGTGAGACGACCCTCTCTTAAGGTGCTAGCCTTTCTACTACGTGGCAATAGTAAGCCTCCCTCTCGTAAGCGCCACCAATCTGCGCTCTGTCCTGATGATGTCTAGAACACTTGCGCGCGTTCTGTTGGCCCTTCCTTCGCACCACCACATTCCGAGCCATCCCTGGCGAAATCGAACTACGGCTGTTTCTAGGCTGTCTGGATAACCCTCACAGTCTACATTGCTGGCCTCCACACACTGTCATTGTGTGCACATAGCGAAGCTTGCCGCCCTCCAACCGGAACTCATGACTGTCGGCGGCCATCATCATGTGCTCCCAGACGCAGAAAATACTGACCGAGCCCATTGACTCGTCAATGACATAACGGCGGCGGGTGTTTGGCGCCTGGCTATGGTTCGACGGGATGCCAGCCTTGCACGAGTCGTCAGGCCTCCCCTTTCCTGTATACGCCGAACCCTCCAAACGGGCACAAGGCGTCCCCCAAGGGACAGCATTGGCAGCTGCTGCGTTGCTCCACATATCCAAATAGGCATCGCCGGCAGCCTTGATCACATCCCGGCTGTCTCGCTTGCTCTCGGGAATCGGGTCCCAGTTCTCCTGCAGAACGTACTCCAGCGTCTTCTTGGCGTCGAAGAGCCACGAATTCGTCGTCGATGCGATTGTGTCGATGAGGGTTACCTTGCCATCTTTGCCGTGCCGAAGCTGAGTCCCGATTACATAGGGGTTAGCCCGGTCAGCGGCGATGAGCTCGGTGTATGTTGCGCATGCGACAAGGTCGAAATTGGTCCGGTAGTGGTCGATCTTGAGTGCCTTGCTCAACACGCCCTTCCTGGCGTCCGCCTTCTTGTTGTTCTCCTCGTACGCCCACTCGTCGGCAAGCATCCCTTGCAGGGGGTTGATGTTGCCCACTGTCTGTGCAGCGAGGTAGGCATCAGCTGCCTCGGCCAGCACTGAACGGATGCAGTCAGAGGCCTGACGCGCAAGAGGATGCCCCAGAGCGACTTGTATTGCCGCAGCAACAATACAGGCCTTGGACCCAGTGAACGACACCATCGTGGGAAGTGGCCCGGGATATCAATATGACAGCTGGTTTGGCATACGAGGATCAAGAGATGGCCGTGAAACTACAGGCGTGTGACAGCAGTCGACGCAATCCAGATACCGTGGGTTGATGTAGCGGGAGCTTAACCTGTGCGATGACATTGCCGTCTAAGTGCCGACTTGGGAGGGGGGAGACTAATATCCGGGTCCGGATGATTGTAACATGGCAGTAACATTTACTATAATGGACCCCGCGCTCCTGTGTTCCCCCATACCAGTCACCAATCTTTTTCGAATCAGTGGAGCGCATTCCACATACAAAGAGGGCACTGGAAAGGGGACAGAGTTCACGCCTTCTAAAGATCTGTTAATCCAGCTGCAGAGGAAGGGGGAGTACTGGCTGGACCAAGGGGCACAAGACCGGCCCGAGCAAACAGGAAGCTATGATGTGCAGTATTGCGATGCACATGCCAAGCATACAAGACAGTCTATAATCAGGACGAAGATAACTAACTAGGCCCATATCAACTCCCTTACCGTACCCAGACTCCCAACCTACGCCGCCAAAAGGGAGCACTTGAAATACCGCGAAGTACCTGAGATTGCCCGCACTACTAGTAGTAACTCAAAAGAGAACGAACCAAATTACATACAGAGCCACGAGTGGCGCCTGGAGAATAAGCCTTGCGAAGAATAACGGGAAAATAAAAGCCACCAATCTCCTCCGCCGCCCAAAACCCACCAATTAATTGTCTAGACAGTACAGCTCACATGCAGTGTGCATACAAAGCTGATCCTCACCAAAAGCTGCACCATCCGATGTAGTGCTGGCAGAGGTTCTCGAGTGCGGTAGCCTCGATAATAAGCTTGTTCACCTGATCGGTGACGCTGAGCTCGTCCTCGGCTTTGAAGTCTCGGCCAGTAAGTTTCTGTGAGACACGGTCGAGAACCTCGACCGCTCGAGCGTTTTGTACCTCGGCCATTTCGGGAGCACCGTTCGCACCATTGCCGTTGACGTTGCCGTTGACCATGCTGCCCATGGGTGCGGCTGAGGAATTGGTACGTGCGCGACCGCGGGCACCCGGAGGAGCGCCTATCATGCTATCCACACCTCCGGCCTGAGCGGCGAGGAATTCGGTGGGAGCGACCGGAGCGTCGAGGATTGAAGGCCGGCGAGCGCGCCCTGCTTGCGGCCCGGCAATTGCTTGTTCCCGTTCCGAGTTGAAATGGGGACCCGGTGGGCTGGCAGGGTTGGTGAGGCGCCAGGTGAGCAGTGGATCGTGGATGAACTAGGATAAGGGAGCAATGAATTAGCCACAGTCTATGCATAGCAACCGGCCTTGAGAGAGTTGCTAGAGGATAGTGATACTTACGGCTTCCAAGACGGCCATCACGCTCTCCTTGTTGTCACGGAGAACCCTCATCACATGCTCACACGTTGTGCGGAAGCTGCCCTCAATGTTGCTAACCTCCATGGCATAGGTGAGCATGCGTGTGAGTCGGAAGGGCACGCGTTCCGGATACTTCTCCCGCTTCATCGCCACCTCAAAGCAGTCGCCAAAGTCGATGTGGATGATCTTGCCAGTGACCCGGTCGAGCATCAGATTACTAGGGTGCCTGTCGCCTAGACCTAGGATGTATCCAACCATGGACATGACGCCGAGGGAGCGCGTGTAGTTCGTTCTCCTGTCCAACCAAGCCTCGGAGCTCTTGCTCTTGAGCCAGAGAACGCGGTATAGGTCCTGGCCCGTGGTGTTGTCCAGCGCATAGCTAAACACCTCAACCTTCTGCATAAGCGTCAGGTTGTCGTAGTCCGGAGCCATCTGCAACATGATTCTGTGCTCAATGTTGAGGAGGATCTTTCTGGACTCCCTGTACTCCCGGATCAGCTGGTGAACTGTGTCGCTGTTTGGCACCCAGCCCAGGAGACCCGAGTTTTGCGATAGCGGGATCGCTGGATATCGCTGGATGTTGAGATGTCGCTTGTAGCATTCGGAATCGTTGGCGAGCAGGGTGTTGCACAGTCCGAAGAGCTGCATGACCCTCTCGTCCTGCCGGATGTCTTCGTGGCCTTTGAGCAAGAAGGTGTATGTTTTACCATCGCTCCCAACAATGTCGAGCTTTCTTGGACGCTGTTTTGAGCTGATCACGTTGAAGGTGCCATTGAATCTCGTGATCCTGACGATTTCCTGACCGCTGCGGTATGTGCCAGGTACTGCAAGCTCGAGGTTCTCCGCCCGGAGCAGATCGGGCGAGCAATACGTCAGCTCCAAGCTGGTCATCTGAGGAAGCTGCCGGCTAATGCGCCGGAAGACCTGGTAGTACAGATCCCAGGCCTGACTAATGTCGTTGACATCTTGGGAGTGCCGATACTGGCGGCACCACTCGCGAGCCTCGCCTAAGTCCCTCCCGAATGTTTGCGCAAAGGAGATCTCCCGGAGCGTCTGTGGGCCTTTCTCGAGCAAATCGTGAAGGGGCTCAAGCACATCGAACATGCCCTGGATATTGTGGTCGCCAAAATAGAGCCGGGAAGCCTCCTCGAGCCCCTCGTGCCAGAGTTCGTGCCACAGAACCGCAACCCTGATAAGCTCGCGGCTCACGATATCGGCCTGCTCCACAAGCTTGGGACTGTGTTGTCGCATGCTCTCCATGATCAAACTGGCAGTCTTGGATCTCCGCGTGCTTTGTCGCGACTTCATCGCCACTGTCAGCGGATACACAAGCGCCTGGGGGTGTGCGCGTCCGACGTCGGATAACAGGGCGTGGATCGAAGCCTGAACCCGCCTGTTGGGCTGATTGATGCGAGCAATGAGCTGGGGTATGACTTCGAGCCAGGTGTCGACGCTGACGTGGGCAAAGCCGTCCGTGACAGCGGTGATAACCTCTTGGTAGCCGCCATAGGTCAGCCACAAGGTAAGTAAGCGAAGGGTGTCTTGCAAAGAACTGCCGGACGAGAGGGCAATGGACTCGAAGAAGCCATGCACCGCTGGGACGACGTGGTGAACGATGATGCTATGCTCCGACCGGCCTTCCGACTCCCTCTTGGACGCCAGGGCCTCGACCACCTCGAAATTGGCGAGAGCCCAGGCATGCCACGCCTTGTACCATCGAGGATTGTAGTGAGTAGCCTTCGAGTAGCAGTCAAGAATATCTTGGCGCCGCGTGTGTTGCCAGTCGTCCTTGTTCAGCGTGATTATCCAATCTCCTTGGCGGAGATAGCACTTTGCTAGCAGCACAGTCTGTTCAAGCCATTGACGTTGTGCCTCTGGGCCTAAGACCGCACTTTCGTCCAAGTCGGCGTACCTTGGGTGGCTTAGCCCGTCTCCCATGCCGTTCGTGGCCTGCACGGAAGCATTCAGCTGCAACCTCGCGCTCTCCACACGGCGCGCCATCTCTTCCGTGAACCTGCGAAGGCAGTAGAGCGTCCTCTCAGCGATCCCGCGGTCCGAGCTCCGGACGCCCGGCTGCTGACCCATTTCCCATTGGAACTTGAGCACTGCGTAGACGATTGGAGAAGCAATCCGTTCGAGACCGGGGCTGGCTGGCTGTTCGAACCAGTACGGTATGACGGATTCCAGTGGCGAGTCGGTGTCAATAAGCAACTTCAGTGACTTCTCAGCGAGGCCCATCCGCCCGGACTTGCGGCACAAGTTGGCGAACTTGGTCCACATGTGCATGTTCTCCTGCGGAGTGAGCACTAGGGACCTCAGCCGGAGCATCCGCTGCCAGACCTCGACGTTGCGCTGGCAACCTTTGAGACGAGTCTCCCAAGTCGCACGCAAGGTGGCGCGCTTCTCAGGGCCACACTGTTTGTAGACTATGAGCTCCTCAAGCTCAGCAAGCATCTGGACTCTCACAACGACTTGATAGGCCCGATTGTAAGATTCGCTGACCAGAGCGCTGAGTTCCGTGTCGAGCCCTTCCCGGGCCTGCTCAATGCAGGCCAAGGCTTCCCGGAACTGGTTCCGGTGCAGAGCGAGGATCGCGCCGAAGAAAGCACGGTCGGGTGAGAAGCGCTTCATTGACTGCAAGTAGATGTCCATCGAGTCCCATTTTCCGAGGCCCCATGCTGCCGTGGTTGCCAAGGGTGCGATCCTCCGCTGGATTTCCGGACCCGAGTTGGCCCAAGTCTTGCCGGCCAGAGAGGCTAGCGAGTCCCACTCTCCCAACGCATGGTAGCAGCGCATCTTGCCCATCACAATGTCGACTGGCGTGGGTTGATCTTCTGGGAGTTCTCGTTCTCTCTGACAATAGAAATTGAGAGCTTCATCCCAGCGTTCTAGTTTCTCGAACCAGCTCTCCCGCAGTTGGATCCCGTCCTTGTAACCCTTGACCTTGCGTAGAATTCCGATGGCGGCATCTGATTGCTGCAGGTGGTTGTTGATGACAATGAGTGCTTCCACTGCGTGACTGTTGTGGTCTTGTAGGAACTCAAGCTCCTTATAGTGGAGAGCCTTGGCATAAGCGTGGCACCGCGCAGCCTCACGTCCCAGAACACGAATGTCGATGGGAAGAGCCTTGTCGTCGTGCTCCATGAACTCTGCGAGGTTGAGCAGCTGGCCCAAAAGGTCAGGCGGGACATTCTCCGACTTGATGGTGTTTTCGATGTTTGTGATCAGCTCTTCCTTTGAGCGGGTCAGCCAGGCATGTTCCCAGGTAATAGTAATGAGCTTCGGATACATACCTGGTATGAGTCGTACAGCTCGCTCCAACACGAGACAAAGGCTGAGTTGAAAAGCTCTCTTGCTAGAGGCTGATAGTTGCTTGCTAGGCTCGCGCAGGCGCGGAGCGAGTGGTTTGGCGACTCGGACAGCAGTGTGGTGCTGAACTTGCGGAACCATTCATGCCAGTCATCCTTGGTTGCCTTGCCCTTCGTCTCCCATGCTGTTCTCAAGTGCACAGGATTCAGGTCCAGCTTCTTTGGCGGGTTGTTCTCGGATGTATACGGCTCCACCGCGTTGTCCTCAAACCGAGGGGCCAGGTTTGGAGGAAGGGCCTCTCCCTTCTTAAGCTTCTCGACGGCCTTCTCGTAATTGGAGTGCTGAATCCCATACATGGTGATGGCCTTGTCGACGGTGTGCTCGAAATGCAGGTAGTCACGTCCCAGCTGCAGCATGAGCGCGCAGAGGGTGTCAAGTGCGGCCACCCTGAGACTGGGTTCTTGGCTGGCGAGGACTCTAGTTAGAGGGTGGATGATTTTGGATGCATAGTCGTTCAGGTTCACCATGCTGGACAGCTTTCCAATCGTCTCGATGGCCGACTTCCGCAAAAACATGGGCTGCGCCGCGTTGTCGAATAGTCGCACGAGGACGGGAATGATGAGGTGCATGTACTCCTCCGCGCTGGAGCCGAAGACCAGGAAGGCGTGGAAAATCTTCTCCGTCGGCTGCCGCTTCGTGCTCGTGTCCTTCTCCAGCACCCCAAGCATCAACGGGAGCAAATCTGCAAGGTAGATCTTGAACTCGCCCTCCAGCGAGCGGGCAATGGATTCGATGAGCGCCATAATGGTCGTCTGCAGAGACGAGGTCGTGTTCCAAAACTCTTGCAGAACCTCAATGATGTCCCGCAGGTAGACGCGGATGTGCTGCCGCACGATCCCGACGAGCCTGCTCAGATGGTTGAAGTAGTAGTCGAGTCGCGCCGGGCTTGACGCCCGGATGACGGAAATGAAGGCGGGCACGACCCGATCAAGGAACTGAACGCACTTAAGCCCCAATGTGATGAAGATACTCATGATGGCATCCACCACATTGCCATGCCATTGGAGCAAGGACTGGTCTTTCAAGATCTGGAGTAGCGCGTTGATAGCGACCGTGGGGTAGTAGTCTTCCTGCGACGGTGTAAGACCGCCCATCATGAGGGACACATCGGTTTGCGGCGTGGCCTCAGGACGTCGTTGGGTTTGCGGTGTTCGTTCTTCGACCTGCTGTTTTCTGGTTTTAGTTCTGCCTCGAAGAAGGAATCTACTGGGTTGTCCTCTGGGCTGCACTGCCGGAGCACGCGGGGGGATCAAGCCGATGCCATCGGCGGCCTCGTCTTCCTCGTCGTCCGAATCTGCCATGGTTGGAGTGGCATACGACAACGACGAGAAATGGGCCCGGTGAAGGGGAGTATAGGAGCTTGTAAAATGTACCTGATATTTGTAAGGATCCAGCGCTCCCAGGATCCCCATGAGCTTGATCGTTTCCTGTCGTAGTGGGCCGTGCTGAGGCTCACCCCGTATGATGGACTGCAAGATCTCCAGCAATTGCGGATACTCGATATAGGGCTTGATTACATAGCCAGCGTTACTGGCCAGTTGACCGAGGGTGTGAAGGGCTGCTTCACGTTTAATTGGGGCGCTCTGATCCTGTAAGGCGTCAATGACGATGGGCATGAGAGTGTCCTTGTAAGCGAGCATTTCTGCACCGCCAACCGTGCACAGCTCGCCAATAGCCTCCAAGACGGTAGCAGCGACCGTAGGGATGGGGTCGGAAGCCTTGGGCAGGAGGACTTCGGTGATGGAGCTGACGTAGGGCTTGACGAGATCCTGGGCGTGCTGCGTGAGGAGGCTGAGCAGCTTTGAGCTCTCCTCCTTGCTCCTTGCCACGTCGGTGTACTCGAGCTCGGTCAACATCTGGATAATCGTCTTGCGTAGCTGAGGGATGACATAGGCAGGGTTATGGCGGGCTAGCCGGCCGATGATCGACACGGCGACTTCCCTCACCGCAAACTGCTCGTCGTGAAGGGCGAAGAAGAGAGTGCGAATGTTCTCGGCCTTGGCCAAATGTTGATCGAACCGTTCGTCGAGGGCGGCGAGGACTGTCCTGCGGATCTTGGGCTCAGGGTCTGAAACCCCCACAGTCAACAGCTTCTCGACAACATCAGCCACTACCTGCAAGGCGTGGTAACTAGTCTGGTTCACGATCGGATCGCGAACGTAAAGCTGGCAGCAGGTAAGGGCGGCGGCCTCGCGTATCTCGGGGTCGTCGTCCTCTACATATTTGATGGCAACATCTCGAACGAACTCGTTCAGAACGTGGCCCGAGAAGTCAAAGCTGCCGAGCGTGTTCAATGCGAGCTTCACCTCGGCTTTGCCCCGCTCGTGCACCGCCGGGTCCTTGGAGTCTCTGGGAATGGGTGGAATGGAAGGGATCGGGTTTGGATGGGGTGCCCCAAGCGGCCGGAAGGGCTCGCCACACAGAACCTTGCTGAGCATGTTGAGCAATCGTTCTTGAATGGTCCCCTTCACAGGTGGAATGTAGAAAGCCATATCGACCAGGGCTTGTGTCAGCTTGGGTGTGAGCTCGCAGGAAAAGATGGGGTCTAACAGAGCCTCCATGTACTTGCTCAACGTTTGGCCTACCGCCACGGCGAGCCGGCTGATGCAGTCGAAGACGGGATCGACCGAGCCCCGCTTGCGGGACTGTACGCTGAGACCTTCGCGGACATAGATCAGCACACCGTCGAGATACGGGGCGATGGAGCTCTTGACCGAGTTGGCAATGTTGCCAATGGCAAGAAACGCATCGTTCCGCTCCTTCTCCTTTTTGAGCATGCCTGAGAGATAGACCATGAACTTGTGCAGGTATGTCGCGCTAAACTCCGTTGGCGCATAGTTGGCCAGATCCGGGATGAGGAAGACAACAGTCTTACGGATGGCCGGGTCTCGTGCATCCTTATGGCGGAAAACAATCTCACAAGCCTCCTGGTAGTGGCCTTGCATGTACATGCCGCCCTGCTCGAGGAGCTCCTTGATCACGAGGAGCGAGGCGTGGATGGATTCGATAGTACTCGTCTTAAGGCCCCTGACTGCTTCAGTCCACATCTTGTCCATCCATTCCTGCTTCATCTCTTGGTCTCGCTCTCGGATGATCTTGAAGCAAGCGCTGACAGTCTCGCTCGATGTGGCGCGGATCAAATGCCGAGGGTCCCGCAGCCCGATCCAAATCTGGTCGAAGATGAAGCCGACGTAGGGGTACATCAGAGTGGGCGCATTCCTCGCCAACTCGCGAAGGACGAGAGCGGCGCTGTACCGCCGCTCCTCGATGCGATCCGACTGTAGCCATTCAAGGGCGGTGTGGACCTCGGCTTCCACGAGCTCCGAGATCAGAGAACCGCCCGGCTTGCATAGCTTTCCAAGGACCACGGCAGCAGGTTGCATGGGATTGAGGTCCTTTCCACGCAGGATGGTGCCAATGTACTGCTGAAAGCGACTATACTTTAGCGCGGGCTCTATCCCATCGAAGTCTACCAACGCATCGAGGATATAGACCCCGCCCATCTTGTCGTATGTATCCGTAGATTGAATCAGGGCCATGGTCCTTTGGTTGACGGTGTCAAAGAAGCGTTGGAACTGCTCCGTGCCCATCTCTGCTTGCGAGTCAACAACGAAATTAACATTCAAAGCACAGTTCTGTGCTGACCTTGTTTGGCAATGTTGACCAGATCTCGGACCTGGCGCGCAGCGCGCTTGCGTTGATCTTCGGCATAGTTCCTGGCACGAACATACATGTCAACTGCTGTTCCCTATTTGGACAGGCGAAGAATCGAAGCCTTAGAGCAAGGCCAAAAGATACCCGAGCGTTGGGCATCCTGGTGCGACGACGGCGGATTGGACGGGAAACACACCGATTCCTAACTTCTTTGATATACTGGTCCAGCGCACTGGACGCTTGATCTTTGATGATCGACATCTTGTCGAGCCTTCTCTCCTCCAAAACTCCTCAATGCACCGGCTAATCACTGTGCAAGCGTTTGAGCGCTAGGTCCGCGGTCGACGACCCATAGTCGGTTTCGTGCTCTGGGCCGCAGATTCGGCTTGGCTATTCGAGGCAAAAGCGTCCCGCAATGTGTTCGTAGTTCTCTTTGTCGAGGTTGATTCGCCCCAAGAATGGCTCTTGGTAGTGGTGTAATGCGATGGAAGGGAACGCAACGAACGCGTGGGTCGGATGCGGCCGACGGAGCCTCGTTAGATTTCTGGCCAAGCGAGACGGAAAGGATGGCAGCGTCGGGCGGCGAATATGGTGGGATGACCCAAAGCTCGATCAGATGGGCGGGAATGCAACTTGTTCAGCTAGTCGTTCTGTTGGGAGAGATGACGATACTGTGTAGTGCGGTTCCTGTACCACCTCCCCAATCAGTACATCACCGCAGAATGTCACGATCCATAATACCGTAAGAGGGTGCGCAGAACGGTACATCAGGAGGTGGGGCTTACCGAGTGGAGACCTTCGTGGCTCGCGAAGCCTTAGCAGCCAACCCAGCACACATGCAACAACGGCGCTTAAAATACAGTGCAATCTGCGGAAGACTTGCGGATAAGCGCGAGTGTCCTGTGCGATCCTTGTCCACTGCAGCCACGTTATCGCGATAAGGTACAGGTACATGCCGTCGGTCGGGAGTTATCCGTAAGACGAGTCAAACCTCCCATTTGCTCCAACAAACCAGCCTCGCCTTGCTAGCTGCCACAGTTCCTCAACAAACCAGCCGCATCGCAGTTGAATCTGCGCCGGCCCGTACGAAACCTTCACAACGTCTATTCATCAAAGAGGATCAATAAGGGGCGTCTTGCAATGGGCAATGACGGTGGCTCGATCCCGACGCGACGGGAACTCGTCAAATCGGCTGCGCGGACGCCGACAGTAAGCGAACTCAAAGCTACTGCCCTCGAGAACCTCACTCATGCCTGGTCCCACGACCCGTTAACATTGGAGGACCTGGACATGGAGAATGTGGTCTCTGACTGGCGCGGCCGCCTGTACAATTACGAGTCGGTCCTCAGGGGCTTAATGCCGAGCGGCGGCGACGACGACGCCACCGTTGCTCCAGAGCTCGTGAATGGTGAGTCGTCGGAATTGACTTTCGCGTCGACGGGCATCAAATCGCTGCGTGACGTGGTAAAGCTCAAGTTCAGGCGCTATGCACCCCCCGGTACCAAGGGCCGGGAAGTCTGGGCCTGCCCAATATCACTGAAGGAGCTCGGGCCCGCTACGAGGGCGGTTTACCTCGTGCCGTGCGGGCATGTTTTCGCCGAGGCCGCCATCAAGCAAATCCAGGAGAAGATCTGTCCTGAGTGCAACGAGGGCTTCAACCCCCGAGACGTTATCCCCGTCCTTCCCACTCAGGAGGCCGACCTTGCCAGTCTAACAGCGAGGATTAGCAACCTCAGGGCAGAGGGTCTCACGCATAGCTTGAAGAAAGAGAAGAAGAGCGGAAAGAAAAAGCGCAAGGTAGAAGAGACAAAAGGTGATGAAGCTGTCCAGTCGGGAGAATCGAAGGGCGCTGGGCAAGATAACGAGAGAAAAACGAAGGCGCCTTCTAAACCGGACATTAGCAGTCGCATGAGCGGCATCAACAATGCCATGGCAGCATCACTCACAGCGAAAGTCCTCGCAGAGCAGGAGGAGCGCAACAAGCGGCGTAAGCTGGCTGCGTCAGCGAACTGATCGCTGCGCATAGCTGCTTTCTACACTGCTTTTACCATTGCAAGTTTGTCAGACGGTACATACCATGATACCACCGTCGTTCCCCGGATCCCACACGGTCACAGTACACTAGTGAGGATACAGGATACAAAAACAAGATCGTTTCTTCCTCCTTCAGTTGTATACGTTGCTCTATGCACACCAGGATCCAGAATGATGAGTGCCATGTGCCATAGCACAACTTCTACGTAACTACTAAAGCTCATCTTTGGCGTTCACTCCCGGCTCTGGCAATTCCTCCTCGCAGGCAGCAGGGGTGCCTACTTCCATCTTGTAGACGCATTTCTCTGACTCCGTTACGCGCCAGAGCTCGTCCGCCTCCGCGCACGTGAGCCAGACGTCGGTTCTCCTGTTCGGGCCGTTCCAGCAGCCCTGTCCGTTTTCGTACCGCAGCACCATTCGTTCCCCTTTACCCAGACTCTTTCCGTCGGGACGTTCCTCCTCGTCTGCTAGCTCCTTATCGATGCGCACAAAGTTGCCCATGTTAGTGTTGCCGTGGCCCTTCTTGCTCTTTTGCATTGTCCGGTCGATCCAGCAGAGTTCATACTCGTATTCGCCGACGTCGCTGCTGATGCACTTCCCCTTGAGAGCACGGAAGATGTCGTCCGGGCCGTAGTCCTTCTCCAGATCACGCTGCTGCTCGTCGAGCGCCGAGGTCTTGGATGTGATCTCATTCTTGGTAGCATCCAGTGCCTCACGGGCTGCCGTGATGAGGCGCGATTCACCCCCTCCGCTCCGGTTGTCGGCCAATATGCCATTGTCGATGGCCCAGATGCGCAAGATGTTGAGCTTGTCACGGATGAAGTCGCTGGCAGACTGCGGTAGGTATGCTTCCCAATTGTAGACTGCGGCTGTTAGCTAGAGCAAGAGGCGAGTTGGTGATGAACTTTGAGGTGGGTACTTACCGACGTCTACGTCACTGGCGTCGGAGTTCTCAAACTCGGCCCAGTTGATGCCAGATGTCTCGCCGTCCTCCTTCAACATGTCCATGATTTCAGCATCCGTGAGCTCGGACTTCTTTTCGCCGGCCTGGCCAGCAGCATAGTCTTCCCAGCTCTTGACAGCCGCCTTGACACCTTCGTCGTTGAAATTGGGGTTGTACTCCCTTTTGAGCTTGTTGAGAATATCTTCCAGCTGCTCAACCCTATCCTGCAGGTCGTCACGCTGGTCCAGCAGATTGTCCAGGGCATTTCGGAGTTCGGAAACGCGGCGTTTGGCCAGACTGACCAGGACACCGAGCTTCCCACCCTGTCCCTCCACCTTGACAACCTTGCTCCTTTCGGAACGCTCGATCTCCTCATACTTCTTTTGCAGCTCCACCTTTTTGACCTCAAGCCCTTCGATTTCCGATTTCAGGGCAGCAATCTTGGCCTCTACCCTGCGGCGCAACTCGCGGGCTTCCTTGGCCATGGTCCGCCTCCGCTTGGCTGACCTCTCCTTGGTCTGCTTGCGTAGCTCCTCAAGGCGACGGTGCTCTTTGCCAATGGTGTCGCATCGGTTCTCGCATTGGACGCCACCAACATGGGCAAACTCGTCGCTGCCGTCGCAGCAGAGTTCGTAGTCACATACCCCATCATTGACGTACATAAAGGGTATGTAGCTGCCAATATGTCCAGCGTTGGCACACCAAAAGCCCGGTAGAGCGTTCGTGGAGTTGGTGGTGCCCGTCACCGACCCGGGAAGGGGTTGCTGGGGGGACAGGGAGTCAATGTGCGAGCAAGCCGCCGTGCCTGGCTCGTCGGATCCATCAGGGCAGTCGCACGAGTTGTCGTTGATCTGGGACGCCTCGAGGGTAACGGAGGGGTTGCTAATGCACGCGAATGTGGGTTTGTTCGTATAAAACTTGACAACTGCCCGGTGTTATCATTCTGGTTTTCAGACAACTTCGAACTACGCATCTACTCGCAACTGACACATGCAATCCTAATGGTTCGCCTCGTTGTGTCGTGCTACGCGTGATGTGCGATGGAGCTAGGACTCGAAAATCGGAGGAGGGCGACTTACACTCAGGTCCAACACCGCGCGGCAAGCTCTCGCCTACAGCAAGAGTGCCATGAACGAAGGCGCCCAAGAGCGCCAATGCGCCGGTCCTTCGCATAATTGTCCCGTTGGCACCCTCCTGTGTCTCGGAGGAAAGCTTAGAACATCAGAAACGTGGTCGGCGAATTGCAGGAACTTAGGGCTGTATATATCGGCGGGAAGCGCCAGCACAGATACTGGACAGCTTGCCAGCTTCAATGGGAGCTGCGGACAGCTGGTCTACTGTCACGTGCGGCTGTAGCATTACCAGTGGGGTCTATGGTGCGGCGCCCATGACCACCGCCCATGAACGAGGCTACGCGGCAATGGGGATGCGGCTGAGTGCAAGGGCCAGGGGCGCAGGTACGTAGTTTTGTGGGGGCACCTCTGAGCCCCACCAGGGATATAAAATCGACTGCCCCGCCATCAGCAAGAAACATAGATCACCGGTTTCCCGCATCCCTTCCAAGCTGTTCCAGTTGAAGCTAATATCATCGTCGCTACAATGATGTCATCCGGCGATGCTCTGTCAACACTTGGCTCCGTCACCGCCAACGCTCTTACCCTGATCAGCCAACTGGAAGTTGCTGTGTCAAGTGTCGCCACAGCAAAGGAGGTTGGCGCTGTGAGCGCAGCGCAGTCAGTGGCGGAACGGCTTGCCGCAACCGACAAACTTCTCGACGCACTATCCCTAGCACATGATTCGGCAGCCCTGATCAAGGCGCACGCCACCAAGATATCTCTCCTTATCATCAACGAGCCCTTCACGCCGACGGCCATTACGAAGGTGCTCCGAGAGCTTGTTGCTAGTGCCGTGCCCAGCTTAGCCGCCGCAGTTGAGGTGTGTGCGCCGGAGCGATACACGCGAGGTATTCAACAAGATCTAGCTTGGCGGGCGGGGCGTGTGCTCAAGGAGTTGGGGGAGCTCCTCTCGCGGATTCCTAAAGATGGAAAGGTCCTCTCCGATTCCAAGAAGAACGCATCAGCCGGGGCGGTTGGGGGCAGAGGCAGTATCGCTACCACAGGTGTATTGTGGTCTGCTTGCGACGATGTTATGGCCTTCGCCAAGCGGGGATTTGCTGGCAATCTGGCGCACAAGGTGGACCAGCTCCGGGACACGCTGAAAGATGTCATGGATGAGCTCAAGGAATGGAGCGAGGAGGTGGACGATGACGACCAAGAAGATGATGGTGAGAGCGATGAAGACGACGATGGTGTTGCTCAAGTCACTTCGGACCTTGGATCCAGCTCAATATCTGCTACGCGAGACACCCAGGACATATTGGACGATTTAATGAACTCGCAGCGGTCGATTCCTCGCAATGATCCGGACAAGATTCGGGAGAGGTTAGAATCATGCCTCAAGAGGCTCCGCTTGACAACTCTGTTGTACCAGGCCGCTGTCAAGCGTAGGTTCAAGCCCTTGCCACACCTGCCCCCGGCTTCATCCTCAGATATCCCGGCCCGCCTCGACGAGGTTGTCCCCCTTCTTAAGAGGATACCAGAGAGGTTCGGCAGCCTAGCTATGGCATTCTACGAACTAGATCCCGCCGAGATTGATCGGTTGATGGACGAGTGCTTCTTTGACGCCTTCGCAGCCTCCGAGCTGCTCGTCAAACCATGGGAAGGGCAGAAGGACGAGTTTTCGGACTGGGCGTTGCGATTTCAGGCAGAGATAAAGAAGGGATAAGGCGAATCCTTTTGGCGGGTTTGCTCGCGGTCACTTTCTGGAAGTGCCTTGTCATACACGACAGCTCGTGCCGGCGCCAGCACTGCTTGGTCCGTTGATGTGTAGCAAGCCCCGTTGCCCACCAAGAACAAAACCACCATCTATTGCACTCCTAGCTGGCGAATCCTTCCCAGTCTGGATTCTTCCCCCTTTCTGGGGGAGCGGCGCAGTAACCGACGGAGAAAATAGCCAAAGGAGCAAGGATAGAAGGGGAGAAAGGAAGCCAGAAGAAGAAGGAAAGCAGAAAGAAAGAAGGAAAGCAGAAAGAAAGAAGGAAAGCAGAAAGAAAGAAGGAAAGCAGAAAGAAAGAAGGAAAGCAGAAAGAAAGAAGGAAAGCAGAAAGAAAGAAGGAAAGCAGAAAGAAAGAAGGAAAGCAGAAAGAAAGAAGGAAAGCAGAAAGAAAGAAGGAAAGCAGAAAGAAAGAAGGATGAAGAAGCCAAAGGAAGGAGCTGCTCACCTGAACAATCCACGTACGGCTCCCGAGGCGCCCTCCCTTGGACGGGCTGCTGAGCCCATGCTCTTGCAGGCAGAAGGTCTTTTGGTTACCCATGCTTCTAGCCACCATCGTCTGGAGCAAGACGGCCAGGGAGCGATGTCGAGCGACAGGACCATGTGCGCCCGGCGCCCAGTATTCTCTTGCAGTTTGCTGCAGTTCTTGCCCACGCACTTTCCTCCAAGCGATTCCTTCGCGGGAGACCGAGTGGCCATCATCCACTTCTGGATTGTGCGGCGTGTCATCCGCCGCTGCCCAACATCATCAACTTGTGCAACTAATGGCTTAAAATACCTCCTGCAGACTGGTAGCGCCCCGATTGGGGCTGCATGGTAACCAGGACCAAAGCAGCTTGGAGGGTTGGGGAAGTCGCTGGTTTTGGGAACCCCTGTTCGTGGGGAGCCAAAGAGTGATTGCTGTTGGACTGTTGTATGAGACTACTCAATCAGAGGGAATATATTTGCTGACTGGCTTGTGTATGTTCCAGCTGAGGTCGGGAGCTTGAATGCTAGGAAGGAATATTCAGGCGGCTGGCTGACTTGGCTCTTGACTGCATGCAGATGTTGATGTTGGTGATCTTAGATGTCTTCCATTCTCTTGCTCCCGGTGCTCCTGGTTGGCTTATGTACTTGTATTTTTGTGCATGTGTGGCACAAGGATTTTCTCACTCCTCATGTACGAAGATTGCACAGGAGAAAGAGACAGATGCTGCGTCTGGTTGACGCTGATGCTATGCCAGGCACTTCCTCTGCCCACCCACTTACACATCCACGAACGGATCACTTACGGTAAGCAATGTCTTGGTGGTGAGAGAAGCAAGCTATGCCAAACCCCAGTGTAGATACCCTCGGCAGTGAGAGAGTAGGTGGCTCTTACAGGAAAGGGGAATCGCAGCATCGTAAACATGTTGACTGGAAGGTTTCTCATTGGCATCAGTCCAAGGGAACGTGGATTCATGAGTGATGGGTAATGTATATACAATACCCGTGGACATGTACTTGCGTCCTGTGGGTAGCAATCTTGCATAGAGCACCCAGCTGTTGCTGTTATTGACTGGGCCGGGGCGCACAATAGCAAGCAATACACTTGGCTCGGTGGCAAGTACTGTACCTACTCAACCGGTGCTGCTAGATACACCCCGCCGAACGCATCTTCGTTCACTGCCAGTGCCTTCAATTCACTCAATCCGCAATTGGCCTTGTTCTTGGTCCATCCTCGACCCAAGACTCCTTCCTCTTACCCCCTTGATCAAGCTTCAGTTCCCAGCTCCCTAGCTGCCGTCAGAAATTAGCCTGCGTCGGCTGGAGGAAGACTAAGTCACAAATGGGCTCCCACGACTCGATTCCAAAATCACCGACTCGGATACCTCGACCGACTTTCATGGCTACATCTCCACGGACCCCTTCCATTCGTGCTGTACCATACAGCCACACCGCCCGGACTGCCCCTGCTTCGCGGGCGTCTGGAAGATATTCGCCATCCAGTTGGCCGTTCCCGAAATCAGAAGAATCCTCATCCTTGTAAGACCGACCCGATCGCTGTGTTGACATCGATGGTTTCCTCCCATAAGGGCCATAACTGACGGTGCTCAGGGAGCTGCCGCTCGCACCCGCACCGCATCACAAGGCGCAAGGTGTGAACGATGATATGAAGCGCACCGCGAGTATGCGATCCAGCCACAGAGCCACGGCTTCGGCGGCCAGCTCATTGACGGCGACTGGCGGTATTATTCAGGCTGCGCGCGACGAAACTTCGCGAGGTCATGTTCGCGCAGAAGCGTCTTTCCATTCGGTCGAAACCCAGATATACGCCCCGAAGCCTGATGAAAGCGGCATGTCCGGTAAGGAACCCCTTGGAAACGAGAATGAGACCAAGTCGCCGTTTAACCAATGCTCTAGCCGAGTGCTCCCGTCTAAGCCACGCCAAGGGGCCGCTTCTCCAGCCCACAGATGGGGTTCCTGAGCGGCCTATGACGCCGACTCCGTATTCGGTCCTGCGAAAGATATCTGAGGCTTCCCATCTGGAGACTGGAGAGGAGGCGGCTAAGGCTGAGGACGACCAACACTCGATGCCGCAAGCAGAAGAGAATCAAGAGAACGTGAATATGAAACTGGCAGGCCTCAGCCCGGAAGAGTCGGTGACCGGTGACCGGCCTGACAAAGACACCGGCGGCTTGCGGACCGCGAGCCGCGTTGAAGCGGCTCTAAATTCGCCCGTCTTGCGGGACGAGGAAGGCCGGGTGCTGTCGAGGGTGCACCCGCCATTTAGGACAAACGGAAGCAGCAACGGAACCGGACCTGGTCTCGATACCAATGATGACAGTACGTGCAGTGCACAAGCCGAGTACGGAGGTTCAGACATTGGGACCGCCACGGGCGCGTCCCAAGGCATCATACTCCTGGGGCCGGCAGAAGACACGAAAGCCGCGGCCGGGGTTGGCAAATCGGCGAGAAACAACAGCGCTCACTCGCGGAGACCGATGACAGTTCACGGCGAGATCCCCGATATTGAGTCTCTCCGCCGTGGCCCGAGGATCCGCCACAGCCGCCTGCCCCCGAGTCCCAGCATGGCGGCGAACGCTGGATGGAGTATACCGCGAGGCACGAAGGAGCTGTGGGGTGTCCTGGGCCGTCTGCGCAAGATGATGCTCGCCTCGGCCATTCTGTTGGAGCTGTGCATCCTGAACCTCGTCTCCAGCGTTACTGCTGTCATCGTCACCCACATCGAGCAGGGATACGCTGGCATCGGCCTAGTGGCCTGGGCAGCTGTGAGCGGCGTGTTGGTTCTGACATTTGCTGGGCTGTTGGGAATCGGCTTCCTTCAACATCAGAAAACGAGAAAGGACCTGGTCTCCGGGGAGAATTGGATCGAAATGCATCTTCGGTCCAGACCTCTCCCTCCGCGGCCCCAGAGCGAGCAGCGCAACCAAGACAGCGGCGCCACAGAGGCGTGGCAAAAGTTCGTCCGGGACCACGAGCAACTCCGCCGATACGTTGAGTTCCTTGAGAGCCGCATTGGTGTTCTCGAGGAGGGTCGACAGACCGCTGACCAGCAGAACAACGGTTCCGAAGCCGACCCAACCGGAACCAGGGACAGTGCGGCCAGCAACATTAACAATGAGAACAACATGTGCCCATCCAGCCAGCCGCACAACGACCAGGACGCACTGAAGGAGGCGACAGTGTTGCGGGGCTCCTCATCCCGTCGCCAGCTACTTCAGTCGGAAGGTTCGGTCCCTGAATCCAAATCCTGGGGAGACTGCAGTAATAAGGGCGTCATCCCAAGTTCCGACACCAAGACGAGCATTCTCACAGAATTGTGCGAAGCCGTTACGCAGGGATACAGCCCCCTATCTGAGCAGATGCGTGGTGGATCGTCCCCCTTTTCCCATAACTCCAATAACGACACACCTTCCGCTCGACCGCGGGGCAGCACTCTCCGGCCCTTTGCCTTGCCGAGCAAGACTGTCATCTACTAGTATCCTTCCTGTGCGTTTAATGGGCATCTGCGCCGCACTCTGAACGGCAATGCGGATGATATCTGAACAAACACAAAAGCAACAGCCTACTGTGTTTTGAGGATAGGTTTGAGAGGAGAGGCGGGCTGCCTTGAACAATGGGCCAGGTAATGCTGAGTGACTCAGCATGTTTCACAACGCGGTCCACGGCCGATGGATGCAACGCATACGAGCACTTGCTCCGCGACATATGTTGTAAGTAATACTGGGGGAAGAGCGGCGGATAAATCCTCCCAAAAAGACCAAAAAGGAGATGTCGACAGACAAGAAGGGAGAGACGGAAATGGCCAAAGTAAGTAGATGGAAAGAGATCTTGATGTGTGATAATGTCAAATAGGGAGGAAGAGGGAGGTGAGACGTGGTGTCTTAAGCCGGCCCCAGTTCTCCATCATGTTCTATTAGTTTAGTTTAGTTTAGTGGGCGCCCAGCGGATCAGCCTCAAGCGAGGTCCGTCTGATAGAATATCCTGTCGGGGTTGACATCGGCCTGCGTCAGGTATCTCCAGGTAGCGTCGTAATTCGCATTTGAGTCAGAATAGTTAGATTGCCCGGGCCATACGAGCCTTGTTCTCCCTGTATCTCTTCTCCTTGCCTGCGAGCTTCCGTCTTCTCTTCCAGGATCGATTCAGCTCTCCCCGATTTTCCCAGAACCATTTTTGGAAGTCGCTCGTGTTTCTTGCATCCTTATCTTCACCCTGGGCCACTGCGCTATTAGAAGCAACCCGCTCATCCTCCTCAGAATTCTCATCTGCAAGCTCATCGTCGATTTGGTCCCTGGTATCGTCTTCAGGCTCCCACGGCGTGAACCTGTGGTTGGGGTGCGCCGTGTCAGGGGTAGGCGCAGCACTCCTAATGCCGCGCAGCTCCAGATCTTGGCGGGTGAACGGGGTCAGGGGTACTTGATGCCCGAAAGTATCGCCGACTTCTGAATCACCCTCCTTGCCTGCGCTTTCGCTGCCATCGGCGAAAAAGCTGAAACCCTGTGTACCGGAGGACGCCTCGGGGGTTTCGCTTTGGGGCTGCTTTGGTCGCTTGTACAGGGCTTCCAAGGGATGAACCTTCGGTTCGTTGGGGGTCGCGGGAGGTATCTTCACGGATAAACTCCTGACTGAACCGGATGATCTGGGCCGCAAAGGTTCGGATTTGACTGGAGATGAAGGCGAAGAGGGTTCTGGTGAGGCTTCTGGTTCTGAGGATTCGGGTTCCGAGCCCCCCTCGCTCGCAAGCTCGGTGTTTTCCTGCTCGTCTTCCCTAAGAGGCTTATCATCACTGGAGCTTGTGGTATGCCCATCATCCGGGTCGTTTTCCGGTGGCTGTGTTGCTGATGTGTTCGAAAGCAGGACCTTAGCACTTTGAGGCGGCCTGGTCTTCACGATTTCCACCACATTCCCCTGCTCATCGACCCAACCCTTCCCGTCGACGAATTCTAGGGGAGTCCTTGAGCGGCCGGCAGCTGGTCCCGCCTTGAGGAAGGTGGGAAATTTGGTGGTTTTCTCAAATTCATGGACCACGATCTCCCGCGACTTGCCCTTTTTCTTCCTCGTGGGAGTGGTGTGGTCGGTGTCGTTCAGAGCGACAGCGTTTGGGGGCAACACTGCCTTGACTAGGCATTCGGCATGATCGGTATACTTGGATTTCGCCTGTTTTCTCTTCTCCTTGTCCCTCTTCTCCTTGCCCTTTTTTGATCTCTTCTCCTTTGGGTCGTCGGCGCTGGTCCATCCCCGCTTGACCTTCCTGCCATCTTCCAGGACAACGCCGCTGATTTCCTCAGCGCCGCGTTTCCTCTTCTTTTTCTTATCCTCTAACTGAGCGACGCCTTCGCCGGACTGTTTGCGGATCTTTTCCTTGGCCATTGCAGCTTCGGCTAGCGGAGCAGGAATGCCTGACGGTCGCGCGCGCTCGATGCGGATCTTTACGCCTTTCAGCACCGCTCCGTTTAGCTTCTTCCTGAGCTTGTCTGCATCCTCATTCGGTAGTTCCAGGAAGCCGTAGCGCTTTTCCGGGAAGGTCTCAATCGTATGGTAGGATATGTTGCGCGCTTTGGGGAGAAGGTTCGACGATAGGATGACTTTGAGCAATTCGTTGTCAAGTGGTGTGACGTGCAATCGCACGTATGCAGTGGTGCTGGAAGGGGATGTTGTTTCAATGCGGTCTGTCATTGCGCATCAGGTCTCCGAGATCAGCGAGCAAGGCCGGGACCTGCCAGATGCAAAATCCAGGACTCGCCTAAAAAGGACATGAGAAGTTTCACCGCCTTGGAGATCAAAGTGGCCGGCTGGCGGACAGCTGTCAGGCACTTCATCCTCTGACCGTGCCTCTTGCAAGTCGTCTTTCCTTCTCTTCTTCCTTTTCATCCTTTCTGTTCCTTCCCCTTTTCTTTATTTCTCACTCTGTTTGTCTCTCTTTCTCTCTTTATTTTGTCTTCCATATTCTCTGCTCCTTTTGTTTTTTATTATTATCATCCACGTGGATTTATTTTACCCTTCCGCTTTAGATAAGGTCCCTTGTCCGCAAAAGATCGTAGCAACCCAGTGAGCACCCTATAAAAGGTTCCAGGTAACCCCCCTTTGTACTGTACCTGCCTGGCAGACGGGGATATCTTGCCATCTTCGCGGATCTGTGCGGTCCTTTAGATATGGATGCATTATTACATAGTTTTTGTCTTGGTGATTGACAAATGATCCAGGGGTGAACTGTTGTAAGCCCTACACGAAGGGTGCGAATCTATTTGAGTCTATCCGCCACATACAGATGCAAACAACGCCACCGCCTCAATCTAATCTAGACATTATCAACAAGAGAAGTAAGTATGGAAGGTACAAATATCTGTACACGGTGTGAGAGAGAGATAGAAGCGAACTAGCTGAAAACAGACTGTGCCCGCCGGACGACTCTTTGCTGAAGCAAGCATAAGGTGAATTGCTTAATCCTGCTTCTTCTTTCCAAGTTTGTTCTTGGGCACTCTGACAAGCCAGTAGACAACCAAGGCAGCGCCGATGTTGAAAATGATGTAGGCCCACAGGATGCTGGGGCATGGTGTTAGTAAGTGAATAGAAGGGAAGACGCAAGGAAACATACCCAAAGTTGCGCCATCTGTCGTCATAGCTGGACTGGACAGTGGCGAGGAAGGTGTTGGTGTCGCTGATGGTACAGAACGAGCATTGGTCGGTGCTGGAGTTATCCGTCAGGTAGCCGCCGAAGGCGGCCTTGTAGTCGGCCATATAGTCGCCGCATGTGGTTCCGTTGGGCGGCTTGAAATGCAGCAATTCGTTGGCGGCGCAGACGACGTTGGTATTGGCCACGCCGACGGACAGCATGGCGCTGACTAGGTAGGTAAAGGGGCTGAGGCGGTACATGAAGATCCAGAAGCGAGGCATGGTGTCCGGGGTGGCGAGGACACCGCAGAAGATCAGGCAGAGCGAGAAGAGCAGGTTGGCGATGTTACCGCCGCCCTCGGCCGTCTCGAAGCCGGCGATGATGAAGTCGGTAAAGGTGGAAGTGAACAGAAGGAAGGTGACCATGAGGAGGAACATCAGGGCGCCACGCTCGGCCGTCTGACCCGCCACCGCAGCGTTGTCCTGGAGGCCAACAGGGTAGTACCAGCTGAAGTACATGATGGCGGCCATGAGCGTGTTCCAGGGGAGCTCGACGATGATCTGGGAAAGCATGAACACCTTCCAGCTGTAGACCTTGGACGGCCGCTCCCGGACTTCGTACAACGAGCGCTGAATGACGAAGTGAGGCATGGTTTGCTGAACCAGTTGCTACAGTTATGTGTTAGCGAGTGGTCAGATCCAACAAGGGGTAAAGGTTCACCTACGCCAAAAACTGTGAGCTACAGGAGTGGGTTGAAAAGTTAGCAATGGCATCCTTTGGAAAGGGAAAGGGAAGGGGATAATGCAAAGAAACGGGGGTACGTGCTAGGTTGAAAATCGAAAACTGCCGAGCTGTTAGCATGATTCCCGTTGTCAAGATTGAGCTTCTGGGCTTACCATCTGGTTCTGGAGACCCTGGATCGTGTTGGGAGCGCGGAAGAAGACAAAGCCGATGAAGAGCGCCACCAGCGCACACAGAGACGCCTTGGAGTAGATGTACGAGGGCGTGCGCCAGTACTGCTGGAAAACACGGTGGGTGACGTGCTGAAGCTGCTCCCAGTACGAGGCGGCGAATTCGCGATAGCTTCCGGGATCGTCGCTGATCGGGTTGGACTCCTTGACGTCCGTCTTGAGTCGCTGCAGCTCCTCCTGCACGGCCGCGTACTCGGGACTCTCACGCCACGTCTTGTGCCAGTCGATGCTGCTGTCGCTGCCCGGGGCAGCGCCGATGACCTCGAGCATCCACTCGGCCGGGTTCGCGTCGGCGGGGCAGGGGAAGCCGCCGTTGCGCTCGAAATACGACGTCATGGTCTTGGAGTTCTTGCCGATGTCGCCAAAGTAGACCGTCTTGCCGCCCTTGGCCAGGAACAGGAGCCGGTCGAAGCGCTGGAACAGCATGGCCGAGGGCTGGTGGATGGTGCAGAGAATGGCCTGGCCGCTCTTGGTCAGCTTCTCGAGCAGGTCCAGGATGGCCCAAGAGGTTTGGCTATCCAGGCCGGAGGTCGGCTCGTCGACGAACAGGAGCAGGGGTGGCTTGGCAGCCAGCTCGACACCGATTGTCAGCCGCTTTCTCTGCTCAACGTTGAGACCTTCGCCCGGCACACCGATGACGGCATCCGCGTACTCCTCCATCTCCAGCAGCTTAATGACTTCGTCGACGTAGGCAAGCTTCTCCGCGCGGGGGACGTGAGCGGGCTGGCGGAGGAGGGCGCTGAAGTTGAGGGCTTCGCGAACCGTGGTCGTCTGCAGATGGAGATCCTGCTGCTGCACGTATCCCGTCTTGCGCTGGAACGAAGCATCCCTCGGCCGGCCGTCGACAAGCATCTCTCCCGTGATGACGCCCATGGAGGTCCGGTCGGCCAAGCAGTCGAGGAGGGTGGTCTTGCCCGCGCCGGAAACACCCATCAGCGCGGTCAGGGTGCCCGGCTTGACCCAGCCGTCGACATGGTCCAAGATCTTCCGCGTCTCGCCCTTGACCTTGACCTCGTAACAGACATTATTCCAGTGGAAGACGCTGGTCTGCGCCTGCAGCATGCCGCCCTCCTTGTCGGACGAGCGGCCGCCGTCGGAAACATTGCCGTCGGCCGCCTTGGTAATGGGGCCCGCCACAGGAGTGCCGCCGGACTCGGAATCGCCCTTGTTCTCCTTGAAGGAGGCCGGCTTGTGTCCGCGGCGGAAGACGAGCACCTCGCCCTTGCTCTTCTTGGCGGCCACATTCTCGGCGGCGATCATGTAGAAGGCCAGGAAACCTAACATGAAGGCGAAGATGATGCCGAGGTTGCGCCACTTGTGCGCGTGGTAGTAGCGGAACGCCGTGTTGATGTAGGTCTCGCCGTCGACGAAGGCCGAGCCAGCAACCGAACCGATGGCGGAGCAGACGCGGTTCTCGGGCGCCACGTTCGCGTAGCTGGAAAGGGTGGGGCTCGGGACGAACTGCGTGCAGGAGAAGTTGCGGCCGTGGAACTCATTGACCATCAGTGACTCGAACGCATAGGCCAGGGGGTCAATGTAGTTGATCCAGCGGCACCAGCCCAGCATGTAGTCGATGGGGATGACGAAGCCGGTGAAGACGACGAGCGCAAGGATGATGATGGCGGCCGGCACCATGGCTTGCGACAGGGTTCTCGAGGAGCTCGCAATGGTGCGGAACATCATCGACATGGTGAGCACGGTGACGAAGGAGATGAGCAGGAAGAAGAAGAAGGCGCCCGGCTCGCGGCGCAGGTTGGACATGAAGTACAGCGTGATGTTGAAGACGATTGTGTTGGCAACCTTGTACGGCATGTCGCAGAGCATCGAGGCGACGGCTTCGGCAGACGGATGGTACAGCGCGTAGCGGTCGTGCTTTTCGACGATGGGGCGTTGGGCGTAGAGCGTCAAGATCTCGAGCGCACTGGCGAAGGCGTTCATCAGGCAGGCAAAGAACAAGAGGGCGCCCCGCTGATAGAAGCTGGACGTGGTGGGCTGGAGGTTGTAGAAGACACTGGAGATGATCAGGGCCATGATGAAGTTGCCGATCAGGGCGCCCAAGCTCAGGCTCGGGTCTCCGATCAGGCGCCTCCATCCTCGCCAGAGGCAGAGCTGCACCTGCTGCGCGTACGAGAGCGTGAAGGGCGACTTGAGCCGCTGGGCCTTGGCCTGCTGCGCCCTCTTGGAAGCACGGAAGGCCTCGGCATCGGGTCCGTTGAGCGGGTGGCTCTGCTTGTACTCCTCGATCTCGGCCTGCAGCGCCTGGTACTCGGCGCTGTTCTTCCACGCCGCGGCAAACTCGTCCGGCGTGCGCGGGGCCTTGCCCTCGAAGCCGGGGCGGATGATGCGCTCCACCGGGCTCGTCATCGAGGTCAGGAAGTCCGGCGTGGTCTGGCGCGAGGGGCACTCGAAGCCCAGGTTAATGAAGTACTGCTTGGCATCGCTCGCCTTACCGAAGAAGATCTGGCGTCCCTCGTACAGCACGAGCGCCTTGTCGAAGAGGTCGTAGGCGCTCTGCGGCGCCTGGTAGATGGACACGCAGGCCGTGTTGCCGAACAGTTCCGTCTGCAGGCGCAGGGTCTTGCAGAACTCGATGGCGTTGGCACTGTCCAGGCCGCGAGTGCTGTTGTCCCAGCACTGCAGCGGCGCATTGGACAGGGCAGCCTCGGCAATGGTGACACGCTTCCGCTCGCCGCCCGAGACGCCGCGGATGTACTCGTTGCCGACGCGGGTGTTGATGGTGTGGCCGATGCCGAACATGGCCATCACGACATCCCGCAGGTGGTTGGCGAACGTGGTCTTGGTGACCCCGGCGGGCAACTCGCGCGGAGCACGCGCGTGGGCGGCGAAGGTCAGAGTGTCGCCCACCGTCAGCTGCGGAAAGTGGGTGTCCACCTCGGCCGTGTAGATGGCCTCGCCGCGGTGGTGGGTGTGCATCTCCTTGGCAGTCATGCCTGCATCGGAGGTTAGTATTCGGTACTAGTAGTAGTACTAGCTAGTAGTAGTTGTATAAAGGGGACGGTAGGCAGTCTTACCCTGGTAGTTGAAATACGACCCCTCGTCCACGTAGATGCCGTTGTAGTCGCCAGCGATGGTCTTCAAGAAGGTGCTGCAGCCGGAGCCGGGAGGGCCCAAGACGACCAACATCTCTCCCTTCTGCACAAGACCATCGAAGTCGCGCAGGATATCGATCCGGCGCTTTCCGTGCCCGGTGATCCGGCGCACAAGGCCAACCGCCTCAAGCCACACGTTGACCACGTCTTTCTGGTAGTCAGTGGGCGATCCGAAGCCATGCACGTTCAGGTTCTGGAAAGCGACACCGGCCGTGCGCAGCTGGCGGCCTGCTCCGGTGGCCATGTCGACCACGGCCTTGGCCCACGCGCGGGCGTTGAAATGCGGGCCATTGGGATTCAGCGGCGAATTCTCGTCGGTGGACGCAATGGAAAACACGTTCGCGCCGGCTTCGACGCCCGCGTTGGACTGGGTCGTGTACTTGCGGGCCAGGGCCTGCACAAGGCTCCCGCGACGCTCCTGCTCGATAGCGTCGCTATCATCGTCGTCTTCTTCGGCTGCCGTGTCCGTTGCATTGCCGGGTGTGGCTCCGTCCTTGTCGGACCGGGTTGCATCTCCCTCGGCAACCTCCGTCACCGACGTCGCACGCGTGTGGCTCACATGCTCTATCGTCCGCGCCGGCGAAGATGCCACATCCTCATGTTCTTGGTCGCGTGTGGTCTGCCGCGCAAGGGGCGAGCCGGTCATCTGTGCCGTAAGATCATAGTTCCCGAAGGAACCGGTCCCGGTGAAGGACATGGCCCGTCCGTTCAATTCCCGTCCGATCGGTGCGGCCACCACGTGTTGCCGAGTGGGGAGGAAAACGGAGAGTGCCGCTTGCGGGGCCGCGGTGCGACCAAAACAGCGGGACTATATGTGGCAACAGGCGAGGGTTTGGCGTCCTTGTGTTCACTGGTAGAGAAGGGGTTGACAGAAAGAGCGGCTGAGAAGGGAGAACGGCGACGGCGACGACACAAAAGGGGACACGCGCGATCACGAGCCGAGGAAGAAAAATTGACCCAAAAAAGGCGACTTATCCTCCTGGGGCGACAGGGTCGCGGGGGTTATTATAAAGGGCAGCAGGGTGCCATGGAGAGACGGGGAGTTCGCAGGGCCCGAGTGGAGTGCCCAGCTGAGGTGACGGGATTGCGCACTGCCTGTCGGACCGCACGCCAGGGGAAAAGTCCCCGAACGGGAACGCGCCGTTGGTGAAAAAAGAAATACCTACCTACCTGACCTACCTAACCACACCCTCAACCTGGAAGGTATGTACGGATCCGTGCCTACATGCAAACGTTAACTACTGTGTACTGCGTGTACAGACCTTCCATTACGCACGTACGTAAGGTATGTGCAATGATTGTATGGACACGTGGGGAGCCGTGGCTGCTGGTTGCAGAGCAAACGATCTTTCCATCAGATAACGGCTTACTAACATAGGAACTCTGGCTCGCCAGTACGTATCTCTTGGAAGAGGAAGATAATTCCTGCGAACCATGCTAGCCATGCTATCTCAGTTGTAACTATGGAAGGATACCTATTGGGATCTGAGTATAGAAAGGCGTGCCGGAAGAGGATACTTGAAGCGCTCAGTTGAGTCAATGTATACTGTGAGGTACCACAGTACACTAGTGTACAACGTACACGACGGAGGCACGGATACGATAGCATCCGACACGCTCTCCTATCCACCATCAGCCTGTGCATGGTGGGGATCGTTCGGCTACCCAGGCCCAGCACCGCGGTCGTGCGGGGGTTCCTCTTCCTTCCATGCCCGTCCCTATCGCTTCGGTATATACCTACATAGGTCCAGTCTTCTCCTTTGCAAAGATCGGGCCGAAATAAGTACCTATGTACTGGTGTCGATGCGGCGTGAAACTGCGAGGACTCTGACTGGATTCTAGGGAACCCGAAGACAGAGTTCGTCTATCCTCGAAATCGATGACCGTTGCCTGCGCTATACTCCCCCGCGCTACTGCTGGACCTTGATTCTGGAATTTGCTGAATGCTGAAGGCCAACGGAAGCCCTATGGGGACCCCACCATTGCCCAGAACAGTCAAAAATCCCTGGTCCGATCAGGATCCCTCATCTCGCCAGCTCTTGGCGGAGTCAAACTCGACCAATAACTTCGTCTCATCGGGCAGTTTGGGCCTAACGCCATCCGAAGCCAGCCCGCAATCCCGGGACCAAGTGGGTCCAGCTTCGCACTTTTCGGACTTTGCGACTCCCCGACAGCCCGCAACGGCGCAGCCCGGCTCCGTTGTCTTCGGCCTTGCTCCCGAGAAAACCCACCTCTTTTCGCCGGCGACGTTCTTTACAGTAAGTACGCCCTAGAATGATAAGACGGGGTATGTTCTCCTTGATAATCCAGCACACACTTGCGGGTTTTCACAGGTTATCGGTTCTCGTCGCGGAGCTTTGGCGTGCTCCCACCGCCCGGATACGAATACGGAACTGCTGCAGAGGCTTGGTTTTAGCCACTTGGCACTTCCCAAATCGCGAAGACACATAGATGTAGGGTTTTAACAAGCAGAACCGCGCCCGGCTTTCTCGGAAGACAGAGTGTCAACGTGTCTCGGTTGACGTCTCTCAGGCCGCTCCGGAGTCCGGATATGTCCGTTAATGATGCATCCAAATCTAACTAGGTACTGAGACAAAACTCAGCCGTATTACTGCGCAGCTGGGCATACTCGGTATCCCCGACCTCCTACGAGGCCTGGATTTGAAGAAATCAAGCGTCAAACGCTCGAACGACTCGTAGTTGGTGTTGCTAGAGGAATACGGCCTGGGCATTGTGCAGTTCATTCTGCTTTGTACTCCCTCCGCTTCCAAGCTCCCATATTCTTCGGCAAGCCGCTCGCCGATATTGTTGGATCTCAGCTGCCTCCAACTAGTTCTACCTGACAGCAGAGCACACATTCAAACAATGATCGATAACGACGTAGAACTTGGTTGGCGCTCTGACTAGTGATCCGATGCTCAGACAAGTCCGGATTGGAAAGGAGGTATACGCAATCATCATGCTTGCATCTTGCCAGCCCATCAGATGAGGCGTCGGCGCGAACAATCCATCAATTCTCGATACCTAGGTACTCGACTAACTGCCTGAATGCCGCCAACTCTCATGCGGCCGGTGATCTATGTAGAGCCAGGAACTGATGTGCATTCACTCGTAGAACGCTATGGCTCTCGAAGCATGAACTATAAAGTTGCCCTTAATACGCCGGCAGTGGTACTCTACTGTACAAATGAAGGGGGAGAAGGAAAGCAAGAAAATATCAGGAGTGATCACGGGAAGGACAAGAGACAAGAATAAATGTGCGGAAGAAGGGCGAGAGCTGCAGATGCTTTGCCCGGGCAATGTGGATAGATAGGTACAACACCTTAGGTACTACTTTACGCCCGCTCGCCGCTCGCCTTCCTCCTGAGTCCTGATAGATCAGCAACTGAATACCACGACCATCATTGTTCACGGAACTTCTGAGACTGGAGCAACTGTATATGATTCAGCATACACAGTATGCCTTCTGCCATTGCCAGTTCATCGGCATATCCTCGGACAATGCGACCGAGGAACTCCTCTTCAAAAGCGCCCCTGCTGGTGTAATGAGGTACTTACCCTATGATGTGGGTCGATAAAATAAAAGTCGGGCACAGCCAAAAAGTATCCCCAGAACAGCATCGTGATCCTTTTCATCACTCACTTATTATTATTAGGCTGAACTAGTGTATGATGAACACCCTCAGTTACCCGGGCTGCATCGAACCAATCGCTCTTTTGACTATCCAGACCACTGGCCTTTGATCATGATAAGGCTCAAGTTTTCTACCCCTTAATCATTACAGTCGGACCAGAGATTTCAAGCTTACCACATGCCTAGGTACAAGGCTAATGGATGCCATGTTTACTCTGGGCTTCCATGGATTTGCTCCATCAACACGGAGCCAGTATGCCATCCGTACATGAGCCAGGCAAGGCAGCTATCTCCCTATCACTGCATGCACAAGCAGCAAAGTTTGTTTTGTGAACCTGGAGCAAAAGTCTGCGCAAAGGTACGTACACTAACTAAGGTAGGTTCGGCAAATAGGTGAGCACGGCCCACCAAAGTCCCAGATGCAGCCCGATGACATAATGCAGATAAACTTATACACAGTGTAACGTCACCTGCATGGATCCGGGCTGTGTATGGATCCGGGCCAGGGTCCTGGCCTGAATTCATTTCGACTGTCAGCCACAATGAACATCACGAACAACTTCATCAAACACGCTGTTTGACCGCATTTTCCAACGAATCCATGGTTTGACCTGTTTTTTGAACTCCTCTGACAATAGCTAACCTTTTCCACATACCAGTCAACCTACGGCATCACCAACGCAGTCAACATACCACATCACCACTGCAATCGACGCAGTCAACCGACTGCATGGTACGTACTCAACCGACCACATCATATGCAGTCAACTAACCGTATCATGAACGCAGTCAACGCAGTCAGCCAACCGCATCAACCATGGCCCCCATTCAATCCAAACCCAAACCTCCCAAGCCCACACTCAAGAAGCCACCACGCAAGCGTACCAACAGCCAGGAAGAACGCATCCAGTCTGCTATTGAAGCCCTGCGAGCCGGGGAGGTCCCCAGCGTTCGAAACGCGGCCCACATCTTTGACATACCACGAACCACCCTCCAGGAACGGTATGCCGGTCGACGGCAGAACCACCGGGCCGCAGCCCAGCACTTGCAGCGGTTGACACCACAGGAGGAACAATCCATTGTTAATTCCATTTACCAGTTGGATGCCTGGGGCTGGCCAATGTCAATCTCGGCACTAGAACATCTTGCAGCCCAGTTGTTGCTGGCTAAGGGAGACATCCAGCCTTTGGGTGAACGGTGGATCTACAACTTCCTGAACCGGCACCCGGAATTGAAAGCTCGAAGGTCCCGGGCATTGGACCAAGCTAGGAAGGACGCTGTCGATCACAACACATTACAACATTGGTTCGAGCTATATCAAACTATCAAGTTGGCTTATAACATCGCTGACGACGACACCTACAACATGGATGAAAAGGGGTGCATAAAAGGCATTGGGGACAACCACAAAGTCATTGTTCCGAGGGATTCATTAGAGCCGACCGTCGTTCAACCCGGTAACCGCGAATGGGTCTCTATTATCGAATGCATCTCGGCCAACAATTACGTCCTTCCACCCTTCGTCATCTTCCAGGGCAAACGCATTCAACAAGCGTGGATTCCCAAGGACCTCGACCCCCAGTTTGTTATCCGGGTTAGTGAGAACGGCTGGACCGATTGCAACATTGCTCTAGAATGGATCCGACACTTCGACAAGTATACGGCACCCCGAACACATGGTAAATACCGGCTCCTCATTCTTGACGGCCATGCAAGCCATGTTTCACCCCAGTTCGTGGAATACTGCGAGGACAACAACATCATACCACTTTGCTTACCACCACACTCGACACATGAATTGCAACCTCTTGATGTCGGGGTCTTCGGGCCGTTGGCTAAGGCTTACCGCAAGTTAGTTACTGAGGGGGCATTGTTCGGAGCTGTCAAGGTAGATAACCACCAGTTCCTCCGGTATTATGAGAAGGCCCGGGCTTGCATTTTCCGGAACATTCCGGGGGCATGGAGAGGAGCTGGGTTACTACCTTACAACCCAGAGAAGGTCCTAGCCCGGCATAGGCCAGCCGAGGCACCTATAACGGCACTGGCACTGGTACCGGCACCTACATCGGCACCCGCAACGGCACCCGCAACGGCACCCACAACAGCACCCGCAACGGCACCTATAACAGCACCCACAACGGCACCCACAACAGCACCCACAACGGCACCCATAACAGCACCCGCAACGGCACCCATAACGGCACCCGCAATGGCACCCAGACCCAGGACCTCTGACCAGCCGAAGACCCCAGCGATGGTCAGTATTACTGATCAACAGGGCCGTCGAGCCGAGCTCCCGGTGACTGGCGACATGGCTACAAAGATCAACCAGGTTGTGGAGGAACTGTTCCAGATTTGTGATACCCCCAAGAGAGCCAGGCTGTCCTGGATGAAAGACTACTTCCTAACTATGCAAGCTGACAATACCACACTCAGGGCCCTGACCCAGGAAGTAGTGAAAAAGAGGTTCGAGAGCCGGAAAAAGTCCTCGAGGAAGCACTTTGGTGAGGCCCGGGTACTGACTGTGGAAGACATCCGGGCTCGCATCAGTGAAAGGGAGGCTAAGGAAGCCGTGGAAACCAGGGAAAAGGAACGTCGTATAGCATTAAGAGGGGTAGTGGGCTTTGCGAAGAGTGTTTGGAAGGACTACAAAATGGGCCCAGATGTGTTCAAGTAGGTGGGTTTGCATGTGTTTTCTAGACCCCCATTGTTTTCTGGCCATGGCACTGTCGTCTGCTTGTGAATAGCTTCAATTTTGACCCAGCTGTGATCATGTTGGTGATGGTGGGCATGGTGTTATGGTGCCCCTAAATTAGCCGAAATTGCCTGGCCCGGATCCATGCACGGCCCGGATCTATGTAGGTGACGTTACTTACTGTAGTGTATCTCTCTATCGGAGCCTCCGTCAGGTGCTTTGCCCCGCATTAGCAATAATGGAGAGCTGTCACGGTGGCCCGCCAACTTGGAGATGGTTTCTTGGCAATCGCCCTCCCAATATCCTGAGCACAGCTACACAACGGCTTATCGACTGTGCTCTTGGAGTCGCTCGCTCTTCGATTACCGCATTTCTCTCAGGCCTGTCTCGCAAGCTGCAGGTGTCAGTTGCTGCAAGGCGCGATGATGTCTGGCTTTGCTTGAACCCCTAAATTCCACCTTCTGCCAACCACCCGCCGTATCCGGCTTGCCGCGACACAGCAACCGAACCCGCGGCTCTGGGCATGTGCTCCTCGGCATTGACCACATCGACCAGCCTCCTTCGAGTTTAGAAGAAAGCCTTCTTACACTGGTACGCCTGCGATACGGATACCGATGGTAGATCGCAGAACCCTATATTGCCAAGCATATCTGTGCGCAGGCTTGCTGCCCGCCCTTCGTTTACCTGTGAACCCTGCGCTGGTCCCGACCTGATCTGCCTTTCCCCCCACCCGCTCGGTTGTCAACATACGTCACCTAATACCCTCCAGATTTACCACCCCTCCGATTCGTGGCTCAAAATCTGAAATCCATTACCCCACCGGCGACACCCCATTCTAGCCGCCTACCGACCGACGACTGCGAATGAAGTGATACAGGGAGGGGTATCGCAGCCATGGGGAATGCAAGCACAAAGGAATCGCGTGGCGGTGATGCCAGCCACCACCACCCCCATTCCGGCTCCGCGGTCGCGCGTGAGGCCGGCAGTGGAATTTTACAACATGATAGAACGTCCGGCCGGAGAAGCCGAGTCAGTCGGGGGGATCTAGGAGGCATTCTGGGATTGGGATCTGGGGGAAGCTCAGGCTCGCAGCCAGAACCGCCGTACGAGCGCCGCGAGACTAAGCAAGAGAGAGAGGCACGGAGGCTGGAGAGGGAACGGATTGCGAGGATCGCCGAGAGAGAACGAAGCATGAAGGAAGAACATGTCGATGGCGGCTTCCTTGTCACCATGGGAACCTACACTGGGCCCGAAGACTTCAACAAACAGATTGTTCGACAGCTCCAAGTGAGTGTGCCCCTCTTTCTCTACCGATGCTGGGCAGTGCTCACTATGTCCCCAGATTGAGCGGAAGCTGGCTCCATTTTGGCGAGGTCTCAACGACTTCAGCGACCAGTGGACCGAGCCCCAAATCATTGCCGCCGCCCGGGGCCTACCTATACCCCCTGCCGACCAGACGCCCCCCGAAGAGCTCATCCCGCGGCCCCTTCCGGCGAGTTCACGCGGGGAACCGTCTCGGAATCTAGACAGTCTCACAGTACCGATCGGTGAACGCTCCCAGTCAACCGCTTCTGATCAGGCGGCATCCAACCCCTCCTCTGCCCTCCCATCGCCCGTCTCCGCGCAACATCCGAAAGTACTGAGCTCCTCCTTTAAGCCACGCGGGAAGGCTATCGCTGCCGTTTTGGGTGGGAACTCGCGAAACAGTTCCACAACCGAGATCGTCCCGCACGAGGTTCATCTGCCGCATGATCCCTTCGTGAACGGGCAACCCCTCGAGGTATTTTTGTACAAGGAACCCATCGAGTGCCCCATCTGCTTCTTGACTTACCCGCCGTATCTGAACCACACACGGTGTTGCGACCAACCTATCTGCAGCGAGTGCTTCGTCCAGATCAAGCGGCCAGACCCGCATTTCCCGGAGGGCCACAACGAGAACGACCCCAACCATAACCCGGAGGAGGCTGCGGGCCTTTTGATCTCGGAGCCTGCCTGCTGCCCATACTGCACGCAGCCCGAATTCGGCGTCACCTACGAACCGCCACCCTTCCGTCGGGGTCTGGTGTACACCATATCCCCCACGGCACTAGGGACTGCGAATGCTGCGATGTCCTCGAGCAGCTCAGTGAACTCAGCAACCCTGTCCCCGGGAGTTGCATCTCCTGGTGGTGGTACTGGCCGCCGGCGAAACCAGTCTCTGTCCGCTAGCAACCCAAATGTTATTTTGACCGACAAAATCCGGCCGGAGTGGGCAACAAAGCTGCAGGCAGCGCGGGCTCATCAGGCAAGGAGAGCTGCCGCTGCTACTGCCTTGCATACGGCGGCATTCCTTATGGGTAACGAGAGTCGGGGGGTGCGCAGCCGGTTCGGGCGGCGAAACACCAGCGGATCCGGATCTGCAGACCCTTCTCCTGGCGGAGCCAGAAATGGAGACGGCGATAACGGAGACAGTGGCTCCGGAACTCCTCAGAGTGGCCCTGATCAGAACTTGCGAGCGGGATCTGGTGGTGGTGGAAGCCGACGCAACCGTCTTGAGGATCTCGAGGAGATGATGTTTGCCGAGGCTGTTCGCCTCTCGCTTGCCGCTGAGGAAGAGCGTAAGCGTAAGGCGGAGAAAGAGGAACGGAAGGAGGCGAAGAAGCGAGAAAAGGAGGCTCGAAAGGCGGCCAAGGCGGCTGCGAAACATGGGACTCCCTACGAAAATGCCAGCGGTCGCAGTGGCCAGAGCTCGGCGAGCGCGAGTACTTTGAGCCTACCTAGCCTAGGCTTCGGAAGGAAGCGAGGTAATAGTGCTGCTAGCAACCTCCGCATTGAAGCGAGCGTTGCCAGCGCCATGGCCACGGGCGACTCGCAGGGTCTAGAAGCGAACTCTAAGGACAAAGGGAAGGGGGTCGGCCGCGCGGTCCCTATGCATGCCGAGGGTGCTCCTACCATCGCTGCCGATTCAGCCATCCCGGGGAGCTCGGCCACCACTTCGGGTCCGCGCCCGGTTCCTCATCTCCCAGCCGGGCCGTCTCATCTCCGGCAAATGAGCAGTGCCTCCTCAGTCTCGTCTTCGATTCTTGACAGCCGGTCCGGCAGCTACACTTCACCTTCCCACCTCCAAGACCCGCGCGGCAGCGGCCTCAGTCTTGGAAGCCCGTCTGGAGCTAGCGAAGACGGTGGGGATCAAGACCGCGATCGGGACCCAAGCGCCACCACGGAGCCGATGTTCAACTTCAGGAGTCTTGCAGAGGTGGTAGGCGTTAGCCTTGAAGGTGAAAACGCTGGTAGACGCATCAGCCAGCTTCAGCCCGAGGCTGAGACCCATGAGGCCACCAATTCTCAATCCCCCGAGACCGTCGGTTCCGAAGGGATTGGCGCGTCCCAACCCGGCAAGGCTTTTAGGACGGAGCCCGCAAAAGAGGTATCAGCAAATGGTCTCTTACACGACACCGCGACCGACATCAACGCCGGCGATCATCCTACGGAGGGTAGGCGAGTTGACGAACAAAATGCCGCACCCGCCACCTCGGGCGCGCCGCGACTTCCAGAACTTACGATCACGCCAGACACAACTACTTCTATCGGCATTGACGATGATTCTAAGGCACTCACGCATGCGACGACCGTGGAGCATGCACAGCAGGCCACGCGGTAGCGACGGGACGGCGCGGGTCAGTGTACTTCAAGTTGTCTAAGGGGAGCCGCGTGATGACGGGCACTTTCAGTATGGGAACACGGATGGCGTGGAACTGATTGTGGGATTGCATTGGTTTCGCAAACTTGGGTCTGTGTAAACCCCCTTGGCCCCTGTCCTTTCTTCTTCCCTTCACTCGGTTCCGACTCGACCAACCTATGTCAGCACTCTATTTGTTTGCCTTCATTGAGCTCCTCCCTCCTTTTCCGAGCCCATTTCTGCACTTTGTCTTCAACAATCTGGTGGTACCTACACGGGATGGGTCTGGTGTGACATGGCAAGAATGGGAAGTTCAATCAATAACGAAAGTAAGAGACGGAACGGAGTCCGGAGCCTGGCGATTGAGGGTTCGGTCTACAGGTATTAGAAATCGAGTAGCATTATCACGGATATTCAAGAGAAGCATGGATTTCACGGTCTTCGCACTGTTGGCTACCTTGTCTTCTGCCTTGCCTGCTCATACGCAGCAACAACTCCATCATCCGGAACAACTCCGCGCTCCGATTCTCGCCTGGCATTCACGTAGCCAGGTTTTGGGCTTTCCCAGACATAATCTAACCAAGAGCCCAGCGCGGGCCACAAGACCTTTCGGACAAGATGCAACACCTTCTCCTGGCGTGCCAAGCCATACGCCTCATCACTGTTCTTTCCCGGTTGCCCGAGGCTCTCAAGAGCTCCACGCCATTCCGCCACCGTCTCTTCAAGTTCGGCAACGGATGAGACGCCGCATACGGTTGTGCCGACCTTGCAGGACCCGCCGCCAGGCACAAGAACGTCGACGCCGAAACCCGCAACCGCCCCAATGCGAGCCCACTCGGCCAGCGACCAGCGTATTGCAACCGACTCCAAACGCTCCCCTGCTTCTGCCGCGGCTTCGGCGAGCTTTTTACAAGCCCGACGCAGCTCGGGCGGCGAGGGATGCCACTGCGCCACCGGAGAGGCCGTCTCGCCCGTCTCCACATTGCTCTGTGGGTCGGCAGGTATGCCCTTGCTCGTGAGCAAGCCCATGCCGAGCATGCTAGCATTCAGCACGACATCCACGCCGGCGCTTTTCAGCCTCGCCAGCGGCGATCCTTCCCTCCCGCTCGCCCCACGCCCGCCTTCCTCCTCCTCCTCGACCCACGGCAGCCCCAGTCTCCGGTTCTGCACGGTGAAATGCCCGTAACTCAACACCGCATCCAGCGGCTCCCCCGTCTCGGCGAAAATCATCTCCGCCAGCTCGCACAGCACCTCAACAGGGAACCCGCTGATGCCCACGTACCGGACGACGCCCTCCTCGTCGCGCAGCCTGCGCAGCTCGCGCACGGCCGCCAACACCTCGGCTCCTGAGACAAACTCCACGTCGTGCATGTAGACCAGGTCAAGGTAGCGCGTGTGGAGGCGCTGCAGGCTGCGGAGGATCGAGTATCGCACCCAGGAGGGGGAGTAGTCGAACTCGGAGGAGGCGATGCGCCCTGCCTTGGTGACGAGGAAGAAGCTGGAGCGCTGGAGCGGCACCACCGGGTTGGGGTTGGATTCCGAGGCATCCGGGTGCATGAGCCCCTCGAGGGCGTTGCCCAGGAGGGTTTCCGAGGGCCCGTAGTACGGGCTCGTGTCGAAGCCGTTGACGCCGAGGGAGAGGGCGCGGGCGACGATGTCGTGGTACGGCATCGAGTGCGGGTCCGGGACATACTGCTGGTTGAATGTTGCTGTGCCGAGGACCAAGGGCGGCAGGACGGTGTGCAGTGGCGGTCGGGAAGACATCGGTTCGGCCTTGGCTGCCGCTGATGATGCGGCAGGCTCACTTGGTTCAGCCATGGTGATACCTACTACTAGTTACACGCTCAAGTGTTCGCTGTGTTTGTGGAATGCTTGTTCCTGAGAGTTTCTTATGTTTTTGGTGGGGTGGCAAAGCGCAGTAGAAGCGGGGTATCCGTACTTGGGTATCATGGAAGCATCGGATTGCCCAAGACCAGACAACCTCTGTTTACCTTACGTAGGTACCAGTAGTGCACAATGCAAGTAAAGTCTTGACGCAAACAAAGTCTGATCGATGTTGGCATATGCATGGCCGCCGACCGTCAGCAGCCATGTCAGTGATGTTTTACCGTAGCCATTAGCTAATGACTAGGGTTTGTGCCTGGGAATTGCCAACCTACAAGCTATGAACCGTCAAATTCAACGCCAGAAACTGATCGCTTAAAATACGTGATTTCAAGGTTGAAACTTCATATTGTATGTACTCATACTAACTACTAATAGTACTAACTGCTGGTAGCACTAACTATTACTAGTAGTAGTTAGACAGTGCTGCAGGCAGTGGTCACTGCCAGTGGTCAGTGCTCATAACAGTTTCAACGTCCACGGCTCCACTGCAACCCTGTCACGATCAGTCGGGGCGCTCCGTGGCATGTCAAGGCGGCGAGCTGGGTTTGGCTGCTTTGGGAGGCCCAGCGAGTAGGTATTTTTTCCCCAACACTCAAATCGACCGTCAGCGTCTCCCATCGCTTCAGCTCATGGGCCACTAACTATGTCGTCCTAGTATATGTCAAGTACCTAGGAATCCGAGCCACGTGGCGGCGGCGGCGGTCTGGCAGAGTAAGACGCAATATTCTGCGACGCAATGGTGATCGCTGAGCCGCCCTCTCCCTCATTAACCTTTGTCAGCGGCAAGTCCTTTTGTCGTCGATATCATGACTAACTTACAGAGATAGATAGTGGGGCAGGTTTTACTCGATCCCATGGATAGCCCCTTTCAAGATCACTATCATAAATATGCCGAGTTCTTCCATGCGAAAAGCTGCCTATCGTTGTATGACTGTGATTGAGTCGGCCTGTTCGTATTGTCAACATGCCATCTTTCGGAGTGGTTTGTGCAGAAGCTATCACTGCAGGTTTAGGCTAAAGACGGTGATAGACCTGCCTTTAAAATCCACAGGCACAGGCACAACACGACTCCTCCATCATCCTGTTTCCCCCAAACTATGCCGATCTCCCAGCACAGAAGCCCTCTCTTTCCCTTCCGTTCCCGTTTAATATACCCAAACAATATATTTCCAAACACCTGCTTTATCCATTCCAATCATAGCTTTCAACATTCCCCCGCAATAATCACACCGAATTTCTCCAGGCCCTTCCGTGCACGTGAGCCTTACATTGAGGTATTGGTGATCCATTCTGGAATGAATAGTATGCCATCAGAAAGCCGAAAAGGGACTGTTCTACGACAGCCTCCGGCATGATTGTAATCTGTATCCTAATGAGCCAACCAGGATTAAGCAAAAGAAGATGACCACGTTCTTCGCCCTGTTCGGCGTAGCATGGTGCTTAAGAGCGGCATTGAGCTTCACTGCTATAGACGTCACAATGCTACATTCCCGGGCAACTTCCACGACCTGGCTTGCCCAAGGCATCTCTTCCGGCCTTGCTGGTGCCGGCGTCCCTGGTAGCCAGGAGCCTCGCTCCGTCCTCGCTTGTCGAACCAAGGCTCATCCGATATTAGATAGCCGCCATGTTCCATTCCGTGTTTGCGGAATAATGTGTCTCGCGCGCAAGGGATCAATGGCAGGGTTGGCAGGCCACGGCACTCTATATTGCTGCAGCTCCTGCCGTCACACGTGCGAGTATATAAGATGAATCTTCTCAAATCCCATCGGCTGTTCTCGGGCCCGGTCGCTTGTCGCCATTGTTAAGAGTTGTCCGTTGAATCCCGGGTCTAAAATGCAGCTTCTCCAAAGTGTAGCGCGCGTAGCTGCCATTCTCGGCCTCGGTGAGTGACTGATGCTTCTATACTGAGCTTTCTTTAACCCGCGTTTCGGACTCGGGAGGCTGATATTGGTGACGTTGTTTTAGCTCGCAGGCAGTTCGACGCCGACTCGTCGGTGTACGAGGACCCGGAAACCGGATTGACCTTCTCGTCGTACACTAGCGACCGGGGCATCATCTACCGCATCGCCATCCCCGATTACATACCGGAGCCCAAGGTCTACGACACGGTCCTGCAGATCGTGGCACCCACTGACGTTGGGTGGGCCGGGTGGGCCTGGGGAGGCCACATGACATACAACCCGCTCGCCGTTGCCTGGGCCAATGGAACCAACAACGTCGTGCTATCATCGCGGATTGCCTAGTATGTTCTTCTAGGGTGCGAGACCTAGCAACTGCCCGTGCAGCTACTGATACTACTCCAACAGTGGCTACTTCAGCCCGCCCGAGAACCCCGACGCCCACTACACCGTCCTCAAGACAGGAACGCACATCAATGCCACCCACTTCCAAGTTACGGCCAAATGCACGGGCTGCTCGAGGTGGGGTGACGACGATATGGGCTACACCGAGCTCGATCCGGCGTATGATACCACCATGGCCTATGCCTACTCCAACACGCCCGTCGACACCCCCGGTGACGAGACTTCGACTTTCAGCATCCACGACAGCCTGGGACACCCGATCTATGACCTGGCCGCCGCCAAGAATGCTGACTTTGCCGCTAAGGTGGCAAACCTCTAATCCTGGGGGTACCTACTTAAGGGCTAGGGTTGGACCAACTATGCACTGAAACGCCTTGGAAAGAAAAGAAAGATGGGCAAAGGAGTGTAGAGTATCCACAGAATAGACGTGGACATATCAATGGCTGTCTCATTATCGCGGGGCATTTACCTCCATTTGCTGTGACCGAGAACCCAATTTGCCCTTCGTCATGCCAGTTTCAAAAGGGGAGAAAGGGAAGGCAAAGAGAGATAAGGTAGAAGGAAAAGCGGGAAAGGGAAGGGGCAATAATAATCAAAGCAGGAAAGAACTAACTGGTGCGACAGGCAGAAGGCAGGTAGGGAGTCGAGAGGAACGCTAAGCTATAGCCAACTCCTCGACTACCGACTGTTGACATGGGAAGAGCTGCTGACGAACGGTACATACATGGACCCAAACGGTCATATTAAGGAGCTGCATCCAGACAGCGCGGTACATCCGTTATCATAACGGCATCAAACTCAGCTTCCGCTTTAGAATACTAATTAGATCATGCCCAAATCGCTGCGTACTCTTGTTGTCAACGTTTTCCCGCTGGCACTCTACTGTATCCCGTGCCACAGGTGATGGCCGGTTGAAGGGCCTGGATCTGCTTTTCGTACGAAGCCTTGAAGCTCGATGGATACTAGTAATTTCGTGGCACAGGCAAGGGATAATCAATCACGGCGTAACAAAACTCCACACCACTAGTAAGATAGTTACCTAAGTTCAGTGTTTCGCTGAGGGGAATGTGTTAGTCATCTCCAGAATGCTTGATATACACCGTCTAATACCAGTAAGTCAGAGCGCATTGTCTTGGGTAGAACGGTGAAACAAAAAAGAAGAGAGAAAGGGGGGGAAGAGGGAAAAACTGGTACGGAGACGCTTGCACAACGGTGGCAATACCAGCCCAGGACAAAGTGAAACCCTCTTCGACACGTTGACGTGGATTACTAGATACTGACATGGTAATGTCAAACTCAAATCTATATACAAGAAGCATTCCTGGAAGTGTTAGGGCCCCAGATTCGGTTACAGAGCCACCTCCCACATCCTTGAAGCAGCAGAACTAGGCTGTGTAGAGCTCAACAGCATCAAAGATCTGGAGACCGCGCAGGAACCGGTTAGCAATCACATGGCGGGCAGAAGAAGATTGGGGGAGATCAGCGGAAAAGGACTCACAAAGTTGGGGCTCAGGAACGTGGTTCCACTGCTGCCAGACAGGGAGCGGATGGTGAGGGTGTTGCTACCAGCCACTAGCGTGCCGGCGGGGATGCTCACGGTGTACACCTCTCCATGGCCGCGGTAGGCGCCTCTGGTGACGCCGCGGCTGTCGATCTTGGTGGGTGCCGCTGGCGCGGGCCCCGTCCAGCCGTTGACGGTCGCCTGGGGCCGGCTCCCTGCGAAGCTGAGGGTCGTGGCAATGCGCAGCGTGGCGGCGCCGGGGGCGCTGGCAAGGTTGAATTTGATGGTGACGGGGTTGTTGACGGCCTGGAAGACGGCCATGGGGAAGTCGGAGAGCTTCGAGCTGCCGACCGTGTACGTCAGGGGGCCCCAGCTGTCCATGCGGCTGTCGGATGGGTGCATCCGGAGGAACTTGTCGGCATTGCGGAAGCCCGTCGGCTGGCCGTCGTAGTCGCCGATCTGGAAGAGCGTGTTGCGCGATGTGTTGAAAGTGCCGGCAATGTTCTGCGTCGTGGTCTTCCCGGCCGAGACTGTGACGGTGCTGGTGGCGATCTTGAATTCCGTCTGGTACAGCACCATGGTGTAAGTGCCCGGCTTCATCAGCGGCGAGGTGAAGGCACCGTTCGAGGACGTCTTGGCCCAGTATTGCGCCGCGCTGTTGTACCAGTGCACAACACCCTGCATGCCGCTCTGCACACCGGTGGCCGTTCCCTTGACGGTCCCGCGGCCAGATGCAGGCACATAGCCCGTGACGGAGACCTCTCCAAACCAGGAGACATCAAGGCTCTTCACACTGGGGATCCCGGACCGCGAGAACTGCATCGCGTACGGACCGTGCAGGCCCGTGCGGAACGCCTCGGTCTGCACATGGCCGCTGTTCATGTAGTTGTAGAGGTTGGTGGAATCGCCGGCGTTGTTAGAATCGATGTCGCGGAAGAAGGGCCCGCCCGAGGAAGACTCCTGCTGCGGCGTCATGATGCAGACGTGGATCAGGTCACTGCCCCCGTAGACACAGTGCGAATCCTCGTCAATGAACCTCGTGGACGAGTAGAACTTGGATCTCGTCTGCCCGTTGACCACGAAGACGTCCGAGCCCTCCACCGTCGAACTGGAGCCGGCCGTGGTCGAAACCTCGCCGTAGGGGTACTCGTACGGTAGCCTGTCGGGCAGGAGACGCGCGATGAAGCGCAGCTCGCCAATCGAAGGCTCGGCCGTGATGTACGTGGCCATGTAGATGATACTCTCGCCTTCCCGGACGACCATGTACTGGGTCAGCGTCGATGTCACGCATGTGACCTTGATGTACTTGGACGACCCGCTGATCTGGCTGACCGAGACAGTTGCCGACCCGAGGCCGGAGCTGATGTGGCTGCCCTTGCCGCCATACTGAAGTTCGGTGCCGCGGTACTTGATCGAGTTGATATCACAGCTAGACTTGCTCACGGAGAAGACCAAGGGGTTGGCAGAGCCGGCATCGATGACGAAGTTGTTACCAGACGACGTATAGCCAAACGCTGCAAGGGCACCTGGAGCGAAGACGGAAGCAGAGAGGGCGAAGAAACGAAAGAAGGACCGGAGCTCCATGTTGGCAACGTACTCAGGCCAGGCTCAGCTCGCCGTGGCTCTCCAGGAACGTGCTAAGGTCGGGATGTGATCGACCGAAGAAGCCATCTTTTCAAGCTTGGCTATGGCCACCTGAAGAGACTATATAAGTACACGGTAAGCAAGCGCCTATGCAGAGAGTTGCCGCGAGACGTCGCGAGATGTTGGGGTCATACGAAGTATTCAGGAGAGCCTTATGCCGCGCCAATATCGTACAGAGCCGCTGATTGGCGGAACTGGGACCGAATCCCGGGATCTCAAGTCGCAACAGCTTTCCCGATGTTGCATTCAGCGGGGTGCGTCTTATCATAGGGGCGCCCTGATGTGTTTTTGATCCATGCCAAGACGACGGAAGCACCACCGCCGGGTCCTCAAATCTCAATATGCGGGCGGCTCAGAATATTGAATAAAGACTGCTCTCCGCCAGCACCGAAAGCCTGAACCCCATGACGCGTCGGCATTCGGCACGGGCAACAGGGAAGTTGGGTCCCAAATACGGGAGCTTCCGCTGCCTGGTCACGCCTTCGCGAAAAGATCTCCCTGACTAATGGTGAGACGGGGAACATGAGCAGTTGCTTCAAGGCTTCGAACCTCGAATGGAGTGTCCTTAGCATGCGCGAATCAAAGATCTAGAAATAGAAAAAAGAAAAGAAAAGAGAAGAATAAATAAATAACAGACAGGACCGGGCTCTCTACTGATTGACAGATTAAGCCTGCCAAGTTCCAACGCTGAATCCAGAGGGTTCCGTCGTGAAGGGACAGGTGCAATGCGGAAGAAGGCCTCCAATAAGTGACCCTAGACCTTGAAGACGTCGAAGTGTCAAGCCTCACCGGTGGATCTTCGCGCGCGTAAGTCGATGCAACTGAAAGGGGGCCACTAGAGAACGGTCACGGAAGATCGCCTGTGGTTGGACCTAATCTCTGAATTGGTACCAGAGCGGTTTCGTGTGAACCAGTTGTGTGATATGGGGACACAATGCACTCACTCAAGATCCCCAAGGTCATGCGCCAGCTGGTTTTGGTATCGTCTCCGGTTTTCAAGTACCTATGCTGCATATATCCGGTTTGAAGCGGATACGTAAATACCGAGTATAGTCCAAGTTGAAGGAACGACACCACGGAGTCCGGCAGTTCTGATGGGAATCTTCATGAAGAAAATCGCAGCAAGTTTTTGTCCTTCGACGCCCAAGCCCCAGTCGCAGCACGACGGTATCCGCAGGATATCGAGTAGCCTCAGCGCCGCGTAGAATTTCTGGAGAGCAATAAATCGTGATACCGTTCTACCGAACGCCCAACCTAGACATTCCCACCCAACCTTCACCGAAGCTCATGGCGACGGTCCGGCCTGTTGGGCCGACAAGGTAGCGTAATGCTGTTGCCACTTCCCCAGAATCACCAAACCCCCAAAGCTTCCGTACTTTATCTAAGGCGGCGGGCCTCACGCTCGGATTCTAGAAGAACCAGGATGTCGTCCTCACGAACTGGACACGGGTGTATTAGTCGGTAGATCGTCCAACTGGATAACTGCGGCGCATACCAGGGCCCTTGACGTTTCTGATAATCGAGCGAGTGGTGTCGTCCATGAATTCGACGCGCACCTGGGTGACACCACCACGAGAACCTGGATTTGGAACACGTTAGTATTCGGGCTAGATTGAGGAGCCAAACCCTGGAATGGCCCGTACCGGTTCTGCCGAGGACTCGGGTGACCTTGACGAGCTTGACGGGAGCCTTCGAGGAATCCATTTTCGCAACTGATCGACTTGCGTGGTGGAAGCAGATTCGGCCGAGGGTCGTGATGTAGAAGGTCTTCGGAGTTGCGAAATTTCACCTAGATTCAATTGTGCGGAGCCAAAATCGCAGGGCTGTAGGAATTTTCTATTTCCGAACCGGCAACTTTGTGTGGGGGCGGGCGGTGCGGGGCGAAAAGCCCAAAAAGGAAGAACTGAGAACCTCTGCTTGGCATGCTTGGCAGGGACTTAAAGAGCAGCAGTTGGATTCTTGGATAAGGTCACGGATTGTGAGATAATATGTAGATTGATTGCAAGCCAAAGTCTTACAACGCCTGGCAGTAGCTACAGGTACCTGTTTCCTATCTACTGCCCGAGTCACTTCCGGCGTCGTATAGCGAAGACTCACCAAGGCCAGCACATCATACTACATTCGCCAGGTTTCGTTGCATTGGTGAACTATACGTACCTAATCATCATGCTTGGAACTTCTAAGTCCTAGCCGAGAGCAAGACACCATATCTTGTGTGTTCTGAGCATTGTCCGGAGTTGAATGTACAATACAATACAGTACCACGCGGCCCGTATCGCACTTCGGAAGGAATAAAGCGCGAGGATCCCACCCAAACACGATCATGGAAAGATGAGTGCTAGCGCTTGCACACTGGGGTTATATACATACCTCCCTGAACGGTATCCTTCCCGAACCTTGCGTTCAAACCCTTGTTTCTTTGAGGTCTAGAGTTCCGTCATTTCTGGAGAGGGCAGGGAGAACGAACGGTAAAGCAGCCTAGCGGAAGAGGTAAGGTTCATGGAAAACGGTGCGGAAATACAAGGTGCTCACAAGACATATCATCTCACCTACATACCTACCTTACTGTATGTAGGTTTGAGAGAACTCGGGACTTCGTGCTTCTGCTGCGTGCGTCGTTCAGGTGGTCGTTTTGGTGGTGTGCTGAGCTGAGCGAGAATCCCTTGGCTCTTGTTCGTGTGGGTCTAGCACGTTTGGGATCGGCCAATCTCGCCGATCGATTGCCGCAGCTCCGTTGCTCGGATCGGACTGAACGACGTCACGGGCTTCCGCAATGCAAACTGGGCCCACCAATCGACCTTCCACGGACGAGGTACCGTCATGTCACATGTCGGCCGTCAAATACATCTCGACATCCTGCGGCTGAGAGGACGATGAGAATGCCTCTACCCGACAATTTGAAACCAGCATTTCAGTCCCCGTCCCAGGAGCCGCAACGACATGAGGCCGGCTCTCCCGTTAGGCCGGCTCTTCTCTCGCACCGAAGCGTCACTTTGTTTTGGTCCGGCCCCTAGGATCTCGAGGAATCGTTTTCGGCATCCTCGGACGACCCTTCGTACATCCCCATTCAGTACCGGTTCGCGATCCCCGGCACGACCATGGGGTTATCGTGTGACTCCGCGGACCTTGATGGCCGCCTCTGGCGGTGGGCTGGCTGCCGCTGCCTTCATCGAGCTTTCGGAGAATGGGGACGCCAACCCCGGCGAGACAGGCGAGTCACGCATGCTCGAGATCTCGCGGGAGGAGATACGGAAGACGGCGGGCGAAAACGACGGGACCCTGCGCTGGTTACGGCGCCGAGTCTTGGTGATCTTTGACCTCTACTTTTGGGAGCCCATATGTACCGGCTTCCGCTTTCTGCAGCTCGTGTCCATATTTGTGCCGGTTATTATAACCATCCCCGCGATATGGATTGGCAAGCACCTTCCGGAGCGTGACAATGAGCGGACCGGGACATTGTGGTGGTATGGCTTCTTAGTCCAGGCCATGGAATGGGCCGGTCCGGCCTTCATCAAGGTAATGCGTTATCGGGACAGATTTAGAAACATCCTGCATGAGCTGACAATGGCGCTTCGCAGCTTGGTCAGTGGGCCGCCTCAAGGACGGACATTTTCCCCAACGAGCTCTGTGAGATCATGTCGAAGCTTCATGCCAACGCTCCCGCCCACTCCCTGCATGCCACAAAGCGCATAATCGAGGAGGCATTCGGTGGGCGCAGCTTTGAGGAAATATTTGACGAGTTTGACGAACAGCCACTGGGTGTCGGGGCCATCGCCCAAGTCTACAAAGCAAAGCTCAAGCCCGGTCTCGCCCTGCCCGCGGATATCGATGTTCCCAAGGACCACGCTGATATCCGTTACAACGTTCGAAAGAATGTCGAGACCGTACTCAAGAGTACCCCGAGGCGGGTCCCGTCGTCGTATGTTGCTGTCAAGGTTCAACATCCCCGCGTCGAGAGGACAGTGCGGCGCGACCTTCGCATCATGCGGTTCTTCGCGTCTGTGCTCAACGCAATACCCACAATGGAGTGGCTGTCGCTCCCGGACGAGGTCGACCAATTTGGGGTTATGATGAAACTGCAACTAGACCTGCGCATCGAGGCGGCGAACCTATCAAGGTTTCGGAAGAATTTCAAGGACAGGACTACGGCATGGTTCCCCTTCCCCTACACGGACTTTTGCACGCGGAATGTCCTCATTGAGGAGTTTGCACACGGTATCCCTCTGGCCGACTTCCTGGCGAACGGGGGAGGTGTGTTCCAACAAGATATCTCTTCTGAGGGTCTTGACGCATTCCTGCGCATGCTGCTCATCGACAACTTTGTCCATGCCGACCTCCACCCAGGAAACATCATGGTGCGGTTTTATGAGCCAGACCGACCTACATTGCCATTTCGGCACACCTCTGACGAGGTCGGCACTGGTCAACAGGCGGATGTGACCGAGCAAATTCTGTCGCGCCTGCGTCCTTATCGCCATAACAAAGACCTCTGGGATGCTGAACTGGCAAAGATCGACCACGAGGGCTTCCGCCCCCAACTCGTCTTCATTGACACGGGACTTGTCACGGAGCTCAATGACACCAATCGGCGTAATTTCCTCGACTTGTTCCGCGCCGTGGCCGAGTTCGATGGTTATAAGGCTGGCCATTTGATGTGCGAGAGGTGCCGTCAACCTGACCTCGTGCTCGACAAAGAGGTGTTTGCCCTGAAGATGCAGCACCTGGTGTTGGGTGTCAAGAGTAGAACGCTCGCGCTTGGCAATATTAAGATTGGAGACATCCTGCAACAAGTACTAGGCATGGTGAGGCAGCACCATGTCCGCCTGGAAGGTGACTTTGTCAATGTGGTCATCAGCATCCTGCTACTCGAGGGTATCGGTCGTAGTCTGGATCCGGACATGGATCTCCTCAGCAGCTCGCTCCCGATTTTGAGGCAGCTTGGTACCCAGAGCGGAAAGGATATGGTCAAAGAGGGTGACTTTTCCATGCTGGTGGTCTGGCTGGGCCTCGAGACAAGGAGATTCATGAGGGCCAGCGTTGAAGATGTAAGCCACATATCCCTTACTAACCCGACATTATGGAACTGATATTGACGGTGCAAACCAGGTCGAGAGATGCGTCCAATACGATCTCCTCTCTCCTAATGTTTAATTCCCCAGGTTCGCTAGGGCGACTGTACAGTGTAGGGGACAGGGGCTCTTAGATGTGTTCTTTTTACATGCTATACATGTATTATGAACGCTACTCGCCTGACATATACCTCTTCTCAAACAATCCATCAAACACGGTAGATGTCAAACACCTACCTCTCTTTGGGAATGACCTCTGGATGCTCATTGTCACGGTTGGTAACACACCCTGCATCCGGGCTTGACCGGGGGGTACTGGGGCCGGCCACTCCCGAGCTGGGCATGCCAAGAAAGCTTCCTCGCCCCTCTGTGGGCCGCCACGTTACGGCTTGGCATGCATGTGCAAAAAACTTATCAGATGCGCGTCATTCTTTGGTTTCACATCCTTCTCAATCGCTAGGTATCGTCGTCTTTTACGCTGCTGTGTATCTCCCGTATGCATATTGTTACACTTTAAGTGCCGTTGTCTTCTCAGAATTTTGCGATCCGTACCAGGCCGACGAGGAGGCATACTTTGACATCAACACTGATCTGTTCTGAATCATTTATTGCACACGAGCCATTATCATGGGTTGGTTCTGGGCCGACGCCACTCCCGCTGCGCCGGTTGTTCCTCCGACGGACTCGAGGCACAGACACCTTACTGGCGCTGGCACGCCTCCTGTGAGTCGCCGCTTAACGAACCGTTATAGTTCATTCGCTTACCCCGCTCTTCTAGCCCGGATGTCCCATGCACAAGACCACCGTTGATGCCTTCCTTCCGTCTAGCCCAGCACCTTCTTCTTGTCCCGTTCCTCACGACAGCCCCACCGCGAAAGCAGCACTCTCTTCCTGCCCTGTCCCACATGACAATCATGGGGCGGCGCCAGAACAGCGACAGGAGCGGTCGATGCTCTCGAAACTTAACCCGCTCAACTACATGTTCCAGTCCATTTCACAAGAACAGGCTCCAAATCAGACGTTCGCGCTTCCGACAAGTCGAGACGAGTCGTCCATCCCCAAGGGCACCGGTGACGGCAACTGGGAGTACCCTTCGCCCCAGCAAATGTACAATGCGCTGCTTCGGAAGGGCTACACGGACACAGACATCACGGCGGTCGAGAGCATGGTCGCGGTGCATAACTTTCTGAACGAGGGCGCCTGGTCCGAAGTGGTGGAGTGGGAGCGCCGATTCGGCAAGGGCCTGAGTCGCGGCTGGGAGGTCAGCAAGCGCGGGGAGGAGAATGCGCCCCTTGAGCTGAGGCGGTTGGAGGCTCAGGAGGGCGGGCAGGCGCAGCCGACATTGATCAGGTTTCAGGGGCGGCCCAAGGACATGACGCCCAAGGCGGCGTTATTGCAGATGCTCGGGCGTGTGTACCCGGCCAAGTTTGGGTACGTTGAGACTGGAAAAGAAGGTTTGATATGCGCATAGCAGCTGACAGCCTTGGAACCAGCACCGACCCTCCCTTCGACCGGCACGATTGGTACGTCTCGCGCGACGTGAACGGCCAGAAGGAAGAGGTCCGGTATGTGATTGATTTCTACTCGGCGCCGCCAGAGCCGACGGGCGAACCCGTCTTCTACCTGGACGTTCGGCCGGCCATGACGCCTACTGGGGCTGTGGAGCGTTTAATGCGCTGGGGTGGCGATGTTTGGTGGAGGGCATCGGGTGCGCAGGTTCGTGAGGCCAACAACCAGAACCGACAGAATTGATGAAGCAAAGATCAGGGGGGCACAGCAGGCACTTAGGGACTACTTGGCATTTGTGAATGGCGTTATGTCTCTGGGGGTTGGAAGGTTGCTTCATCTAGGTGTTTTATACTCTTCTCATGTGTATACTAGCCGCTGTCTTTCTCTGTATGATATCATAACTCGCCACCATGTAATAGGTCGACATATGCGGCGGGAACCGTAACATCTGTCGCTCTTTCGTGCGGGACTGCCTGGACACAGGTAGGGAGTGTGCAGTCCTAGATGGTGATGAGACTGGCCTCTTGCCATGTCCACGGCCCTTCACTCGTCTGTATTAAGAGATCGTCAAAGAGCGGTTTCAGCGTCTGTTCCACGACAAAGGATCTACCCAGGAAGTAGGGTTTTGTCCCTAGAAGTCGATCTAGACGAGGGCCGCTACTACCAGCGATTCTTCATAGTAGTACATCTATACAAGTGAATCAGATGTCCGATTCCATAGTTAGTCTACAAGAAGCTGATGCCCACGCCGACCTGCAAGCCCTTGCGGCCCTCCTCTCCCCTCCGTAGCACGAGCGGCAAGCTAAAGTTGAGCTCAAACCGCGCAACAGGGTGGGCATACACCAAACCGAAACCCGCGGCCAGGCTTGGTAGGCCATTCGTCAGCTCAGCGACAGCAGACTTGACGCCTTTGAAGACAGTGGCCGAGTCCATCGCCAATCCCTTGCCCCCTTCTTTCGCCTTGCCTCTGCTGTTGAGCGCCACCAGCCGCCCAGCATTCGCAAACAGCTGTAGCCTCAGGGGCGACTCGGGACCCGTACGAGGTAGTGGGATCAGCGCGTTGATGCTCCCGGCGGCGAAGACGTCCCCTCCGACGGAGTCGGCCCCGTCGTGGGGTCCGAGCCCGCCAAGTTTAAAGCCACGGACATCGGTAGGTCCGCCGAGCTGAAAGCGGTCGTTGATGCGGCTTGGCTGGGCGGACCCTGTAAGAGAATAGCCGGAGGGGAGTGGGTAGAGAAGGCCGAGGCGGAGACCAGCTCCGACCGAGACGCCGGACTTGGACCCTAAGCCGGGGATGGCCACGGGAAGCGCTCCTGATGCCTCAACTTCTGTCTTCGCAAAAGAAACATCGCCGCGCAGAGGGCCCCAGCCGGCCAGCTCGGAGACAGTGCGAAGGAGATAGCCCCTTTGCGGCAGCATCGGGTTGTCACGGCGATCTCGCGTAAATGTGTGTGTTAGTGAGCTCTTGAGGGAATCGCCCGCGTCGGCTCGGACCGTGGGCGATGCCGTTGCGGCCAGGCCTGTGAGCTGCCTCCAGACGGTAGAGTATGCTAGCGCGTGGGTATCGCTGTTCTCGCTTAGCCAGGCAAGCCGCAGGTTTGCGCCTGCCAGATGCTCTTCGTGCGACGCCCATGCCTTTTGCGTTGCGGAGTGCAGTGCTTCGGCTGAGAACCGAAGGTCTGGGTTGCCGTTGATGGGAGTCGAGAAGGTCGCGTTGTAGGCTGACCTCGTTCGTGTACCGGTACTCGCGTTGACCGAAAGAGTCTCGGCGCCGCCGAAGATGTTGCGCGCAACGGCGTTGGTATAAGCCGAACCCTCGGTGTTGCCAAAGTCGGTACCGGCGCTGAAAACCAGGCGCGACTTCTCCTTCACGCGGATCGAGATATCGAGGTCCGTCCTATCGGTTGGCGGGGCAGCCTCGGGGCGCGCGGCCTCGGACAGAAACACGCCAAACCCTTCCTCCCTGAAGATGTCTTCTCGACAACTGATGGGTCAACAAACGGCCCCTACACAGAGTGGTGTAGGTGCGGAGCAGGGGTGTGGCGCACCGAAACGGGCGAGCTTCTTGGTGGCTGTCCCAATGCGCTCGAGGACCTGACCCAAGGTGGTCCCGGCCTGGGCACTCTCCTCCACAAGCGGCTGGAGAACATGGTTCAACAAGCTTCTCCGGGTGTTGGTGGCGCCGTGGACTTCGAGGGAGCTGATAGAAGCTGGGGTGAGGAGGTGCTCGTCGAGCTATAGGGAGGATTGAGTGTTAGCAACCGGCATTGTGGTTACGATCGTGGTCGCTCGGAGTTGAAGTCTACCATTTTAGCCGGGCCCGTATAGCCTTGTGCTGCCGTGGTTGAGCTAGCAGTCTGGTTGGTCTCGATCTGGCGAGCGGCCTGTGAAAGCGGGAGAGAGAGAGAGGTTAGCTGGAGCTGGCGCTAGAGCTTGAGACGCGAAAGCCTGCGCATGGATTGTGATCCAGGAATGGGATTGGTCAAGTTAAAAGTGAAGACCAAGGTACTTACGTTGTTACCGCCAAAGCCAAAAGGGCTGGCCATTTGTGCTTCCCTCAACGTCGGCAATGGTCGCGACGGCAGTGAAAGTGTACACTCGTGACCTCGTGGTGAAGTTCTTCCCGAACAAAGCTTGGCTTCACCGGGCTGTTCCGGGCGATGGAGGGTTAGAGACCCACATCGTCCGGCGTTACAACCTTGCTCTACTGAGTCTGTTAGTGTTAGACTTTGAAGACCAGGGTCAGCGAAAGTGGTTCCAGCTCGATGTAGACAATTAATCCTGCTGAAGCGGAATTCGGCGCTCTGAGTAATTTGCTAGATGCTCTATTTCCTTGCGTTAACTAACTTGTATGGTTGCTTTGCTATAAGAGCGGGATCCAGCCCCTGGCCAGCCGTTCTGCGCTGACAAACAAGCCAGCAATGCAAAGTACCTCCGTGCACTACCACAATCTTTGATGATCCGCTGGGCAGTGGGCGAGTTAACAGGGGGACACCGCCCTCCCTTGTCTGCCCGTCATCAGCCATCGTCATCCACCTCCTTTGCATTTCCCTGTCCTACCTACGAAACATCCCCCTAATCTCCGGACAGCGCCGACGCGCGCATCAAAGCATAGACGACTGGCATCTAAACACCTCGAACAATTCCCGCTTCTAATCACTCACTCAATTCCCTTTTCACACTTCTTTGTTTGTGGCGCTAAGCGGTCGACCTTGTTATCTCACGCTTCGTCCCTCATTTGTAGTTTGTCAGCCAGCCGACCTCCCACTCATACAGAGTCGGGTCTCAGATTATGGCCAGTCGAGCAGCACAAAAGCGCGTATGTCTGGATGCCCGGGGAAAACCAGAGAAAGAATAGATCTCACACTGACACTCGCACGGTTCAAGTTGACGCGCGAGTTCAAGAGCATCACGGAGAATCCTCCACCATATATCACGGCACACCCGTCAGAATCCAATATATTAGAGTATGGCGGAATGTACCCGCATACGTACCATCGCACTAACCGGGGAAATGCACAGATGGCACTACATCATCACCGGTCCGGAGAACACGCCTTACCACGGGGGCCAGTATTGGGGGACGCTCATGTTCCCTCCTAATTACCCCTTTGCCCCCCCGGCCATCCGAATGCACACCCCTTCCGGCCGATTCCAGCCGTCGAGTCGCCTCTGTCTATCCATCTCAGACTTTCATCCCCGATCATTCAACCCGGCGTGGGAAGTGTCGACGATTCTGATCGGGCTGCTCTCGTTCATGACCTCGGAGGAGATGACAACGGGCTCCGTGTCGGCCAGCGAGGCGGAACGGAGGTATCATGCGGCGCGCTCCCGGTGGTGGAACTCGACGGGCGGCGGATCCCACCTCAAGACCGATAATGGCTCCGGCAAGAATAATATCAAGGCAGGCGACGGCGGGGCCAAGTTCAAGTCCGAGTGGCCCGAGGTGGACCAAGAGAACTGGAAGTGGATGCGGGAGAACAAGATCGATCCGGCGACGGGGAACAAGATTGTTGAGAACGGCGGGCCTTCATGCGGCCCACAGCTTAACATCGCCGCTGGCAGTGGGCACCAGGCTCACGCAGTGGTGGACGCAGTTATTCAGCAGAGGGACGCCGGGCAGGGCTGGCTGTTCCAAAACAAGCTGCTACTAGCCGGTGCTATTATATTTGTCTACGTGTTGATCGCCCGGCTTCTTGCGGAGGGCAGCTCGTGAGCACCGGTCGAGGAGGAGGGCTCGCATCTGCTGTCCTTGCATCGACGAAGAAGGGCACAGGCACATCAATGACCCGGGTTCGGCCACGCCAGTGTTGCAACGGATCCGGGCGCGAGGAGCGGTGCGGCGCTGGCGATGGGCTGCCTTCATGCCATTGTCGGCTGGTCGTGGGGTAGTAATGGGTTCTGCTCACCGCGGCACAGGCCTCCACGATGCCGTGGGGGAAACACTGTTGAGGGTTGAGAAAACGACTAGGACGAAGAGCGGCATGACGCTCAGGAGGCAGAGAGATCTGTTCAAGATGGTTAGACCGGCACACTCAGGTCAGCGGGAACATTTGGGGTCACTGGATAGCATTGTTCATAATGGCTAGGGAGCAGCGAGCGTTGAAATTGTACACTAACCTACTTCAGCATCTCCCCTTCGCCCTTCCGCGTGTGGCTGTCCGCGCAGTCCAGATCTCTCCTCATATACAATCTGCTGGTGGCTTATTTGCCGACCTTCCATCTGGGAGTAGCACTCCGCATGTTCACCAGGATGTCAAACCAATGCTGCGTGCCTTGTCTCAATGGCCGACAGATGTCCCGATCTCTATGCGTGGGCCCCGACAAGCTCGAAACGGATGACTTCCCTGATCGCCGAAGACCCCCCTCCCCCTGACGACACTTTCTTAGCGCCAAACTTTTACTTGATGCTATATGCCGCGGCGTTCGTCCCAAACCATCTGGCGTTTTGCGGTTATCAAACGGCTCACCCGATACCATTATGCATGGAGAAACATTATGCAAGCCACGAGTTGAGCTACCTCTACGACAATCCTGATTCCCTTGGCATCAACGTGCTTGAACCCATTCTTGAAAACCCAATCGGATCTCTGCCTGGTCGGATGATGCTTCTCAGCTTTAGATCATCTGCGTGACAGAATCCTAGCATATAGAATGCACTTGTCAGTATGTTGTGAAGCAGTTCCCGGGTGCGAGCACCGAGGGTAGAGTGGACTATCTTAAAGTTCTGGTTCCATCCCAACTTCTATCACCTACTCGCGAAAGATGGGATGACAATGCCCTCTTGTGTGGTGCTCTGGTAAGCACCAAATTTGCGTCCGCGGGTCGGGTCACAAGATGGCTGCGCGGAAGAGTACTGTGTCGCTGGCCGACAAGGACATCTCGGAGACCGCCCACGAGGACAATAACGCATCTCGCGCACAGGTGGTCGGGACGACCTCACTGTACGAGAACGGCCAAGTCCGCCTGATTCCGGTAAGATGTATTCAGCAGTACCACTCTCCACTATCTTGCCACCATGCTGACTGATACCGACGACAGGCTCCGACTCCGGATCCCAGAGGTCAGTAGCTAACGTTAGCTTCCCAAGAACTAGCCGGCCAGTGGAGAGTTAAACTGGGCTTACAAGACTTCAGATCCCCTGAACTTACCGCAATGGCGGAAGTGGGCGGCGATTGGCAGCCTGTGCTTTTGTAAGGGTGTCCTGCAACCTTCCCGCTCCTTTGCTCCCGCCCCGAAGCCCGTCAGATGAATTGACTTATTTCTCTCCAAATTACCCAAAGTTGGCTCGCTGGCGCTCTCGGCCGAAATCATCGTTGGCAGCCTCGTCCCGCTGTTCCTCCTCTTCTACTCGGGCGTGGACGTGCGCATCCTCAACACGGTCGACTTTCGAGCCATCAGCGGCGGTTCGGCCACGGGCGTGAACCCCTTTGCCGTCATCCCGCAGGGGGTTGTCCCTGCCAACATTGAGAAGGTGTCGATGCTGGCGACAATTCCCTTGTTGAGCAATGGCATTGCTAGCTAGTATGTGTCGTGTGTCGCTTCCTCATCCGATCGGGAGGGGGGGGGGGGGGGGTGGGACATCTCAGCTGATCCGTTGGGTTTGCCCATTCTTTTAAACAAAGCTTCTTGGTGCCGCTGTCAATTGCTATCGGTCGGCGGCCTGTTTTGCTCCTGGCTGGTGCCTGCGCCTGGGTTGGCGGTTTTCTCGCTGCCGCAAGCTCATCGTTGGATGTTCACTTGGTCGCAAGAGCAATGCAGGTTAGTAGTGCCAGTGGACTCCGAACAAACACTGTCTTTTCCCAGTGGCTAACTTTGGCTTGTTGTTCATCAAGGGCCTGGGAGCAGGGACTGTAGAAGCCTTGATCCCTCTGGTTCTGCAAGACATGGTGTTCATCCATCAGCGGAACAAGGCCATGGCCGCCGTCGTGTCGAGCCAGGGGATTGTCATCACCGCCCTGGGCATCGTGACTCCGTACATCGCCTCGGTACACGACTGGAGATGGGTCTACTACATCACCTCCAGCTTCGGCATCGTCGCTTGGCTTCTGCTCATTGCGTTCCTCCCTGAGACGCGCTGGACGAGATCCAAGGAAGAGCTCAGTAGGTCAAACCCCCGGTCCCCCCTGTATCCCGCTCAAGTGACCAGTTCTGGTGCTGAGATCTGCTATCTTGCATCCAGGTGGTCAACAATTTTATCCCCTTGAACCAGGGGAAACCCGACCAAAGTTGGACTACGAACGATATCCGGCCCCGACACAATGGTCGTACCTGGGCCTCTTCCAGAACGGTTTCGCGTGGAAGCAGGCCGGAATGTCCATGCTTAACACGCTGAGGGCTACTCCTTTCCCGGCCATTGTGTGGGCCACCGTGGCCAACAGCATCTTTGTGATTGTCAACTCCGCCGCGCAGCAGATTGGGGCCTTTGCACTTCTGGCTCAGGGGTAAGTCATTGCATTGCATTGCATTTTCCAACGGCTGTATGATGAATCCCTTAACCCCTGAAGCTGAGAGACTAAACCAACCCCCTGGCAGTTGGCAATTCCAGTACACCGGTCTTTTCGTCCTCCCGTTCATCGCCGCCACAGGCCTGGTCTACTTCTTTGGCGGCCCAGTCGCCGACCGCATCTCGAACGCCGTGGCCCGGCGCAACGGCGGCGCTCGGGAGCCCGAGCATCACCTGCCCAACATCGCACTGCCACTGGTGTCCGGCCTCGCAGGGATCTTCGTCTTTGGCTGGGCCGGGCAGACGAACGCGCATTGGGCCTTCCTGATGCTGGGGTCTTTCCTGATCATCTTCGGCTCCTTGGTCGTCCTGTCGGTCATCAACGTCTTCGTCGTCGAGAGCTACCCCATGTGGGCCGGCCCCGTGCTCGTCAATGTTTCCAGTCTCCGCATCATCATCGGCTTCTTTGTCTCGAGCAAGTCGACGTCGTGGATTGCTCAGCGCGGCTTCTTGAATACGTTCGTCGTCTATGCCGAAGTCATGATTGTGGCCTCGCTGGGTGTTCCGCTTTTGTATTTCTTTGGCCGGAAGCTTCGGCAGTGGACGGCAGGCAGGGTGCAGAAGAAGATCGTAGGTGATTCTGCCGAGAAGGAGCTCGATGACAGTGCGAGCGAGAAGTCTCTGAGGTCATGAGGCTCAGGAGATCGTGTCGGGATGTATACGACGCAATGAGCTGGTCCTACGTTGTACGATCCGTACGCCCCCGATACCTGTTGCCGAATGAGAGACGTCGCTGCTTGTGTACGTATGATTTATAGTATTGTCTCGTGTTGGCTAAGTAATGAAAGGTGTATGGCGTACTCTTCCTTCAATGGGTGGGTTCTTCATGATGGTGAGCATTGGATAAGGGTAGCTGAGGAGTTCAACCTGAAGAAGTAAGCTGCTGGAAGAGGCTACATCTGATAGGCGGGCAGAACACCCCCGAGTTCCCGTTAGGGCGGAGCTTAGGGGATCCCTTTGAGGCCGGGAGGGGATGATTGGTAGCTCTGGTTACATCGCGGAGGTCATTAGGGCCATGGCCAAGACAACCACTCTGGGGAAGTTGAAAGACATGCAGGATCCAACAAACAGACTCACAACCCCTTTCCCCTTCAGGGACACGAATATTGCCTCGCTGCCGTCAGTACTCTTCTCTCCGTATGCCCAAGCCACTATGACAGAACATACGGTTCAGATCCTCTCCTCCGGTTGGGAGTTTAGGGGCGAGAAGGACGAAGACTGGCTGCCCGTCTCACAGGTCCCCAGCAACGTCCACACTGAGCTCATGAAACACGGCTTGATACCGGACCCCTTCGTCGACACAAACGAGCTCGAAGTGTCATGGGTCGCCGAACAGACGTGGCACTACCGAACGACCTTCGTGACGCCAGCCGGCGGACGAGACCCAGGAGCGAGGGTCGACCTGGTGTTTGAAGGGCTCGATACCTTTGCAGCGGTAAGGCTGAATGGGGAAGTCATACTGGAATCGGACAACATGTTTGTGGAGCATCGCGTGAGCATCGGACAGCTCCTGGTCGACGGGGCAGCCAACAACACGCTCGAGATCGTGTTTGAGCCTGCGCGCCGGCGTGGCCTTGAGCTTGTCCAGGCGCACCCGGAACACGACTTCATTGTGCACCAGACAGAAGTCAGCAGAGGCCCTGTCCGGAAAGCGCAGTACCATTGGGGCTGGGACTGGGGCCCGATCCTGCTGACCTGCGGGCCGTGGAAGCCCGTGCGGCTGGAGTCGTACGTCAGCAGGATCGAGGATGTTCGGGTAGATTACGACATCCGCATGAGCCACGGGCTGCCGGTCGTGCTCGAGATCACCGTCCAAGCCCGTGTTGTTGGTCCTGCAGCGGCCGTGGAGGTTGAGCTTGTCCTGCCCGGAGAGCAAACCGCGGCACTGAGAGATCGCAAAGAGAACCCTGCTGGTGGTGAGCCTTCATGGCTCTACACCTCCACGAGGCTCAGCATGGAGAAGCCGCCGCTTTGGTGGCCGCGAGGTTACGGACCGCAGCAGCTATGCAAACTACGGGTGCGGAGCATGGCCAGCGATGGATCGACAGTCCTCGCGGAAGAGCACCAGACCCTCGGGTTCCGCAAGGTCGAGCTGATCCAGGAGAAGGACCAGTTCGGCCAGTCGTTCTACTTCCGCATCAACGGGGTTGATGTCTTCTGCGGCGGCTCCTGCTGGATTCCAGCCGACAGTTTCCTTCCTCGGATCTCTGCCCAGCGCTACCGCGACTGGATCCAACTCCTCGCCGATGGCAACCAGAACATGGTGCGGGTCTGGGGCGGCGGCATCTACGAGCCGGATGCCTTCTACACGGCCTGCGACGAGCTGGGCATCCTGGTGTGGCAAGACTTCATGTTCGCCTGCGCCTCGTACCCGGCATACCCGGACTTCCTCTCCTCAGTCGCGGCCGAGGCCCGGCAGAACATCCGCCGCATCCGCCACCACCCTTCCGTCGTTCTCTGGTGCGGCAACAACGAGGACTACCAGCTCATCGAGCGGTACGGCCTGGAGTACAACTTCGACTCGGACAAGGTCCCGGCGTCCTGGCTCAACTCCACCTTCCCGGCCCGCTACATCTACGAACACCTCCTGCCCGAGATCGTCCGAGCCGAGTGCCCCTCCGCCGCCAACAACACGGTAGTAGTCTATCACCCGGGCAGCCCCTGGGGCGACGGCCGCAGCACCACCCTCCAAGTCGACTCCACGGTGGGCGACATCCACCAATGGGACCTGTGGAACGGCGAGGCGAGGCCGTGGCAGCGGCTGCCGCAGATGGGCGGCCGCTTCGTGAGCGAGTTCGGCATGGTGGCCTATCCGCACGCCGACACCATCCAGCGCTTTGTCGCCGACCCGCGCGAGCGCTATCCCGGCAGCCGGACGATGGACTTCCACAACAAGGCCGTGACGCACGAGCGGCGGCTGCTCGCCTATGTCGGGGAGAACTTCCGCTTGGATCCCACCCTGGGAGGGTTCGCGCATCTGACGCAGGTGTTGCAGGCGGATGCGCTGGGGATGGGGTACAAGGCCTGGCGGAGGCATTGGGCCCGCAAAGAAGGGGGTGGAGCAGGAGCAGGACGGAGGTGTGGCGGCGTGCTGGTCTGGCAGCTTAACGACTGCTGGCCGGTGGTCTCGTGGGCCATTGTGGACTACTACCTGGTCAAGAAGCCGGCGTACTACGCCATCAAGCGGGCCCTGGCGCCGCTCGCTGTGGGCGTGACGCGCAAGTTCCATGACTGGACCATGAGGTCGGCTGACGCGCTCTGGAAGAGGAATACGGGACATGTCGATCCGAGAAGGGCGTTGACGGACATTGCGTTCGATGTGTGGGTGTCCAGCTCGAGGTTGGAGCCGGTGAAGGGCACCGTGATGGTGAGGTTCATCTCCATCAGGACAGGAGAGGAGGTAAAGGAGAGGATGAAGACAGAGGTGGATGTGCAACCGAACGGCTGCACCGAGGTCTTGGTGAGATGTAAGTTTGACTGGGCCAAGGCAACGGTTGAGACGCCTGAGCACTTTGTCATCCATGCGTCTCTCTGCGTGGACGGGGCTCAGGTCAGCACCGATACCTCCTGGCCTGACCCTCTCAAGTACCTCGACTTCTCGGACAGGGGCGTCGAGGTGAAGCATCTCAGCCCAGACCTCGTCGAAATTTCGGCGGAAAAGCCTGTTAAGGGATTCGTCTTCTCGGAAAGACAGGGCACCAAGCTTAGCGACAACGGCTTCGACCTTGTCCCTGGGGACGAACCGAAGCGGGTGCAGGTTGAGGGCGCAATCGCGGACCTCGCATGGACCTTTGTTGGCCGTTGAACCCTGGTTTTGGCATTGGCCAGTTACATAATATCATACAGCCTGTATCGCCCAGCTAGGCAGTGGAAGCCTGAACTTGAGCTTGGGCGAACCTACGAGTGACCATTGATCGGCTTTGGCTGGTAGAGCTCCTCGAGGTACTTCTCCTCTTCATCCGTCAGCACCTTCCCTCTCGCTGAGATGGCCTCTTCCAGTCGCTCAAGCTTGCTGAAGCCAATGATGGGGCTTGTGACCCGTTTGTTGATCCACGCCAACGCAACATGAGAGATCTGGTTCGTAATAAGGGGTCAGCAACGATGTCCCCAACAGCAAAGGCAGGAAATTGATCTCGGATTCGGTAGATTTAGGACTGACCGGCCACTCATGTTTGTCAGCAATCTCGACCGCCCGCTTGATGATGGTCAAGTCGGGCTCCACCGTCCCGTGCGCCCCGGGCGCGTTCTGCTTCTCGCCCTTGCTGCGAGTAGTCGTGCCGTACTGCTCCGGGCGGCGAGCCAGGTGCCCTCTGCAGAGCGGCGCCCAGGGGACCAGCGCCACGCCCGTGTCGTTGCAGAAGCGGTTCATCTCGCGCTCCTCCTCGCGGTAGAGGAGGTTGTACTGGTTCTGCATGCTGACGAACTTGGTCCAGCCGTTGCGCTCGGCGCAGAACTGCATGCGCGCAAACTGCGTCGCCCACATGCTGCTGGCGCCGATGTAGCGCACCTTGCCGGCCTGGACGAGGTCGTGCAGCGCCTTCATGGTCTCCTCGATCGGCGTGTCCGGGTCGAAGCGGTGGATCTGGAGCAGGTCGATGTACGGCGTGTCGAGCCGCTTGAGCGACGCCTCGACCTGGTTGAAGATAGCCGCCCGCGAGAGGCCGAAGTTGTTGACGTAGTCCTTGGACACGGCAAGCTGGTCGCGGGCGAAGTAGGCCCGCAGCTCGGGCTCCTCGCCCACGGCGAAGAAGCACTTGGTCATGATGACCACCTTCTCCCGCGGGATGTTGTACTTCTTGAGCGCCTTCCCGACGATGATCTCGGACGCCCCGTTCGAGTACATGTTGGCCGTGTCCCACGTGTTGAGGCCCCTGTCGTAGGCCGCTTTGAGCAGAGGAAGCGCCTCTTCCTCGCCAATGGCCCAGTCCAGCGTCCGCGGGTCGCCGAAGCTCATGCACCCGAAGATGGGCACTGAGATCTTCAGGCCGCTGTTCCCCAGTCGCCGATACTCACATTTGGAGTCCTCGATCGACTTCTTAAGCCCCGCCGTGAGGTAAGGATTGGCAGCCATGATGACGGTTCAAGATGAGCTTGAGAGCTTGTCAGGTTGGCGCGGAAGGTGTCTGTTTCAACTGGATGACGTGGAGACGATGACGGATGAACACTGTCGCCTCAGCGTATTTATACCTTGGCAAGCCATTTGCCTAGTCTCCTGACAAATCTTCCCCTCCTTCATTCCATTGTCCCGATACCTTAGGCAGAAGGTCGTCACCACGAGGGCTACCCCGCAGCGGGGATAAAGGGGTTAACGCACAGCTCCGAGGACCGCATCATAAGAGATGGTGCTCCAGCATTCCAAATTCCAACTGCACTCTAGGTAGGTGGAGGAAAGAGCGACGGGAGCATGTGGCAGGAGAATGGGGCGGCATTGAAGCGGCATTCGGAAAATGGAATACTCTCAGCTAACTCCGAGGCTGTGAAACATCAACTTACGAATGACCTACTCGGAACAACTTTTGAAAACAAAACCCTGCAGCCATTCCCTCTTTCAAGCAAATACATGGCGACTAAGGTATGGTACCTATCTATTACCTGTCCAATGCTTGTGATTGACACTGGCGGCTGTCAGTAAAAAATCCCAGCAACAAGAGTCAACAGAGTTACAGAGGGTCAAAGCGGGAATCACGAGGGGCCATCTCACCATCTGGTAGTAGATGCCTCGCTGACTCAGAAGCGAGGCATGATCGCCTTTCTCTACGACCCGCCCGTCTGCGAGGACGAAGATCACGTCAGCATTCTGCACCGTTGCAAGACGGTGCGCCACGACAACCATGGTGCGGTTCCGCTTGTGTTTCTCAAATACCGCCTGCACCGACTTCTCCGTCTCGGCATCCAGGTTGGAGGTTGCTTCGTCCAGGAGCAGCAGCCGAGGGTTCCGGATCAGCGCGCGGGCAATTGCGAGCCGCTGCTTCTGCCCGCCGGACAGGGTGACGCCTCTCGTGCCCACACTGGTGTCATAGCCGTCCGGAAGGGAAACGATGAAGTCGTGGATCTCCGCGTCGCGACATGCTTGGTGCAATTGCTCTTCGGTGGCGGTCGCCTCGTCCACTCCGAGGAGGATGTTTTCCCGAAGCGTTCCGTCAAACAAGTTGGGCTCCTGGGACACGAGAGAGATGTCTTTGCGGTAGCTTGCTACGCAAAGGTCGGAAATATCTAACCCGTTATACAGGATGCGGCCCCCGTTAGGCGAGTAGAACCTCTCCAGTAACGAAATGACTGTGGTCTTTCCCGATCCTGGTGTCTTGTTATTTGCTGAACTTCTCCGGAGGCTTTGGAAGCCACCTACCTGATGGACCCACGATTGCCGCAAACTGCCCCTTTTCGACCTTGATGGTATTTCAGTGGGTTGATGGCACCGTGCGAGCGGTTGCTCACTCACCGTCAGACTGAGGCCGTTCAGTATGGGCACATCTCGAGTGGGATATCTGAACGACACGTTCTGGAACTGGATCTTGGCTCCCTTGTCGCCATCCCCAATATCCCCAACATCCAGCGAGACAAGCTTGCCATCGGTTCGGTCCTGGCTTCGCATGTTTATGATGCGGCTTGCAGCGACCGATGCTCTAGCAAGATCTGCCCCCGATGTCAGATTCGTATCATGTCAAGGGTCGCTGGCTGATGAGGAACCTACTGGGCCCGTGGCTCAACCATTGTCCCGCGCCGAGACCGCCCTAAATGTATGTCAGGGGATGGAGATGGCTTGGAAGTCCAAGTTCGGGACACCCACCTGTAAGATGGCGATGTAGACAACCATGTATTGGAACGAGTTATACTCGTGCCGAAGCATGAGGTTGCCTCCATACCTGCTCAAAATTAGCTTTGGAGTCCTTACTCTTAGTCTGCTTCAACCCCTAGGATGTTCTCACCAAAGCACGAAAGCCACACAGAGCAGCGGGACACTGTCCGCTACTGCAAAGATCAGAGTCGTCCAGGTCGACTTCCAGAACGCCTTGGTGACATGGCGCTGAAGCAGAGTTTCGTATCGGCGGATGATGGTGTCCTCGAGCGTCAGCGATGAGACGGTCCTGAAAGCGCCAATCGACTCCGTCGCAAACTTGGCGCTCTCGGCAAAGACCTCATTGTTCGCCTTCTCGGACTGCGTTTCGAACCGTATCCGGAAGAAGGCCGCGGCGATGATCAGGGGCATGGACGAGCAGAGGGTGACGAGGGACAGCTTCCACCCAAAGTAGAAGGCAACCACTACGCAGCCGATGACGTTCAGGACGGATATGATGGCGAAGGCCATGTTTGTGCCAAGTAGCTCCTGTAGCTGGCTGGGATCCGTGGCCAGTTGAGCGGTGAGAGCACCGACCGAGTGGTCGTCGGCATCAAAGAAGGCTACCGACTGGGAGAGGATGTCGCGGAAATACTCGCCACGGTAATAGTGGGTGAGGTGCTACCAAGGATTAGCATCTCTCTCGTGAACAGGCGGTGGAGGTGGAGGGTCACGAGCACTTACAAACGCAAGTGTGGACGAAGACCATCCCAGTGCAAAGTAGCTTATTGCGACGAAGATGGCTAGCATGACGAACATCAGGCTCCAGAAGTTCGCCAGACTCTGGAGCCAATCTCCCCAAAACTGGAAAAGAGTGAGTTCCGTGGCAAACAAGTATGCTTGGATTGGCTGGCTGGCTATTGGTAACACAAAAGAGTCAGCTTGGACCCAAAGCCGGGGCCGTTGACCGGATAGACCAGGTGGTCTTACCTCCACCGCCCAAGGTGCTGAGAACCAGTATGGAATACCATTTTCCACGCTGCTTTTGCTCGTGAATGAGCAAGACAAAGCTTTCCCAAAGCCCTCGACTCCTCTTCGGGGCTGCCGAGTCATTTCCTGGTGCAGCTACGCTCTCCACGAGCGTGGTATCCGTGGAAATTGTCACCATACTGTTCTTCTCACTGAGCTCCGTCTTTCCGGGTTGCCCGGGGTCAGCGCTTTTGAGATCTTCTTCGGCGCCCATGGCGAGCTGCTGAGCCGTGGCCAGGGCCCAGTAGGCACCTCCTTCTTCCTGCATGAGACTGTCGTGGGTACCCTGCTGGACGACCCGGCCCTTTCGCAGGACGAGGATATTGTCCGCTTTCCTGACCGTCGCAAGGCGGTGTGCTATGACGACTGTCGTTCTATTCTTTGCCACCTTGTCCAACGCGGCCTGAACCATTTTCTCGCCGCGGACGTCGATGCTGCTGGTGGCCTCGTCAAGAATCAGGATCTTTGGACGCTTGACGATGCTTCTCGCGATGGCCAAGCGCTGGCGTTGACCACCGCTCAGTTTGATTCCGGCGTCTCCTACTACGGTTGAGTATCCCTGGTTTTGTGAGTTAGGGCACATGTTATTACTGGAGTGGATAGATACGGGGAGCCGAGCATCTCACCTCCGGTAAGCGGCTGACAAACTCTTCTGCAAAAGCTTCAGTGCACGCTTGCTCTACTAGCTGCTTCTTGGTTTCCCGGTCGGCAGTCTCCCAATCGGTGCCGATCAGGCCAAACTCCACGTTCGCGTAGATGGTGTTGTTGAAGAGGCACGGTTCTTGCTGCACAAGGCCGATCTGCCTCCTCCACCACTTCAGATCGATCTCTCTCAACGGCCGGCCACCGATGGAGATGGAGCCGTTACGCCAAAGAAGGCTCTGTTGAAGAGGGACGAGAGTCAGCCCAGTCGATCATCATAATTTGTTGCGGGTGCGAATCGCCTGACCGGGTGGCCGCTATCCGACGACTCGATCTCATACCACCGCTCAAGAAGCCCCACGATCGTGCTTTTCCCTGAGCCGGACGGCCCAACAATGGCCGTGACCTTTCCCGAAGGAAATCGGAGGCTGAGGTCATCAAGAATCTTGAGATCTGGCCTGGTGGGATAAGCGAAGTTGACATGCTCGAGAACAATATCCTCCGTTGCCGACACCTCAGGATGTTTGACGCCGGACTTATCCGGCTTCGGGGCGTCGAGTATAGTGTAGAAAATGGTGGCTGCGCCAGCGGCCCGAGCTGCTGCGGACAAAGGGCCTGTGATGCCGCTGATTGACCTTGTCATCAGCATGACCGACATCAGGACCCTGGCACGGCGGGTAAGATGCGTCAGCCTGGCCAACAAGACGTTCAATAAGCCCGGAATTGATCTTTTGGTTAACTCACACAATCAACGTCTCGGCAGTGTTGAGTTGCAATGCAATGTGCATCTTCAAGGAGTACCAGAATGAGAGGGCAAGCGTGCTGATCTGTATTAGTGGCTTCCCTTCTTCTTTGACTGCATATGCAGAGCAGAGGATATGGCGGACCTATACACGGCAAACTGAACTGTGACAGGACCTGTCTTAGTATTATCACATTCGCATGGAGAAGTGGAAGTATTAAGGTCTCACCTGGCGCTTGTTGTATCGCTATCAACGGAGACATCTTCAAGCCGCGGCGGCGAGATTCGTCGACCCACGTCGCATACCTTCGGGCCATCTTCTCTCTCGCTCCGCAAGCAGTGATCATCCTAATGGAGCTGAAAATCTCATTTGCTGTGATTGACGCTTGGATGTCTGCATGCTGCACCTCATTCAGGCGCTTGACGAGAAAAGGGGTAGTCGCAGCATACGTGACGATGATGAGGAGCAGGCCGCTGCTAGCGATCAGGGTCAGGGACCAGCTGTAGTACATGGAAATGATGAATGCCGAAACCACGGTTGAAGTCGATTGGAGCAAGGCCGAGAGCTTCTCGGATATGCCCATCTGTAGCGTGCTGGCTGTGATGGTGATGATAGCGGCCGTTTGCCCGGGTGGGAGCACGTCAAGCGTGGAGATGGGCTGAGCAAAGAGGGATTTCATGTACTCGAGTCTTATAGCCGCTGAGATTCTCATGCTGCACATCCGGAACCCGATCTTATTAACCATTGTAGATTACGTAGTAGTCAGCACTCCCATCCAGTTTGTGCAAGTTGGGAGCTCTCACATATGCGACGTAGTCTAGGGCAAGCTTGATGAAGAACAGGCCGACGAGATATAACCTGAGATGTGTTAGCCCCGGATCAAATCCCAGATAAGATGCCCTTACGCGCAGGTTCTGATGGCATTTTCAAACATCTGGTACGTAGTTGTGGCATTTGCTCCAAAGTATCCAGTGAACGAGTTGACCATCCGGCCTGTGTGTTGGTTAGGTACCCGGCCTCTGGCAACTGACATGATATCAAAGACCAAAAAATATGAAGTTGTACCAAATACAATGTTCATGATGGGCATGGTGACGCCGGCCCCAACTGACGTGAGGACAGCCGCCAAGAGGAGTACTTTGTCAAGCCATGTGGAGAAGGAGAAGATCCGCTGTCCGCCATGTTAGTTGTCGTGAGAATGAAGGGTTGCAAGAGGCGGATCACTCACGATGAAGTCTTTCAATGCTGTTTTGTATTGAGGTTTGAGAAGGAATGAAGACTTCTGCTTCGCTGGGGGCGACGGTGGTGCGGCGGTGTGGAGTGACTGCGCCATGGGTGCTGGCACAGGCTGCCGTAAATTGACTTGGCTTCTTCTTCTACCCGCTCCACACCGCGGTGCTGGTGAATATGGATATTACCTTGATCAGTACTCCGGTTGGCAGCAGATACGGACGCCCGATCCTTCCCCACGACCGTGGAGGAGACGGTTCAATGACTGAACACTCCGCTGAGCGCAATCCAGAGGTCTCTCACAGAAGGGAGGCCAGTAGATGTCCAAAGGTGTTGCTGTTATTTCCATGTACGTTCGCTAAACCGAGCATGAGTGACTGGGCAGATAGGGCATGAGCACCTAGGTTACTGCATTGTAGGTAGGTAGCTGAATAGGGGCTGAGACGAGAACGACAATGTATGGTACATACATTAGAAGTACTCACATCAACAAGATGAGGTGATTTGGCATCTTGGGTAAGGTGTGTAAGGTACGTAGGTTGTCTAGGTCATGCATGCTCCACAAGCCGACCTCTACGGCCGACCAGTCCACGGCAATCGGTTCTTCAGAGTTGAATTTTAAGAGGCCGAGCCAGAACACTGCTGGACCAGACTACGCCGATCTTAGCTGGTACGTGATATGACTACAGAATGGAACCTGCTCTCGCTCCGGCTCGACCGCCAGGTCAATATGCGGGTAATTCGCGTGCAATCTAGGCTAGAGCTTCGTCACAGGGCGCCAAGGGAAGCAAACCGATTCGCCAAGCATATCAGCCGCGATATTGCTGTGATAGCACTCTCAAAAGGTCGTGGATCTGAGTGGGATGTGAGGCCGGCTCGAAAAGCTCGGCTGGGGGAATGGAAACCCTGGGTAAGGTAACAAGTTGGCAACTGCTATGGTACTAACGCTACTGGCTTGTCGTCTTGTCAAAGGGCCTGCTGTCTTCCTGTAAAGTATTTACTACCTTCGTAATTGACAGACCCCTAGTTCCTTCAACACATTGACTTACCATATTCCCGTTATGATTGCTAGTTTAGATTTTAGAATGGATCGATCCCGGAGACTTTAGACAGCTAACGCCCACATCCCGGCCTTTCAGGGTAGAGTAGCATTGACTGAGGCGTCAGTGGAAGAGAAACTCCAGCTTCCAACCCTGTTCCAGGTTGCCCAAGACGGCAATCCGCCCAGGTACCGATCTGGCATATCCGTGCGCCCTTCCTTTTTTTCATCGTCCTCCTGGACTTCCGACGGGGATAACCGAGACCTTGCTCGCCACTCCTTCGACGAGATATGCGCCATGTCGATCATAGGTTGAATTGTGAGATTGAACGCGTAGGCCATCGGGATGTATTGTATTGTACAAGCACAACACACCCGCATTGTACTGCTCGGATCATAGACCGAGACTCAGTCCCGAGCCGTGCCCAAGTCTTGCGCGGCTCCAGGAGAGAAGTAGATTACACACGAAAGGGCTACAATAGAGGCATTAGCCGTCAACCAAGTATTGCTAGCGAGGATACTGGGCCGGGAAAGTGAGGCGGGATGCTCGCAAGCATGGACGGGTCTGGACAAGCGCAGGCTGGGTGACGCAATTATGGTGTGCACGATCGTTTTCGATCTCAGGCCTCAATGCGTGTGTGTTTTGATTGAGACCCGCCAAGCGCTCCCGCCCGTCTTGAGATGATTCTCGCCATGGAGCCTCTGCCGCTTCCTTATCTGCGACCTGCAGGCACCCACGGGGGCCACAGCGGCACTTATCGTGGATCTGTCGACGTAAGCTGTGCAACCAAGGACGCAACCTTGGAACTGAGCAACCTTGTCTCGTTGGGAGCCTCTTGAACCCTGGTTTTGATCAGTAACCCGGCCTCGGTCGAACAGCAGGTATGCATGTTGAACAGATGGTATTGCCCGGGCCACACGGAAGATCGAGATTGTTTAGCCGCCCGTGCCGGTGTACAACATTAGGTTGCCCAAGTTGACCATGACGACCGGGTTTCATATTAGGCGAACGGAGAAGCAGTAAGCAGGGAGTATTTGTCTCGGGCATGTGGCTCAGCTGAGAGAAAGAGACACCAGGTCGGTGACCGAGACAGTCTTAGTGCTACCTCAGAGTCGGTACTCGGTGAATCTTGACCGACTACTCAATAATAATGAAGTACATTCGTATGGAGAACCCGGAACACGAGGCCTAGAAACCTATTTACTCTAAGGCTCAATATTGGAATGCGATGTTGTTCCTAATAGAACGAAGAAATTCAGAACGCCAGGCATATCAGTGAATGCCATAGGTTTTGATGGCGCCTCGAACAACATCTCCAAGCTCCTTGACCGTCTCCCTGTCACGCGGCAGGGTATGGCCCTTCGCATGATCGAACAAATAAGCGGTGTCCGGATCGCAGACGTTGTAAAGCGCCAAAGACCCGTGCACATAGGGATCGAGCGAGCCAACTAGGCCATCGGATCAGCACGCTATACCAACAGTGGTCATCCTGCAGGGGCGACGAGGGCTCACTGATATGGCATGTCGGGATCTCAATCGTGGCGTCCGACTCGTCACTCAGAATCATTGCATGTGTGTCCGGGTCGACCGGAGGCCATCCGGCAAAGAAGATTGCGTACTTGAACATGGGTTTGATTCCCTTTTTCTTGAACCTTCGCTGTTCATGGAGGAGAAGCGTGGCGGCTACTGTGGCGCCTTCCGAGTACCCGATGATGGCGTCGAATGGGCCGCGCTCCTGCATGATTCTGAGCAGATACTTGAGCGCATTGTCGGTGCTCCGGTGCGTAGTCGCGATGCCTTCTCGCATCAGTTCCCGCATGGTGTCTTCGGGCGTCTCGCAATCCGGAAAGTCCCGGATTCTGGCCAAGACATCGTCTTGATGCGTCTTTTCCACATCCCTGTCCGGTTCGATGAAGCGGAAATACGGTGGCTTCCCAAAGTACTCCTCGAAGCCCTCTGGAGGCACCGCCTTGCAAGGCCCGTGGATGAAATGAAATGTGGCCGATCCGTCTTCGGTAAGTTCCTTCACAAACGGTGCTTGAGAGTGTAAGTAAAGGTAGCAGGGCAAGTATCCCTGGACGGGCGGACTGGGACCAGCTCACCCAACTGCACCTGGAATTTCTTTTTGCGGAGGTCAGCCGATATTCCTGAGGAGTCGAGTCGGGTCCTATCAGACTCACATCAGAGCTGCCATAAGCTCCAGGGAGGCAGAGGAATCTCATCTTGACTTGTCCACTCAGACTCGTCAGACTGGGAATGGGTGGTTTGTGGTCTGCTTCGGCTCCTCAAGACGGGTCGGTCGGGAGAAACTAACGTGGAGACGAGCTGACAGCAGGGAGTGAGGCTCTTTGGGGGGGGCACTTCCCCAGTCAACGCTGCAAGTTGACTCTGACAACTTACACCCCTCCTTGAAGTTGCGCGATACTGGCGTAGGAAGATCGTTTTTCTTGCAGCCGCGATCACCAGTGGTAACAACTTGAAGTGATGTGTAAGGGGAGGAAGCTGATCAACGGCTTAGGTAAGATAAGTTCACGACACTGAGGACTCGGTCTGCTGTAAGCCTCTATCCGGCAATCAGGGTTGGCTCGAGGGTGAGTTACCGAAGAGACGGCCCGGACGCCTGGAAGCCCGTCCTTATGGATGGAACACTTCCCACCTTATTAACTCGCGCAATATTGGAAGATAACATAATCTGCCAGTATAATGGACACGGAAGCTCGGGGCAGGAACCCCAGGTTCGGATGCGGGATGAGGCTCCGAAACAGATCATGGCGCCTGCTCAGGCCCTTCGGGGCCGAGCCAAGATGGGCGTGCTCAAAGGGGAAGCTGCGTCGTTCCTGGAATTAGGTGACGAGCATCCCGTCTGAGATAAATGACGAACCGGGTATGATTCACTGGACCCAATCCATGGGTGTGCGGTGATAGAAGTCGATCAGTCGTGCCACTTCGGGGATACTACCTGTCATGGGCGGTAACGAATGTCGGCAAGTGTGCAACATGCGGCCCGTGGCTGTCATGTGCACTGGATCATCTAGACTTTGGCATATTGCTTGCTGGCGTATAGGCGGTAAATGAAATGCACACTAGGCGCCGGAACGAGAACTGAATACTGGATGAGATCTGACCATGTATCATTTTTCATGGACATAGAACCCGTGATTCTGTTAGGATGTGGGACATAACGGGAAAAAGCTTGATTACTCGACTTGAGGTCGCCTCAGTGTTCTTTTTCCGCCTTGCGAGGGTCCTCATCATGCTCCTGAACCGCACGTTGGTAGATTATTCCGCTTGGTTCATCGGTAATTAGCCTGCTTGGAAATTGACGATCGGTGATGATAGGAGCGGTGATTTGCGCGTCACTCGTCGCAGAGCTTCACTTCAAGCATAGGATGGAGAATTTGGGATAGATTGGAGTCGACTTTTGCCGTTGTTGTTGCGCATCAGTACTGAACGCTACCCCCCCAACACAACCCGTCGCATATCCCGAGCACTAGCGCTAGCGTACATAGTCGATCGGCAGCATCCGAACCACGGGGCAAGTACCGATCTCGAACCGATAAGCAGGGGTACGCGACATCCGCGTTGTTTAACCGATATCGATAAGGGGCTCAACGGACGACAAACACTTGTTCGGTCGACACATCCATGATGGAAGGCACATGGACACTGCAAACTACCCGTAGTACTGTGCACTCGGGGCTATGGGACACTTCTTAGGCAGGTGCCGGTCGGCTGCAACATCGACACCCGTTATCGATTAACATCGACTCACCTCCTCTAGTGAAGGGCCATTATTGAGGACATTAGCCGCGATAGATCCGCCTGCATCTGGGCGGTTTTTGACAGGAGTTCAATGGAAGGCGTACGCACTTACAGTACGTTCTGACAAGCTGCCATTGTGTTGCTGGCTTGTTCTCCCCTGGGCAGATTGTCCCCTCCAACGATCATCCCCATCCCTCCAATGTCCCAAGGTGCTGGGGGCTTGGCAGCATTGACATGCGCTATGCGACTCCGACAGTGCGATCTGCATGACACCCATGGCTGCTGTCTCAGATGGGTGACGGCTGGAGTCTCGATATTCCCGCCCTGGAGTGCCGAAAGGTGCTTTACGTCTCGCGGGGCAAACAAACCTGCCTCCAATCCGCCACGAGTTTCTTTCCATCTTCCCGAACCGGGAAGCCTTGTTCGCGCGGGCGGAAGGGTTGATCGGGAGATGTTCCGAGTTCCAAACTCCCGGCTGCGTATAGACGAGAATCGAGACCACCCAGCAACGATATTGCCTAACACAAGCCATATTGCTAAGCATAGCCAAGTGGTTGCCGGATCAGCGTTGCCACCTAATATAGCTGTGCTGTGACGCTCGTATGCCGGCCGTGGGTCCGTTACTATCAAACCAATACACTCGGAGGCTGGATCACTGGTCATCAGTACGTCTATCGAAGTGATTGACGGTCGAGCAAGCAATGCCCTCAGCATCCTTGGCAACTCGCTCGTCCACGCTTGGGGTTGGCCGGGTTTATCTTGCATATAAGCAGATACCTGGGCTTCTCTTCCTCGGTCCTTCGGGAACTTCTGTGTCCGCACACCAGTGACTAGACTGTACGCCACGACTGCGACAACGGTGCAAGACACCTCTAGTCTTTGCCACGGCAGGCTCCCCAGTCATGGCGCCCATTGCTGTCACGCCGGACAACAGTTCTACCGCTAGCCCTTCCGGAGAGAGTGCCAGCGGCTTCTTTCACATTAGCAACGGCAGTCACCATACCAACGGACGCACCGACAGGAGCACCAACGGGAACACCAACGGGAACACTCATGGGTACACTAACGGGCGCACAAACGGGCACACGAATGGGGCAACCACTGGTTTCACAAACGGGGCCAACGGTGCGTCGGGGGGCTTCTCGAGCTCCCAAAAGCCGATGCCTGTTGCCATCGTTGGAATGGCTTGCCGCATGCCGGGCAATGTGTCCACCCCAGCCGAGTTCTGGGAGCTCTGCACACGGGCTCGGTCAGGGTGGACCGACATCCCCAAGGAAAGATTTGATAGCTCTCGGTTCTACCATCCCAACGCTGGGAAGGGCGGGACCTTCAATCCCATTGGCGGGAACTTTCTCAATGTTGATCTCGCCGCCTTCGATGCCCCGTTCTTCGGGCTCACAGAAAAGGAGGCCATATCGATGGATCCTCAGCAACGCCTTCTCCTAGAGTGCACCTTTGAAGCGCTCGAGAATGCAGGAATTCCGAAGCATACCATCGTCGGGAAGAACGTCGGCGTCTTCATCGGTGGCTCCTTCCCCGAGTATGAATCACACCTCTTCCGAGATTCTGATACGATCCCAATGCATCAGGCAACCGGTGAGTGGCTAGCTTGACCCCTTCCGAGCAAAGCCAGGAAGAGAGTTGCCAAGTCATGATTCTAACGGACTATGGACAGGCTGCGCATATGCGATGCAGTCAAATCGAATTTCCCATTTCTTCGACTTGCGGGGACCGAGCTTTACGTCTGATACGGCCTGTTCGTCCAGTATGGTCGCTGTGCATTTAGCGTGCCAGAGCCTGAGAGCCGGGGAAACCAGTTGTGCTTTGGTTGGCGCCTGCCACCTTAACATGCTGCCAGAGTTCTGGATCTCCTTTTCAACTTGCAGGTACGCTACATGTTCGAGGCCGCATGGCTAGGTTGACCGCGATGCTAATGAGCTGTTTAGATTACTTTCAGACTCGGGCCGTTCTTTTGCCTTCGATGAAAGGGGCACTGGCTTCGGTCGGGGCGAGGGTTGCGGCATGCTTGTGCTGAAGCCGCTCGACCAGGCCATCAGGGATAATGACACCATCAGGGCGGTCATTGTGGGGACAGGTCTAAATCAGGATGGAAAGACGCCTGGTATCACCATGCCCAACGGAGCAGCTCAGGGTAAGCTTTGATATGTATCCAGACAATTTCTAGTTTGCCGCTGACTCAAGACTTAGAGGCCCTTATGAGACAGGTCTACGAGAAGGCGGGACTCGACCCGAATGCCTGCGGATTCGTCGAAGCTCATGGAACAGGCACCAGAGTGGGCGATCCCATCGAGGCTGCTGCCCTCCATAATGTGTTGGGCCAGCACAGGACAGCACGCGATCCGTTGTGGATAGGCTCTGTCAAGTCCAACATTGGCCACCTCGAGGGCGCATCAGGTATGATCATAGGAGCCTTGTTCATCCGACGCGGGCTGCTGACATTCGGGAAGGGATCGCTGCTATCATCAAGGCGGCCATGATGCTGGAGCGGGGTTTCATCCTTCCCAACTATGACTTCAAGCAGCCAAACCAGAAGATTCCCTGGAAAGAATGGAACCTCAAGGTGCCCGTCGCTCAAAGACCATGGCCGAGGGGTAAGAAGTACATTAGCGTCAACAACTTTGGCTTCGGTGGGACGAATGGGCACGTGGTCCTGGAGGCCGCGCCCTTCCGGGGCCAGAAGCAATCGCCCGCCGCTGGCGATGACACTCCGGAGAAGGCGGGTCAAGGACGGAAGCTCTATGTTGTCACGGCCAATGACAAGGCGACGCTCGCGCAGGTGATGAAGAACATCGTCATCTACCTAGAGCAGCGTCCAGAGATCTTCCAGAAGGATCTTACCGCCAACCTCGCATATACCTTGGGCCAGCGTCGATCCATTCTGCCATGGAGAGCTGCCATTCCAGCCTTGAACTCCTTCGAGCTCATCGAGGCGATCAACGGCGAGAAGTATACACCCGTGAAGGAGACCGAACCCTTGAGAATCGGCTTTATTCTTACCGGACAAGGCGCACAGTGGTATGCCATGGGGAGAGAGCTCTACGAGCAATACTCGACCTTTACCAGCAGCATAGAGCGAGCCGACCAATGCTTGGCCGAGAATGGTGCTAACTGGTCTCTCGTCGGTAAGATCATCGCCCAGTCGACCCCTTACCGTGGGATACTTTTCTTGTAAACACTGACTGACGGTTTGGCAGAGGAACTGGGCAGAGACGCAAAGTCCAGCAGGATTAGCGAAGCCCATATCAGCCAGCCATCATGCACGGCTGTTCAGCTAGCGCTCATTGACCTTTTGCGGTCCTGGGGGATCCGTCCCACCGCTGTTGCTGGTCATTCAAGTGGCGAGATTGCTGCTGCCTATGCCGCGGAGATCATTGACTTTGATTCCGCAATGACCATTGCGTATCATCGCGGCCGGCTTATTCCGATTCTCAAACAAAAGCACCCCGAGCTCAGGGGCCGCATGGTGGCTGTCGGCGGAAGCAAGGAAGAATTCCTGCCCATCCTCGACAGTCTCCAAGAGAAGGAAGCCCGGATTGCTTGCTACAACAGCTCTTCGAGCCTGACCATCTCCGGAGACGAGCCTGCCATTGCTGAGCTCGAGAAGATCTGCGAGGAGAAAGGGGTCTTCAACAGGCGGCTTGTGGTTGACGTTGCGTATCACTCGCATCACATGAACCTGGTGGCCAAAGAATACCGAGCGTCGCTTGCTAACCTCCGGCCTCCGGTTCCTACGGACATCAGGTTCCATTCGTCGCTGTATGGACACCTCGTCGATGGGACCCAACTGCAACCCAGCTACTGGGTGGACAACCTGACATGCGCCGTGAGGTTCTCGGAAGCGCTGCGGAGCATGCTCGAGCCGACGGGGGAGCACAAGCACGGAGTAAACATGCTGGTGGAACTCGGACCCCATTCTGGGCTCCAGGGGCCTATTAAGCAGGTCTTGAAGAGCATTGGCGGCAATGCCCCCAAGATACCGTACGCATCCGCTCTGGTTCGAAAACGGGATGCCGTCGAGACAGCACTGGAGCTCGCTGCGAACCTTTTCGCAAGGGGGGCGAACCTCGATTTTGGTGCCATCAACTTCCCGAAATTGCCAACCAAACCACCAACGCTGCTGACCGACCTGCCGCGATACCCCTGGAATTACTCGTCCAAGTACTGGCAAGAATCCCGCTTGACGAAAACGCACAAGCATGCTCTTGGGGGGCGAAGCGACATTCTCGGAACCCTGGCCAACTACTCCAACGGTCTGGAACCGACATGGCGCAACATTGTCCGCCTGGACGATCTTCCATGGTTGAGACACCATAAGATCCAATCATTGACGGTCTTCCCCATGGCTGGATTCATTACAATGGCCCTCGAGGCCGCCGTGGGAAGAGCGGTCTCGAAGGACAGCTTGTTCGACAAGCTCGAGCTAAAGGAGGTCTCTATCACGAAGCCACTTGTCCTCGCGGACAGGGACACAGAGATGACCATCACCCTTCGGCCACATCAAGACGGCAGCCTTACGTCTTCCGATATCTGGGATGAGTTCCGAATCTGCTCATGGTCGCTGGAGCAGGGCTGGACGGAACACTGTGTTGGTTTGGTCGCTGCACTGAAGGCGGATGACAACGATGTAGACAGCGACAGGCAAACCCGCGATAGTGAGGCTCGTCTCCGGTCTGCCCTGTCCGGCACTGGCAAACCTGAAGCTGTCTCGGTTGACCCCGGAGTCATGTATGACGATCTCTCGGAACTGGGTGTCGCATATGGGTCCCTGTTTCAGGGAGTGACCAGCTGCAAGGCATCCGACTCCCAAGCAGTAGGGAATATTGCGGTGCCAGATGTCGCAAGGGAGATGCCAAATGGCTACCTGGCGGAAGCGTTGCTCCAACCAGCCTTCCTGGAATCACTCATCGCGATGTACTGGCCCATCGTTGGAGCCGGCCGTCGTGCCCTCAACACCATCTATCTACCTTCCTCTGTTGACCGGGTTACCGTCTCACTTAGCGTCGAGCGGTTTGTGAAGGAGCCTGGCAGCACAGTCCGCGCTGTTTGCGAAGGCGAGATCGGCGCAGGCGTCCCCAAGCCAACCAAGCTCAGCATGGCGGCTGTTGTAGGTGACGACAGGCTCGAGACGATCATAGCTCTTGACGGCCTCACGGTCTCGCCGATACTTGATGGGGAGAGCCAGACGGATATCAATGCTCCAAGAGATCTCTGTTACAGACTGGAATGGGATCCGATCCTGCAAACCGACGATCGGAGCCAGCACTTGCCAGGGGACACGGAAATTGTTATTATCCACGAGGACTCAAACTTCCAGAGCCTGGTGGCGATGGGCTTGGCAAACTCGCTGGAGCAAGCCACGGGAAGACTGCCTGATTTCGGCTCTCTGGAAACTGTCGATGGCACGGGAAAGATCTGCGTCTTTTTGACCGAGTTGCACCAGTCATTCCTTGCCACAATCACGCCTCATCAGTTTGATTGCTTGCGGAAGCTGCTGACATCTGCCGAGGGGGTACTATGGGTCGTTCGCGGAGCGTACGAGAAGTCCGCGAACCCGGAGGCCAATATGGTCACCGGCCTGAGCAGAACCATCCGATCAGAAACCGCCATGAAGTTTGCAACGCTCGACCTTGACGCCGAGTCATCGCTCTCTGAGCTTGATACGGCAGACGCCATCATGAGAGTGTTCCGGTCTGTGTTCAGCTCCGGTTCGCCGGCGGCTGGAGAGTTGGAGTTCATGGAGAGGCGCGGGTCCTTCTTCACGCCCCGAATTGTTCATGACCCTGATATGAACGAGTATGTACACAAGCAGACAAACCCGTCGGTTCTTGAGCCTACACCTTTTGGAGAAGATGGGCGAGCTCTAAGGATGGAGATTCTGACACCCGGTGCTTTGGATACCCTTCACTTCGTCGACGACCCGGCTATGGAGCAACCGCTAGAGGCCGACGAAGTCGAAATCGAGGCCAGGGCGGTTGGGCTGAACTTCAAAGATGGCATGGCTGCAAAAGGTCTGATTCCTCTTGCCAGCTGCGGCATCGAGGCAAGCGGGGTGGTGATAGCCGTGGGAAGCAAGGTGGCGGGCTTCCGAATCGGCGATCGAGTAGCGGCGCTGACTCACGGCGCATTTGCAACACGGACTAGGACAAAGGCAGCCTTTGCTTTCAAACTCCCAGGTGACATCGGGTTTGAAGACGCCGCTAGCCTACCGCTCGCGTATGCAACGGCGTACTACAGCTTGGTTGAGCTTGGGCGACTTGGCGAGGGCGAGACGGTGCTCATTCACTCGGCCGCTGGTGCTGTTGGCCAGGCTGGTATCTGTCTTGCGCAGATGGTCGGCGCCGAGGTCTATGCGACTGTCGGGAGTGCCGAGAAAAAAGAGCTGCTGATGAAGGAGTTCGGCCTCCCGGAGCATCACGTCTTCTACAGCCGCAGCAGCTCGTTTGGCGATGCCGTGGGCCGAGCTACACAAGGACGAGGGGTGGACGTCATCCTAAATTCTCTCACCGGGGACGGTTTGCGCGAGTCTTGGAGATGCCTGAATAAATTCGGCCGCTTTATTGAGATTGGGAAGCGGAAGCCCGGCTCAAAAATGCGCCTCGAAGTTGACAACATCGACAGCAACTCTAGCTTCCTCTCCGTTGACATTCTCACCCTTATAGCCGAGAAACCGAAGGTCGTCAAGCGCCTGCTTGCAAATGTTGCGCAACTCATAAAATACGGGAAAATAAGGCCTGCGAGTCCCATTACAACCTTCCCGATCTCGGACGTGGAGACAGCTTTAAAAGCTCAGCAGGCCGGGAAGGCCCCAGGAAAGCTTGTTGTTGTGCCTAGCGCGACTGACATTGTCAAGGTATGTGGATGTGACATCTACGGGTTCACCTTGGGCAAGTTGCTGATTACTGGGATGTAGGCCGCACGTTCCAAGAAGGTGAAGCCTCTCCTCCGCCCTGACGCAACCTATATCCTGGTTGGCGGCACTGGCGGACTCGGCCGGAGTATGACTCGATGGATGGTGACCAAGGGGGCCAGGAACATCGTCTTGTTGTCTAGAAATGGCTCCGTGACGGGCAGGGTGAAGGAGCTCGTTGACGAGCTCGGTGCCCTGGGTGCCAACATCGTCGTTCGCCGCTGCAATGTGGTGAACAGGGCCGAAGTGGACGAGTTGGTAAACAGTGGGCTCAAAGATCTCCCCCCCATCAGTGGCGTAGTGCACGGCACCATGGTGCTCAGGGTACGTCCTCCTTCGCTGCAGGGCTGCATAAAGATACATTGCTGACAGTGGTTATAGGACGTTCTTTTCGAAAATATGACGTGGGAGGAGTATACTCAGGTCATCGAGGGCAAGGTTCAAGGTGGATGGAACTTGCACCACGCGCTGGCCAACGAACCGCTTGACTTCTTCGTGGCCATTTCGTCCGCTGCGGGAGCTGTCGGCAACCGCGGCCAGGCGGCCTACAGCGCAGCGAACTGCTTCCTCAACGCCCTAGTGCAGCACCGCCTCGCCCAGGGTCTGCCCGCCTCATCGCTTGACCTGACGGCCGTTTCTGACTCGGGCTACCTGGCCGAGGATCTCGAAAAGGCCGCTGAGGTTGCGAGGAATCTCGGGAGTGACAGCATCTGCGAGAGCGAAGTGCTTGCGCTGCTCAATGCTGCCATCGACGGCACCATGGGCTCGACTTGCAACAACCACACCATCACCGGCATGCGCATCACGGCTACCATGCGACCTTTCTGGACTGAGGATGCCAAGTTCAAGGCCATGCGCATCGCGGCCGAGGAGGCGGCGGCGAAGGATGCGGCACTCAACACCGTCGTGTCGTTCGGCGCTGCGCTTAAGGCAGCCAAGACACGGGCCGAGGCGGAAGATGTCGTCTGCCGCGGGCTCGCCGACAAGATCTCGTCTGTCTTGATGATGGATGCCGAAGAGATGGATGTCACGAGGTCGCTGTCGCACTACCCGCTTGACTCGCTGGTGGCGATCGAGATCCGCAACTTCATCACCAGAGAGTTCGAGGCGAACTTGCAGGTGTTGGAGTTGTTGTCGAGTGGGTCGATCCAGACTCTGGCGAAGGGGGTGTGTGCGAAGAGCAAGCTTGTTCCTGCGTCTCTATGTTAGATCCGTCGTCTGCTTGGTTTTCTATTTTCCGTGCATCACTGCGAGATACCTGCGTTTTTTGGCCTCAGTTCATTTTGCTATATGTTTCGTGCAGCCGGGAATGGTGCTCTGGTTGAGACCTTTTACTGTCGTTATCGACATTTGATCGAGTCTAAGTTAGTTTGCTCTAGGTTCGTCCGCCTGGCAAGCAGGCTTTTCGTTATTTCGTTGGGGCACATACAGTCCACTTCTATCTACTAGGCAAGGCATATTAAATTCATCTCGTGCTTGATAATATACGGCATTACGCGAGACCTCCATTACGTTGTCCAGGGACGGCAAGAATGGGGACCGAAAACAAAGATGTCTACTACATGATAGAAAGCTCACCACCAAACATGGATACATTATAGAATGTTATGGTGTACAGAGAGTTCAGAGGTATAAAGGTGGTCTGAATAGTAGGTGATTAAAGAAGGTGATGTGCCCATCTAAGCTAGGGAACTGGCTTATATATAGGAGAGCTTGAAAGCTATACTAAACATAAGACCACAAAGGTCTTTCGTGGTTCAACATAGGATACGTTACGTTAGATTGGAGGCTAGGAAAACACCTTGGGGTCTTTACTTCGGCCGGTTCGTATATAGAATTAAAAAACGTGTGCATTCTAAGTTGGAAGTTGACCTAGCTCTTAGGGAAAGATAGTGTTAACTGCGGAGATAGTATTCACTATACCACAGTACTCATAGCGACTCTAAGAGCCTAATCGGCTCGCCATTATACCATACCATTAGGCGCTAAGAGCAGTCCCAGAACCTCTATCACATACTTAGAAAATACCTTACTAGATAATATCAAAGTGCCTTTCTCTTCTAAGCACTCATTTTATACAGTATAAAGGGGAAGTAGGCTCCTAACTAAGTTTTCACCGAGACCATATATATGTCATGAACTAACCATATACGGCCGGATAGGGCGTAGCCCTGGGACCCCGAACCAATAGCCGCCTAGAGATGGCAGAATCATCAAGATTAGTCGGCGACTAGTGATCCTAGTGAACAGCTTACTATAGATCACCGAGCCGAGGTGACCACTAGTAATCTACATACAGCCGGCTTGACCCTGTAAACTGCACCCTACCGTCACACATTCCATATTTCAACCAGAAATCATCAACATTGACGACTAGGCTGGCGCTTGAGAAACGGGTATGAGATTCATTGTGAATAAAAGTACTAGTGGTGTTGATATTCTAGAATCTGTGACCGTGTTCCCAAAACGACCCACCTCCGCTACCATCGCACCTGAAGTTGGTACCGAGCCTCAGGTTGCGATTGTTGACGTCGGAGCCGTTGGCTTAGGCGCTGTGTACCGCCTGGCTCTTCTCGGATTCCACCGCTGCAGGGGCAGTAGTTCCACTTGTAGTCGTCACTTGTTGGCCACTCCTGGGAACAGACACCTAGGTAGTCGACGCAGTTAGCTAGCCGTCACACCCACAAACTTCAACCCCCAACCCTGGCTCCAATGGCATCAAACTCACCTTCAGGTTGCCGGCCTCAATCTCCCTCTGCAACTCCTCCAGCCTACTCCGCTTCTGATGCTTCTTCCACGCGGGCAATCCCGAATCGAACACGTCATCCATCTCCTCGAGCGTGTACCCCTTGGTCTCGGGCGCAAACAGGGTCATGTGAATGAAGGCGGCCGCGTTGAATGCGCCAAAGATGTAGTACATCTTGTACGAGATATTCCACAGCAGGGGGGGCACGGCGAAGGCCAGCACCATGTTCCAGAACCAGTTGGCGGCCGTCGACAGCGAAACTGCCTTGGCACGGAGTTTGCTAGGATAGATCTCTGCGGGATATGTCCAGGAGACTGGACCCCAGGTTGTGGCGAAAGTGGCGACGAAGAGGTAAGAGCAAGCAATGATGCCGTTGGAGACGGGGCGATTGTTGAGCACGATCCAGGTGATGTCGCTGTTTTCGGGGGTGCGAGTAAGGTCTGTGTTGGGCTGGCCGTAGTACTGCTGGAGCGCACCTGGAAAAGGAGCCCTGTTAGAGAGGGAAGGGGGCGAGCGCGACGGGACTAGGGCATTGCATTGCGGCTTACCAGACGTGAAGAGCCAACTCATCATGCCGAACGAACCCAGAATCAAGGACGGACGGCGGCCCCATTTGTCGAGGAAGAGGATGGCGGGAAGCGTTAGGACGACATTGATCACATACTGAATCGAGGCGGTGGCAAGGGGTGAAGCGACATGGGCACCCTCCATGATGTAGACGATGTAGTACATCATCACGTTCATCCCGCACAGTTGCGACCACCTGTTGAGAGCCCGAGTGAGTTTAGTGTCCCCTTCCTCCGACATGCTGAGCACGGCTCGGACTCACATCTGAATACTCATTCCAAGAAGCACGCGCTTGAACATCCTCGGCGCAATAAGCGTCTTGAACGAGGAGGTAGCTTGCTCCCGCTCGAACCGCAACGCCTCCTCAATTTCTTGGTACTCGGCAAGCACCTTAGGGTGGTTCACATCCCCTTTGCCGTGGACGTGGGCAAGCACCTGGAGCGCCTCCTCCCACCGGTCCTTGGAAGCGAGCCATCTCGGGCTATAGGGGAAGAAGAACAAGCCGATGAGGAGGATGAAGGCTGGGACCATCTGGACACCCCAGGGGATGCGGAAGGCTGCCGTCCCCTGGTTTGGGTCCTTAGATCCGCCGTCAATGCCCTCGGCAGCGCCAAACTGGATGAAGTACTGGCTGTGAGGAAGAGGTTGGTCAGCTTCTTCTGGTGAGCGAACTGGGAACAGGGTTGTTGACGGCACATACATCAGAATACCCCAAGTAATGGCCCACTGCTGCAGAGAAACCACGCGCCCTCTGATCTCCTTCGGTGCGAGCTCCGATTGATACACGGGGACTATGGAAGACGCAATACCGACACACAGCCCGCAAATGACCCGGCCCACGACGAGCATGCCAATATTCTGCGACGCGCACATCAAGATGGATCCGATGATCCACAGAACGCACGAAATCTGTAGTGCCACCTTTCGGCTATACTTGTCGGCGAGGAAGGACGACATCAACGAGCCGACCAAACTGCCCGCGGGCATTGCCGCCGTGATGCCGCCCTGGGAGTACGAGACGGGATTGCCGAAGTAACGCTTGTAAGCCTGCGTGCCGAGGACCCCAGACATCGAACTGATGTCAAAGCCAAAGAGACCGCCGCCTGTAGTAGAAGTAACATCGCCGTTAATCAATGTGCTCCCTGGAGAAGCGGGGGTCGTGGATTGGATGCAATGTCTTGATGCGCTGTGAGGTGACTTACCAATGGCGGCAAAGCCGCAGATGAAATACACATTGCTGGCCTGGTACATGGTGGGCAAGATGTTCGCCGATGCGACGGCGTACGATCTGTTTGAGGTAACCAGGTGATACCAGAACACAAGGCAACACTAGGGCACAGTAAGTAGTATTGCGCTTGCAAAACAAAGTGACACCGTTGTTGGTGTCTCGGGGCAGATAGGGAGTGAGATATGCGGACGAGGCAAGGAGAGAGTGAAGCAGAAGGGGGCGATGCAACGCTTTATGAAATACATATAATAATAAACCACACCACGCTCACCAGTACAGTCCGACATCTCTCTCGGTCCCGGCTCAATGCGAGCCATCCCGCCTTCAAGAGATGTCCAATGCGCCTTGCTCACCTGAGGATTGGAAGAAGGATTCTGCACAGGCAAGGGTATCCGGCCATCACTTCCCGACGTGGAACTTGGGAGTATTGTAGGGTTGCACGACCGGAGGTCACACTGTCCAGCTCGAGTGTTGCATGGCGAGTAACCATCGACCTGGGGCGAGCTGGGGGCACTGGGGACCCCGCAACGAACGCGTCGGGGATCGACACACAGGTTTCCAGGCCACCGGTTGAGCCAACCACGGGCCGATTCCATGCGGAGGAAACGTAGCAAACAAACGAAGACGTTTGGTAGTTGGCTGCTCAGAACTTTCTTTCGCATGAGGCCAGGTCCAGGACCGGGTTACGTGCGACGCACATGCTGCCCCGTGCGGATGCCCATGGTATCAATCCCAAAAAGTCCCCAACTTTGTTCAGTGGCAGTTGTCGGCCGATGGTAGCTATTCGCACGGGGCTCAAGGTAGCTAAGGTAGCTAGTAATAACGGGAGTCCGCAGATGCCGTGCCGTCCGTCGAGCCCTCTCGGTACTGTTGCACCATCGGATGCCGGATCTTGAAGGCTGCTAGCTCGGTCATGGTTACTGTGCATTGTCGAAGCTCTTAATTGCAGGATCACCCGATGGACACTTCTCCGTATTCCGAGAGAAGTGTTGGGCGGCCCTTGTTCGGTTGTTTGATGTCTTGGCTTCCAGGATACCTACATACATACGAACCACACTTTGGCAGGCAACGGTAACCTGAATGCCACCCAATGCCCGCCAAGTCCACTCATCAGGGCAGGTGCTTGATCGCCTTGGCGGTTTTGCTCGGTAGAACATTCACCCGGGCTGTCAGCTGGGCGTTCTTGGTTCCCGTCGGCGAGAATTGGTTGCATAACGGCTTTTCTCCTGAAAGCATACCAGAGTAGTGTATTGTATGTATTGTACGTACACATGTATGAGGGGAGGCGTGAGATACAGGTCAGTCGCGGACGTTCCCCGCTCGAGCCGTGCCTTGAGGTTGCCAGAAGGCGGGTGACGGTCACCCGGTGACCGCCATTCTCAAACATCCGATACTCTGCAAGATCGCCGTTTATACAGCTGCAGCTGTCGACTCGGCGATTCCGCAACTTCAAGTTATGTTGTACGGATAGAACAACAAGACTCCGGCCGAAGCTCCCATACGCCAGAGATGCTATCGCTGAATGCGGCTTAGGGGCGTCCGAGACATAAGGGACCTATTGCGTGATGATCCGGCTCTGCTGTAGAACCTCATCTGCCTCTCTCAATAGTGAGATGAGGAGAAGGCCCGTGTATGTGCAAAAATAGCGTTATTTCCCGCGGTCTTCGAGAAAGGACGGCGACAGCCACCAGCCCATCATGTCTCAATCTGCTTCTCAAGGTAACACAAGCCAAGCCGTGGTTCTTCGCAATGGCGTCCGGTGCGACTCATCACAGACAGCAAATGGCGGACTCCGTAGTGGCAGCAGATGCAAAGCGTTGACGAGTGTGGCCGGAATGCCGCCGATGAACCAGTGATCGATCGTCCTTGTTGGAATTTTGACATGCCCGTATTTCCCCGCCTTGGATGCGGGCCGGGATGCTAAGCTCAGTCGATTGCGGGGCGCCAAGGGCCAAGGGCCAAGGCAACGCAGCCCTGCAAAGTATGTATTACATAATCGAGCACCTGACATCTTCTCATGCCATTTTGGGAATTTCTTGGATTTTCGTCTTGACCTCTACAGTCTACACGTGTAGGCCTGGCACGATAGGAACTTCATGGGACAATATTCTGACCAACAGCATTGCACGTGAAGAGCAAACAATACTAGTCAGCCCGACCTTTGACGTCAGACCAGATGCACAGTTCCAATTCGTATCAAGAGTCGCTGCTCCCTGGGCCGGCGTCTCCAAAGTCCAAAGCAAGGCTGCACAACACGCGCGGCGGCGCATGACTCCCATTTGATTCAGGTTATCTGACAACGGGGAAATCGTCGAGCTCTGAATTGCCGCGCGTCGGCCGGGACAGCGCATTTTCATGAGCAGTGTCATTACGGATACCGCTTGCAGGTCGAGCACAAGTACTTCACGAGAGAAATCTTACACTGAGCTGCGGAGTCGTGCATTCGAGTCCAGGAGTTCAGATCCCTACCTAGACGGGCTCAAGTCAATAACTAGAACGAGAGTGTTAACGGAAAATGATATCTCAGGCACATAGTAGTACTTTGGAGCATGGAAGGTAGACGCTTCCTACAGCTCTTTCCAATGTTTGTAGAAACGCTGGCTGCCCCTCTGCAGGCCACAGCTATATAGCATGCTCAGCCGGGTCGGGGTTGAATAGCTTAACAAGTCCGCCACTTCTGCCGGCATCACCATTGCCAATTGATCATCTCAACTTATGTTCTACTGCAGCTCCAACTCCCCGAGGTGGCTGGGCGGTCAACACGTGTGTTTCGGGCTTATAGCCTCGTTCTGCCGCTGAGGGCAGGCGTTACTAGCGTCGATATTCGCGTCTGCAAGCTATTCACCTAGTAGATTGTGTGCCAACTCTCAGTGCTACTTGGAATCACAAGTAACACGGGGATGGGTTGATCCGTTATTAGGTCTTTGACCAGGCTTGAAAGATGTGGAGCGTGGTAACTTTCTTGTTCGGGCAACCCGGCTCGGCCGCAATCACCTCATACCTGATCCATTTCTAAGAATAAGAAAGGTTCTTATAGCCAGTGAAGTGGCGTTCCATAAGGTCTCAAAGAGTCAAAAACCATTTGGACGCATCCCTTATCAGCTGCCAAGCCACGCAGGGTTTCGGTCGAATGGCCTCTAGACAGCCTAGCCGAAAACCAACGAGCGCCCAACCGCACCTTGCTATCTTCTCCCAGGCCTCCTCATTAGTCCCGCAAGTGGTGGCGGCCCCAGACTCTCGGGGTCCGGCGCTGGCACTCCGCACCTCAAACCCACACTCCTCCACATGCCGCCCACTGCCCTCAGTTCGGGTATGAACACTGCCGTGTTCAGATACATTCTGCACCCGGGCTCCGAGAACAGGCGTGCCTCGCAACCGGCTTCTTTGCTCGCCACAAAGTTGCCGCATCCGGCTACCCGGGCCAGGTTATAGCACTGCTCCTGTTTTGGGCCTGCACCGGGCGTGGGTGGCGGGAGGGTGAGTTGAAATATGACGTTGCCCCGGCAGGTAGACGGCCCCGGCACGCCCGAGAAAATGGTTGCTGTTATGGGGATGTCGGAACCCAGGGTGCTGTTGCCGGTTGGGTCGCCGTTGATGGTGACTTGGCCCGGTGTGTCTTCTTCGATGTCGACACCCGCGGGCAGATCTTCGAGGGCATGGATTTGCTGGGCATAGACAAGTAGGAGCAGGAAGGAGAGAATCCAATGCTGGAACATTGCGGCTTGTTTGGAGACGAGGGCGCCCTGCTGCTGCCCTTTTCTGCTTTCAGCGGTTCGAGCGTTCGAGGAAGCGCTGTACCCAGGACGAGTTCTCAACGTGTCTATGTCCCTTTGAACCTCGCGTTATTTGGAACAGTCCGAATAGTAGAGGCATAAAACAGTGAATTGGGTAACGATGATAAGAGAGGGCGGACGGTGCAGATTCTTGGTCGGGCCAACCCCTTGTGGTGCCGGCTGCTGAGTGCCAAGCCAGATCGAGTTTCATCATGACACAGCTTTGGCGCATCACATGGAACGGCAGACCCCAGCAAAGAGTTTATTGACAAGATCCGTGCGCATTCCGGAATCTTCAGCATTCCGTTTCAGCAGTGAGAGATCCTTGCAGTGCGAGTACCTTTACTGTGAGTAGTGTTACCAGCTACGGTGGTTTGCCCGGACTTTAGTATGAAAAGTCCCAAGACTCGCCGCTCAGCTGAGTCTGTTGGCTGCGAAATTCGTGGATCAGCCGAAGCCGGGTGAAGATGCAGTGAAACACGCTGGGCAAAGACCCATAGATGCCAATATTGGCTTTGCAGTTCCACAGCACTAAAGATTGTCCAGAGTTCGGGAACATAATGGTACGACCTATCCGGAGTCTCTAGTCCTCTCTCTGCTCCCGCCGCCCCCGCAATATCCCTTGCTTGGGACCTGCAAGGGAAACGGGGCAATTCATCTATTCACTGTTGTGGCGTGCAGTTGACAAACACCTTCGATATAAAGCCTCATTCACTAAGCAAGGTCTGGCCTTTGAGCTAGAGTGTTGGGGGGGGGGGGGGGGGGGGGGGGGGGGGGGGGGGGGGGGGTGGGGGGGGGGGGGGGGGGGGGGGGGGGCTGGGTTATAAGACATAAAGCATCATGAGCCGTTTACATCAGGCAAAGCCTACTACACTGCCTGCGGATGTGTAGCTTCCAAACGCCGACTATTCATAAGTCCCAGTATCGACTTGGGACATCGTAGAAGGGCGTCGATGATTGAAATGCCTGGGTCAAATATGGCCAAGTAGACTCCGGAAGGGGTGAACACGCTGATATTCACGGAAGATGCGCTTTGTGCTTGGTCCATGGCTACCATGGCTGGGTATCATTCATTCAACTACTCTATTATTTTCTTCCTTCTATATACTCCCGTGTCGAGTTGACCAGAATTGAGAGCTGAATGACGTAAGCATGCGCTGAGACTTGTCCACGAACAGCACCATAGCAAACCTTATTACCTGATGGCAACCTTCGTAGGCGCCCAGTCACCCAACCAAGCCCTCGCTTTCTCGAGGTTTCCCCTCTCTGCCTCCAACGCGGCAATGCACCACTCAAGCTCCCATACGCCCTCAGCGGCCAGCATCTCGGCCATCTTCCTCCGCCTCTGCGAAGCCTCATCCACGCAAAAGTGCATCGGCTTCTCATGGTCACCGATCTCCTCCAACATCGGCTTCACCAGGGGCAATGCCGTAGCAGTGCTCGCACCGAGTTTATCCAACCCTTGGTTCGCCCGCCCCGTCTTACACCACTCGTTAAGACACCACTTCTTTCCGCATCCCGTCATCAGCTGGCTGAGATACCGCCTCTCGATCCGCCTGCGGAGTGCCTTGCCCTCGGGATCATGTGTGTTCACATACAGCGGCACAAAGCACAGGCTGCAAAGGCCCAGATCGTTGCCCGGTCCCTGACCCATGTTCGTTCCGCCGTTGATCCGGCCGCGGGGCCCGATGCCGTGGAGGGTGCGCCCACAGAGCTCATCCCGACATACCGCCGGCTTTGACCGTGTAGCCTTGTCGAGCTCGTGGTGGGCCACATGGGCAGCCATCTCTCTCAACCGTACGATAGCACCACAGAGGTGGCAGTCCGTGGTGCGTGCTCCGTCTGCTCGTTCGTGAGCGGTCAGGCCTGAGAGGACGGTCTCAGCTTCTGAGGATGGGTCGAGAGGGTTCCCTTCCTGGGGCACCTCTAGATGGCAGAACTGGCAGAGGATGAGTTTGCCAGGGCACACAGTGGTGCGGTGGCGAGCCAGTTCGGGCAGTGATGGGAACGTGAAAGATGATGATGGGCCGCAAGAGGGGCAGGTGTGGTTGGTGTGTTGAATATAATCATGTTTGGCCTTGCTCTGCGGGTTAGAGCCATACGCCTCGGGGTGTGTAGTGCAATGCCAATGATTCGCCCATTCATCGGAATTCTTCTGGAACACTGACTTGCATTGCGGACAGACAACGTTGTTCCTCCGGCAGAAGTTCTCATGGAGTACCATGGTCCGCTTCGGTATCATTTGCAGACAGTTGCTGCACTGCTCTTCGTCTGCGGGCGATGAAGTGCCGGCCAGGTCGACAGGTGCCGCAGCAGAGCCTTGTCCGTCAGTTATTCTTACACGAAGTGTGTAAGGACAGGGCTTCTCTCGTATAGGCCGAGACCCGGGCATGGTAAAACCATAGACGGATATCAGGAGACTCTCGGCACCCTCAAGCTCGGCGTTTGTGGGCTGAATTACAATATGCTTCGTACGATCCTTGGGCGAGGAGAAGTCCCCGAAAACATGCTCGCTGTCCCGCGGCAATGCTCGTTGTCTGTTGGTTTTCGGACTCACGAACAGGTCGATTTCGTGGTCATCGTGTATTGATAGCTCGATAGCAATCGCGCGAGTCCTATCCCAGGACGGCAGTTCGTAGTCGACGTAGTCACTTTCCAAGACTTGGCCCTCAACATCCTTCCAGATGTCTATCGCATGCCCGACCGAGCTTCCCGAAGCCCTCCCTTGCGCCCGTTGCGCCTTGGCCGCAATCTGACGCAATGTTTCCCTCGCCTGCTCCTCATTGAGCGGCTCGATGTCGACCTCCAAGTCCGTGTCCACCACGCAAATGCCATCCCCTTCGGGCTGGAACTTGTCTGCCAGAAATCGGAATTCTTCTCCCCTCGCTCCCTGGACTGACAACATGGCGTCTTTTGTAAGTGTCGTGAAATCCCCTCGCAGTTGCCTCTCAAGTAGGGGTCTCCAGTCGTCAGGGTCGTAACCGGCCTCCAGGGGTCGTAGGCGCACATAGGTGCCCTTGGGAAGCTGCTTTGCCTTGACCGTGATTTGAATTCCTCCCTCTCCAAGGCCAGCATCTTTCTCGCCATTAAGACTATCCCCTTCCATCTCAACGGGCCGGCCATCCTCGATATCCGACACCTTCACGCCCAGAGCCTCGAGAAGTTGCGGGCTCAGAGCAACCTCGCCCTCGCTTGCCGAGAACTCGCGGATTCCAGCATACACGATATTTCCGTTGTTCTGGTTGACCAGCTGGAACATCAGTGGGTGGGGTAGTTGTTGGTAAGTTTCGCGATACTGAGAGCTCTCCCATCGCCGTGTGTCGCCAACCGAGTATGGGTTGAGGGGTTCAAATGAAGTGAATGTGTGAGGTGATACGTAGCTGGCTGTCGTGGATGCAGCAAGCAGTTGCTCGAGTGCTGACTGGGGAAGGAGGATCTTGTCTCCCCGCAAGCCTTTGCCTGCGGTGCGCGAAGGATGGGCGACCTTGAACGACGCTGACCAGTTGAGATGTGTCGGCTCATCAGCCATTGTAACCGATTTGTTTTTTGCCTTATCCTCAGATTTTGGATAAAGGTTGTGTGTAGTAATGCGCCTGGAGATGGCCTGTCATGAAAGGGATGGAGCGCTGAAATAGGTATGAGAGGCATTTGCTGATTACAAAGGTAAGCGAGCCTTTGGTGGCAATATCGATCAGTCAGCAATGGCGGCGTCGTCAGCGAGGTCGCCTTGCCGTTGGCCAACTTGGCCTATCACCTTAACTGCAGTGCTTGCCTAGTAAGGTTCCCCACCAAGCTGGAAACAGCTGGATTGTCCTACCTAAGCTCGCTAAGGTAGTGGGCCAGCACAGTGGAAGCGGGAACGAAAGACGGACGGTGCGCATATAGTTGTACTCATTGGCTAGATCCATTGCTGCTGACGGTTCTTCCAGCGGCTCAAGATAGTACCTAAGGTAGCTACCTATGTAGGGAAAGGAGGTGCATACTCATCCATATCACCCGTGGACCTTGCGAATCCGGGAGCTGAGCTGGCGTACAGTGTTAAATCGGGGTACACAAATGGCGAATGCTGATCCACTGAAGACCGAGCTGCGATAAGCTTGAAGATAAGGATACCGAGCTGCAAGCCCTTTACAGTTTACACACGTGTCCGACGCGCTCTTGCCTGCTCTGTCTGCGGCTGCGCAGCAGTTTTGCCCAACCCCGCAATTTTCTGGCACATCGGACTCGCGGCTCTTTGTAACACACTGTGTCGCAATGCAGCAGGAACCTCTGCTACATGAAGCATGAAGTTAAAAGCGGGGATCAAAGGAGCTTTCGCTGCTCATTGCTAAGACCGGCTAAACACCATCTTGTTAGCGCTGGTCCCTGACGGTGGGCTAGCGTGTCAACAAAGTGCCCGAGATCGCGGATCCTGCTGCTCCGGCGATCCAGAGGCTAGTTGCCAGGCTCTGGCTGGTAGCACGTCCGCCGTGCCAAGAGCGAGGATTCATCAATCTTTCGCTCTTTGCTAGGGCGTCGATCGTCCTACATATAACAAAGGTACGTAGGTACTGGAGTTGAGGACAATATCGAAGAGACGGGTATTGGGTAAGGTGCTTTGATTGACGCTAGAGCACCAGACCCTGGTTCGTTGATCGACCCTGCGGCCCCTCGTCCGTCTCGACCCACCCGGTCCGACTTCGAGTGCATTCATTATATTGCGCTGGCCACCCGGTACTTCCGGGCTTCGGTCGGCAAAGCCCACGATTCTTTTCTAGCAACTCAAGGCGTGCGGCAAGGAGGTCACATCCAATTTCCAGTTTGCCTCCGGCACGAGCTCAGGATATACGATGACCCAGACTTGCGAGTCACCCCACGGTCTGCCCATCGAGATCCAGCACTGCGCCCTCCTACAACTCCTTTCGAACTCGCTGGTGCTGTCCCAAACAGCGCCATATTTGTCGTGTTACGATATCTTGAACCTTGCGGCCACCTCGCGGTCCTTCCGCTTCCTGGTTTACCATACACCCAATGTTTTCCGCCGCCTGCAGCTCAGCAACGTCAAGACGGCGCAGTTCGATGTTGACGAGGTCGACCGCGGCGGAGAGACATGGCGCAACGTCCAACTGGATGAGAACTTGACGGAAGACGAGTAGGTCATCTTCCGGCCCATATATGCCGAATGCATTGCTGACATGCTGTGCCCTGCGACAGTTTCTACTCAGGTCCTCTGCGTGGTGTCTTCAACGACCTCCGTCGCATTGATATCCTGAAGGACGTGCAGATTCTCTTACTGGACGGCCTTTCGGTAACGGCTGACCTGGTTCATGACATCCTCATCGACCCCTCCTTTTCGGTTCGCATCTTATCCGTCCGCGACGTAAAACATCTAAATGAGCGGAAGCTTCGAGGTGCCCTGCAATATGTTTGCCGGGAGTCCAGGCCAGAGGGAACACCGCGTCTAAAGGGTCTGTATATTTTCGGGCCCAAGGATGCAACACCCATAGCGGCATCACAGGGAGCTAGTCGGAGTCCGTCTCCGACTAGCCCGGCTAAGGTCGCTGTGGCCTGGAACAACCGGAGCCAAAAGGCGTTAACGGCTGAACTTGCCCAGGAGCCGGAGGCATGGTACGCACGTCGCGGCAACCAATTTCCCCACCGTATCAACCCGGAGTGGGCATCGACAATGGTCGCTTGTGCTGGCATCATTGCATTTGACTCCGTCCTATGTACTGGACCACGGCACTTCAATTCTCCCGCCTGGGGATCTGTCAACATAGAGGCCCTCGACGCTGCCGCCTCTCCACCAGGCCCGGCCGTGCCTCACTTCGCTGTTGCGACGCATAGCCTCGGCGGCTGCACCTCTTGTGGCGCGGCTCCAGAGGGATGGACGGTCTGGGGCGAAGAGGCGAGTTCACCTCAGCTGGGTGCTGACGGGAGGAGGACGAGTGAGAGCTGCATGACTGATGTTGCGCGGTTCCCATTACTTGCTCCTCCGCCAATGCACTCAGCAAGCCTTCGCGTTGCGATGTGCCCAGCCGACCAAAGTTTGAGATCACGACTCCCCTTCATCCGGATAGAAAAGCAACCGGAAGCGCGGTTCATCCCACGGTGCTTCGACTGTATCCGCGACCGTTACTGTGCTGGATGTCACCGATGGTGGTGTGAGTCGTGTTACATTGGTGCCCGGGCATCGTCGCCTGGAGGATACGCAGGGTCACCGGGGTCGAATTCTGTAAGCAACCCCCTTCCCGATGCCGGCGAGGTGAGCGAGAACGGAAACGCATATTCAGCGTGCAGGGTCAGAGATGGGATATGTACAGACGTGAATTGCTCGGCTCAGCAGGATTGACGGCGTTCTGCCTCTGGTCGATGGGGTGAATGCCTGTGTGGCATGCTCCCGTCCAGCAGCGTTGAGATCCCGATGCATCCCGTCGAGCGAGCTGTGATGCTTGCAGCTCTCCTTCTGGCGGGAGCTCTTCAAAAGGTCCATGTCCCTTGGGCGTGCGTTCTTGCTGCCCGTGCGATTCCCAGCGTTGGTCTTGAGGAGTGGATGGCAAGTGCTTTTTCCCAGCAGAGATACTTACCTGATCACTACTTCTAGTCCCACGTGTCTAAAAGCTGCTGGGAATGTGGTATGAATGTAAGCTTAACCTGGGCACAACTATGGCAAGGAATCCTCAGCATCAGAAGACTGACGCTCATTAATCACCAGTGCCAAGAGTGCATCGACTTCACACAGCGAATGTGCCAAAGATGCGGGGGTGGATACTGCCTGATACACAATGAAGGCTCGAACATGGTTGCGGTACGTCCATGATCTGAGCTCGGTATCGGAGGTTGGGACTAACACGGAGCATGACATGTAGTGTGATTGTAAGGCCCTTCCCAAGCCACTGCGCCATCTAGCGGCCGGGAGACGACTGTACATAGATACTGACCTTCCTTCTCTCAACAGGGTGTGCAGGAAGAAGCAGGCGGATTATCAACCGGCCGCTTTACTGAGCCAACCACAGTACTCGAGCCTTCTCCAGACACAGGGCAGTCGTGGCCATCAGCTCCTGCCTCGATCTTGCTCGCTTCGGCGGACAACTCCTCGACTTCAACAGTCTTCTCCACTCACCATGGATGCTTGTAGCGACACTCCTCTCCACCTGTCAACACAATCCCCTCTCCTCTTTTCGATTCGGCCCATCCGACCTTCGGCCGGCGTTAACGCGAGTCTGCAACTCCCCTCATCCCCTTTTTGCATTTCAAACCGGTGGTTATATGCTTCATGCGCAGGACATTGTTTCGTTGCGGTTGAATAGCACACTGGCAACGACATGATTAATGATACCCTTATTCTTATTCAATACGAAAACAAGTTGATACTATGTTGTTATTACCAGCCAAATCCTTATGACCATACCTATGAAAGAACTCCTGGCAAACCTATAACTGATTGCTCCCGAATACATCACTTCCAGAGCGGATAATACAAACTGAAACCTCTAGCTCAACCATTCAGGCCTAAGAGTTACCATGACAACGCGGAGATCGGCCTAGAAAACAGAGAAAACGACTACCGTACAAACCCTTATTATACAACGACCCTGTTTTGTCGCCCAGACAGTTCCTCCTCTGTCCACCATCCCCCCACTCTGGGCACCTAGTTCTTCTAGTTAATTCAAAGCGACCAAGAAACCTGCGCCGCATCACCATCCTCGATCGACGCGCAGAGATTCGGTATCTGGTACTGCTTCGACCCGAGCACGCCAAGGTTGGCGCCGCTGACGCGTGTCGCGTAGGCCTCGTCGAACCACACGTCGGTGAAGGTCGGGAAGCCGGCCAGCGTGGCGCCGTAGTAGGGCCGCTCGACCACCCAGTCGGCGTCGACCCGCGCCAGGGCGGGCCCGTCGCGGATGCTGACCGTGTAGGTGTAGCCCTTGGAGACGTTGGTCAGGGTGCTGTATTATGCAGAAGAGGGGGTTGGTTTGATTGTTAGCATCGTTATTTTATAAATTTAATAAATATACGGTGAAGGTCGTTGGGGGAAAGACAAAAGCAGGTCTGAAAGCGGGACATTTGGGGGCGGGAGAAAACAAACATCTCTGCTGCTGTGGTCGAGTTTGTGTTGATTGTGATTTCGATGTAGTCATGTGGTGCCACTGTCATTTGGGGAGACATCGTTAGTAAGTAATGAATGATTCGATCTGTATGGGCTACTAGTGTAACCATGATAGGGAGGAGGCTGACCTGGCAAGGAGGTGACTGTGTTGGCGGCCTCGGGGACCCATTGCCACCATGCCTCATGCCTACGCCAGCCCGAGAGGTTAGTCTCTGGTGTTCTGCTTGCCCGATGACGGTAAGGCTCGCGGATTCAAAATCTCACCTCACGATGCCGGTGGAGTTGTCGATCTTGCAGACTGTCCCCGCCTGCAACAGGGCAGACGTGTGGCTGTCTCCGTCGATGCCAGCCCAGGCGGCGGCCGCCTGGGGATACGTCGCCCCCGTGCGCGTGGAGCAACTGGGATGCTGGAAGCTGGCATGGACAACCTTGATCTGGTTACTCGAGGATGCAGTATTTACAGCGCCGCACCAGTTGGCGCTCGTGGCAGCAGCGTTGGCTCTCCGGAACCTGCGGTGGCCTTGCGCCGGGGTCGCGTGTCCCACGCGGCCGGTGCCGAACTCCATGGGCTCGAGCTTGATCTCGGACTGGGGAATTGGGACGCCGTCCTTGGTGGCTGCTACGGTAAAGGTGAGTTCTGCCAGGGCCTGACGGGCCACAAGGGCCGAGCCGAGCAGTGCCGCAAGGGTGAAACGCATGGCGAGAGGGCAGAGATGGATCAGGGGGGCAGGGGAGTTGAATCTACGAGGTAGTATGTGCGTGAGTGTGTCCAAGCACTTGAGGTGTATTTGGCGAGGAGTGAGACGGGAAGGTTATTGCTGTGTAGACCAAGATGTAGGCTTCGAATCAAACCTCTTGACCGGAGTGCCTGGACATATCTATACTTCTTAAGTCCCTTGCCCCCAACCTACCTTACCATGCTCATCCCCGCTCTAGCCGTGGTAGGGTTACTCAAGATGGGTCCTTGTCCTCGTGAAGCACAACCATTCCGCTTGGAGAGGAGACGCCCGAGGCTCACCGGCCAAGGCGCCCGCGGGGTGGCTACACCGGAAAATGGTCACCGGCGGGCAACATCAGGGAAGGAGCGGTATCTTGGGATGACTTTGCCCATTCCAGATGTCTTGTCCTGAGCCACTGCCCAGAAAGCTTTCTGTGTTCCCCCACATGAACCGAGATCGTCGACGTCCTTCTCTCTGACTGGGCCTCGGGGTCGGATACGGGACGTGTGCTCGAGGCGCAGGTTAGCCTCTGACTCAATCTGGTGAGCAAGAAGTAAGGGGTGGGAATCGGGAATGGGAGGGCGCGTACCACTAGCACTGCCATGGCGTCTCTTCGTATCTCAGCTTCCAGGTCTGTACATCCCCCGGACAGTCTCTACGGCCTTGCTTGTGGTTCCGCATCAGCTTCCCATGTCAGGCAGCACTAAGGCCAGGTCGAACGGCATACCCCAGGCGACATCAACTTGACCCCTCCAGGTCGATATGTTCAGGAGATCGCCGAACGCTTTGATCCCCTTGTTCGTGCTTTGTAACAGGTAGCAAGCTGGCTTGATGCAGGCACCAACGGCAAGGTCGAGGTGTGGGCATACTACGCCGCATCGTTCCCTGTCAGCCGGACAGTCCGATATGAAGTACTGTACATAAGAACACCACTATGACGCCTCGGGCCGGGCAATAGTCGTGGCGAAGTGCCAGGCACGAGTGCGGCGCGTGAGCCCACTTGGTCTTGCCATTGCTATTCCCGTATTAGCGCAGCGTCGCCTTGGGGCGAGGATATCCGACCACCTTACATTAGGACCCGGTCTGGCGGAGTGATTAATGGCCTGCCCACCTGAATCGGTAGTAGGTCGGGTGCTCTGGGGTGGTAGTCAGTTAGGTAGTCTTGGTAGCATGGCGGGTTGACGTCGCGGATACCACACTGCAGCGTGGGGTGTGACGGGTTGACGGCAGTGCCGGAGAGGTTGCATTAGACCGCTGCTATGCCACCATTCTCGCGAACTATTGGCAGCATGCGTCGCGACTACCTTGTTTTGTCGATGCCACGGGCAATGCGGCGTCCTTTAGGCGCAAAGTCGGCGGACATTTTGGGGTTCCAGTGAGAGAATAAAAGGTACGCGCCTACAACTTACAAGCACGCAAGATGCGTGATGCGATGAATTACGCGAAAGGCAGGGCCGAAAAAGGGGGGGGGGGGAGAAGATGCGTGGATCCCGGTGCCTGAGCTTGCTGTCCTTCAGCACGCGGGTGCCAGGATAGAAACCTGGAAGATCTGCCTCGCCAATAATTCTTCCGGGGTGCATTGCATATGCCGGCTCGCCTCGAGGGTTGACTACAGGTAGTGTAGGGATTATCAGGTGTGGTGGTGTTTGCGCCTCAGCTGCAAGGCCCAGAATGCAACCTCTCTCCCAGGTTCAGCTACGCCGCAGGCAGCCAATGGCGGGCCATGACGCCCGCCTGCCCCCAGCGGAACCCTCTCCGGAACCAGCTGCTTCCATTCCAGGTAGACTGGACGCCTGAAGTGTCAGCTGGACACAGGCGACAGTCAATGCCACGAGCCAATGTGGCATCCCCGGGTTAAGGTAGCATTCGGATCCCAATATTAGGCCCAGCCCGCGCCATGGTCAGTCAACTTGTGCGGAGCCCAGCCGGACCACGAGTGGTAGAATAGACTGATGGTTGACTTAAATGGTATATATCGAAAGACATGGAAATACTACGAAGGACTCCTCAACTGACTGGTCTGAAAAAGAGCATGGGTACAATACCTACAGTAGATAACCTTGGTTAGTTCTTATTCCCCGTCCATACTAGTCACTACAGAGAGACTAGAGGCCCACTCGTTCATTGGCCGATAGACGTGCTCTTGTATCTGAATCGTTGGTGGTTCTGTCATCAAACGCCTCCGTACCTCTCCGGGCTGAGGAATACGGCTGTTGAGGTGTCTAGTTGGATCCGTACTAGCAGGCATTCAGAATCATCAGAAGTGAATTCGTACTAGGTAGCCCTGACGCCGACGGCTACTGAGTGGCGTACACACAGCTCAGTGAAGCAAGGTAAAAGTCATCCTGACGTATTTTGGGGCAGCTTTGATCACCCAACTGTTAGCTACTACTAGTAGTAACTACTAGTAATAAAGCTCACTTATTAACCCTTCAACTCATCACACCCTAACCATCAGCAATTCCAATGTTCGGTACTGCCGCCTCAACTTCCTCCGACAGCCCCTGCGCCTTTTCGTCGCTTGCCGCCCGTCTCTCGTCCTCGGCCTCAACGAAGCGGTTGGCATACCTGCCGATCTTATACCAAGGCAGACTGAACAGACGATCCATGCTTTCCAAGCTCCTCCCCGCAGTCTCCGGCACGACGAACCACACCCACAGGCCACCCAAGATCGTCACGGCCGCGAAGAACCAGAAGGTGCCCAGCGGGGAGATGCCGCCGTCGGCAACAGGCAGCAGCAGGTTCGGCACGGCTCTCGAGTTGCCGTACTGGTTCGCAAAGTGGAACGTCATGGCCAGGGACGTGCAAAAGGCCCGGATCCGCAGGGGGAACAGCTCGGCCGTGAGGAGGTACTGCATGCTGTTCCACCCGAGCGCCCAGCCGAAGCCGGAGATGTAGATCATGGCTACGGCGCCCTTGGACGCCGCCAGCTGGGCGCCCGTCATGACGTGCGGGTCGGTCTTGTGGTTTTCCAGCTCCGGCACTGCCGTCAGGAAGCCCGCGACGTAGATCATCGACACGGCCTGGAAGGTGATGCCGAGCAGCAGCGCGCGCTTGCGGCCGATGACGTCGACCAGGAAGAGGGCGCAGACGATGGCCGCGACGAGCTTGACGATGCCGAAGATGGCGGTCACGAGCAGGTTGGTGTTGGTGTCGGAGATGCCGAGCAGGTGGAACAGATCCGGCGCGTAGAGCGTGATGGACCCGGCGCCCGACCATTGCGAGAGGATCTGCGCCATGATGGTCAGCGAGACGCGGTACACGTTGCTAGGGCTGGTGCAGATCTCCCGGATGATGCTGAGCCAGCCGGTGTTCTCCATCTCGACTTCCTCGCGGTGGGCGGCCGTGATGGCGTTGATCTCGCCCACGACGTACTCGTGGTCCGGCGGCAGCCGCCGCAGGCCGGACATGGTCTTGAGCGCCTGTTCGTGCTTGCCCTTCATGATCAGGTACCGCGGCGACTCGTACTGGAAGAAGGTGAGGATAAAGATCAGGCCGGCGAAGATGATGTGCAGGCTGGTCGGCACCTGCCACCGAGTCGCCGTGGTCTCGCCCATGTTGACCTGGCAGCCATAATTCGTGAAGTAGGCCAGTACGATGCCGAGATAGACGAAGCCGGTGAAGATACACGTGCACAGGCCCCGGATGCTGGCCGGCGAGATCTCTGCAATGTAGACCGGTCCCACAACGGGTGTCTGGCCCACGCCGAGGCCGGCAATGAATCTGCCCGCGTAGATGGCGCCGAGGTTGCCGTTGGACACCAGGAAGATGGCGATGCCAACAATCCACAGAACGCAGAGTTGGCGGGTCGCCCATATGCGCCCGATTCTATCGCAAAGCAGGAACGCACTGTCACGAGGTTGGTTAGATAAATTCTAGTAGTTTTAGAGTCATTCGCAAGCAGAACACCGGAACATTGGACGCAAGAGCAGGGCTTACATCAGAGCCCCGCCCACAGAGCCAATCTGCACCATGGCCGACACATTTGCCTTGATGTTGGCCTGCTCGACCGTCGAGTACGAGCTGTAGTGGATGCTATTCTGGAAGTGTTTGCTGTTGAACGCCCCGCTGATGAGGCCCTCGTCGATACCGCGGGCGGCGCCCAACAGGGAGAAGGATAGAGCGGCAAACCAGAGTCTCCAGTTGAAGATCTCCTTCGGCTCGCCCGTGTTCCCGAGCTTGAAGATGTTGATTGGCTTCTTGACCCCGCCCGCCATCTTGCTGACCTGTCGCCGCTGATGGAGCAGAGGCACGGCACGGCAATGATAGTCTTTCTACCACTAGCAGTAAGATACTACTAATAGCAGTGGCACCGACATACTCTGGAAACAATGGGAAGCCGTGGGCGGGTTGCAGAGGACGGAATAGGATAAATAAATGTAAGATGGAATGAACAGAAGGCAACTGGCTTGATTTTAGGTGCAGGCAGAGAGCTTGCTTGTCTCATGAGGGCAGGTGAGCGAGCTACTGATACACGCTTGGGATCACCTTACCTGGTATAAGAAGTCAGCTTTCTCTCACTGGACTGAACTCGCCCATGCATTAGGGTGGCTGGACATTGCCGGGCTAGGTACCGGGACGCCACCCTCTCCAAGTCTTCACACAACCAAACCGGCATTTCTAACTGTCTGGAGGTCACCTGCGCAGTTGTTAGTAGTCGGATCATTGATGCTGGGTAACGGTGCAGTGATCACTACCCTTTCGGGAAGGTGCTTCAACAGAAAATCCGACGCTGCTGGTAGGAGACAAGATTGCGTCCAATGAGGCAATGGAGTGCTCTGACAAACGGTGTTCCTCGGGCGCAGTTAAGCCGATACACTACTGTACGTAGGATGCAAGAAAAATCAACATTATTGAAGCAGAATGGCTCGAGAGTCGAGAATGGCAAGTCTGTCCGATGACTCCAGTCAAATACCCCCACATTGTCCTTACCCCGGACTCCATAGGGGGATCTGATCGGCTTCTCCATACATAACAACGAGCAGATTCCCCTCATGCATGATGCGCTCCCCTCCCGGCGGAGCACAACCTAACACGGCGTCGGTCAAGAAGATGCGGAACTGAAGACCCAAGATGGCTGACGAAAGATCTGAAGTATTAGTAACACACCACGACGCCAAGGCGTTTGCTGTCGCCGTTCTCGAGGCATCCGGAGTGAGCAGCAAAAATGCCGAAATCGTGGCCCGAGGACTGGTGCAGGCAGACCTCCGCGGGGTCGAAAGCCACGGGATCAATCGCATCCCGTCCTACCTCGCGCGGGTCCGAAACGGGGTTCTGGACCCCAAGGCCGAGCCAACCCTCACACAGGTTACACCTGTAGTAGCACAGGTCAGTCGCTCCCGGATAGAACAGATGCTCTGCCTGTTTCAACATATGTAGCTTGAAATTGTGCAATAAAGCTTACATCCGCGCCGCCTTTTGCAGGTCGACGGCAACAATGGCTTCGGCTTCCCCGCCGCCCACCTCGCCATGGAGACAGCCATCTCCATGGCCCAGAGCTTCGGCATCGGCATGGTCAGCGTCAAACACAGCAACCATTTCGGCATGTCGGCCTGGATCGTGCGCCAGGCCGTAGACGCCGGCATGATGAGCCTCGTCTTCACAAACTCATCCCCCGCCCTGCCTGTCTGGGGCGGCAAGTCCCAGCTGATGGGTGTCTCGCCCATAGCGTGTGGCGCGCCCGGCGGCGAGAACTCGGTTCCCTTCATCCTGGATATGGCGCCTTCTGTGGCGGCACGGGGCAAGATATACAAGGCCCTGAGGCGAGGCGAGAAGATCCCGGAAGGCTGGGCGTTGGATGAGGACGGAAAACCGACCGACGACCCGGAGAAGGCACTCAAGGGCGTCATGCTGCCCATGGGCGGCCCCAAGGGTTCCGCGCTGGCCATCATGATGGATGTGTTCTCCGGTGTGCTGTCTGGCTCAGCCTTTGCTGGTCGCGTCGTAGGCCCCTACGACATGTCCGGGCCAGGTGACGTTGGTCACTTCATCGTGGCCCTGAAGCCGGATCTCTTCATGAGCTTGGAGGAGTTCAAGAGTCGGATGGACGTTCTATACCAGCGTGTCGTTGCGTCGGACAAGATGGAGGGTGTAGACAGGATCTACTTTCCCGGGGAAATTGAGCAGCTGAATGAGCAGCGGAGGCTGAAGGAAGGCATTCCTTTAGTCCAGGCCGAGGTCGACGCTCTTAATGCAGAAGCCAAGAGATTGGGAGTCGCGAAGATCCGACAGCTTGTCTGATTACCTTTGACTAAATATCATCTTCAACTTTCAAGAGTCAACGCGTCTGAGAAACGCAGTCTAGTACGGACAACTCAAATCCTGCCGTTCGTCGTTGAAGTCGGCGTGCTTGGCACCGGGATCCCCCGCGCAACAAGCTTTCGGAGGAGGACAAGCTAACTTGAAGCCAAGTCCGGGTGCACGCATCATCCGCAGCATTCGTCTTGGACTCTTCTTAGGGCATGGTCGGTTTCGTAGGACAAGTCAGCACAGATACATGAGTATTGAGCGAATTTCCGGTCGCTTAGCTGGGTGTCCAGCCGAACTGAATGGATGCACTTTATACAAACAAGGACTGCAGCTCTGACAAAAACAGATGAGATTGTATGAAGTACAGAGTAGGTAGACAGCAAATCGATGTGCGTCCAGTGTTGCTACTAACTTCGTATCCGTAGATGGGACGGAGATGGAGAGGACGGGGAGGTCGGGGAGAATGTTCTTCCCCGCAACGTACCAAGCTCCCGTCGGCTCTTGGCGCAGTCACGGCGTCAAGTGAGGGGCTCATTCGGCACCAGGGAGCACAAGCCCCACCTCGGTCGCATCCTGGGCACAACTTCCAGGAAACATCACTGCTTCATGGCAGGGAGTCGAAAGTCGCGGGCGGCTGGCCCGCCGCCTCCATCCGTAACCCTTGTGCTCGACAATGGCGCTGACACTATCAAAGCTGGAGTTGTGACTGGCGATACGGCGGACGACCGACCTCGGATCATCCCTAACTGCCTCGCGCGAGACCGCCACAAGAAGACCTATGTCGGGTCCGAGCTGGAAAAATGCAGAGACTTCGGCGAGATGGCCTTTCGGCGGCCCGTCGAAAAAGGATTTATTGTGAACTGGGAGGCCCAGAGGGAGATCTGGGACCGCGAGTTCTTCGACGACAAGGCGCCGCAGAGATGTGACCCTTCCGAGACTCGCCTGATTCTCACTGAGCAACCGAATGCACTACCGGCTCTACAGACGCATTGTGATCAGATGGTGTTTGAAGAGTTTGGATTTGCCAGCTATTACCGTGGTATTGGTTCGTTGCCCCTTCCCACTCTCGGCTCCTGGCTTCTGAGGCTCACCGTGCGTTCTCCGCTGCTAGGCCCTGCCTTCAATGCGTACCAAGACATGCAAGCCATCTTTCACACCCCAAGGACGCCAGATACTTCCATAGACACACCGGCCGAGGTTATACTCCTGATAGACTCGGGATATTCGCACACCACCGTCACACCGATCGTGCAAGGCCGGCCATTGCACCAAGCCATCCGCAGGGTAGATGTCGGGGGAAAGCTCATGACCAACTACCTTACGCGCTTGCTCTCTGTCCGCCATTTCGACATGCGCAACGAAACATACATAGCTAACGAGATGAAGGAGGCTGTCTGCTATGTGTCGATGGACTTCAGCGGTGACCTTGATAGGACATGGAAGGGCACGCGCGGCGAGCGGAGGGCGGACTACCTGACCGGGGGTGGGATAGCGAAGGACTATGTGCTACCAGATTCTCACACGACCTTCCACGGAGTTGTCCGGGACTACGACCCCGCAGGCGCATCGTCACGCGCTCGCAGGGCGGCTGTGTCCACAGAGGATGTCCTGACCCTGCGGAACGAACGGTTCGTCGTTCCCGAGCTCCTGTTCAATCCCTCCGACATTGGCCTTCGCCAGCCTGGGCTTGCCGACTTGGTCATGCAGTCACTGTCGGTTCTACCCATTGGCTTGTGGCCCGGGCTGCTCGCAAATATTCTGATTGTAGGTGGGAGCGCTAAGTTGGATAATTTCATCCCGCGGCTGCAGATGGAACTGTTGAAGCGCGTGCCGGATGAGTGTGTCGTTCGGGTAGCGCGCCCCGAAGACCCCGTCATCAGCACTTGGCTAGGGGCGGCCAATTTCGCTCGACATGAGCACGTCAACCGGTTAGCTGTGACTAAACAGGACTACGAGGAACATGGGGCCGGCTGGGTAGCCCGCAAGTTTTCTGCCGGTCTTGGAGTTGACAGCTAAAAGAAATCCATTCCCCTCAAGCCCGAGCTCGGCCTGAGAATACTCCTTTGCGCTGGCATTACCGTTCGGTCTCCCGCCCATTTCAACTCGCTGCTGCAGCAGGATGTTCCGCCGATACAAGCGTGACTGGCACTCCCATGAAGGCCTTAGCTCTGGGGTACCTCATGTAACGATATTTTACGCGTGGTGCTGCCTTGTCACGTTCTGCGTAGATGTTGGCTGGTTCCCTACAATCCCATGAATTCAGCAGTGCTGTGCTTAAATGACGGGAGATGGCACACATATCTGAGACAGAGGAGTGACACGCTTTCAATTATATCTGTGCTCGAACGATGCACCTCCTTACCCAAAATTACGGGCCGAAAATACGTTCACACTCCAAACGGGAATTTGTATGGCAATTGTATGGAGATGGTTGATACGCTTATTACTACCTCCGTAGCAACACACATCACCCATTTCACCTGCTACATAAAAATGGAGAAGAAGGCAGATTTAGAAGGCATATGAAATCCTCCATAGAGGACTTTCCCTATATTCTTTTGATTTAGTCTATACCCTTTTGCCATGCATTGAACATGGTGAGTTTGGCGGGCTTTTCGGTGTTAACTTACCCATTTTGGCACAACCGATAAAGTTCATACAATACTACTCCGTACAGTGCACCCAACTAGGAACTGCTGGACACCCCAGTCAGAATACTGGAGGTCAGCAGGTGATCCTTACCTGTCATCTTTCCCAGCATTCCTTTTACTTTGGTTGATTTTCGGGGCCAGAAAGTGGTGCGTGCTTGTGGCGTTGGCTCCAGGCTGGCAAGGGCCATCGGATGAAAAACGCTCGGACCCCCAAAGTGACCAAATGATGTGGTGTGACTGGTGTGAGTAGGTAGCCTGCGATGACGCCGATGAGCTATCTGCATAGTCACGTGTGTTACGTGGTCCCTAAAGGTCGCGGCTTAATCAGCCGAAGCCAGTTCCGCGCGCCACCCACCACCGTTGACCACATATTTAACGTTTTACTTGTGGGTTCATTCTTTCCGGAACACAACCACATACCACCGAAAATAATCGTCATCTTTCCTGGAATCAACCCGGAATATCACATCACCACCGACATCGCAGCTTGAGACAGAGAGTCTTATTCCCTCAGCTGAAGCACGAAGATGTCCTACCATTCACGCTATCCTCCGCGCGCTTCGCGGAGCGATTATCAACCGCCGCCGCGAGATTACCGCAGTGAACGCGACTTGCGGGGCCGACATGGCCAGCAGCCAGCGAGAGACGCCTATCGGCCACGCTCATATGGCAACGGGAATCATCGTAATGATCACCATTCCAATACCTGGTCCCGAGAGACCCTACCACCGCCTCCTCCGTCCCTTCCCCCTCCACCACCTCCACCCATTCCGTACCCTGGTCCGCCTGGCGGGGATACTTACCGCCCGCCGCACGGCGACTTCACTTTTCGAATGAATAAACCGGCCGGTGTCCAGGATGCCGATAACTATCGTCCTCAGAGCGGCCGGCAGCGCAACGATCGTCGCAAGCCGTCCCCACGACGCGATTCGCGAGCAGGCAACAGAAACCGCGGACCGCATGACGGGTCATTCGGACATGGAAATGGTCCCCGACCGTTTCCCAATAATAGGCTTGACCGAAGATATGGCGGGCGACCGTGGCGGCCGTTCATCGCGGCCGAGCGTGAGCTGCTGAAGACGGACCTGAATACCGGCGCAGAGGTTGCCTTCTTCGACGCTACAGGCGGTGCAACCTTCCGGTCCATCGACGAATTGTCTGATAGTGACGAGGCTGAGATGGACATTTCTGGTGATGAGGGTGGCGACGTGGAACCAGCACACAAGCGGGCGCGGCTGACCGTTGGACAATCGGCCTCCGACAACAACACGCCCAAATGGTCCAACCCCGACCCGTACACGGCTCTGCCACCTGAGGCGGCGCCGCAAGGGAAGAAGAAGGATGTGGTGCAAATGATCCGCAAAGCCCGTGTTCAGACGAGAGAAACCAGGACCTCTTTACCTTCTGAGGCAGCTGATTTCATCTCTTTCGACTTGGACGACAGCGAGGTCTCCGACAAGGAGAAGGAGAAGGAGGAAGAGCCGGAGCCGGCAACAGACACCACGTCGCGGGTAGCCTTTGGGATACCGCATACGGACCTTCGCGTGCGCACGCGGGCGATGACAAGCGGGTCAGAGCTGTTAGCACTTGACGTGATGAAGGACGATGAGGAGCTGCCTGAGGAAGTCGATGGGCAGTCCGCAAGGTGTGAGAGGGTGCCCGTGCTTTATCCGGATCCCACGCCGGCCGCTTTGGGCACTCGGAAGCGGACCCACGATGATGAGATTGTGCTGCCACATGCAGCACTTAAGAAGGCTATAAAGGACCATGCCAAAGGCTCAATCACGAAGGAATGGGTGGCAGACCCCAAGTTGACCGCGACTCCGTGGATGGTGGCAGACCACTCTCGGTCCGCGAGCATGGCTGTGTGGCTGCACAAGGAAATCGTGGACTTCTACGAGTACGTCCGGCCTCGGGACTTTGAGGAAGATCTGCGTCGCCAGTTGGTCCAGGATCTGAAGAAGTTCTGTCGTGGGGCGTTTAGAGACGCCGAAGTCTACCCCTTTGGTTCTTTCCCCTCTGGCCTCTACCTGCCCACAGCGGATATGGACCTGGCATTCATGTCGGACCAATATCTGCGGGGTGGTTTGCCCAAATACCATACCAAAAGTTTCCTCTATCGGTTTAGGGGCCAGTTGACGTACCGCAAGATCGCTTGGGAAAACGAGATCGAGATCATTCCCGGTGCGAAAGTGCCGCTCGTCAAGTTCATTGAGCACAAGACGGGCCTTAAGGTCGACGTGTCTTTTGAGAACAACACGGGTGTGACAGCCATCAACACGTTCAAGGCATGGCGAGAGCGGTATCCCGGTATGCCCACGCTCGTCACCTTGGTCAAGCACTTCCTCTTGATGCGGGGCCTCAATGAGCCCGTTAATGGCGGCATCGGCGGCTTTTCAGTCATCTGCCTGGTGGTGAGTATGTTGCAGATGATGCCCGAAGTCCAAAGCGGCAATCTGGATACCCGACACCATCTCGGCCAACTTCTGCTGCACTTTTTCGACCTGTACGGCAACAGGTTTGACTACCAAACTATCGCAATAAGTACAAACCCACCGCAATGGATCCCCAAGGTTAGTATTCGTTGCACTGTCGCCTTTCTGCCTCGGCCCATCGCATACGAATCTAACCAGTTTGGCCGCGTAGCATCAAGTATCGGGTTTCCCGTATAAGAACCACTCTCGGTTTTCCATAATCGACCCGAATAACCCGGCGAACGACATTGCAGGGGGTTCCAGCAACACTGGCACGATTGTGTCGCAGTTCTCTCGGGCTCACGAGCAGCTCACCCAGCGCATGACGCAACTTGCGCAGGATCCCAATCGCGCTGGTCAGAGCATTCTTGAGGTCATCCTGGGAGGAAACTACTCCAGTTTCGAGAACCAGCGAAACTACCTCGAGCTATTGGCGCGAGAGGGTTACCGGCCAGGAGGCGAAGGCCGCCAATCGTCCAACCAGTCGACTGGCCCTCGAGGGAAGCATGTTCCCACGCCGCAGAGACCGCCTCGAGGGAAGAATTCCAGGTCTCGGAAGAGGAGATAAATCAGCCCCACAGTTCGGAGTATGATAATGAACGGTAGACGGAGTTTCGGCGTGCATTCTTCTGAAGGGCAGATACCAGGGATTGCGCACCCGCGCGACGGTTAAAGGACAATGCGAACGGCTACCCGGAGTTTGAGGCGTGAATCATCGCGATACCCCTTGCCGCATCTGGTTTTTTATCCATTCGCCTCTCGTCCAGCACTACGAATCGGCTTGGAGTGCGATGACGGGGTTGGAAACACACCACAGTGTCTCCGATCTGCTTTTCCCCGGTTTTTCTTACTTGCTTCTTTGTTTGGTTATGCTTACCTCCGGGATGTAGTATAGAGCAATGGGGCAGCCCGATATTCTCATGTCGAAGCTGCCTCCATCTGCAGGACAGCGTTTCCCATCGCGAATACGCCTCATTATGTAGGCCAAGTTGGCTCCTCAATTCACTACCCTTCCCTGACCCCCCTACAGTCCACCTGTGTGGACCCAACATGGGCAACCGCTTTCGGATCCGTTAGCAGACGGACCTCCTGCAAGTATTTGTCTCACACTCTATAATGATACTACTGACTATCGGCAGACCTCGATGACTCGCTACCACAGGCTCGTCCGGCGCCCGGGGATGGCATATGACACCTGGTTCTCCTCGTAGTATTCCTACGATGCAACTCACGAATGCGTCCGTCGGCGTCGGGTATGGTAGCGAGTCATCCCCCTCCTTTTCTCACCGCAGACCGGGCTATCTGTTCAGTTGCGGGGAGGATTGGCGAAGCTACGCGGAACTCCATGGGATAGTCAAATAGCTCATCATCTAACAGCAACGAAAACTTCAAACACTTCATGGCGCTATAGCGCAATGGTAGCGCGTGGTCCTCCTAAGTTATCATATGAGAAAATTAGACCAAGGTTGTGGGTTCGAGTCCCATTAGCGTCGATAATATTTTGCTCAATTTACATATACCTACCTACCTGGTAGTTAGATGCTAGAGTTTTGTAATCTGGATGTGAGACCGACTGTCACGGTTTGGTTATAGTAGCTGCAGGCCAGGCTCAGTGGCTCTGGTGGGCAACTGACTGTATTGGAAGAACATTGAGCTCCAAGACCCGTGGGCACAACTGGAGGGAAGTCAAGAGGTCAGGTTTTAGTAGTTCCATCGAATCCGCTTTCGAGCCTACTAAGAGACTGGGGGGAAGGAGGGGGCGGTGGGGGCTTCCTATAACGTTTCTTTGCTCTTTCAGTTTATCGGCTGCTATTCTCAGGCTCCGTCTCAGCCCGAAACATCCCTCCTCGACCGAAGACCGCAGACTCTACGGCAACAGGCAGACAACCAGCGCCCAAGATGCCAGCTTGCAGCTGGGCAGGCGTCGGGCCGTATACCACCCCGGCGGTCCCAGCCCTGGCTAGACTCTGGCGTGATACTGCTCTGCATGCTGCAAGGCCATATAACAGGTTCGTAACCTTGGGGACAAGGGAAAGGTACGAGCAAGCAGAAGGCTCGGGTATCAGAGACAAGTGAGATTGATACTTACCGGACAGCGCAGTTAGGTTCGATTGACCTAGCAAAAGAAGAAAAAGAGAAGAATAGAGAAAGGGTGGGGGGGAGGGGGGGCAGATTTACCCCTTGCCCTTGGTCACGCGTGGTGTGAGTGCCTATCACAGACAGCCCAGAGTCCAGACTTGTGTGCTGGTGACCCTGCAAACAGATTTAAACCCTCTGACTATCTTAGGTACTTACACGAATTCGCTGTCCCTGCGCCTGCGTACACATGGGCACAATACTGATTGAAGTTGGTTCCCAGGTGGTGGTTGCCTGCCCTATCCCCCACGTGGCATACCTTCCCCTGAACCTGTTACCTGATGGTATGTAGGTAACACGAGAGCGTCCATGTTTTTGATGGGGCCCGCTTCTGGTTGCCTTTTTGCCTTGTTCATGCCCTGCGAAGCTGTACACCGAGCTACTCCCGCGGAACGTAAGACATGTCGTCATCGGAGTTGTTCCAGTAGTACATGATATTCCACTTCGCTGAGGCAGTCAATGCCAGTCATGCACCTGAGGACGCCGAACGCACAGCCTGAGGCATAAGCGGATAATGAATCAGCCTGGTATCAGAAATCATTGTGTAACCCTCGATCTTTGGGGGTTACACTACCTTAGCCCAGTACCTGGGTAAAATAGGGGATCTGGATTCTGGACTTAGCTATCCGAACGCACTTCACCTACTGAAGCGCACAACAAGAGCTTGGATTTATGCCTCGCTTTGGGGCGAATGTAGGGAGCACTTATTCAGCTGGCTAAGGTAATGCGATTTGTCGCTCGGTCCATGGGATGACACCTTGGCCTTTGCAGGCGGCGATGTCTTTTCCCGTGTGACATGATTGTGCAGAAACGCCCAACTCTGCTGTACCACTTGCGGCTGATTGATGAGGGACACCCTGCCGGATGCCTTACGTCCGGGCACCAAACTCACCGACAAAGCGGAATGCTGACTGGCAGGGGGAAATTGTAACTTCGAGGTTATGATGCAGGTACGGGAAGCCAATGGTTGGGCGAACACGGGGGACTACCAGCAACAATACTAGTAGTCAACGTCGTACAAAGAACTAGCGGTCCAGGATAAACGGTGTTGGCACCACCACACCTTGCTATGATATTGGGCGGGCTGTAGGCATTGCGTCCCAGGCAGCAAAGTGATACAGAGAACAGAGAGAGCTTTAGCAGTTCCTTCACCGGTCGGTGGTGGGAAGATCCGATTCCCAGCAGGCTGCCCTAATAACCAGGCCGTGTCCTGCCCTGAGCCCGGGCAATCATGTGTTTGTTGGAGACTCCCAACCAACAAGTGACAGGCTATGTCTTAAGCTTCTATTATCGTCAAACTCTCCGCAAGATCCACGGCCCACCGAAACTCAGCCAGACATTTTTTTAAACGGAATCCACAGGCATACTCTGCCTCGGGAATGCCAAACTGGTTCGTTCTAGAACCCTCAATGTGTTGTTGAAGACCAGGGCTGTTGTGGAGTTCGCGTTCCTTCCTCCTTCAAGGCCTCCTCCAACATATAACTCACGAGGCGACACAGTACCCTCCCGCCCCGACGTGCGAAGATCGGGGGATAAATCCCGCCGAACCCGCCACCCAGGGGCTGTCGTCCTCCCGGCGGAGGGCCGAGGTTAGCGGAGTCAGAAGAGTCTATGGGGACTGTAGGTCTTCCTTTTCTTCCCATCTAGGCCGGATGTACAAGTAGCCAGCCGATTCTGATGTTAAGCATAGGAGGAGAACGCTCGTCTGGGCTCTGTTCATCAAGCCGCGTCCAGGGAGCAGATGATCCTGCCCAACCGTCCCCGTCCATCCGCCTCGAGCGAGATCATGCCGGTCTCCCAAGTACCGCCACAAGAGTCGCTCTGGACTCGCCTGGATGATGTAAAGCGTCCCCGGGAATCCTACCTGGAGCATAAGAAGTTCTTCCCCACTAAGACCTTGCTCCGTCTCATCGACGAGGAAACTGTCGAACGGGAGCTCTCCCGGCTTCCACCAGACAATCCCCTTGCGCGAAACGCAAAGCAGACTGCGAAAAGAATTTGCGACGCTGAGGAGCCGTATCAACGGATATTTGCAATCTTGACTTACATAGAGAAGCTGTACGCACTCAACGGGTTCCTCGAAGAGGAGGTTACCGATAAGGACCTCCCTCTTACGAAACGGAAACATGACGGCAAGGGAACATTTGACTTCGTCCGCAACGGAACGAGATTGAGGTGCTTTGGCAGCTTCAGTGACTATTACCACCGATGTTTTGACCAGACCCAGTGGAAGGTGCTGGCACCCGTCTTCCAGCGCCCCAAGAACGGGGAGGTCCAGCATCTCGAGCTCCAAGAGCAAGCTATTCTTCCGTTCGAGGTTGAAGAAGAAGGTCCAACGGGCGGCTACGGGAGCATCTTGAAAGTCAGGATACATCCAGAGCACCACAACTTCGACACTTCTGAGGTGTGTGCGCTTTCCATTGTTCTTTTAATGGGGATGGTGACGCATCTGTCATGAAAGCCAACTGCTAATGGACGCCAAATAACCAGTTCGCCATAAAACGTCTCCCTTCCCAAGACGAACTGGAGAAAAAGGCTTGCGAGGCAGAGCTGAAAATGCTCTCCAGTTTCTCTGACAACAGCCATCCGAACCTGATATCGGTCTTGGCGGCCTATACGCACCTCGGGTTCTTCCATCTCATTTTCGAATGGGGGGAAGCCGATCTGCTCAAGTTTTGGAAAGAGGTGAAGCCGAACCCGATCTTCAACAAGGACGAAGTGCTTTGGGTAGCAGAACAGAGCAAGGGCCTGGCCGATGGCCTGCTGCGAGTACACCAATACGGGCATGGTCTCCCACGTGAACAACCCAAAAGCGAAATGAGCATGGTTGCGGTAACGGACAACTCCTCGGCCTCCAACCCCACCATCAAGATCACACCGAGCGACTCAATCGAGATCCCCAAAAACCCGTCTCAAATAACCTTGTACGGCCGTCATGGAGATATAAAACCGTCCAACATCCTGTGGTTCAAATCCACGGGAATGCTTGTTCTGACCGATTTTGGCCTGGCCGAGTTTCATACAATACTCAGTCGGTCGGGTCTGCCTAGGACCGGCCTTGGTGTGTCGCCCGACTATCGCCCTCCCGAGATGGACGTAGATGGAGGGAGCGTCAGCCGGTCATACGACATCTGGTCATTGGGTTGCGTTTACCTCGAACTCATTGCCTGGCTTCTCGGGGGCTATAAGCTCGTGCAGCAGTTCAAGGCTGAAAGGACCCCCGGGGCTAATGTCGTCAACGGCCAAAAGTCTGCCCCCTTTTTTGAGCTCTACCTTGGCGGGGAATCAGCTAAGGTTAAGGGTTCCGTCACGAATGTACGTGATGAACTAATTGGTCCCCCTTTTTCATTTTCTTTTCTTTCATTTTCTCTTCTCTTCTCTTCTCTTCTCTTCTCTTCTCTTCTCTTCTTTTCTCTCTTTTCACCTTATCCTTATGTTATCTGTCATATTTCCTTCCACTCATAGCACCTTGATTGATGTTACACAATGGATATAGTACTAACCTGTCTGGCCCTTGCAGTTCATCAAGGTTCTACACGCTCACCGAAACTGTTCTGCGTATCTCCACGACTTTTTGGATCTGATCCAAACCCGTATGCTGCTCATCGAGTCGGATCCTGTGCTCTCTGACAAGCGAATCACGTGTGGAGAGCTCCGGAATAGGCTTGAAGGGATGCGCGCAAAGTGCGATGACGATCCAAAATATGCGTCCACACCGGCTCCAAGGTCGTGAAATTGCATTGGCTGAGGTTCTGAACAGGAAGATCGAGGGCATCCGGGCATGCCACCAGGAGGGGTACTATTCTGAAGGGCTTTGGGTTCTATCCGAGGTTATTGGCTATTTCCGGTTGCTTTTCTCTATACATTTCGGTGTTGTAGCAGGCGTGCATTTCAACAATGTATGTTTTGACTGTACTCTGGGTAGGCCTTTTGCAAGGTATCACGGGGTAGCTCAACTCAATCCCACCGCGTGTTTCTAGACAGGTACCTTACTCAATGCGGCCCGTAGTCCGTGACTGAAGTTCCATCCAAAGCCCGCATCCTGTTGGACTACCAAGACATTTCTGGTCTTGGTGCTTACTATGACTTTCAAGCCCTCCCACATATAAGCCAGGGAACTGGCTTAGATGGGCACATCACCTTCTTCACTTTCTTCGTCGCTATTCAGACCTCTTTTCTCTGCCCCCAACCTCTGCATACTGCAACGCATCCATTCCAGCTAAGCAAGAACCATGCCATTATTCTCTGTTGGTGAAAAGACCAAAGCCCCTCCTCCCCCCTACTGAACCCTAATGTCCAAGCTGGGCTTCTCGAAGTTGATGAGCCTGCCAGGCACGCGGCCCGCTCCAACCCTCGTGTATGCATTTGCTGTCCTGGCTGAAACTCCAACGGTAGGGGCGACAAGAAGGACATAGTGAATCTTGACTCGCACAGCACAATTTCGCTTCTCCTTGCCTAGGACAACGCAGAGAGTGTCTCGGATAGCGCCTCCCGTCAAGCCTGTCACGTCGTAGACAATTGTGAAGTCCTCGGCGAGTACTGCTTGCCCATGGATAAACTCATGTGCCGTGGCGTCGAGCTCGGCGACTTCGTCCTCCCAGTTGCTCGCCGTGCGCACATTGACCGATTGCCAAAGGGAGCGTATGCTATCAGACTCCCACTCAATGCTGCCAAAAGGAATCTTGAAGTAGTCAATCCCCCCACGGTACGCCATCCAGGACCAGCTGGGCGCCTTCTGCCGGTCGGGAGGGAAATGGATCCTTTCAAGAGACCGCTCATCCACACCGCGATGCCAGAGCAGGCTTCGGTGTAGGAGACTTCCTTGGGAGTCAGCTAGGATGCCGAACTTTCCACGACAGTTAAAGCCCCGGCTAAGGCGCTGCTCCAGGCCCGCCATTGCAACGGCCCGGTCTTCCCAGTGGGTGAACTGGAGGCGGGAGTACGTCATGTATAGATCCTGGAAGTAGAGGATCCTCTCCGCGCGGGAAGTCTCTCTCCTGGAGCCATGGGAAAACACTGCGATTTCCGGAAAGTTGGGATCTCCGAGGAAGGCGGCGAGTTTGCTGTTTAGGTTCCCGCAGCATGTCAGCATGGGGCGGAATACCGTTCGGACAGACCAAAAGGAGAAACAAGCGAACAAAGGGTTAAAAGGGGAAAGATGAATGCGAAAGGTAAGGTATGCATACTTGCTCATCCTAGTGAGTGTCTCACAGCGGACACCAGCGCCGCACTCAAAGAAGGTCTGCAGCCGGGTGAAGTAGATGGTCCGCCGAGCCAGAGCTCGTTCCTGCAGAACCCAGCCCCTCCTATTCATGTCGGCCTGAAGGACCTCCCGGTAGAAGTCATCCAGGTAGCGGCACACGTAAATCGGTGACGAGCCGGGCTCTCGCAGGAGGGTCAAGTACTCCCTTTGGGGTCGGTCCGTTTTAAGGAAGCCATCCCACGGCCCAGCCGCGCAGGTCGCCGCAACAACGCAGTATGCGTCGCTGAAGACGTCCTCCATTCGCTTGCATTCGCGCCGGAAGTCGCCGTTTTCGCCTTGGATGATGCAAATCGAGTCTATCCACAGATACCGCAGCCCCAGGGCACGGGTAGCCACGACTGCATCCCTGAACGTGTCTGGGAGCCTGTTTATCTCCATCCCGGACATGTGAGCCTCCTTGTTGTGCACCGTAGTGCCAAAAAAGGGCTTTTCAGGAGACGGAGTTCCCCAACGATGCGACAAGGCAATGTACCGGAAGTCCTCGGGTCTGTCGCTCGACTGCGTCTCATAGAGTCGCACGGAAGGGGAGCCGCTGGGTCCGACGTTAATGAGTCTGGTTGGGAGCGAGGGTCGTCTGCGGAAACGCATCTCCGAGAGTATTGCCAGTTCGAGGTTACTACTATCATATGCGCTGCCCCCTGCACCGGCGGCCTGCGGGACAGCATGTCCCGTCGGCTGGCCGGTGCATCTATACACAAAATGCTCCGAATCACAGTCCTCGAGCCAGAGACGGATGAGATCAAAGTGAGTAGCACTGCCTGCTCCCGGAAGCACAGGCAGGCCGATCGGGACCGACATGGAGCTGTCTGAGTCCAAGGTACCTTGGGCATTTTAGCAAGGCCATGTAATTGTAATCTCAGCACTAGTGGCGAAAGTGACTTACTTTCGCTTCGACATAAACTAAATACCGGAGGATCATTCTCGTTCATCTTAACCACCGACCCGACTCTGTCAAACCGAACAATGTCTGTCTCGGGAATGAGATGGCCACTGGCGTCCCACCTCATCCTACAGAAGCGACACAACTTGGCGGATTCTCTCAAGTCTGCCAACTTGTCGAGCCAGTAAAAAGCCGGGGCTCCCAAGTCCAGATTCATACAACGTTCACAGAGTCGATCTGGTTGCCCTGCTTCAGGGAAGATTGGCGGCTTGAGGCTTGCAGAACCTTTAAGACTGCGGAGCAATTTCATAGCAAAGTGGTTGTCGATGTGATGCTCCCAGAGCGTGATGTCAAGCTATGTTTGCTGTGAGATAGGAGGATCCAATCGCGGAACAGGCGGTCAAGAACCTACAGGCTAGGTTGAAGAAAAGAGGTAAGCCGAAGTCAATAACAGGAGGATATAGTGGTGGGGGTTTTATTATTACCCTCTAAAATAATCCAAAAAGGGTCAATGTTCCTAATCGATCAGTCAAGCTACATCGGCCACAACGCACATGCTAGCAGAAGTTAGCAAAGCCTTCATTTTGGAGAAGGGCGGGTGGAGGGACAGCAAGCTCCAAGGTTGTTCGGGCTAGTGTAACTTACAGTCTTGTTGAGGTCGAACTGTTAGTTCAAGGGGGGCGGAATAAGCTGCGTAGCGGCCTACTTACATACTGTGACCTAGGTTAGCCTGTGAGATTACTGGGTATTGAAGTACGTGTACTAACGTCCTGTCTCCCAGCACACCATGGTAGGTAGGTAGTTAGGTCAGTGAGCACAGATTACAGAGACTGTCAATGCTTGTGGCACTCCCACCCACCTGTTTCATTTCAGAATGGGTCCCTGTCAGTAACTGGTATACGTCCCGTTTAGCATACTATGGCGTAGCAGTGAGAGTTGTACTGGGACCCACGGTTTCTCTCATTGGAATCGCTGCAGTTGGCGGCGAGTCTGCCAACAACACGCCGTCGCCTGGATTTACGGGCACGGCAGATGTCGAGCCTGGGTACATGGGGCGGGATCGAAAAAAGTTCGGGGTCCTAGTTCGACGTGGTGCTGTTAGCCAGTAGCCATCGTTAGCTTTGCCTTTGTCAAGTATATAAGCAAGTGATTCGGCCAAAGATCTCGCCGAGGCCCTGTAGCAGCCTCGATTCGTCTCTGCCTGGCTTGCCGGGGCGAAGCTGGTTAATTTGTCCGGTAATGCGGCGCCACTCGGTGGAAGCGGAACCACAAGTAATTTTGTCCGGATAATGTCAAGCAAGTCTCCAAGTGCCGTATCCGCACCACAAGCCGAATCCGCTGCCAACGCCTCAATGTATCGGGTGACCATCGGGTGTACTTCGGCCGTGGTTTCCTTCCCGGACTCTCGCTTGATCACATAATATGGGTGTTCCATGCCCAGTGACCCGCTTCCTTGGATTGTGTAGTTGAAGGCAGCCAGCTCTTTGTTCCCCCATACAAGCCAGATCAAGCATTCAAGAATGATGCATCCCATAGACCATACGTCGTAAAGGCGCGACGTGGCCGGACTTGACAGCGGGGATACTGCAACCTCTGGTGGTTCGTATCGGGCAGTCCGGTACTTTGTGCTTGTAACGTTGTTGCGGAGTCTGGTGTTCACGCCGTGGTGCTTAGCGAGCCCCATATCCCCGATCTTGAGAACGCCAATATCATTGTCTCCGGTTGCGAACCTCAAAATGTTCTCGGGCTTTAGATCCCCATGCCGGATACCCCCTCCCTCGATAGTGAAAACGTCGTCGTTCCCGGGCCTTCCCCCTTGCATAAAGATTGCCGCGTTGCTCTTGTAACTGTGCAGTGTATGAAGGGCGTCTGCTAGTCCATGGAGCTGCACCAGCACTTCTTTGACAAACTCAGGGGTCAGCTTAGGATCAGGCAGCCGCCCCCACCAATCTCGAAGGTTCCCTCCGTCAGCCCAGGGAAAAAGGAACAAGTATTTATCCTCCCTGGAAATTATCGCGATACACTGTATCAGATTCTCGTGTCTGATATTGCTAAGCTTGGCCAGCGCCGCCGCCTCCGCCTCCCAGTCTTGTGGGGCGTCGCCCGGCGTCAAGTGGCCAGCACGACTTAAGCTCCGGGCAGAGACTTCTTTGACGGCGATGGGCGTTCCCTCCCCTCGTGCCATGAAAGCGGGATTCCTCTGATGAGCCTTATGCACCTTGACCTGATAGACTCGTCCAAAGCTGCCGTCTCTGATGCTGCTATCCACGCCCACGAACGGCAGAATTCGTTCTCGCTCGAGGCTGTAGACCAGCTTGTTCGCCGTAAAGATGGGAACTAGGAACCCCCACTGGGTTTCACCGAATTGCTGTAACTTCCACATCGACCAGGGAGGGTTGGCAAAGGCAGGGTTCGAACCCAGATCACGAACTGGCAGGTTTTGGTCGGTAATACCGTAGAGCCAGAACCGTGTGATGGCCTGACATAACTCATAGCCCCTGAGTCCGGTTAAGAGCGTGATTGCAAAAGTCTTCTTCGCCCGCAGAAGAATGAAGGTGACGAGTTCTCCCTTTTCCGGGTAGTCGTCCGGCAACTGTTCCACGATGGTTGCCTCGGTGATCAGCTCGTCGAGCTGACCTTCGGGAACGTAAACTTGTTCCCTTTCATTTCCGTATTTGCTCGAGACGAACCTCTCGCAGATCCGGCTCTCCAGGGATTGGGACTGCTGAATGTGTATACGATTAGGGAGGATAGTGTCCCCGTCAGTTCCCGCATCCAGTCGGTACGGTGGACAAGAGACGGAAAGCATGTTGCTACTCCGATCCGAATTTTCCTTTGCGTCGAACAGGCTCTCTTTGGCAGTAAAAGACGACTGAGGAATTCGGGGTTGGACAACGGTTTGCTGAAGGTGACACCTGAAGGCCGTCACAAGAGGTACGTAAGATATATATGATCGCTTTGGGCCCTTGCGTAAGCTGATCGGGCATCTTGGCGGCCTGCTCAAGTTTTGGGTCGCATCGCCGCGTTGCTCTCATCATCCACTGGGACACGACACACTGTCACACATAGGTAACATTGCCGCGGCTTTCCGTTCATGCGGTGTTACTTTATTTACATGTACCTAAGTGTGTCGCCGTCCAATAGAATGACCCCAACCACGCAGAGGAAAGCCATCGAGAGCGCCTTGCGGGCTCTGGCTAAAATAAATCCCTCCTTGATTACATATTGGTGTGGTGGGAGGGGTGCAGGGGCGTTGCGCAGCAAGTTGGGGGGCGCACGGGGTAGTCACTAGCCTGGTGACTCGGGTTTCTTGCTAACAAGCAAAAGGGCTGTACGGTGGGCCTTGAGCTATCATCGATGTGGCGTTACCGAAATATGTTATCTGACAATGGTATGATGATGATCTTATGTGTGCGAATCTTCGGGCAGAATCTCTGAGTTGAACTTCAACATCCCTGCTATAGGGTCACACTCACAGCCGGCTGTCCAATCAGAAGCCAGACGCGATTTCATCAATCGGGTGTGGTGTAGCGGTAACATCGTTGACTCTCACTTCCCAGGAGTGACTGCTTTCTCAACAGCCCCGGGTTCGACTCCCGGCATCCGAGTCTAAACTTTTGCCAAATTCGGCGATTTTAGAAGCCAGTTTCATTCTTCCCCTTTTTCCTCTTTTCGCCGTCCTTCCTTGCTCTCGTCCCATGAGAGTGACGGAGCACTGCGTTCACATTATGCTACGAGTAAGTCAGAGCACCGGACAACCTTCAGGGAAGATCCGAGAAGAGAGACAAGCTCGAACGATATATAGACTCGAGACAGTCATCAATCCGTGTTCAACATTTAGTCGATTGTTCTATATAACGTATCTTATAAGCGAGATGAACATATAAGCGAATTGAACACTTGCCACCATACTATAACAGTCAACTACAATTACAACACAACAACATTATGAACCTACTATAATTACATCAGAAACGGCTGAATCAGATGCTTCTGCAACCTCCTGACAAGTGCGGGCATTATGACCAGGCTTGCCGCACACACCACAGCACCGAACCTTCGTACGAGCCCCCCCTGCACCACCACCATCCGGCTGCATTTCTTGTGCCACCTCCCCAACCATAGCCTTTTGGTCTAGTAGATCCTTTGCATCTTGTACTGCAAGCGATCTTCCAAGCTGTACACGCGTTCTTTTGGCTCTTCGGCGCTTGCTTAGCGCCTCGTTAGCCTTGCGGAGCGAAGACACCTCTGCCTAAAGGAGGGCCACCTGGTGCATTATAGCCATTGTAGCCTTGGTAAGCTGGTCCATAGCAGCCAACATCGAAGTCGGGGAGCTATTTTGATGGTTGGCAATGCGAGTCTTGATGAGCGTTGACTGTGAGTTGGCTTCTTGGGGGTTGTATAGTGTCTGGAAGACCCAAGATTATACAGTGCCTGGCTGTAAGGTTAGGGGTGTTGGTATACGAAGCTTGATATTTAGCTTCGAAAGTACCCTCTCTAGATCGTATAGTACAAGGCCAGCCCCTATAAAACCGCCCTATATATTCCTCTTGGTAATAGAGGCAAAGAAGGCTGTACGAAAGGCACAAAGGAACTCGAGCTTGCTTACGTGGCTGATATACGCGCGTATTAAGTCCTCGATCTGGCGACCGTATACCTGCTTCAACGGCCCAAAGCAGCCAACATCAAGTGGCTAGAGGAGGTAGGAGGAATATAGAGGTATGCAGAGCGTGATAATATTGTTCTGCTAGCAGTAGAGCTCGAACTCGGTTGAGTAGTGGCTTTCGTGGCTATCGAGGATCAACAACCAGTATTTGCCCTTTATCCGAGGCGCTATATAGTAGTCGAAGTGCTTGATCCAATCAAGGCCTACTGCATTGGTAGTCCAACCATTGTCGGTGGTTATAATACGCCAGTCGGCCGGGAGGTTGCACTTGGTATACCAGTTGGCGAGATAGTATTGCGCCGCTAAGATGATGAACGGAGGGATAGCCCAGCTAAGGGCATTGACGCCTTGGATTATAGTCGCCCATTCGCGGTTGCCAGGCTAGGCTAGCTTTGCCTTGCCATGGCTATCTGAGGTTATTGCCACCATCTCTAGGAAGATAATGCCTATTATAAACCCAGTCTCGTCGAAGTTGTAGATATCGTCATCTACGATACTATACTTGGCCTTAACGTTCCGTATAAGGGTAAACCATTCGCCAATGACCTTTGGATCCTTATATTTGGCCCTCTGGTAGTCGTATCTATACGTATAACGCGTCCGGAGCTCTGGCTGGCGTTTGACGAAGTTATACGCCCAGAGCTTGCCGATAGGGGGCGCGTCGCGTACATATAATAGTTGGTTAGCCATATCTTCTACACCACGTAGTCTCGGGGGAAAGGCTCGCTCAGATAGCTCAATTATATACTGAACAAGAGCCTTCTCTTCGGAATCGGTAAGCCGGCGCGAGTTGGGCGTAGTGTCGCGTCGTGCAGGCTTGCCGTCGCGTCGGTTTCGGATAGTATTGACTGTGACGTTATAGATCTTTGCTGCGGCGCGAAGACTAAGTTTTGGGTTCTTTTGAATAGCTTCAAGGGCTAAGATTACCCTAGATTCTCTTGAAGCCAAAGACATCGTTGTGTGTAGAGGATTTTGGTTGTAGTATAGAGAGAAGACGTGTCGCGGTCAAAGTGTTCAATTCGCTTATATGTTCATCTCGCTTATAAGATACGTTATAAGACATAAATCCACGGTTGGTTACCTACCTTGTATGTAGCTGCTTCCCTGAGTACTAGTACTGAAACTGGATCTATGACCTTAGATTTCCACCCCTTTTTCCTACCGTATTACATGTCGATCGGCAACGCCCGAGGCGACACGTTATCCTCCTCGTCAGGAGTCGGATAGCGAGAAAGCTGAGTCCAGATGTTCCCCGGCCGGAGATTCTTCTGCCAAAAGAACGGGTCAAATTCCTTGTCAAGCCAAAACTCGGTGGAGTTAGCCCTGGCCGGCCTGAAATGAGTCAAACCGCATTCAGAAACAGTGGTTAGTGGCAGAGCAGCGGGGTTGTATCGTTGATACCAGGTGCCCCTTAGCTGTTGAGCACCCGACTGATACGGAGAAGCATGTGGCTCTGCATAATAACCCCTGTTCATCTGGGCTACTCTAGCAGCACTCTCGATTTGGCCTTGTTCTTGAGGATGGCAGAGGCCATAGTGGTCCTGTTTCTGCACCCACCACGGTGCAGTCAGGGACGATTCGAGCGTGCGCAGGCCTGGTATCGTCGGTGCCTGCAACCAGTTGTCCCATTTCTGTGTGTAGAGGGCCAGGGCACCGACCGCAGGGTCGCTGAGGCTAAGGTCTCTGCTGTTCTCTGACACAGCCGGCAGTCGCTGCTCTTCGAGAGGAGGCTGTGGCATGGGAGCGGATGGAGACGGTGTCCAGAGCGGGTGCTCTCCGCCGTCTTCAGCGGAGACCATGTCCTTCCACGAGTCAATAGCCCAGCGGAGCTGGGCGTCCAAGTCGTTGAGAATGTCCTGAGATGTCTGCAGTTTCTCTGCTTCCTTCTGAATGGTGCTGCCCGTGAGCTGTTCGACATCTAGGAAGGCGTTAGCTTCCACCAGAAATTTGACACTCTCTTCCTGCTGCTCGACTACCTGCTGTTGCTGCTTTACCGCTCGTCGTAAAGCTCTTATGAGGCAGAGAGCAGCCTTCGTAGCCATGGTAGGTGTCCGCATTTGCAGCTTCAAGCTTATGCGAACTAAAAGAGATCTTCGCATGTGCTGACAGAACTCAGGTTCAGAGCGATTTACTGGCAAAGGCGTTGGAGCAACAAAGAGTATAAGTCTATGAGTGCCACCTTTGGCCCGGCCTGGTTATCGGACCACCATGATGTGTGTAAACCTGAACTGCTAGTTCTTATATAGGTAGCTCGAAACCCTTTGTGAGGTAGCATTTTTGAACAATGTCATTGATGCTTTCATCTTTTCCCGAAGAGTTCGATGAACAATATGGCCAAAACCGTCTTATATATGCTTCAAAGCACTTGATAACGCCTTTGTTGAGATCTGGTATGTTTGTCCTCCCACTACGGAGTATGACCTACCACAGCCGCTTCAAGAGCTTCTTGTTAAACACAGAAGTGAAGGCCCTTTGGGCATGCCGCGGAGCAAACCGATAAGGGAAATTCCGAAAACATGGGATCGATCATCATTGGAATGTGCGGCCACCCGCCTGAGAATCAGAAATTCAGAATCAGGTGATACGGGGCGGGTCTGCGCAATCAACCTACACGTAAAGAGCAGACCCGGTCCGATGTCGCTGAGGCATCGTGGAGCGGGAGAATTCGCCATCTGGGTGACATGCTCGGTTCTGGATAGGCAAACCGGGCCGAGAAGCATTACAGTGGTGGCTTCCAGAATATTTGAAAATACACAGCATGTGTACAATACATCGTACTGATAGTATAGTACAGTCATACATACGCCATGCAGTGGCGGTGACCGAACCACTCAATTAACACAGTTTTCCAATATGCGTGGGCCATATTGACTACTAGTACCTCAGGTATGTAAGCCTTCCGTACAGACATGCTCGACTCCCAATGGCATATAACTCCGTGCTTACTCCTCCTCGTAGCCGTCGTGGCGCCCTACCTTACCTGGGCAAAGGCGCGAAACTTACCGTCAGATTGTTTGCTCAGGGCTTACCCCACTGTAACTGACCGTACCATGTTGGAACGTCGAAATCTTGGTCGGCGTATATTACACTTAGAAAGCGTATTTACCTTACCTTTTTACCGACCCACAGATTCTAATTTAATATCGACAGCTTCGGCACAAACCGTCCTTTCCCGCTTCTTTTCTCTTTCATTGATCAAGACAGAGGCTAACCTTCCTATGTGGCGGCTTCGTTTGTCCCCTACCTATCTCAGTGCCTGCCGTGACTTTCCACAATAATTCTTCCACTAGCATAGCCAAGGTACCTTAGTTTCACAGGGCGGGAGTTCTTACATCTTCCTACACCGTGGGCAGGTGCCGTCTGTGTCTGGAACAACTGATTTCTCAAACCCCCACATCGAACCCATTGACGTGCAAGGTGGGGTCACTGAGAAAAACTGTGTCAACACACCGCTTGGCTCTCCGCAGACTGCAGTTCCCTCGGTAATAAACGAAATGACCTCATGGCTTGGGCTGACCGCCTGTTCGATTCTGTCCCAACAAATCCGGGGGGCTGTCCGATCTCGTGGAGATCCCCTGATCGATGGATCTGATTCCCTTTGCTTGGCAGGCGCTGCACGGTAGTACATTAGTACTGTGTACAGTGCAAGTAAGGTACGTTACACAGAATTATCTGAGACATTCTGCATCAGCAACATAAAGTTGACATCCTTCTCGCTCGCCCAAACTCGATCTACTGTGGGATGTAAGATCTTTATCCGACGCTTGTCCTGCGGCTCTACGCTGCTCATCACCGGAGACCAAGCTCTGCAAGTCCTGGGTCACACTGCATGTCTTGGAAGACACGGACCTGCAGATTCAGCATGGTCTGCTTCGTGCTAGTCTCCCAAGTTGTGCTCCGTGCCAATCACAGACTGGCTTTTGGTGGCTGAACTCCCAATTGGCGCTGGGCTGGGGCATGACCTCCCTGGCGATCATATGAAACTTTTCAGTTTCCCCTCTCGTCACTCGATGTGATATCCACTCAGTAGTCGGTTGTTTAGGTACACTGTACACTCATCTGATGAAGGCTAGCTGACCGCAAGTTTGAATTCTGGACCCCAAGGGTCTTCACACTGCTGCCACGGTGGATTTCCGGCTTCCTTCGACGTCCCGCTGTGTCGGTAGTCCATTTCTGCAAGGTTGAAAGAATACAAGAGACCTGCTTCTCCCGCCCTTCTGGACTGTTCTCCTCTGGCCGTTTCCCCGGTTTGCATTTCGAACTTCCCGCCGAGCTGCCCCGGCCCGTGATGCGTCACACTCCAAGCCCTGTCGCAGAACGCTGGCCGCCATGTCCCACCTGAGCCCCCGCGCAGCCGTCGCCCGCCCAGACTCACGGGTGAGTTTGGCGCGGTCCGACACAACGTACCATAGCTTTCAAGACATCGAGTTGTATGAGCCCGAGGTCCCAGCGCAGCCCAGCGAGGCCATGCTGGCGCCGACTGTCTGCCCACCACCAGTAACTTCACCACCGACGGAGGAAGAAGGACTGGTCGCAACAACGATGCGCCGGCAAGACTCGGGCTATGAGTCACTGAACCCCCGAGACTCGCTGTATTCCGCCCGCAAGGCGTCTTCGTCGACGTCAGGGTCTTCCTCAACACCGCACCAGCACCGTAAAAGGCCGTCAACCCTGCGGTCCCCAAGGTCCGGCCCTGTCTCACACCGTCCCCGAAATGCGCGCCACTCCGCTCCCGCGTCTCGCCCCGGTAGCTCGCAGCAGCCCGTGACATACTTTCAGTTCCCGCATTTCACCTCCTCCGACCCGGCGCTGAACGAGCCGGCAGGCATCGCCGCGGACCGTCCGCACAGCGCCCGAGACCTCGCATCCGTCACGCCGAGCTATGCACTGCGCCGCTCCGAGACACCCACCTACCCGCTGCCACCAACAACCACACACTATTGGACGAGCGACCGGACGAGGAGGCTGGAGTACGCGGCCATCGACGCCGCCAGCAAAGGGGTCCGTGGCTGGGTCTTGCGTCATGTGGTGCCGGAGTGTTTCGTCCCCGAGAGCAAGCGGCGGATCGGGTTTGAGGATGACCGGGGTAGTGTGGTCCGGTACCGCCTGGATCTCGAGTCGGATGACAGCGGGGTCGAGAAGGCCGAGTCGGTCCGGACGAGGAAGTGGAAGGGCTGGTGGTTCAGCATGCGCCGCCGTTGAAATTCTGGGCTACGCCTTGGCCGTCACCCAGCCGCAGGTCCTGGTTCGAAGAAGGACGACAGCGATTCGGAGATACTTTGGTTGGATGGATATGGAATTTCTCGCATCTTGCACGGACGGCGCAATGATTTTATTTCGGCAGCATTGGCAGCATCACGGCGGCATCTTAAAACGCATCTTCGGCATACCATTTGGGACAGGCGTTCTATACCCCTGCGTTGCAGCTTATTGCTTCTCGTTGACAGAACAGACTGGAATCTTGAAAAGCGGACATTTTCACTCTTAGGTTCTTTTAATAGGGTGACGGCACCGGTTGCTTAATGGGGAAACACTATTGCACAGGAGCGGACGAGGAGGAGATGATGGCGGTTGAAGACATGCCTGTTCGAATGAGGGCCTGCAAAGACCGTATCTACAGCGTTGTAATTCAAGTTCTTCGATGAGTATTTGAACCAACTGTCCTGTGTCGAAATACCTACTATCCGGTGAATGTGAACGGGCCGAGGAATATGAATGAGACATACTGCTTTAGCAGGAGGTAATTAAGCTTCGGACCCCGGGAACAGCATTGTAAACACATTCGGCCTAGCGCCTGCGCCACAGCCCAATACCTTACAGTACTATTCCCAGTTTGAATTTCTCAGCCATTTCCGCCCGAGCATTCAATTGAAGTATCCGAATGGCAAAAGAATATATGGCACCTGGTAATTGAGTGTCATGTCGAAGTGCGATGTGTGGGTGCGATGCGCAGCAGATATCATTTCGGGGGCCGCTAACCAGATTTGGTTGAAATACTGTCCCCGGGGTCTGAAGCTTAAGGTACTGTCCCAAAAGCATGTCTCAATGTAAAAGGTCTGTACTGAGTATTGAGCTTTAAGGACACATCTATATGGCGGGGAATACGTAAGATAGGTAGGGAGCAACCAACTTGAAGGTGGTAAGTCAAGGGTCAGCATGAGATCTGACCTTGCATCTCCTCTTCACAAAAGTCCAGAGACCCCAGACCGGAAACTCAGTGCTACCGAGTACTACATACTATGGTTAATGCAAGGCGTTGGGGTTTTGTGTCCTTATTACAAGGACCCTTAGAGTCTAGTTGCGAAAACCATTGTGTACTGCGGCCTGCCGCAGATGGTCCATTCCCTCCATCGCCCTTCCAGAGCACTCCAAATCGTTCCTAACTCCCTACCCGACAGCGACGGCCCAGCGGATCTGGTCGGCTGGGCACCAGCCTACTTCTTTCTCTTCTTTGGCCTCCCCATCTCGTGTTTGTAATACAACTTGCCAAACCCCTCGATGGAACCATAGTCGCTGCCATTCATGGCTGGATCACCGGGAACCACTCTCGGGACCTCATGGGTGGCCTTCTTCCGAGGCTCATGGGTGGTGTCGGAGGTGTTCTTGGCCTGGTCACGGCGTTCCAGTGTGTCCGTATTCTTCGAGACGATGTCGACGTTGGTCACGTCAATTTTATTACCGCCAGAGTTCGACATGACTGATTATGTGAGCCTTTGATTTGAGGAAAAGGTGCGTTGTTGATGCTGTGCTTGCGTATGTTGCTCTTGGTTGAGGATGTCGGTAGAGTTTTGAGTTCCTGCTCGTGGTCAGCGAATCACTTCTCTCGCTGCTGCTGCCGGACTGGCAGAGCGCTTACCTCTGGGTGTAAGCGACTTGTGGGTGGAAAGTGGGCTGCTTAGCGTTCTTGCGTTGCCAGTGTAGCTTTGAAGCTGGGCGTAATGTCAAAAGCGTTACTTAAGCAGGTTAGAAGCAGCTTCAGGAGCAGGAAAAGGGAGAGTCATAGCCTTATATAGACAGCCCAAGCATCCAAATATATGAGTAGGCGAGGCTACAACCTCCAGCGAGTCACTGCACACCAGCCGTGAAGGACAAAGAGGGCGAAGGTAGCACGCATGTTCTGGGTAACCACCTCCATGTTGCTGTTGCACATTGGGGGGCTAAACCGGAAGGTTTGAAAGCCGCCGTCACAGGTACAATACCTGGTATCGTGCATGACAAGGGGCACCACTTTGACCTGTATACGGGACTTTGGACCGGCCAGAGGTCCAATAAAATTACCCCTACTAGTAGGACAGAACTGCAACAGGCAGAGGTGGCAGCGATGAGCCTACTGCTTCACTCTGCGAGAATCACCGATCTAGACCACGCGTAAACTTGCTGTGAGATGAAGGCCGGCTGAACTGGACTAGGAAAAAGAAAGGGGATGTCACACAGTACCAGTAATTCCTCACTCGGGGCTAGAAGAACATCATTGTAACATAAGTTAATCGTGCCTACGAGTGCGATGCCAGATCTCCACAGCTAGATATCATCCGACTATTGGTGGTAGTATTCGAGGGCGACTCCGGGAAGGCTGAGTAGGATACTTTCCGAGGACTGTACTGCGCAGCATGAGGAAATCAGCATCTTGTGGTTGGCCGACAAGAGTCATAAGGTACCGGAGTCCATTGCCGCCCGGCTGACCTCCCTACCAGTGCTGGCATACCGGCCCCTAGAGCCGTCCGGCTGCGCAGTGGCAAGGCATCCTAGTCAGGTAGAGGTGATCAACAAGAACGGCAACCTGGAAGTCCTTTGAACGATATCACCCGTCACTTACCCCTGGAGGCACATTTCTGCACAACTAAAATTGAAGGTTAAATTCCGAAATCAACTGTCGAGGCTCGCAGCACAGACCGCCTTTGGCTGTTGTGTACTACTACTACCTTCGTGTGCACTTTCCGGATGCAGTTGATATCTACCTTGACGGGATTTTGAATTTCAAGTTCTGCCCTCCCTTCAAATTCTTCGCGCTCCATCCACCTTCCACGCACTGGAAGCCTTGGACTGACAGACGAACTCCGTCCTGTCCTATTGCTTCGGCGTTCGTTCCGCCGGAGATTGCGTATTCATTGCACCTTCTAAGCGGTTCTGCTTCAACTTTTGAAGATTCGGACAAAATAAAGTCCAAGAGCGGCAGCAGCAACCATGTCCGACACTCGCTCGGAAGGACCGGCCGATGACGCGGCTTCCGTGTCTTCCAGCCCTCACGCTACTTCCCTCAACATCGCAGACCCCGACATCAAGATGGAGGCGCAGATCACCGACCCGGTCAAAGTCGACGAGCCCGTCCCTTGCTCCCCCGGCATGGCAGTTGCGGACACTGACGTTGGTGGAGTTTCCTTGAGCTCCCCGGACGACCACTGTGTCACGTCTCCGCCTGACAACAACGGAAAATCAAAGCCTGTTGAGGATGATGAACTCACTACGGAGAAGGCAAACACTGAGATCGCACAATCAACCCCTTGCGCTCCCATCAAGACAGTGTCGATTGCTGATGCCGATGGAGTCCTTGACTCTCACTCCACCGTCTCTCCGGATACGTCCCCGTCCGGCATTGACGAGAAGTCGGCCTCTGCTGACGGCAATGAAGCCATGACGGAGGAGGCACAGCCTGAGACTGATCTGCGAGTTGACCAGCCGGCACTGCAGACTGACACGGTGGTGTCCTACCACGAGGATGCTGACATGTGTATCCGGATTTCAGAGTCGGAGGGTGTCAAGGTTCTGTACAAGGCTTGCGCCGCCCTCGTCGCTGCTGCATCCCCCTCCTTGAAGGCTCTTATTGCCAGCAAGAATCATGACATCCCTGCTGATGGCGAGCTGGTCCTTGATGTCGCTGATTTCGGGAACGACTCGTACGGTTTGGGCATCGTTCTTTCCATCATCCACTACAAGTTCCATGGGATCCCCACTCGGCCTGACGTGGACCAACTTTGCAGCATTGCTCGCGTGGTCGAGAAGTGCGACTGTGCTCACCTCCTGGTTCCTTACATGGATAAATGGTATGTTCCCCTTCCGTACGCCTGCGCTACCTATATACCCCCCACTCAGATTGACGGTTCTCTAGGGTTGCTGGCCTCGAGTGGCACATTGTTATGAAGGACGACCAAAACGACGATGAGAAGACTCTGTACTTGGCCTGGGTTTTTGGCGAGGCTCGCTACTTTGCTGGCATGTTGCCCAAGGTCGCCCACAAGGCCGCGCTCAGTGACACCGGAGTCTTGCTCGACACCCACGGCCAGCCCTGGCACGATCACGGCCTCCCGCCCGCTGTCGTTGGTAAGAATTCAATCTCCCCAGTTCAGTGCATTTGGAGTCCGGCTTCGCTGACCCCGCTACGCCTGGTAGAATTGATTGCAAAGACTCGCTACGAATGCCTGACCAAGGTTATGAATTCCGTCGGCCAGCCGCTTAGCGCTCTCCTGCGCGGTGGCGAGGAGGCGCTGAAGTTCTGTCGCAGCAAGGACGCCGAGGCCGAGTTGAGACAGGCATGCTGGCAGCAGCAGCTTGGCTCCCTCATGAGTGCCCTCGCGACCGCTAGCTTGTGGCCGTTCCCCTCCGTCGACCAGTGTCTCATTAGTGTCGTCGAGGCGGGCAATGACCTTCAGGGCATCAAAGTCGGACGCTTTAGGGTGCCGCACACACCGCCGCACCTCGACAGCCACATCAGCTGCGGTATTCGTCACAAAGAGGCCATAAAGAGTGCCGTGGAGGAGGATGTTCCTCTTACCCCCTGGATCAGCCAGCAGCTTATTGCCCATGCACAAAAATCTGGCGCATTCAATGAGGAGGTTTTCAAGAAGATAAAGGGAATGGAGGAAGCTATTGCCATGCTGGACTCGACCATTGAGGGCCTGGCCCCGGACGACCGCCGCTCCAAACAGGTCATGGCCGTCGATGACTCCGTACCCGATCTGAACCTCGGATCGCCGGAGAGCGAGCTCGACAAGTAACTTACGCCGGAAAGTATGTGCCAAGGTTCCTACTCCCCGGAATACAAAGATGCACATCCAGCCCAGGCCAGGGAACCTACAAGCGGCCCAGGTCTGCTGTGGCACCTACGCGAAAAACGGGCGTTTGATGCTTGGTAGATGAGCGGCAAATGGGATGGAAGTCGCTGTACTGTAGAGAGGCTAGGTGCTTGCAATATCATTCACCATTTGGCCCGAGATTCCTTGCTTGTGCTCTTTTCAGACGGCTGTTTCCGGGTGCTCCTCTCGGTGGCTTGCAAGGATCAACCCCTATCGTGTGTGTGTCTATCAGAAATCCCGTCGCGGACGAAATGCATTGCCCAGTCACGTACAATTCCGCGAACCTGCTCATGCTTTCGTTCCAAGGCAGGATCTGCCGTGATACGCTGGGAGAGATCTTATTCCCCGGCATCGTTTGACAAGCACAAGCAAACGAGCGTTTTGAGAAGCTCGAACCGGGAGGTTGCAGTGTGCGACGAGCCAAATCACTGTCGCTATGCCGCCAGCCGTGAGGCCGCTTCCCTGGCCCACGGACTCGAGGAGAGCCAACTGCCCCGGTCGGTGGTGGTGAACAACACTGTCAGTGTCGCGCCATGATGCGGCGCGTCCCGCTCTTCCATGAGAGACGTCCTCGGCTCCAACTGCCTTTTCCCCCTCTTTGTGTGTCCTCGGCCTTATTTGACCACGTTCCCTACGCGGGGATTGCCGATACCAGAACTTGTTTCATATATAGGCTGATGGGTAGGTAGGTGTCTAGACGGTAGCGCACCCAGCTACCCCAGGTTCCCCTCTCTTTACGACCTCCCTCCACTTCGCTCAGCGTCATATCATACTATATCATCACCACGCCCAGAATCTGTTCGGCTGGAAAGACAGCCATGACCTACCGGCCACCAATCCCGCACCCGGTCCAGCTTCCCATTATTATTGACGCAGCCGAAACCCGCACCCTGCTGACCTTTCCCACCGAGGGCCTCCCGTCCCCGTGTATTGTCCCCCACACCAGTCTGCGCGCCTTCCCCGTCCGCTACCCAACCGGCTCCGCGCCCGCCCAGACCCAGATCAACCGCTGGCTGTGCTGCCGCTGCGCAGAGGAAGGGTATCCCGACCCCGTGGGGATGGTTCACTATCCTAGTCCTCCTCCAGCTTCTTCTTCTTCTTCTTCCGCTCCTCTCCACCAACAACACCACCACCATCACGACCGCGACGTGCCTCAGAATAATAACAACACGAACGAGGATTACCCGGCCGACGGGAGCGCAGAGGCCAGCAGCAGCAGCGGCGGCGACGACGGGAGCTTCGACGTCTGCTGGCGCACCAGCTGCCGCCACCGGAAGTGTGTCAACTGCGCGCTCTACGCGGGGCCGCTGGGCCGCGACGGCCAGGCGAAGCTGCTGATCCGCACCGTCGGCGGCCTGCACGCGTCGCCCCGGTTCGTCGACCCGGTGTACTGGGAGTGCGCCGGGTGTGGCGACTGGGCGTCGAACCGGTTTGATTCGCGGTGCACGCTCGGGATCACGGCGTGTGCGAACGCGGCTTGTCCGTTCCGTTGGCGGGCGGCGCAGGCGCAGCTTGGGGCTGTTGTTGTTCGTCATGGGCAGCTTGTGAGCGGCGGCGAGACAGGAGGAGGAAGTCTTGCGACAGGGGCCGGGTTGCTGACGGCGGAGAGCGTGGTGATGAATCGGTATGGGCAGCGGCTGGGCACGGCGGACCAGAGGGTTGCGGTGTCGGATGGGCCGTGGGATTGGCAGCGGCGGGCCCTGGGCGATCCGCGGTGTGCGATCGTGGCTGGTCTGAGGGCGGCAATGAGGAGGGACGGCGGTGCCGACGGGAGGGCCATGCAGTTCGGTAGTCGTGTCAACAACGGTAGTCATGCGACGGCCATGTGTGATTCAGGGGCGCTGTGGAAGGACGGGGAGCCCGTGCCTCATTATCCTTATAGGAGGCCGCCGCCGCTGGATGGGAGCGATGCCGACGAGAACAACGAATATGAGGGCTCGTACCTGGCCGGGATGCCGACGGAGCCGCTGGACAAGGGAAAGAGTCCAGAGCAGCACTACACAAGCCCAAGCCGCAATCCGCCTTTCTATGCGATTCCGAGCCCCGCGGCCGCCAGTTCGGGTGCCGTTAGCTCCGGGTCATTGGGCTCGTTGCCGGGATGGAGTCGTTTGCACATGTAGCACGGGCGGACGGTACGAGGGACGGGAGGGACCAGCTAGTGCGTAATAACTGGTCCCTGACATCCGCCTTGACACGGCTACCTATAGGAGGATTCCGGCGGAGCGTTTGACTTAGTTGCAACCCATGTGAGCGGGATCACCCGGTATAAGTAGGACTGGTAGCACATGAGGCCGGTGGCGTATTGATGCTGATACTCCCATCAGTGGCGGTGTGATTTGTGCTCTCGTTTCCCAGTCACAGAGGCCGTTCGTCACTTTTGACCAGTATTTCTCTCTCCTCATACCTTTCTGCAGCGCCCGAATCCTCCAACCACCTGCCATGGGCTCTTGTTGTTTACGGTCAGACACCGGGAAACAGCCCAGAGAGGAGAGAAGATGAGAGAATTAAGTCGCCAATCCAGCACCGATGTCTACGTCAAAAGGCAACGTCCGCTCTTGTCTTCCGCAACCATGAGTCCCGCCCAAAGTACCTAGGCAGGTACTCATGTCATACCGGTCATACCGGAAGTCATTGCAGCTTACTGCTAGGCCGCACTGTTGGTCGGTGTCCCCAGAGAGTCCGGAGGAGCTGCCGTGGAACATTGGAGTTCTAGACCGTCGGGCATTGGGTGTGAGTGCGACTGTGCCAGTCTGCGAGACACAGCCCGTGGATCGCATGGTCGGATCAGCCCGGATCGTCTGTTGGCGGGGATGGCCGCCGGCTGCCCTCGACCCCTCCCCCGCATTGGCTTGAATGGCGGGGGCATTCGACAAGGGAGCAGAAATCTTTCAGGTTGCGGGCAGCGTGATATTCTGTAATAACTGCGAGTATGGAGTCTGTACTTTAAGGCATGCCGTGTTCTTCTGGACTAACAACCAAGCCGCATGTTTCCGGCGACGAGCTGCGACCTTTGGCAGAGCAAACACCGGCAGACACAAGTACATACGAACCCAGAGCTTGATTGTCTCACCGCTTTCTATGGAGATCAAACGGAGATACGTCTCTTTCGGATGGCGTTTGCATCGTTGAGCAGCTGCTTATGGAAAGTTTGTCATGCTCACGCTTATATATACTGGATCTCGCCTTCCCGAAATCCAAAAAGAGCCGGACACTAAGTTAATTTCAACGTAAAATCTGACCGAGAAGATAAGGCGAGAAGGGAATAAATAGAGAAAAGAGGAGAGAACCTGAAACTAAGAAGATGAGATGAAAAAGGAGAACAATCAAGAAAAAGAAGAGGTAAATGACAAGAAGAGACAGTATTAGCAGCCTCATTTATCCGGCTGACCACGATGCTGGTGTACGACTTGTTAACGTTATTCTGGCCGAAGGAGCTTCCATGCTTATTATTAGTTGGACAGTTACTGAAGGCTTGAACCACGTGGTCTGCGTATCAGAGCCCCCTACAGCTCCCATCTGACAATGTTGAAGGTACTAATAAGCAGCTTTGGGAAAGTGTGGTTCATACCTAATTATAACAGCCACACTCCCCATCCGACAGTAAAACCAGCGTGCAAGTCGTGATGTGAGAGTGACGCTTCGACTTCCGTTGCCGCGTTGCGGTCAGCTCAGCGCACACACAAAACCGGGGTCCGAACCGTCAGGCGGCGGAGCACCATGAGGCCGGTTAGCCAATCAGAGCACCATGCCATATTTTTAGGCGGGGAGGAGTCAAAATTTTGGCATCATCGTTGTGTGGGTCGATTTCGGTGAAACTGAACTGCGCTTTCCTGCTTGCCCGCGCTGAATGTGCCCGGTTCAGTTGCTGGCGACAAACCCCTCGACTTTCACGTCGCCCGCCGACCTTCTGCTCGCTGCGTAGCCCAACTGCGGCGTTGAATGGTAATGCTCTCTTCCGCTGCGACTGCTAGATACTTCCGTGCCTCTTGCTAACGCTGACGTCAAACAGCGGGCCAGGTTGCGCGTCGCAACAATTTCTGGGAAAGTCGCTAGCTAGAGGTGGTGTACCGCGGCGGGCTTTTCAAACCCACCATCCTCTCAACCGACCCTGACTCTAGGCACCTCGCCGCTCCGCCCTTCCTTGGAACCGACCGTCTCCGCTTCGTTATCGAATAATTGCTACAATATCTTCGCCGGACCATTATGTCGGCAGTCAATGGAGCCACGGGCAAGCCCGCTAAGGTCGCTACTCGGCCCTCTAACAGGCCCATTGTCCCCGTCTTACCCCTCAACTACCCTCAACGTCCGGCGAATAAGCCACCTTCTGCCGGTCCAGCAACGTCGCCCCCGACCAAGGGCCAGAACGGCGCCCGACAAGCCGAGAACAAATCCGGTTCGCATGGCTCGGGACACAGCAAAGAGCCGCTGAACGGCGACTCGACCGAGCTTGGCCCAAACTCTGCCGACAATGCTGATGCCACAACCCCTCCCGCAGCTCCCGTTCAAACTGTCGGCAAGGCGGAGCCATCTGCTTCCGTCGCAGCTCCGAATGGACGCGCAAGAGGTATGTTGGCATGATTTCCTATGCGACTTGGCGCTCTGTCTTGTCGGTTTCCCATGAGCTTCTTTTGGTCTCTCGTTGCATCATGTCGGCGCAGTTCTTGCTTACAGGCCTTGATTATAGACACTTCTACGGTTTCTCCTTCGTCTCGTGACCACCATGCAGTGCCTGCTGCTCAACATCGACCTCAGGGAATACCCAACGTTGCACCCCAAGTCATGGCCACATCCGGTCTGGTTCCCGATGGTCCCATTCCTGCCCCGCACCCCGCTGTGATGAACCGGCCTACCTTCCATCAACCTCACCCCAGCAGTGGCAGCCTGATGTTCAGTGGCTTTTATGACTCCAACGCGTCGTCGCCCGCTCCCCGTTCAGGTGGCGGTGGTTTCCCTCCCCCAGGCCTGTTCCCGTATCCGCCTGCCCCTGTAGACGGGTATGGGCGCCCTTTGTTGGTATCTCCGGCTGTCGAGGTAATTGGTCATCATGGGCCGCCTACTCCTCACAGCTTCCACGGGTCCCAGTCGTCGGCGCAGGCAGAGGACGCTGCCTTCAACCATCACGCCGGTCTCAACGGACATGCGGAGTATATCGCGGAGCAGGCCGGACAGGGCCCGATCCGTGCCCCGGGAATGAATCCACCGATGAATGGCACCGTGCACCCCACCGCGGGCCCAGTTCCGGGCTACCAGAGCCTGCTCGACCAGGATGAAGCCTTGTCATTCCTGAGACACGGCATCACCGACAGTACCTTCAACGACTGTGTCCTCGAGGTTCGTTTCCCCGACACTCCCGACTTCCACGATCATCCTGGATACCGGCAGCTTCACCGCGTACTCAGGACTCCCGGTCACCGCTTCATCTTTTCTCGCAGCCCTACGCTTGCCGGAATTATGAAAGCCCAGGGAACCACGCCGGGTGGCGTGATCTCACTCGAGATCAACGATGGCTACATGCGGTCCGACGTCTTTTGGTATTCCATCCGTACTCTCTATGGTTGGAGCCTTGCCGATGGTATCCTTCCCACCGAACTCCGACTCCGCGATGTCAGGGACGACTTCAAGACAGCCCTTAGCTATGTTGCCACTGCGCGGTATTTACAGCTCCCGTGGGTACATTCCGTTGCTGTGCACCGCGCCAGCCGCCTTCTCCTCTGGAACACGATCGAGGAGGCTGTCAGGTTCATTTCCAAAGTCGTGGTTATGTCGCCGCGCAATGATGGCTTTGGCGTGCCGGAGCTTGTGGATCAGGTCCTTGCTTTTCTCGTCCACAACTTCCCCGCGGACTTCGTGCTCGATACCAGTGCGGCCAACTTCGGGTTTCCACGTCTTCCGCCCTCGAACCCTACGCCTTCTAAGTCGAATGCTCCCACAGCTGCTTATGGCACCTCACGCGGCGTTCATAGCCGCCAGCCTTCCAAGGCCCAGGCCCAGATGCCGGGTAACCCGCGTGTATCATCCAACCTTCGCCTGTCTCAGATCAAGTTTGGAGACATCTCCCCGGCCGAGAGCGGGCATGCGGTCCCTGATGCCTCTGACAAGCCCCCGGCCCGCCGCGCTCCGACCGCAAACGACACCATCCTTTCCCGTATCTTGCTCAATCTGCCCTTCGAGCTCCTGAAGCAGATTTTGGAGCATCCCCATCTGGCCAAGTTGGGCGGAGACCTCAGCCCGTCATTCCGCTTGTCAATAATAACCGACATTGTCGCCGAACGGGAGTCGAGGCGGCTGCGAGCCCTAGAGAAAGCGGAACCTCAGCTTCGTGCCTACCAAGAACGGGTCGAGAATGCAGCAGCGCCGGTGGTTGTAGGGAATATGGACGACTATTGGGTCAACAATATGGGCTTTAAGGAAGAGGTATTCCCTGGAGACCTCCCATACCTTGTCCATACGTGGTCGCACGCCACCTCTTCCAGCGTTAGCGCCTGACGCCTGACATCAAGGCCGAGCACCCTCAGCTTTCACCACTGGATGACTTTGGGAACCTGGGTTGGCATGGTCCTTGGGCTTACCTTTCTTTTCCTCGTGCGTTAGTTTCTCTTGCAGTTTCCATCACCGTCAACCCCTTGCTTAATCTTTTTTGCATTGCGTCTGGAGTAACACGGTTACACAAAATCGCCTGCCCTTGCTGGGCGGGCCGGAGGGCAGGAGCGGTTGATTGAATGGGGTTTGATCATGCTCTTTTCCGGGTATCCCCTTCCGCTTGTTCATGGGATTACACCCGGTCCTTGCGGTCGCGGCGAGGTCCTAGGAACATGGTTGGGCGGGTCATGACGGCTGGGCGGCGAATTTCGTGTTGGTCGTCCATTGTTTACTGGGCGGGCGCGGGTCATCGTATTGCAGACCTGTTAACTGGTCTTGCTCCGGGGTTTTTGCTTTGGGACTACCGATTTGGAGCCGTCTCCCCTTGAGGAGGGCTTCTGGGGACAACAACACTTCCATACCCGGGGCTGTTCTTTTGCCCCTGAGGCGTTGGGATTGGGTTAGGAGAACCGGAGTTAGTCGTCTCGGTGATGATAGAAATATTCCATCGGTATACAACATGGGAGAGGGGTGAAAAAGCATAGGGCTATGACTATAGGTCACGGATACAAAAGCATCTCTTGGGTGAAAAGGCAGGACTCTCAGCGAGGTGACAAGCAAGGGAGGCTCTGAGAAAGTATTGATGTCGTCACTGTAAGGCTATTGGCATTGGTTGATACTGAGTTGCCTGCTCTCTTTAACAACTGCACTCTAAGAATTCTGCAGAGTGGCTTGTTCGCACATCAGCATTGCAAGGAAGCATTGGGCATCAGATGCCTTCCCCATTTCCTGCGATTTCAGGGGCTTGAAAGGCCGACAGTGGAGTGCCGGCAAACAAGGTGAATGTGGGGTAGGGACTTCTGGGGAAGCTTGGCACAGCTTAGAACCGAGGTTCCCTGCGTGACGCTAATTAAATGGCGTCAATGCATATGATGCCAGTCAGCCTTGACAACAACTCCTGCGACATTCCTCGATGCTCTTGCAACAAAGAATTCCCGACCCATCTCCTGTCAGTCCACCTGTATTGGTGAGAATATCCGGTGTAACGCGCGTATCCGGCGACACAAGCGCGCTTGGGCATCAACAAGCACAACATTACTTCGAGAGGGTCTGAGGGTCGATTTTCCATTGGGTTTGTCACTTCTCCCTGGTTTCTCAGGGGCTGTTTTGTGATTCGAGCGCGTCGACGTTCTACAACCCTCATTTGAAGAGAACTCAATCTTGCGATGGCGTCTCGGGCTGGAGCGCCAACGTCCCGGGGCGCGGGTCCCAGTAGCGCTCCGTCCGTGACGGCGAAGTCGACGACAGATCCCGTCCTCCGCAACGCGCTGCGCTACACGATCTCGGCGCGCGAATATGCGGCTCTTCACAAATACGTCATATCGCGGTCGCGAGCGCTCAAGAAACGGGCACCGACGGTGGACACAATGCAGAGGATCATAGACGGCCCTCGAGGGCGCGCCTCGTCGGTCAGCAAGGGAGGCAAGGGCAAAGGGAAGAGCCGGGCGGGCGAGGGAGATAGGGCTGTCGCGGTGCACGGCGCGGATGATTACAATGCGCGGGCAATTCGGCATTCCATCCGCGTGTTCGTCGCGACCGGCGCATTGATGAAGCTCTGGGGCGTGGTGTTGGCGAGGTTGACAGGGAGAAAAAAGGAGTACGGTGGTTCCCCCATCACGTCGTGCTGGGGGCCTGAGACAAGCTGACACGGTTCTGTTTAGTCCCGCATCAGCAACACAAAAGAAACAACCTTTACACAAATCGGCAGCGCTCCGACTCTCGCTGTCTCTGAGCACCATCCTGCTGCTGTATCGCATTCTTTTCCGCTTCTTCAACCGTCTGCGCGCCCACCTTCTCGACCCCTCAGCAGCACCGTTCCGCCTGCGCAACCCCAGGACAGCCCGCGCGCTGACATCTACGTACGCGCCCGCCGTAGGCGCCTCCCTAGCCGGTCTGGCCTTGGGCGTCTATCCGGCGCGGCAGCTGCGCGTGACCATTGCCCTGTACATGATCTTCCGCGCGCTCGAGTTTGGGTGGAACTGCGCCGAGGACAATGGCATGATATGGGGCTGGGAGAAGGACGCCAACGGGAAGCCTGAACGGAAGCGCACGCGGCCGTCGTGGTGGGGCAGCTGGATGCTGCAGCCGTTCGCGTTTGGGCAGTTGCTGCATGCGCTGGTATTTGACAGAGACTGCTTTCCATCGGTGAGTGATTCTGGGCTTTCGCTCCCAACACCGGGATCGGGGAACTAACAAACGGATTTTGTGATTCAGTTTTGGAGCAACCTCATCCTCAAGAACTCGACCTCTTATTTGCAGCCCAAGCCGGAGAACTACCCCTCAGGTCACAGGTGGCCACAAGCCGGCGAGATCGTCGACAGTCTCTCCCAGATGGCGCGGCTTCACTGGCCGTGAGTTGTTCTGACGCGCTCCGCTCCTCCCACGTTTCTTTCCCATACCGTGTCTAACCTGCCGATACTCGTCTTAGAGCCTTCATCTCCCCGACGCTCTTCCCCTTGAAGGACGATATTCTCCCTCCCTCGCTGACCGCCATTTCCTCGATCACATCACCCGCCCACCCGCTCATCACGTCGCTCTCCTGCGCCACGCTCCACCCTTCCGACCCGTCCTGCAGCCGCGCCTTCCTCGCCTTCTGGCTGCGCTCCTTCCCGCCGCTGACGCGCTTCTTCTTTGTCGTCTACTCGGCCATGCTCATCCCGCGCCTCTCGGCGCTGTACCATTTCCCGCTGTCGACGCTGCACCAGCTCGTGTCCAACGCGCTGCGCATGGCCGGCTTCCTGACGGGGTCGCTCGCCACCGCCTGGTCGTCGGTCTGCTTCTTCCAGGCCTGGTTCCCCCGGGCCTTCCTCCCGACGCAGCGCTTCTTCCTGGGCGGGTTCCTCGCAGGTATTTGGGCCCTGCTTGAGCATGGCCGGCGGGGCAGCCGGAGCCTGTTCCTGTCCACTGCCAAGGTCAGCGTGGAGAGCCTGTGGAAGGTCGGGGTGAAGAGGCGGTGGTGGAGGGCGATGAAGGGAGGGGATGTGTGGGTTTTCGTAGCGGCGCTGATGTTGACTGGTGTTGTGTACGAGAAGGATGTGAAGGCCGTCAAAGAGGGGCCGTGGAGGAAGGGGATTAGTTGGGTGCGAGGGGAGGGCTGGAAGGATTGGGGCATGGAGGAGGATGACGAGGAGGAGGACGGGGAGGGACGGCTGCATGAAGAGTGACCGGGTAGGGATCCGGGCGGTGCGGATTATGGTGAGGGAGGTCTCGAGTCGTGTCAATGTTACTGTTCTACGATTGTATTCGTAGTTACCTTGTGGCGTTATTTTGATGAGCTGATGATATATATGAATAGGTAGATAATTACTAATCGGAGCTCGCGGAATCGAGGAATATTGAAGTCCGGGGAAACGTGCTGAAGACCCCGTACAGCCCTAGGCTTAATGCGACGCAGTTGCTTGGACCATGAGCCGAGTTTGCCCCTTCGTTTGCCATATCGGGTGTCCGGAGGTGAGACGTCAAAAAGCCGCACGAGCACGAACTGCAAGAACCAGTCCTCGAAAACACTGGCACCATATCACCGGTGGAGCAGACACCATCACTGAAGAATGCAGAACGATAGTTCATATGCATATGCTCTATGCCTCCCATGCTGGTCCGCTCAGCGGACTTCCAGTTCCCCCTTCAGCCTCAGATCCCGACTGCTAGCCCCTACCCAAATCTCATACACCCCCCTCCGTAACCTCCAGTCCTGCACCACCACATCCCACACGCTCAAATCTCTTCTCGTCAGCTCAAACACAACCTCCCTCTCCTGGCCGGGCACGAGCGGCCCGACCTTCGCAAAGCCACGCAGCTGCCTCACGGGCGAGTCCCCCCCGGGGATGCTGACATAGAGCTGCGCAATCTCGGCGCCATCCACCGCGCCCGTGTTGGTCACGGTGCACTTGGCCAGCGCAACCACCTCCCACAGGGCCGGGTGGCCGCCCTGCACGATGCGGACATTCTTGTCCGGGAACTCGGCTAGGTCTGTGGTTGTTGTTGTTGTTGTGGTCTTTGACACGGACAGGTCTGCGTAGGCAAAGCTGGTGTAGGACAGGCCGAAGCCGAACTCGAATTGCGGGGTGATGCTGTGCTTGTCGAAGTAGCGGTAGTCGATGAACAGGCCCTCGGTGAAGTTCGCCTCGGGGAACGGGTCGGATGAGGTGGTCGGGTTGAGCAAGTCGCCGTAATCCGACTCCGACCGGGCTACTGTGTACGGGAGACGTCCGGTAGGGTTGACGTCGCCGTAAAGGACGGACGCAAGGCTGTGGCCCGCTTCTTGACCCGGCAGCCCCGCGAAGAGGGTGGCCGTTACGTTGGGGTGGGCGATCCATGCGTCGACAGTGCGGATTCCTTTTGTCAATGGCAGATTAATTGAGCATGGAGACCCAAGAGGATGAGGAGGAGGAGGAGGAGGAGGGTGAGTGAAGAACATACCGGCGGAGTGCACTACTACGATGGTGTTGGCGCACCACGAGGCAACGTTTAGCACCAACCGGTCACTGAAGTCGTCCTTCAGGCTGGGGCGGTCGAAGCTCTCCGAAGCGTAGGCATTGATGAACACCAGACAGGCGTCGGCGTTGACGTAGGGCGTGGGGTCCTCCGAGTAGAAGTCCCATCGAAGGATGCCCCGGTCCTGGGCGACGCGCTCCTGCAGAGCTTGGAAGGGAGACACGACGTATGGGGGCGAGCTGCCGCCCGATCCGCCGGCGGTGATGAGCGTGCCGTTGAACGTGTTCCATCCGAAGTTGTCTTCGTAGCCGCCGCCATACCGATCGCGGTTCTGCCAGGGGCTGGCCTTGAGGGCGGCGCCGTAGCCGTAGACGCAGAGGAACTTGGGCTTCTTGAAGGGCAGCGTGTTGTTGACGTTCTTGACCAACACCGTGCCCGCGGCGCCGATTTCCTCGATAAGCCTGGCATGGTCCGCTTGCACGTCCACGGGGAAATGCTTCTGCGTGTTGGTGTAGATAGCTGGCGGCGGATACGCGGTGTGTTGGTGAAGGTAGTGCCACGGTGCGAGAATGCGGATGGCCATGTCGCCGAGTCGCTCCTCGCTCACCGAGCCGTTGCGCACCGCCTCGGCGAGATTGTCGCCCCAGAAGCCCGCACGGGGCATGACAAGATCCAGGCCGGCGTTGGCGGATGCCACGCCAGACATCTGCCCGTCCCAGTCGCTGACCACGAAGCCCTCGAAGCCGAGCTCCGTCTTGAGGACGCCGTTCAGCAACTTGGAGTTCTGGCAGGCGTACGAGTGGTTCGTTCGCTGGTAGCTGCACATGACGGCCCCAGCCCCTTCGCGCAGAGCATCCATGAAGGGGAACGCGTACAGCTCGTGCAGGGTGCGATCATCGACGTTGGCGCTGACGGCATCGCCCAGCTCGGTCCACCGGCGGCGGAACTCCTGCTCGTTCAACAGCCAGTGCTTGGGTGTGGCAATGACCCCGGCGTCCTGGATGCCGCGCGTGACGGCGCCCATGCCGGCGCCGGCCAGATACGGGTCGTTGCTCAGGCCCTCCCAGTTCCGCCCGCCCTTGGCCACGCGCCCCAGCGGACCTGCCACGGGGCCCAGCGCGACATTGATCCCTTTGCCGTGAAACTCATCACCCAGTGCTCGGCCGTAGCGGTACATGAGATCCCGGTCGAAGGTGGCTGCCACGTGGATCCCCGCCGGGAACGCCGACACAAACTCCTGTCCGCGGATGCCCGAGGGGCCGTCGGCGAAGCACAGCGCCGGGATGCCCAGACGGGGCACTTCGCCGGTGTTGCCCACGCATATTCCGGGCCAGCCCTGCGTGATGTTGACTCTCTCTTCAACCGTCATCTGCGACACCAGGTCTCGTGCCCGGTCATAGGCCGTGGTCCAGCGGCCATTGGTGGAACCGCTTCCCGGAGCTTCGGATCCGTGTTAAGTGCTTCGAATAACATCGCGGCGGCGGTGGGACGAAGAAAAAGAAGTAGGAAATGAGGAAAGGGGGATCTTACGAGAGGGATAAACCGGTGGGCTAAGTCCGTGGTTTGGCAAATCGGGCACTCCAGCGCCCTCTTGCAACGAGCAGGCGGCGCAGAGAACCGAGACGACCGTCTTCGTGCTCAATACGGCCTGTTCCGCCGGGTCCCGGCCGCCCCGGAATTTGTGGGGAAGCATGCTGTAAGCGCCTTTTAGGAACTCCATGGAGGCATGGGAATACCTGCGTGCATAATTCGCAGTGTCGGGGTGCAGGGTCCGAGCTAATTTTTTCGTACTCGTGTACCAAATCCGGGTCTGCTCTTGGTTAAGAACGGGAGAGTAATGCTTTGGAGCCGACAGTCCGGGTAACGTTATGTTGAGATCTGAGATCCCAGGGCTAGGTGACCGCCTCTTTGGCACCGCGCAAGGGCGATCCGGGCACGTGCCGGGTTCCGGCCCGGGATTTCTGGGCTGTGCCTTCCTTTAGGGTGCGGTGTTCGCTAAACCAACGTCTCAATTCCAGGCTTGCAGCGTGCCCAGGTGTTCGTCGGGAGCTTATTTCAGATCGACGCTTTGCTATTCGTCTTGATGCAACACGCTTTCAGGAGGTGGAGTGATAGGCTTTGTAGGTGTTGTAATAACGTTACCTGCTGACTCGTGTCCGGCACCCTGGCCAACGCACCGGCAATGAGCGGCACTCGATGGATGCTTCGTGTACTATGGTACATAAGCTAACTTTGTAGTACATAGGTATATACTTTCTATACTTACCTTGGACCGCGGCAGCTTATTGCGCCCCCGGACAGCCATAATCCCGTGTCGCTCACAGATCACATACTTCCCAGAAAGTGCCCACAAGTATGTGCGATGATGGGTGGAAAGGGTAGAAACCTGGAACCGGGAAGTCACAGTAGAGCCGCTACGAAACATGGGTATGCGATGCACAATTGTACATGCAGTACATAGTGTACATCATTCTCGAGTATCACAGATGTGGCATTGCGCGAGGTCTCAGAGCAAGGTAGGATCTTTTGCTTTTTGGTTCTCGCGTTGAGCCGCTTCCCCCAAACCCCGATTTCTAAGAGGCGGAAAAAAAGCCCTTTTCCTGCCGATATTAGCTCGTGCAAAACTGTAATCCCGTCCGCCCGTATTTAATTACGCATGGACGTGTAAGTTAGGCGTGCCGCGTGCGAAGTCAGTCTCCAGACGATTTGACCGCAAACGGCGGCAAGCTCATTGAGAAACGAAGTCTTCGTTGATCTGTATTTACACTACCTGCCCGAATCACGGAATCTCCTTGCTTTTATCCTCATTCCTCCCGTCCCTCCGTCCCTCAATGTACCCCCCGCTTGAGGCCTTATCAGTACCGCACCGATATTAATACGATCGCAAGACATGGTTCGGTTTTGGATTCACCATCGCACGACTTTTGGATGTAATGTACGGAGTATGTACTATGTACAATGCTCACAACTTGCCTTCTCGGATATCAACAGTGCCGGGTTCTAGACGCCTGTTCGCTAATAAGGGGCCGGTTGTCAGAACTCGAGGTCGTTGTACTTTACATAGTGTTTAGCACCAGGTCCGTCATATGTAACAATTCGCGCAGCCCGGAATCCAGACATCGAGTTGGCGATGATCCCTCCCATTAAAACATTAGTGATCCGTTGTTTGGTCATCAGCCCCACCATAATCCCCGCCGTATTACCAACCCGATGGAAATTGGCCAGGGCTCACCAGGGAATTTGCCACGAGGTCAGGCTCCATTACGGAGGTACCAGGTTTCAGCCCTGAGATGGAGTTTTATTATCCAGCTGTGCCAGCATAACAATCCGGTGTATCCACATCCACGCTGAGCCGGGGACTGCCCAGACGATGACAGAGAACCAGAAGCTCGGTAATACGGAGGTTGAAGAAGGTTCCAGGTCATGTTTCCCTTTGTTCATCCGTTGCCGTCTCGCCGCTGTGCTCAAGTGCATGCGATTTCTTGGAGATGAAATGTGAACCCACCTGGTAACTGGGCCAGGACTCCAAAACGCATCTATCATCCGACTGCAGCAAGACACCCTTTCTCTGGTTTTTCTCGATGTCTTCATGTACATTTCACTACACTCGTTGGCGAACGATAACTGGAACGACGAGCTCTATTTCCTCGCGGCGTTTTTGCTACAAAATAACAATCTAAAAAGTTTCGTGTACATGTCACTGTTTCACACTGTTTGTAGGTACTCCGCCTGTACAGTACAAGTACGAAGTGTACGGAGCGTAACCATAAACAGTTAAGCGTCAGGAACAGGTGCCTGATTGGTTCGCGGAAGCCTTCGCCGACCCGTGTGAGTGGGACGGGAACTCGGAGGGTGTCATTATCCAACGGTGGGGGCAGTCAGGGGGCTGCGGGAGTCGGGAGAATGAGGAGCATTTGTCTTTTCGACGCGGAACCTTCCTGTAACTATTACTGTGGGTGGTGAACCTGCAATGCTTTCATGGGCGTCCTGCGCAACTGGATGCTCGAGATATGCTGCTTCATACCTTACTGAACTGGTGGACTTGTGGCCTTCAACTTTCTTCAACTCTGCTTCGGTTATTGCTATAGTAATAAGTGAACAGTGACGGGAGTGGGTAATGTAATGTTTGTAGGTGTCGGGCAGCCCAATCGGGATTGGAACGTTCCGGGATTCGGAGCCCGATTCTGCTCGAGAGAACAGACAGAACCGACCCATTCGAGGCTCCGGCGCCATCGCCGTCGCCAATGCAGCTCTTCGTTTCTGACCATTCAGGGTGTTTTGCTGGCGTTGGTAGCCCTCATTCGTTTGTCAAGAAGATATATCCGTCCCGCTGCACAATCGCCGATGCATGTCGCGCCTGTTGTCCCGTCGCCATTCGATTATACCTCTTGATAGTACTACACAAGAGTCGCGCAAAGCGCTTTGGCCGAGCCCGTTTGAATCCATTCAGTTTTCAGATTGCTGTGTCAGATCAGATAGCAAACCAAGCCCCGCAGCCATGAGGCTATGGGGAAGAAGCATTCATGCATGCGGCACGGTGATAGGGGGAAACCAGGGGGAATCCCGGTCGACTTGCTGTGAGGACCTTCTTCTACATACCATCAGGAAGGTCGCCCAGAGGCCTGGCCATGCAGTCACATGAACTTGAAGACAAGAGGTAATGCATGATTGAGGGCAAGAAAGAAATGGGCTAGTTTATGTAATGAGCCTCACACGCTCCTGTGCAGTACCTGTCGGTATCCGCGTGTAGTACTGTACTAGTACGTACTGTAGTTACATGTAGGGTTGGAACATTGGGTTGTTGCTACCAAATCTGAGACTCGGCCATGCATCATCTAGATGCACATGCGATCGCAGGCTGCTTGAGAACTACCGAGCAAGTTGAGGTCAAGGTAGCAACTACCTACACAGCAACACCCTTCAACCAGGCTCCAAGGCCAGGCAAAACTCGCCGCTCGCAAATCGTCTCCTCATGACGGGCCATTGGCAGAAAAGAGACAGCACTAGCCAGTCATTTTCGTTCTCTCCGTTTCCAAAATTTCTTCTTCTTCCCCCTGCTCATTAGCTCCGACGACACCGGTCCCCCTTCCCCGCCCTGTCCGGTGCTGAGAGCGGGCCAATCAGGCCGAGTGCGCTCAAAATGCTGCTCCAAAACGCAGGTCCAAGCACACGCGAGTGGCCTGCCATTTCGATATCCGCGGCCCGCTTCGTTCGTCCATTCGACTGAACATTGCTCAAGTGTGGGGCCGCGAACCGTGATTTAGCTAGATCCACCCGTTCCGCGGCTTGACCCCTGGAACCTGGAACTGCTCGACCTCCACTCATCAATCTTCATGGGAGCGTGTGCGCTTCTCCGCTGCCAGGCATTGTTTTCTCTCCATTCCTTTCCCAGACCCGAAACTTCATGGGCATACACACTCAAGGCCAACTCCCCAGAATCTCAGTTTTGTCCTAGAGGTCCTGGACAGCCTCGTATTTCCTTTCGTCGTTCGTCTATACGCGTTTTGCTTCGCTCGTTCCTTTTGCGGCTCAGGTTTCGCCCGCCGCGACTTTTCGGGTTGATGTGCTACGAGAGGAAGAGAATCAACACGAGACCGTGCAACACGCTCATTTATCGGCGACTGCATTCCACCGACATTCCCATTCCAAGTCCTCCTAGACTCTCGATCGAACGGTTCTTCCTACCACAAACATACGAGCGACTCAGCGCCCCTTTTCGCGACTGCGGCTGCTTCTGGGTAATCACACTGCGGGGGGTGTCCCGCATCACCGTGACAGGTCTGACTCGCGACCGTGTCCGTTCCGGCCCAGTTTCCTCAGCTGTCCAGGTCCTCTCCACCAAACCGCCTCATCTGGACCGTATTTGAACGAACTCTTGGTCACAGCTTCGACGGACGTGGTGGATCCCAGTGACGCAGGCCTCGAGCCTTGGTGTATCACCGCTGGTAAGAGAGCCTAATTCAACATTTCCGCTTGACTCTTCTTTTGGCACATGAAGGTCAAGTGACTATCATGCAAGACCCGGTCTGCGTTACTCTAGCCCGGCCGAAAGTTCGTGTTGCAGCCATGAGCTCCCTGACATGTGGCACAAGTTTAAATGGCATTCCCAAGCTCGCCCCTTTGGGCCATCGGAACCTTACTAACATGATATTTGGTGCTGATGGTGCAAATTACCTAGCCTGACCGTTACTGCATCGCATTCGTCGTGGCCGCATAATCTAGGCGAACTCTGTGTGGCGTCTCACTCAAGCTTCGCCATACATGAAATCACCACGACCTCTGTCTTAAATCAAGAACCTGTTGAGCGCTTTGTTCCAGTCGCTCCTCTGGCTTTCCTTGATACTCGACTTTTTCTGCAGTTCGACGAGAGGTTGTAGTGGTCAGGATGAATCGCTTCAGGACAAAGAAGAAGGCGAAAGACGACCTCGCCGCCGGTCGTTCAAGCGAAGACTCGGAGCAATCGTCGCTCTCATTCTTCCGGAAGGGCAAGAAGGCGCAGCAGGAGGAGGTTAAGAAGGAGTTTGACCTCTCCAATGCTCTTCCGTCGAATGATGATTTCCGCACCAGTCTGTTGATGAATAACTTGTCGGCACGGTTTTCCATGCTGAGGGAACAGGACGACCCGAATACCAAGATCGGCAAGGCGAGCGATGACAGCGTGCTCTATCCAAAACGACAGTCTCGGTTAGCCGACTTCGGCTTTTCCGGGAGTGGTGGTGGCTTATCCGACATCGCCGAGGTCGAGTCTATCAGGGGTCCGAATTTCCTTCGCACGACGTCGGTGGCATCTGACGATCCAGAATCTGGAAATGGCGGAAGCGTCATGGCCCGTTCCAAGCCGACAGAAGGCAATGTCCTGTTCGGCGGGAGGCAGAAAATATACAAGATTCCAGCGGGCTCGGGCGGCGGCTTGACCGGGCGAGCCCTTTACGACGATGATGTTGCATTGTCGGCCTTTCAGCGCTGGAGGCAGGCGGAAAAGGAGCGGTCGGTGGACGGTCAGATTAACGTAGGTTCTGAGGGGCCAGGAGAAGGGACTGAGCCCTCTCGGTCGGAGTCGCCCCCCCCTGTTGGGTACAACCGCAAGCGTGAAACATCATCTACTACCTCGTCGGCTTCGACCATGGCCCGCAACTCTACGGCGGCCACATCCATCACTTCACAAGCAACCAATGCCGCCAAAGACACAAATTCGCTCTCGAGCATGCCAGCATCGGGCACTTCATCAACCATCCCCGAGCGCAGCGTTGCCCGGACTCGACGACTGTACGAACAAGGTCTCGGTCAGGACAAGCAAGAGCATCAGGGCTCTGTGTTATCGCGGATCGAGAGCTTGACTCGCCAACGCTTGAATGCCACCTTTCAGACCGACGCTCCCGCCGACCGCTATGCCAGCAGCAACCGCGCTCTTCTAGGAAAGGCCAGTGCACCAAATCTCAGGTCGGCGAGTCCGACCGTGCCCAGCGGGCCGATTGGCGTATCGGGCTTGGGAGTCAAAGTCGAAACAGACACCAAGCCCAACCAGGGTAGCCTGCCTCCTTTGAGCCCGCCAGTCAGCGAAACGGGTGAACAGCCAATCCTGCCCATTCTTCCCAAGGATGTGGGGAAGGCAACGGCAATGGGCTTGTTCCAAAAGCCGCCAGGTCCCTATGACGAGTCCCAATATGTTCAACGGCAGCTTCAGCTTCAACAGGGCCGGGAAACGCCGACCCAGATGCACAGGGCAGGTTCTAATGGCACGAGCAGTTCGCATTCTCAGAACGACGGGACTAAGGTCACGGCTGCTGGAGCCCGGTCAGAAGCAGAAGATGCTAGGCTACCTCCAACCCCTGTCACCGACATCGAAACTCCACAGCCAACTGCTATCAATGTGGAAGGACTTCCAGCCCCGCCTGAGGTCAATGTCGAACGGCCTTCTGACAATGATCACCCGGCGTTCAGGCAATCTGCCGTGCCGGCATCTCTTTCGATGGGCGTCTCGCCTAGTCCGACGCCGGCAATTTCGATAGAGAACTCTCAGCAACCATCGCCCGAGGACTCGCCGACGCTAGGTCCGGCTGCGGGGCTGAGCGGGCTGGTTCGTCAGCATCTCCGTACCGAAAGCATCGAGTCCTCGGTGAGTGGCGCCGGGTTCGATGTTCCAGGGCCAGGATCCCGGTTTAATCTCGACTTGAGCGAGCCATCAACGGTCGCCGAGTCGGGTCCTACGTCGAACCCATGGTTCTCGTCAGGGCGAGATTGGAATAGACCCCCTTATGACAACCCTCTTGAGTCTTCGGGAAGGAGAGAGGAGGAGATGCAATCTATGCGTGATACATCTTACTCCGGTGTGGGGGACCGGTCTAGCACCGCCACAGAGGATGAAACGGTCGAGTTCGCCAACCAGTTGGCGGACGCTCGCCGTCGCGTCAGGGAGAAGTTGACTTCGTATGTCGAATCGGACAGTAGTAGGGCTGGATCACCGCAACTATTGGCAGCAGACTCTCCAAGTCTTTCAGCACAGTCGCTGAACCCGTTGGGAATTCTGAAGCAGAAGTCAAGCCGTGGGTCGCTCGTTGACCGATCACGCAACGTCGTACCAGGACAATCGAAAGGGTTGAAGGTATTAGGACTTGGATCAGCAACGATGAGCACCTCGCCACAGCTCGGTAAACAATCCTTCGATGAGAAGGACCATCCTCCTCTGGAGACGATGAAGGAGGACGTTTTCAGGGGCAACGCAGCGCAGGCGAATCCCAACATGCGTGATGCGGACATTTCAGGTGAAGGAAACTCAACGAGGGATGAGCATGATGATGACAGCAACGCTCACCCCGGTTTGAGAGCCTTCAGACAGGCACGGCGTGAGCTGCAAAGGCGAAAGGAGCTTGAGACACTAGCCCGTCACCAAGCTTCGCAGACGTCACAGTCTCCGGATCAGGCGCTCGACCAGGCAACGGAGATGCGTCCCCCAGCGCGGGCAGAGCGAGGGCCGCGACAACGTACTCCGAGCGGAGAGAGAAGGCCCCCTCCCGTCACGTATAGACATCGGCACCCAAGTGACGAGCAAGGGTACGGCTCACCGGATGCGGTGAGGCCGTCAGGGGAGCGTTCGAGGAGTGGTTCGGAAACAAGCGCCGGCCGTTCGGCCAGTCGTCCGCCCCCGCCCCGGTTGAGGACCAACACCAACACGCATGATCAGCTTGGGCCGCCGGGGAGCGGGCGACCTATGATACGTTCTCCCGGTCTGCCTGGGACCGATATCAAAGGCTCACCTATGATGCCGCCCTATCCGTATCCCGGCCGGGGCGTCCCTTCGCCTGCGCCTTCGCCTCATCTTGCTCTTCACAGCGGGCGACCGGGTTTCGACACGCCCTCGGCGCAGCCATCCCCGATTTCCCCAATCGGACTACCATCTCCATCACCCTACGCCATGGGCCCCGCGGGATCGCCAGTCGGTACTCCCACCTCGGCGGGACCGCGTCCTCGACAAGCATCATCAGCAGCCCAATCGCCGGCCTTGGGACCTGCCAATGGTGGCATGTCAGGGCCCCTGAAGCGACCTGTTGACAAGAGAGAGATCTCTGAGCCCACGTTTGTGATGTCGACGAGCCGAGTCCCGGCGACGACCTTGCCGCACCATCCTCCGCCTCCACAATATCCGCCCCCGCCGCAACAGCCTCCTCCGATGGTCCCAGGTATGGGTGATGGGCCCAATCCGTACGGCGGGCCCAGATCTCGGTCGAACAGCCGCGGGGGTGCGCCTCCAGTACCGCCCATCAATCCTCGGCGTAGACGAGAAGATTCGCGCACGCGAACCTCCCAGACCGATGACGGCTCGCACAATGTCGACTATGAAGGCAACCGAACCGGTGTCCCGGGCGCCGATCACGAGGGTGGCAGTCATACAGACCAACGCCAACGGCTGCGGAAACCCCATCCGGAGATACAGGCGCCTGGCCCGAGGCCTTTGCCTGGGAGGATGAGGGACAACGGTCCGCAATTTGTTGCCAAGGGGCCACCAGCTACCCGGAGCGTGGCGATGTCCAACACGGGGGCCAATCATGGCATGGGCATGCCGGGCGGTATGATCTGAAAGCGGCTTCAAACGAGCTAATCTTCACCCCAGTTATACACTTATTTCCCTTTTAATCAGAGAGGCCTTCCTGTCCACTTGTTCTGCTTGTTCCCTAAAATCGGCTTTCTACACTTCGAAGGGTTATCGGCGCGGCGCGGGAGTGCAGGCACGGCCATTGATCACCATATGAGGCTTATGAATTTGAGATACCTCTTGCTGACTATACTTCCCTTTGGTGTGGATTACGGGTGTTGCTTTCCCTTGTTTTCTTGTCTTCATGTCGCCTTCTCTTTTTTGGGGAGATTCTGAACTGGTTCTGGGATGTTTGGCAAAAGTGGAAAAGGGTGATACTCAGGAGGTCCCATTCCGAGGGCCGACTTGGTTAAGCTTGGGATAATTGGAGAGGTAGCTCTTGCGAGAAAGGATTGAAAGAGTCGCGTTGTGGCGGAGTCACTGCCGCCCGGCGGTTTGCTTTTGCTTAGCTGGATACCGCAGTTGCCCTAGTATATGATGCAAAGAGGATTGTGATGTAGATGGCTACGTTGCCTCGTAACAATCTAAACAGGATGCAATCCAGCGGGTGTCAACGCGACCGTGGTCCAACATTTCTCTCACTAGCCGGAACGCGGCGCTCTCCATGAAGGACGGTACTGCAGGCATGAAGCGGAAAAGGGGCACCCCTGAACAGATTCATCGGATTGGCGGCCCGCCTGGCCTGAGTACGCCGAGGTTTAACCCCCCGCTGCGTGAACCCCTCAGAACTTCAGAAGTGACCCTCACTTGCTGTTTACGAAGCTGAGAAAGTAGGTCCCTGCCTAGCTAACCCAAAGCGCGCCTTACCTGCCGGTTGCCATAGTCTCAAGAAATTTACCGGCCGCTTTCTACAGAAACAGAAGACTGGCAACGAACTTGAAGTTAGCAAACCTCTTCTCCCCATTGAGGTTCAGACCTGAACCGGTGTCAGCCACACAGTGCGCTCCCCAACTTGACAGAAACAAACCCAAGAAAAAGAAAAGAAAAAAAAAAAGGAAAGAAAGATGGCCTTCATCCGCCCCTTCAAGCCCTCGGACACAGAGAACGCAAAACACATCTGCCGGGCCACCCTCCCGCCCTCGCTGCTCGCCTCCCCCGCCGCGGTGCGCATGGCCCCTTACCTGTGGACGCTGCCGTTCACGCACCTGTTCCCGCAGAACTGCCTCGTCCTCGACGACGGCGACGGCAACGCTGTCGGCTACGTCATCGGCGCTCCGGACGTGTTTGCGCTCGCCGACGCCTACCCGCGCTACGTCGCCGAGGTCCTGCAGTCGGACCAAGGGCGCGCGGATGTGCCGCCGCCCGCGCAGCTGGACACGCTGGAGAGTCCGAGGGACGGAGAAGACGGCAGCGGCGCGGTGAATGGCGGCTTTTTGGCGCAGCAGGCGTATAGCGTCAATTGGCTGGTCCTGGACGGCGTGGAGGGCAAGAGGGAGATGGTGGAGCGGTATCGGGCTATGCTGCATATTGACCTGTTGGAGGGGTGGCAGGGGCAAGGGTGGGGGAGGCAGATGATTGAGAGGTTTGTCGAGGGCGTCAGGGGTTCCGGGATGGATTATGGGCGCGGGATCCAGTTGGGTGTGGCGGCGGAGAATACCAAGGTGGTCAAGTTCTATGAAAAGGTTGGGTTCAGGGTCTATCCGGGCGGGGAGAAGGAAGGGGGCAATGTGTGGATGGTGAGGGATCTGTGATTGTTTGGGCTGGTTGTTGTTGAAGTATGCCGCATTCCCAGCCGGGAGAGCACCGAGCGCTATATTCGTACCTTAGCTAGGTATGAATGGATCTGTTTTAAGACAAATCCATGATATGATACCTGGTATGCTAGCTGATTCGCGGATCCGATCACTTGGAACCCCCGCTGCTGACGAATTTCGTGGTGAAGTTCTGGCTATAACTACTAGTAGTATTAATAACCTTGAAGAAAGAGAAATTGATGAAACAAATTGGAAGAAAATGCCGAGCAACACCAGATCCCGGCAGCCATGAAGACATCATCATCTCGTGTAGTGCACAGTGGAATGTCATGCCAACAACACCAGCTTCTTTACGGAGACGGCCTACCATCAGCGGCCAGCCTCTCCTCGGCGCTAACATAGCGCGCCAGCCAGCTGATGTCGCGACCCCTGCGGCCTTCGCAATTCTTGCATCCCTTGCGTGCCATCTCCAGCGCCACCATGCCAGCGCCCATCCCGTTCTTGTTATGCCCAGCCATGGCCGCGAGGCCGGTCCAGCTCAATCGCTTGCCTCCCTTCTTCGCCTGCGCGGCCGAGTGGTAGTTGCTCATGGCGGCGATCTCGCGCTTCTCGGCGCAATCCTTGTCAACCGTCATGACGCCGTCCAGGACGCTGCGCGGCGGGGCGGCAGTGGCACCGCCGGCTGACATATGATTCATTTGAGCTGGGAATAGAGCCATGAGGTACTCTTCCATTGTCAAGCCGTGGAGGGCTTGCACAGCGATGCGGCTTGATTCCGGCGAAGTCGGGCCGGTGCTTCCGTCCCTGTTCATGATGAAGACGCCGCCGCAGAAGCGGCCCTCCATGTTCCGCCGCACGCTGTGCAGCACGCCGATCTGGGCGAAGCGGTCGTCTTTCATGGCGAAATGCTCGATGTGGATTCCCATTCCCCTTTCCTCATTTGACTGCTCCTCGGGCTGGTGATATCCCGGCTCCAACTCCATGTTGGAGTCTCCGAGCGGCATCACGAACTCGGCGGCAGCCGCACCGAAGGTGTAGATTTCCAGCTTGCTGAGCTTCTCCAGCGGCACATCGGCGCAGAGCTGGGCGACCGCCTGGGACACGATGACGGCGCCGTCGTGGTGGCAAAGGACGACGCAGCGCATCATGGCGTCGTCGAGCACGGCGCAGCGCAGCTGAGAGTAGAGGTTTCTGCGTGCCTGGCTCGGGAGGGCAACACAGCGCTGCAGCATCATGGCGACTGTGTCGAAGGGCATCCCGTAGGTGGGCATGCATATGCACGTCATGGACCGGCCGAAAAGACGAGACAGTGTTGGAAGAGTGTGCTTGTGACAGTGTCGGGAACTGGGACAAAGGTTAGAGGAATTCATCAGGGAGTAGCTCCCGGTGGGGTGTGAGCGCACCTCATCCTCATGCCACCGAGAAACATCCACTTCTCGTCTTCGGCCTCCTGGCCCATCATCCAGCCCTCCGAGCCCGAGCCGGCACTGCACTGGTACATCTGCTCCTTGCCGTTGAGCATCCAGCACACGGCCAAGACCACAGCCGCGCAAGCACCGAGCCACATGGCGAACACGCCGCCGGGGAGTACGAGCCAAAGCGGGAGAGCCGCCAGCATCATGGCCATCTCGACGCAAGTAAGGGCGAGGCGGAGCATCGCCTCGCCCTTGTCGACCCAGGAGGAATTAGACCGGGATAGCATATCAGCATAAAGAGCCCAGCAAAGCGTCGGTATCGTGCCCATGGTCTGGCCCAACTCGCGGCGCACCATAGCCCACAATGGCTGTTGCGAACGCGGAGTGGTGCCACATGCTCCATCGCGCAACGGCGGGATGTACGTGAGTGGTGGCGGGGTGGCCGACGCCAGGGTGTGCGACACGGTGGAATGGGCTTTGGCTGGACGGGGCATAGTCTCGGATCCCGCGGAGGTCGATAGGCAAGGAAGACGAACACGAACTGACCCGACGAGTAACAGACACCATCATCAGCTTCGAGCATTTAGCAGCCCGATACTAATCATTATATCTTTGTACTTCGTCAAACAAATACGCGTCCCTCTTTGCGTGGGCCCATAAGGTATCCCATTCCAAGCGTCCTTGGGATCGCGTGTTGGACATTCCACATTTCTCCGTGTCCGTGTCAGCAAACAAACAAGACTCTGGCTTAGGCATGTGCTAATTTCCAACTGTCAACACAAGAGAAGGCATTAATATGAGTTTTCATTGCCTTAGCAAAGTTAGAGACCATGGAGCGGCTTTGGCACTTTCACCTCGTGCCTACGAATATGAAACACAAAACATACCTACCATTGGGTGGATGGCTCCGGTACTAGGTAGGAAAGAAGACGGCATTCAACAGATTCACCTTACGTGCCCGCCATAGTACCTAAAGTTGCACTCACGTCCCTACATGACGCCGCACGTCAAAATAGTCCTGCAGCCACCGGTGTCAATTTGGGTCACAAGGTATACAGTACCTTAGTGAAAACATGGAACTTGTATGGAACTTGTCGCATCTCTACTACCGAGCTGCATAGTAGTGACTTTGAACACTTTAGCTTCGTTCGTAAGTCCAGATTCAAGTACGGAGCTCGAGGGGCCATGTCGAACACTCCTACCCTGCAGAATACGTACATACATATGTATAACTCGCCATCGGATACTACCTAGTACTAGTAATTGTTTACTGCTGCGGCACCATGCTGAGAGTGGCATGAAAGATCACCGAGGATACGTCACGGCAAAGCCTTGCTAGTCACTTCTTGTTCTCACTGCTCATGGCCACTCTTCGATCAGCTAATGTCCCGCTTCGTCGAACTCCTGCGTGTCCCTTGCGGGCCGCCCGCATCGTGAGTGACATTGCTTGGGTCAAGCTCTACAGTAGTCCTTCGACAGACTTGAGGACTATGATGAGCCCCTGCCGGCCTCACTTGTAATATCGCGCAGCGGAACTTCCTGCCCCTAAGGCTTAGATTCCGAGGCTGCACACTACCTACCGTAGAGAGCATCCATCCGATACTAGTAGTGGAAAATGGGCGCACCTTTCCGTGATATGGGCTAGATGGACACGATAACATTGCACTGACACGCCGGCACCACCGCTGTAGTCGATCCGTGGGACGACACGCCCACACGCAACGGTACACTCCCAACGTTGGGGGGATGATACCTCCCAAGGATTTGATTCGCGTCGATGGAATTATATCATCCATCGCTGGACTCCCGCTTCTTGCCATGCCATGCCTAAACCAATGTGGGTTTGCGGAACTATGTGCGACAATCTTCCTATACACTTGGGTGAAAGTGTGTTTAAACTCCACGGATCCAGAAATACTAGTAGGCTTATTACTTCCCTCACTATCGAACCATCAAAGAATACTGATACAGCCAGTACCATGCACAGGCATGGGAAAGCTTGAAACGGGGTATTCCGATATGCGTTTTTGTCCGCGGTAAAGTGGGGACTGGGAACTACTAGTACGAAACAGATCGACTCTGAGACCTCCGCACTATGTAATTAGAGCCAGCAAAAATAGACAAACTTTCTGCGCTTCTTTCTGGTTGACAGATTCTAGTGTTCTGCATACTCCGGCAAAAACCGGAGCAGTCTGATGAGGCCGTACGCAGGATTTCATAGCTTCGATCCGGATGCAACAGTATGCTGCAGGGTTTTCGTTTCGATCCTTCAGATCTTGTCTGGCATTGCAATCCTTCGACAGCCCTGTTGATGTACATTACTTCATGTTGTATGTTTGTACGTACATAACAGCAGCTGCGGAGGTCGTTGAAGTGCCTCAAACCAAAGGAAAAGGGAATATTCCGTTAGGACGAACACCACCAGGTTTTGGACCGGAATACTATATTTGGCCATCGCCCGTCTCTTGATCAGAACATCATGTGAGCGAGCGGAGGAGACAGGACAGGGCGAGATCTTGCCCCTGTTCTCACGCGAGTATGACTTTTTTTCTCGGTTTGACCCCGGAACGACTGCAGGGAGTCTGCCCACGTTTTGTGCCTTTGACCCGCATGAAGTTGGGAATCCTGGTCTGGGGCCCCCAGGAACTGGAGATGCGGAGTTAGGAAGACGTCCCCGCAATGGGGTTTCTCCGGCCCTTTCTCGGTCCTGGCGATGGAACACAGTGGGGACCTGGCGACACACTGGTCCCATCATAAAGCGGGCCAAGTGGGTAGGCCACGCCCTGGCTGCAATAATCGATACAGGTAATCGATGCACCCCGAAAGCAATCTCATCGCAACTACCTAGGTCAAAACACATGCAAATCGAGCACTTCTCTCCTGTTCTAACGTCTATATCAAACTATGATAGAAAACAAGTAGGAGGTCGATGTTGTTGAAATGAAGTAGTAGAATTATAGCGACTGGCTAGGTGTCGTGGTGGTCTGAACAATCGGGTTTCCTGTATCGATTATTGCTGCCAGGGCGTGTGTGGGCGTGTTCGCATGGAAACCTCCGTGGCCGTCGCAAGGCACGCGCGCTAAGTTTTATAAGCTTTGAGAAATGCCGAAGATCGCCGAAAATCTCCTGTTTTGAGCATGGAACAGGACAATGTGACCGGTTTTAGCTTTTACGTCGAAAATCTGCTCCCCAAAGGGTTCGGGAACGCAGCAAGGAAACATCACAGCCCACTCGTTCCACTTCATTTCCTGCAATAGTAGCCACTGCCGCTGGCGTCCATAGGTAGACATATACAGTGCATTTGTATGTACTGTATTTCACATACCAGGTAGCTTACCTTGGTAGTAGTAACCGCCTGCTAAGCTGTGTACTAATAGGTCTTGTCTTCCCTTGGCCCGTCTGGGCAGGCGCGACGCTATGGCGCATTTGGCTTGGTTTTCAGGGCAACTGCCGACTCGGCGAGACGGCTTAGCACTCTTAGCTACGGCACCAGTACCGGCACCACCGCCTGCAGTCGGCCCGGTAGTGGATCGGGTCGGACGCCGGTCCCTGCTGTCCGCCTGATGACGACTCCCAGCTTTCTCCAGATGGGGAAAGCCGGGGTCGCAAGCGGGGATTGTGGAAGAGTCTGGAGAGACACAGTCGGGGGCCGGGGCCCCGGCCGGAGAACACGAGACGATGGCACCCAATCGCATCGCCTGTTTATACACCCACCATGATGTGATGCAGGCCGATTACGCTGTGCTGCTGCGTTTCGCGTTTCCTGAGCGGTCTGCGGGTGGGCGGGAAGTTCTTTGCGAGGAGGACGGTTAATAAATCCGGCTTATCCCGCTCTCACGCCTGTTTTAATTTCGAAGTATCTTTCTACTCCGTAGCCTCACGACCCTACCCCGAGCAGCCACCAGGCTCTGCGCCGCCCTCCTCCTTTTGATTATACCCCTCTTCCCAAGCCGAAGAAGGCTGCTCGTCAACTCCATCCGCTCACACACACCAAACATCATGGCGGGCGCACCCGGCACGTCTGCTAAGATAGACGAGGCGCGGCACGAGCACCCGGTCAAGGATGCCACCATACCGCCCATGGACGAGAAGGACGCGGTAGCTGCCGTCCAGGCCGGTGGCTGGGAGGTCGACGCGCTCATCAGCGAGTTGGAGACGGAGCTCGAGGCACAAGGCGGGTTGCGCAAGGGAATCTTCCACCCCGAGTTCAAAGACCCTAGGCACTTCACCTGGGTCATCGTCGCCTTCGCGTCCATGGGCGGTCTGCTCTCGGGCCTCGACCAGTCCCTCATCTCGGGTGCCAACCTGTATCTGCCCAAGGACCTGGGCCTGGATACGAGGCAGAACAGTCTCGTCAACGCGGCCATGCCGCTCGGTGCTGTCGGCGGTGCCTTGATCCTCTCGCCCAGCAACGAGTGGTTTGGTCGACGCTGGTCCATCATTATCTCCTGTATCCTTTACACTGTTGGTGCGGGGCTGGAAGCTGGCGCCATCAACTACGGTATGTTTTCCTCATCCCAGTTAAGACACCGAGGAGTCCCATGCTTATCGCCAACTCACACTAGGCATGATGATCGCGGCACGTGTCATCCTCGGCATGGGCGTCGGGTTAGAAGGCGGCACCGTGCCCGTCTACGTGGCCGAGACGGCTGAGCGCAGGATCCGGGGAAATCTCGTCTCGTTGTACCAGTTCAACATCGCCCTGGGCGAGGTGCTCGGCTATGCGGTGGCCGCTATGTTCCTGCACGTTCCGGGGAACTGGCGGTACATCCTGGGCTCGTCGCTCGTGTTCTCGACCATCATGTTCGTGGGGATGCTGTTCCTGCCCGAGTCGCCACGCTTCCTAATGCACAAGGGCCGCACCCTGGAGGCGTACAAGGTGTGGAAGCGCATCCGCGGCATCGAGAAGCGCGAGGCGCGCGATGAGTTCTTCGTCATGAAGGTGTCTGTGCTGCACGAGCGACAGGTGGTCTCCGAGAGCGCCGTCAACAAGCGCTTCCCCTGGCTGGACTTCTTCACCGTGCCGCGGGCGCGGCGGGCCTTGGTCTATGCCAACATCATGATCCTCCTTGGCCAGCTGACGGGCGTCAACGCCATCATGTACTACATGTCGGTCCTTATGAACCAGATCGGCTTCGATGATGAGAAGGCCAACTACATGTCGCTTGTCGGCGGCGGGTCTCTCCTAATTGGCACCATCCCGGCGATCTTCTTGATGGAGAAGTACGGCCGCCGTTTCTGGGCCAACACCATGCTTCCAGGTTTCTTCATCGGCCTGGTCGTCATCGGCGTCAGCTACCAGATCCCGCTCGAGACGAATCTGCGAGGGGCCGAGGCATGCTATCTCATCGGCCTGATCCTGTACATGGGTTTCTTCGGGTGCTATGCATGCCTGACATGGGTCGTCCCATCCGAGGTGTACCCGACATATCTGCGGTCGTACGGCATGACGACCTCGGACGCGCTGCTGTTCCTGGCGTCGTTCATTGTCACATACAACTTCTCGGCCATGCAGGAGGCCATGACGCGGACGGGGTTGACGCTGGGGTTCTACGGCGGCATTGCTGTTGTTGGATGGTTCTACCAGCTGCTCTTCATGCCCGAAACCAAAGACAAGACGCTTGAGGAGATCGACCTGCTGTTTGAGCGGCCCACCGGCGAGATTGTGGCTGAGAACGTGAGAAACATCGGCCAGTCGTTGCGCAATTTCTTTACCGGCAACTGGGGATCGAAGGGTGCGACTGAGGAGCCTGATCGGAGGGATCTGGCATCGGAGAAGGCCAAGGCCGAGGCTGTTTAGTCTCCACTACCCGTACATAGAGAAGACACATGCAGAGGGAAGCGTGACGTCAATATAATGTGTTATAACGCTGATACTGGGCAATGCATGACTTTATGAAGTAGAGGGTTCGAGATTCCTTCTGAATCCAATCGGTGTCTGCTGGCTATTCGCAACTCGTGTGCTGTTTTGTTCAGTCGAGGCCACATTATCCGGCTTACTTGCCGTGGTTGTTGAAGATTGATGAAAAGAGTCCTGGAGCTGACTGGAAGCTGACCATTTTAAGGGTGCACTGGTGATGGTGGGCCTCACCAGGTCCAGACCACCGGATCCAACCAGATCCGTTCCTGCAGCGGACCTGCAGCGCCGAGATAACTAAGCCCTGACCGAGGGCCTCGACGACAATATTCAACAGTCAGTATTTATTTGAGTGGGAAATTCTCAGTCCGCAGCTTCACGATCCACTTAGCTTTCCTTCTCAGCCGGAGTTCTGGTATCCCTTTTCCGTTCCCGGCCGGAGACACCCTTGCCCAGCCCAGCAAAACGTCATGGAACAGGGGGCGCATGGCCTTCCCGCCTACGGAAAGGGCGGATCCTCCAGCCGCCGTCTGACGCGTCGCTCCAACGTGCGCCCAGCGACCGTCTTCATCCCGCAAGACGCCAGCCTCTCCCCGGAAGCGCATTTTCCATTGCAGACGAGTCTGCAGGCCACCTTCCCGCGCTTCATCAACCGGTTTGACAGCCGCGAGATCCTGGTGGTCGTCGACGGCTCCTGTATCAACAACGGCCGCCATGCTAGCAAGCTGCGAGATCCCGTCGGGGGCTATGCCTTCGTCTTCAAAGGGGCACCGTCTGGCAGCGTCGCCTTCCGCTTGGAGCACGAAGGGCCCCACGGCTCGCCTGCCGAGCACACATCGAATCGGGCGAAGCTGCGCGCCGTGATTGCAGCGTTACAGTTCCGGGCGTGGGGCGGAGAGGGCTGGCAACGGGTGGTCATTCTGACCGATCTCGAATACATCGTGTGGGGCGCGACGCGGTGGCTGCCGCTGTGGGTGGCGCGGCGATGGCGCAAACCCGGGAGTCGGGGAAAGGTTATGAACAGGGATCTGTAGGAAGAGCTGCAGTATCGAATCGAGGAGCTGAGGAGGCTCGGCTGCGAGGTGTTGTTCTGGCTGGTCACAGACGAGGGCGAGGGGCACTCGTCGAGGGTCATTGCGCAAGCAAAAGAGGCGGCGAGAAGGGTGGCGAGGGAGTATCCTGGCGAACAAGTTGAGAAGTTCACCAGTCTGTTGGGGATTCTGACGTGATCGGGCATTTGACTGATGGTTGGATCTTGACGGGAAGGCGCGATTTCCAGCGGCAACGAGACGCGCAGTCCCGTTTCGCGAACCTATCCCGCATATGGCTTAGTATTCTTCATGTACTTACTTTGTAATAGTTTGTAATAGTATACTTTGCACATACTTGCTGATCGTCGTTGAATGCCTGTCACTCATCGTTCAATTCAGTGACTGGTGAACGACCAGCACGATGTCCGGAGTTCGTGCGGTATTCGGAGCCGCCCGGCGCGGAACCCAATGCGGGGCAACGGAATTAAAGTGGGGCAACGGCTTCCATCGGAGAGCAAGCCCCGCGTCCAGGGGAGCAAGATAGAAATAAGAAGATCGTGGACTCGGCGCAAGACCTTTCGAGGCAGCATCGTATACGAAACCATCACGGAATTTGAGATGGCGAGCTCGTGGGTGCCGGATATCGACCCGTGCAGCGACTTTTCGCTGGCCAACATTCCGTTCGGCATCATCTCCACGGCAGATGACCGCTCACCACACGCGGGCGTGGCCATCGGGTCATACGTCCTGGATCTCAAAGTCCTCGCCGCCAATACCGACCTGACCGCAGTCTTCCCGGGCATCAATGGTCTAACAGAAACCTTCTCCCAGCCGACCCTCAACGCCTTCGCCCGGCTAGGCCGGGCTGTCCACCGCCAGGTGCGGGCCGGAATCCAGGACCTCCTCTCCGCAGACACTACCCAGCCCTCTATCCTCCGGGACAACCCTGATCTCCGCCAAAAGGCTCTCCTGCCCCAGCGAGCCGTCAAGATGCACATGCCAATGGAGATCGGCGACTACACAGACTTTTACGCTGGCTATCACCACGCCTATGCCGTGGGCGTCATGTTCCGCGGTCCGCAGAACGCCCTTCAGCCCAACTACCTGCACATGCCCGTCGGCTACCACGGGCGCGCCTCCAGCGTCGTGGTCTCCGGGACCCCCATCCACCGGCCCGTGGGACAGATCTTGCTGGACCCGTCCCAGGCCGGCCCGAAGCAGCCTGTCACCGCGCCGAGCCGGAAACTGGATATTGAGCTTGAACTGGGCTGCTTCATTGCGAGGGGAAACGAGATCGGGCGCGGGATCTCGGTGGGTGAGGCGGAGGAGTATATTTTCGGCTATGTGCTGTTGAACGATTGGAGTGCGAGAGATATTCAGATGTGGGAGTACGTGCCGCTTGGCCCGTTTAACGGCAAGAACTTTGCTACCACCATCAGCCCGTGGGTGGTGCTTGCCGATGCGCTAGAGCCGTTCCGGGCGAGGGCGATTGAGAATAAGACGGAGCTACAGGCGTATTTGGAGGAGAAGAGGGAGGACAACGTGTTTGATATCAAGTTGGAGGTGGATTTGACGAGTGAGTTTCCATCCGTTCTCCCTGGACTTCGATGCTGAACCGGTGGCTGATGCTTGGACCTATTAGCCGCCGAGGGCGACACAACCACCATTGGCCGCACCAGCTCCAAGCATCTCATCTGGTCGTTCCCGCAGATGATTGCGCACCACACGCTTGGCGGTTGTCCGATGCGCACCGGCGACCTGCTCGGATCGGGGACCATCAGCGGTCCCGGCGGCGCTGGGGAGCGCGGCAGCCTGCTAGAGATGACTGAGAACGGAAAGAGGGAGGTGCTGCTGTACGGGATGGACATGCGGACCTTCCTCAAAGACGGCGACACTGTCACACTGCGTGGCTTCTGCGGGCCTGAGGGCGGCAGGGTGGGGTTTGGCGAGTGTCGCGGGCGAATTTACAGCTCCTTGCAGAGCTGATGTAATACTGTAATTGACAAACTAAACTTCTCATGCTTGCGCATTGCGTAGTTGTGGCCTGTCAAGTTGTGTCCTGCCATAACATAAGGTTTATCCTGAGTGCCCCTGTAGCGGAGGTTCCAGGTTCCGGTCGCCGTCAGTAGCTCCTAAGAGCTAGCGCTGCCCTGATGTGAATGGATCCCCGAAAGTTAGCGGTCTTTCATCCAGATGAAGAGCGGATAGTCCCGGCAGAGGAACCTTAATACACATCACGTGCCCCGAATCTCCACTCGAGCGCCCTCTTCAGGAGCTGGAGGGTTCGGCTCCTCCAAGACCAGTTGGCGGCACGGCCTGGCCATGGAAAACTCGTCGAAGTGGACGATTGAGGGTGCATCGAACCACCCGACATCTGCTGGTGTCAATGGATCAGCTCGAAACGCAGGTCAGCGATTTGCGCTCATTCCTAGGCGCGGCACCGGTTCCGCAGGGGCCTGATTCAGTTGTGTCAATTGTGTCGCCGCACCAGATCGCCTACCATTCTCCCGGTCCACTTCGCGCGGGCAGTCACCACTCGTCGCTTTCCGCCCCCGGAGACAATTCCGCACAGCAGCAGCAACACCCGCAGCAACCCCCGTCACCACTCGAGTCACGGGCCAGCAGCAATACAAAAAGGAGGGCCGAGGACGCTGATGAAGGGGCTGCCAAGCAGCAAAGAAGCAAGAGGAATCGGGTATGTGCCGCCTCAGCTGTGCGACCTTGTTGGGTCCGCGTTTAGGGATGGGTTGCGGTGCTGACACGATTCCCGCCGCTGTAGTACATCTCGATTGCATGGTAAGTGCCCTGTCGCCGTGACGGCTCGCCCCCAATGTGGCATGTATACCTCGTGCAAAGACATGTAGTCGCGTGGCGACATCCCAACCAAACGGCAGTTACAGGCAATTGCAATATCTGACCGTGCGCTCTCCCTGGACGCAGCAACGAATGCAAGAGGCGCAAGATCAAATGCAACGGACAGACGCCGTGCCAGCGATGCGGCCACCTCAACCTACAATGCCTATACGCGCCGAACTGCTGCTCCAACTTCAAGGACTCGGACGAGTTCAAGCAGATGGCGGACCAGGTTAGGCAGCTACAGCAACAGGTCGACTCGCTCGTGAATTCCGTGGATTCTCTCCGTCAGGAGACCGCGCGCCTGGCCCCGTTGCAGGACCGTGTGCTACCGCCGCCGGGCGCCACGCCCTTGTCTTCGACGTCGTCCGAGCACCGGCAAAGAGTCCCTCTCCCGCCTCGAGTGCAGCCCTGTTTTAATGGCCCAACCAGTCTCAACTTCGCAGTCGGCGTCGCCAAGGACACCCTGCACCAAATGGGCTATCCAGGCGCCAAAGATGGCCTGGACGACGGCTGTGCGCAGCAGGACACGACACCGCACGCTTCCCCCTCGTTAGCACCGGTGCCCTCCGGCTCCCTTGCGCAGAGCCCTACCGACCCGATTTGGGAGTTTGACGAGGTTGAAATAATGCGCCTCTTGAAGGTCTACCGCGAGGAGGTCGACGTCATGTACCCAGTAGCATCGATGGGCCCCATCATGGAGCATGTCAAGTACCTTGTGGCATGGATGGATACGGCCAGGCGCGGCTGCGCTGTCCCCCCTCCCGACCTCGAGTCTGTCATCTTGCACCCCAAGACCTTGCTGCTGAAAATCCTCATGTGTTGCGCCTTGGCGGTTGCCGAGCACGGCAACAGCCCCAGGGCTTCGCGGCTCTACGACAGCATCCAGCCCCTCGTCGATAAGATGCTCATGAGCAGCCCCGCCGATGTGACCCAGCTCTCCTTCCTCGCCCTGTGCGCCGGCTACAGGTTCCTATCTAACGACGAGGTTCTCGCCTGGCGCTTGATAGGGCAGGTTGCACGGCTCTGTTTTGAGCTCGGGCTCCATCGTAGGGAGTGTCTGCAGAAGATTGCCGACTCACAGATTCGCAGGGACGCGCTGCATACCTTCTGGTCGGCATATGTCCTGGACCGTCGATGGAGCTTCGGCACCGGCTTGCCGTTTGTATGCCACGATGACAAGATCGACCCAAAGCTGCCGTACCCGGTAGGGCGAACGCGCCGCCAATGGCTCCCCGAGCAACAGTTCCCTGCTGACGTATTCCCAGGAGGGTAGTCCGTTCCTCGTGGCCATGATCGGCTACTCGAGGCTAAGCGCCAAGATTTGGAGGCTAGTTGACCACTTTGAGCCTGCTGTCGTCCGGGAGCTCAGACCACACGACTTCGAGGAGCTCGACCGTGAGATTATGGAGTGGTATGAGACCGTACCAGAGCAGATCAAGTCCGGCCCACTAGACGTCGACAAGATGCCGGTTCCTTCTGGTCCTTACGATCTCCAGCGTCAGCGCATCTGGACCCGGCTGAGGCTGAACCAGGTTTGCCGTCACCGCGCCACCTGCTTTTCGATCTTGCATGACTGACGCGGCCCCAGGTGCGAATCTGGCTCTACACCCCTGCGTTGCACAGCGCCATGAGCATTGCCGAGAACGCGCAGCCGGCGCGGAAGGTGGTCGATCTGGCCAAACAGACGATCCGATTCCTCGCCCACCTCAACAACGAAACCGACCAGTACCGCCGCATGCAGGCCTTCTACCACCAGTTCCTGACGTCGTCCATCGCCGTGCTGTTTCTCGCTTCCACTCACGCGCCATTGCAGTTCAGCGCCCTGTGCCGCGATGAATTTTACATGGCCCTCGACCTTATCAAGGATATGTCGGCCCGATCCTGGGTCTCGCGTCGCTTGTGGCGCACGATTCGATCATTGAGAGAGTACGCACCGAGGCTAGGCTTGGAGGACTCCTCGGAGCGAGGATCGACCGGAAAGCCTTACCTGTATGCTGGCAGTGTGAATTCTGGCCGCAGTCCTGGCCTGGCAGGACCGTTCAACGCCGCTGTAGGCCGCGCGGGCGGCAGTGCGCCGATGGAAGCCAGTCCTTCCGCGCCCACCCCAGGCAGCCAGAGCCAGCCGATGCACATGGCAGACGAGGAAAGCAACGGGGTGCGGTTGCAGACGGAGATGTCGCGTATCTATGAGGGATACATGGGCATGAATGGTGCTGTTGGAGACATAAGCAGTCCAGTGCATGTCGGTTTCGGCGGCGCGGGGCTAACTCTTGCAGAGCCGTCAATGCGCGGTGCTCAGTTTCCTGGGCGTGGCGATGGCGGTGTATACCAACAGGTGAAGGACATGTTTTGAACGAGCCAGACAGACGTCCATACATACATGTAGTACCTGAGCACTCCAACGCCATCCACCTGATGCCCATCATTACTGCGGTCAGATTCATGCTTGGACACGCCCATGCCCTGCGTATACACTCCAGTACAAATAGCGAAACCTGATTGATACCCTCAAGTGGGCTTGACCCAACCTACCTAGTGCGTACAGTACCTCAAGCTGAGATGGCCAAGCCCCGACCCTCATTCGCTACCTGCGCCCATCCTCTGCCATATTTGGGATAGACGCACTGCAGCTTCGCGATTCGAGGTGCATCCCAATTCCCAACTGTCACTTTAATAAGCTGTCTTCAACACCGATGGCAATCGAGCCGCCGAATGAGTCACCAGACTCACAGTGTCATACAACCTAAACCAGGCGTCTGGCTCGCGCTACTCTACACAGTACTGTCCATCATGTTCGCTCAGTTGGCCGCCCCGTAGCCCATCAACTGTTCAATGTCAAGGTGCATCTTGACTGGAAGAGTCGTTTGAAATTACAGTCAGCTCCGGCGCACTGGGTGAACACAGAGCCACTGGTGCTCAAGAGAAGCTGGGACACAGGAGTGCCCGGTGCAAGTACATACTATCAGGCTAAAGAATTGTGTGACTTCATTGGCATTGAGCCAGAATCTGGTGGCCTGCCTTTGTTACCTGTCGGTGACTGTCAGGAAGCATGACGTAAGTACTATGTACGATACCTTGAGCTCCAGTTCTTCCCTCTTTTACCTACTAGTAGTAGGCAACTTAGCTTAGGTAGGTAGTTTATTGAGGCCGACAGATTTGTTGGAAGAGCTACGTACAATAATATACAGAGCTGCGGGTACTGTACAGATGTACCTGGTACAATATGTTGACATCACACTTCTCTTGGTAGACTTGGTCCTCGGGGAACACCCCATCTCCCTCTGCGGAAAGCTCACTCCATGAAGCCGGGCCATCAAGGTCCTCGACCCCTTATACTCGGCGTGCCTCCCACTGTTGAACTGCTGCGCTCATTAGTCCCTATAACACACCTATAATCCTACGAGCTCAGTTACTATTCAGGGGTGATGCTCAAGTTCCTCCAATACAGTTTGGCACCTGCTGTGAGTATAGCTATAAATGGACCTTCGTTATTTCTTCTTCTTCCTCGCCTTTCAGCGACGCCGAGATGATGAGTAGCTGGGCGCGCCAGTATCGCGGTGATTGCCCCTTCGAGACAAGGCAGATATGCAGGGTCGAAATTACCGAACAGGGACCCAGCTCAGCCTTTCGACTTTAGTGCGTTGCCAAGGGAGGGCCAAGGAGTGTGGTTCGCAATGCGATCCATGTTGCACGCTGTTCACGGGTTTGTTTGGGAGCCATCTTGAGTCTTCACACAAATCACAGGTGGTTCCATTTCCCCTTCCTCACTCGCCGCACTTTTACAGCGCTCCTTCTCCAGCGCCCTTCAAACACTTTGACATTGAACTAGTGAAAAGGTATCACAGACAACCGGCCGCTAACCAAGTAAATCTAAAACCACCTAGCCAACAAGCGCTTGAGTCTCGACGCCCGCTGCGGTCCACACTATACACAACCGAGATATAACCCACATAACATAGGCTCGGGCTGATTTGTCTCAAAGGCCTGGAGCGCCCCTGTTGTTTCACTGCTTATGACCCCCGGGGTACGCCATCCCGCCGGCGGCCTGGTAGCCCTGCTGGATCCCCTGGCTCGCGAGCAGCTGCTCGCGGTACTCGGCCTCCTTGTCGTTCTGGGCCAGGTGGCAGCAGCCGCAGCAGCACGAGGTGGCGATGTCGACGAGGCAGCTGCCCTGCAGGTTGTGCTTGGTGCGGAGGTCGGCGCGCTGCATGGCCATGGGGATCCAGTGCAGGGCTACGCAGCCCGAGGCGCAGAAGAGGAGGCACTGGAATGGCTCATGTTAGGGATCGTAATCTAAATTTGCGAGGGAGCAAGACTGGATGAGAGTGAGACGCACCGAAGTGTTGATCGGCTCGTAGCCAGCTAGGTTGGCGCTCTTGCGCAGACGATGGTGAGTGCGGCCGAAGACGACGCAGGGGCAGCACCACGACATCAGGCAGGTCTCGATCGGGGCGAAGCAGCCAAAGAACGAGTTATACCACGGCTGGGCGCTCTCGGGAGACTTGGAGTTGACGTACTCGCCGGGGCGGGCCAGCACGTCGTTGAAGCGGGCCGTCCACTCGGCCACGTCGTCGTTGCTGATGGGGCCCTGCTGGGGGGCGGGTGGTTGTTGCTGAGGGGCGGCCATGGTGAGGACGGTTGCGGCTGTTTGTCTTAAGTCAGGGTTGGACGAAGAGAGTTGGCTGGTGCCGGGTATCAAGGAAGAGGATATGGCTGCTGAAGATAAAAAAAGGAGACGAAAAGAGTGACAAAGAACTGGTGGTTGCTGGCTGGGAAGGAGGAACAGCCGAAGTGTGTCTCGCAGTCTCGGATGGACGCCGTACCTCTTTTATATCAGCAATTTCCCTTACGTCTCGGGGCCCGTGTTGCCAACATTAGCTCGGTCTCCTGCCTGCCGGCCAACGCGTGCGCTGGCCTCTGGAATCCATAAGCGTGATGTTTGTCGTTCACCATGATTGGTTGTGGAGGGGCCGAGATGAGAGTGGCAGCGCCATCATGTTCTTTTTTGACAGGGCTGAAGCGACAGCGCCCTGAACCATACCCGAATCGCTTTAGGCTGGCCGGTCCCCTGCACGTCAGCCCTGCAGTCTGCTGGGTGTCTCTCTCTGGGCGCAGGGCCTGCAGTCGGGAAAAGTCCTCCCGACCCGTGACGAGTCTTACGCTGCGCGGAGGCTGTCGAGTATTTCTGTCCCTGAACCGTGCATGAGATCTTCCCCATCAACTCAAAAGGATATCGGCTGTTCCCTGATATGCAATCACAAACTCGAATGCAAGCCACCAATTTGGAGCTGCGGAACAGTGCCGCCACTTCCCGGCACCGCCAAATGTTGAAGCATTGTCCCGTCTTACTTGCGATCGCTCGCAGCCTTTTTGAAATCCCCCCTCTCGAAGAGAGGACAGGAATGAAGATGCCAACGATCATGCAATCCATATAGCTAAGTCGTCAGATTACGAGCCTACTTCCATTTTCACCGTCCCCGCTCAGATGAAGACTAGGTCACTAGAATGTCGAGTGGTATGGTAAGGTAAACAGAGAAGGAGACCTTACCCTTCAATATTACCCGGGTTCTATCCGTATCCCAGCGAAGGTCGCAGGACGGGGAAGTCGAGATGGTGCAAGCTTCGTATGCTTTCCTAACGTGGGCATAACATTAGTAAGATGGTCGTTAGAAGTACTAAGATCGTAGCATATCAAAGATCGCATATAAAAAAGTCAAAATCTCACTGGCTCGGCGGCTGGCCTCCTTTTATCGGACAGTATATAGGATACCTCTACGCGTTTGCAGGCAACGATGTCGTTTTGCCGTGTGACACGGTTAGTGGGTCGAAGGGAGATAACCGGCCACGAAACCCACGGGAGAGTTGACTTCCTTTGGAGGGCGACTTCCCAAGTTTTCACAGCTTCAGTTACAGCCTGCCCCGGACCGGATCACCAGAAGCACGTCCCTTGACTGCTTGGCCACTTGGAATTGGAGGTAGCCGTTAAAATTGGGAGATACGGAACCTCTAGTGTATTGGTATCTCGATGATTTTTTTCCCCTGACGGTCTGAACCAGGACTTCACGCTTTTATCAGGGGAAGCGTCCATCCGGCCTCTAGACAAATCCGACCATCTTACCACCATCTCGCATGCCTACCAACATTGATGCTCTATGTTGAGTTCCATAACTATCACAGACAATCTTTCACCTCCCCTCCTTCGCCCATCCAAACCCAAGAACCGGTCAGCGACATCCAGTCGTCGCTCTCGTCGTCTTCAGCCACCATGACCGGAACCCAGCCGTCGGCCTCCTCGCAGGAGAAGTCAGGCAGAGAGTTGCCATCTTCTCGGCTGCTCTCCGAGCCAGTCTCAGATCCCACCTCAGATTGCGCCTCAATCTCTTGTTGAGGGCAGACGGTGGACTCGCCCGCAACCACAGCTTCCGCCGGCCTCGGCACCTCCGTCTCAACTCTGACATTTTGACCCCCCCTCGCAGATTCCATCCCCTTCGCCCCATCTCTCCGCCTTTTCCCCTTAGTACTAACAATTCTCACCGTGTAAGCCGGCTTCTCCCCTCTCAGCCTCGCAAGCTCACCAAGCGTAAATCCCCCGTCCCTCTCGCCCTCTTCGTAACGCAAAGTCTCTTCTTCTTCTTCTCCTCCTTCTTCTTCTTCCTCGGCCCCTCCTAACCCTCCCCACCTCCCCACCGCCTTCCCCATCCTCCTCATCATCAGTACCGACGACCCCTCTTGCAAGTCACGACCACGACCACGACCACTGCCACGATGACATTGATCATCACCCGGCAAACAGTCGGCCGTCCGCGCCAGCGCCCGCCCGTCCCGCACGGGATCGTCCAGCACGTCCAGCGTCCCGCTGCCCCGGAAGCGCGGCTCCTTCCGCCACACTATCCGCCCGCCGCGCTCGACAAACCTGCCCCGGTTGTGCCGAACCGGGTGGTCTTCCGCGACGGGACGGTCGACGCCGTCGCTGTGGGTGACGACATGCACCACCACTGCGCCGCCGCTGGTCGGCCGGCTTGCTGCCGTCGTCTGTGCTGGTCTCATCATGATGATGATGATGATGATGATGACGATGACGATGATGGGTCTGGTGGCGCGCGTGAGTCGGGTGCTGCCTTGGAGTATGGGACCGTTTGTCTGAATGTGAGATGGGGTGTTTTGTCAGATTATCGAAATTAGTGCTACCGTGTAATGCAATTATGGGCAATTAGTGTAAAGTCTGAGTTTAAAAAAAAGGAATAGATAGTGACTCTGTGAAAATTGAATTCGGTGAGCGGATGGAATGGGTCATTGGAAAAAAGGGCGCATTGTGCTGCTCCCGGTATGTTTAAAGGATGCTTGCTTCTCATGACTTTGTCTATTACTATCAACTTCTCCGGCAACAGTTTTGATCGTGCTTGATCCGCAGGCCGTGTGCAACGGCCGCTTTCCTGCTTACCTACCTAGGTTCAGACGGGTGATGGTCCGCCCTTGGGCCTCCGGCCAAGACCCGCGATGCGGCGCAGCAAGCCCCTTCATCCGACCCGGGTCTGACTGTTTTGAGTTGTCGATCTAGCCTAGATCACGAATATCAAGGACGACCGCATGCTCTAATCACCTCGCTGCTCTTGGGCTAAGCTGTTCACTTTGACAAGCTGACCAGAGGCACGGGGGAACCGATTGGCACACTTTTCTGATGTAATAGCAGTCCACTAGTTTTTGGTCGGATGCAGGCTCTATTGTTCTGGAAATTGAGGCGGCGTATCCAGTAATTGAGGAACGGGAACAAGGACTTCACTGTTCTTCCAATTCTACTAGCAGAGCGTTTACTCGGTGTAAACGGACACCGGCATCCGCTATTGGCATGATCATTGTAGACTGATTTAATTTTCACTGCCGGCACTCCACATCTCTCGTGTTGTTTAGGGACGAGGGTAATGTAGCAGAGGCCGGAAAAACCCCGGGCTGCGTCGACGACGAGCCCGGCTTGATCTGGAGAACCGGGGGAATATTCCGGGCGCTCAGCGGGACCTAGTGGAGCAGGTAGGGGGGCCTTGCCCGGTGAGCCGGGGTTTAATCCGACGTCGGCCCGGAGGATGGTCCGTATGGTCGTAGCGATGACAAATATCAAACCGCTCTCCTCCATATGCCACTGGGCATTCTGGAGGACGCTATATTGTTGACAAGTGTGGGCCAATAGTGCAGAATAGGTATAAAGGGGGGAAACTTCACTCGAGAAACAACGCGGTGCGCGGGTCAGATAATTCATACTCATAGACAGCTCTGAGATATCATATCTTACAGTCACAATACCAGTATCGTTCCTATCGTACTCTTCCACTCGGTGAGAGATCATGGCCACCACTTCTCCCTCGCGCGTCCCCACCCGGCCTAGAACGGTGCTCGTAGTCGGAGCCAACGGTTATTTGGGGTCGGCCATCTGCAACGCCTTCCTGCGGGCCCCGTGCCACCCCCAGTCCTTCCGCGTGTACGGGCTCGTGCGGCGCACCTCGGCCGCGCGGGCCCTCGCAGCGGCCGAGGTCATCCCCATCGTCGGCTCGCTCTCCGGCGACCGCGACACCCTCCCGGCCGCCATCCTCTCCCGCCACAGCCGCACGTGGGACGCCATCGTGACCTGCACCGAGCCCGCACGCTCGGCCGACGACCCGGCCTCGACAGCCCGGCATTGGGACGACGTGCTGCACCTGGTCCGCACCCTGGCGTCCGCGTCGGCGGCCGAGGGCGTGCGCCCGCTGGTCCTGTGGTCCTCGGGATGCAAGGACTACGGCATGACCGGACTGCATGGTTCGACGACCGGGGACTTATTGGCGCCACATACGGAGGACTCGCCCATCGGAGACGTCCATCCCCTCATCCGGGGGCGGGCCGAGGCTGCCCTGCGCGCGCTGGAAGAAGCGGGGAAGCCCGGCGGGGCGGATTTCGATGTTGCTGTCGTGCGGGCCACGCCCGTGTTTGGGTACAGCGGGAGTTACTACGGCGCCGGGCTGGACTATGCCGCTGCCTTCCGGGCTGCGGTGGGTGATGCAAAGGACCCAGTTCTCAAGTTCACGGCCCACGGTGGAACCGTCATCCACGGGGTGCATGTCGACGACTGCGCCGAGGGCTACGTGGCTCTGGCGACTACGGCGCTCTTTGGGTCTTCCGAGGGCCACGACCGCGCTGCCGTCGCGGGACAGGCATTCAATATCTCGGGTCGGCGATATGAGACCTTGGAGGAGGTTGGAAGAGCCCTAGCCGAGGAGTACGGATTTGCCGGCGGAGCTGAGTTTGGCGTTGCCCCGGATGAGCTTCCGGAGGCGGTGACGGGTCGCAGTGTGGACTTGCTATTTGGTTGGAGTCAGTGGGTCGCCAGCGACAAGATCAGGCGCGTGGCGGGCTGGGCAGATTGGCGTCCCTTGTTCTCGGAGAATCTGCATGTGTACCGCCTGGCCTATGATGCCGCAGTCGAGGCGGGATCCGACGGCGTAGGGAAGGTCAGGAAGAGGATGGGAGGGAACTGGAGCGAAGAGTAGTAAGCAGAGCCAACCGTGCCGATGGGCTAGAAAGGAATACAAGCCTACTAGTTAGCAGAGGAGCATAAAATGATAGAAGCTATAATACCGGTTGGACACGGCGAGAGGAACGGGGATGAAGCTTGGGCGGCTAGGCTCATCACCCATAACCCGTTTGATGGGTCAGACTCAGTTGAGGAAGAAGAAGAAAACAAGGAGAAATGAAATATTAGCTGAGAAAGAGAAAATATGAAAGTGATGGTTAGATAGAATGATTGAAGCCAGCGATGCAAGGGCGCTTATGTTTCCCGAGCAGGTTGTGGTACTACTACGGAAAGGTAGTATTCCGTACATCCCGAGCAGAATTCGAGCACAAAGCTTACTGTGCATGATGCGGCAGACATTCCAGAATGGACCAGAGATTCTTCTTAGTTCCTCGTTTTCATCTGCCAGGTAAGATTTGACGGATCTTATTAGTAGCAATTATCACGCGTTTTTGGCTTGAGCCTGTGAGGTTATGGAGCAGAGCAAGCTTGGCCCAATCCGCAACCGCCGACTCCGCACGTTTCCATCCGACATCACTTTGGCTTGAGAGTTTTCTTTAAACCAAACCACCCAAAGCGTATTCTTTCACCTTGATCCCCCACAACTTTGAATATTCCAATTAGGAGCAACAATCAACTCAACCTTTGTTATCTACTCGTTTACGAGAAATAGAGAAAAAGGAAAAAAAATGCCAGGCTCCTCCCTCTGGCTCCTCCCCCCGCCCTCGCACCCGCTCCACCCAGTCCTGACCACGCTCGTTCGCGAAACGCTCCCGACCCAATTCCCGCGCGAAGCCGCCTCCTCGCCCGCCGTAACACCCCATTTCTTCGCCGCCCACGTCACACTGACCTCCGAGATCCCCGCCTCGCGCTACGGGGATGATCCGCAGGGCTGGCTGGACAGCATTCCCTTCTTCTTCCCTGCAGCAGCAGCAGCACCGTCCGCCGAGGGGAAGGAGGGCGGACGAGGAGGAGGAGGAGGAGGAGGAGGAGGAGGAGGAGTGAAAGTGCGGTTTGAGAAGGTCGTCACTCAGGATGTTTTCTTCAGGAGGTGCTTTATCAGGGTCGGGTATGGAGGCGTTAAGGAGCTGGCTGGGGTTGCGAGGGCGGTGGGCGTTATCGGGGAGGAGGTTGGTGGGGACGGAAAAGACGGCAAGTTTGGGAAGGAGACTGAGAAGTGGTGAGTTTAAAGGAGTGTCCGGCTGTTTCAAAAGTCCTACATATATGTGCGAAGGGAGTGGCCGGAAATAGGCTGCATTGACCGCGGTAAGAGGGAAAGCATCATGAACTGACGTTGATTGCTTAGGTTGACTAAGTGGAGGGAAGAGTATGGGCCGCATCTCAGTCTGATGTAGTAGGTTCCCCCTTCCAGTGTCGTCCCCACAGCGTACACATTTGGCATTGCGATGCTGTCTTCGGCGAAGCTGCAAGCTGACTGGCTACAGTGGTGATGTGCCGATCACGGACGAGGCACTGAAGAAGGTGACGAGGGCGGTGCAAGAGGCCGGGATCCAGTTAGCGGAGGAAAAGCCGGAGGGCAGCGGATGGGACGGCTGGGACGGCGGCGTGGTTTGGCTTGTGCCAACGGATAAGTCCATCGCTGAATGGAAGCCGATTGCCACCAGAGAGCTTTAGACAGCGTTGACGAGAAATATCATAACCCCTATTAAGGTGTCTTCTATGGATATTATGAGATGGTGAGTTCAACCAAATACCTTAATACAGGAGGCGCGGATTCCCATCGCGGCCCGTTGATTAATTTGGGACTGCCTGGTTGAGTCGCATGTACTCCAGCTTCTGCGCCAGCTCCCCTTCCGCCCCCCGCCAGGTCCGCCCCTTGAGGTGCCTCATACACAGCCGCTTCCCTTCATCAGGGTAGTACAGCCAGCAAGCCCACTTCTTCCATTGGCCGTCCTTCATCTCTGCCCTGGCGCGGTGGCCGATGGTGTCCTCGATGAAGGCGCCGCGGGGCACTGCCGCGCGGTTTGGAAATACTTTTGCGAGGTAGTGCTCCGTCTCTGCCAGATGCGGCTTGTCGTGCCAGAAGAAGAGCGGCGTGAGTGGGATCTTGGTGATACTTCCGTCCCCGGACCTAATGGTGAAGTTCTGCTTGTGCAGGTAGGTCACAGCGCGCAGGGCGGGAAACAGCATGACGTGGTCGGACCTGGCGTACTCGACCATCCGAACAGAAGGGAAGCAGACGTATTTGATGGGGACTTGGACAGTGTCCGAGTCATCGGCATTGGCGCTGCCGGCGGTCTTCGACTGTTTCTGCATGATCTCCAGGAGCGGACAGAGAGGGACCTCCGAGACGAGCGTCCAGTCGTGCTGCTGGATCCAGACGTACGGCGTTCTTGTTAGTCTCAGTGCGGAGCGCACGGCCAGGCCGAAGCCCAGCCGCTGCGAGGGCTCGATGAAGACTATGCGGCCATCGTGGGTCCTGGTAATGGTGAGCGGCACCGCGTTCGTCTGCTGCGCGTAGGCGGTGGACCCGAATTCGGCCTCGCCGTAGTCCACTACCAGGTCGCGTCCGGTGTGGTGGCTGCAAGACGGGGCGTATTCTTGGAGAATAAGACGCTTCGCGTTCTCCTTGTACTCGGCGTACGTGCTGGCGCCCTCGGCTGTCACATGCCCCTTCTTGAGTCGCGCGGTGGTGCTGATGTGATCGTACGTGTCGAGGACCAAGATGACGCTGCACTCGGTCAACTTGGGGCAATGCTCTCGGAAGGAGGCGATGATATGGGAGAGCAGCTCTGTCGCCGGTGCCGAGGGCGTCGGCGACGTCGTGATGACGAGAGTTAGGACATCGGCCACGGTTGTTGGCGGACCGCGCGGGGCGTCTGAGGATTCATTCTCATTGGCAGTCATGGCGCTGCCGCCAGCGAGGGATATGCGCACCGCTCCCTCGTTGGAAACCCCATGCAGGCACGCCCGGAAGGTTGCGGCCTGGCGGAGCCGCGGAGAAGCCCTTGGGTTGCAAGCAGCAGCAACCAATCCCGGGGTTTGGTTTGGGGAATGAAACCGAGTGGCTGAATACTTCAAGGATCGGCAAGAAAATTGGGTTTTTGCCGAGGCTCCACCCGGCACTGTAAGACTCTCACTGTTACGTTACGCTTCCAACTAACAACTTCGAGTTACTGCAGTGCAGAGTCTGCGGGCAACAAATCGATCACGATCCCACGAACCTAATAAGCACTACTCACTGGGCCTCCTAAAACGGCCAAGCCCAGTCCCCGCATAGGAGGCCCAGCGAGTAGTATGGTACACTCAAGCTACCGTAGGTAAGTGACTGAGATATTGCAATATTATAAAGGAGTACTATATATTGATTGTCCCTATTCCTCACAATCTGGATCTTGAAACAAATCATCCAGCTGAAGCCCCCTGCCACTTATTAGCACCCAGTCTGTATGACATTCCCAACTCGGGACTACCACGCGAAAAGAAAGAACACTAGGTCTGCCGTTTTGACCAGACACATCAAGGCCTCCAACTTGGCAAAAATCAAAAATGCTACGTCCAAATACTTACCAGGTAGTTCCCGTTGCCCTCCTACGATCCGGACGGAATCCTGCGGGAAAACGCCGCTCCCTCCAGCGACGCCACTCGCCCCACATCGCAACAGCCAACCACAGAGACCAAATCGCGGCGGCCACTAAGAGGTAGACGACCTTCCATATGATCGATTCGCGAGCAATCCATAGCCCTAGGGCGCCGTTGATGATGCCCAGGGTGATGAAGATCCGGCCGTTGAAGAGGTGCAAATACGACCATACCTGCCGACGCCGCAGCTGCTTGAATCTCTCGTGATGGATGACACCAAGAGCGGGTTGGATCATCAGACAGATGAAAACGACCAGGCCGATATATAGGTGGTAGTTTGTGTTCTCTCGAACCCACTATATTCGCCATCCGGTTAGCATTTTCCCGTGTCTCGCTGTTCGCGGGACCGTGTACAGTTAAACTGTTAAACCAGGGTGCTCACCAGACTGATGCCAACTCTGTCGACCTCTTGCACGAGCCCCAATCCCATCGCAGCTGCCGCAGTGAACAGGACGAACGCCACAAGCTGCGTCATCCCATGCACCCAGATAGCAAGCGGGCCGGGAATGACGCGCATAAGGATGGATCCGCTCGGGAAGAGAACGATCATGGCGACGGCCGCCAAGATCCCGTGGATTCTCCGCACCTTCATCGCGCGTTCGGGGTCAAATTCGCCATACGCTGCGTAGTTTCCGTACTTGGGATTGCCGTTGTAGCTGTTCCCGCCATTTTCAACGTTCCCCGGGTGGTGGCCAGGGTACCGCTGGGCATGAGCGGATGCTGCGGTCCCTGCGGAGGCTAAGGCAATCAGCGAGAACCATTTTCTAACCGAAAAATGGTTGTGGCGGATGATTCTATCCAAAATTGCCATCGATATGCGTACGATAACGGCCATGTTGTAGGCTTTCGTTGGTTATTGATGTTGGTTGAGGTTCTGTGCAGAGATAGAGAGATGTGGATCGGAGGAAGAATGATCGCGACTGAAGTTCTAACGTGGACACCTATGACTCTTTATTATCCCGCGTGTTGACGTACTGATGATTGAGCAAATCTGCAAAAGCACAAGCCAGCGTCTTGTGCGTCTGTCGTCGCAAGCCCTTAGACCCTACATACGTCACGGGTACCTTAGCAAGTTCGGACGGCGAATGGGCGCCTCCGACTCCCCGTACAATAGCAGCATGCGGCATTGGGCGGCCTATGTGGCGCTTTGGGTGGCCTCCCTACCTGGTAATGAACTTGCGAGGCGAGCGAGGCTTTGGGCTGAGTTCCAGTGCATTCGATCAGCCTACCCCGTGCTAGCCAGTAAGGTTATAACGTCCATACGCTGGGTACCTATGTAGCGGCAATCTGGAAGGAGAAAGGGACAAGCTGAGGTGCCATCCTAATCGGGGAGGCATCTGCCACCGAGAGCACCCATGATATTTTCTTTGGGGAGTGTGAACATAGAGAGCCTCTTCGCTGCTATACGGGATGTCTTTCCCGGACACATCATTGATAGATACCCTGGTAGTAATGGTCTCCATATGTTCTGAACTTAAAGTTCCAAATGATTGCTATCGTACTCATACCGTAATCGGGCAAGTGGATTTTGAGTTTGATCAGATAGCTCATCCTATGGAACGAAGAGACCAGCTAAACGGAGCTAAGAACTGTCCCCATGCTTGGTAACATTATATAACAGCTAAGCATGTCTATTTACTTCATGTCACTGACTATGAACCCTGTGTTGCTGATGCTTTTACGGACTTTCCGTCCTACATTGTGTGGATAACCTTTATGCTGAGGTCTTTCTCCTCACCTTAACTATCGCCCTTGTACTACTGATATTATGGTACGCACTGTTATGTACCAAGACTTCCCCATGCTCGTTCAAAGGGTACCAAGCTTCCTACAAGTAGCGTCTCTTGTGGTAGTCCTTCGAAGAATGTGTTCGTGATTAAACCAATTCCGGTGCCATTTTCCGTACTAGTTGAGACAATCTTACGGTTCTTACCTACCTAGAAATATTCCAAGTGCCCTGACAACCAAGCCCAGTCCAATTGCTCCATTGCCGTGAGGTAGTATTCCATTCTTGCGTTTGTAGGCGTTGCTCCGAGCAGCCTAGACCTTTCGTCCTCGACCTCTAGTCATCTCAGCCCGACGCGAAAATGGAACCCTGGCCATCCATCCCCGCAGGCGACCATAAGGCATGCATGGAATTTGCCGTCGAACAGGCACGGCTCTCACCGCCATCGCCATCTAAGTTCTGCCGCCTGCGTGGGAGCGGTACTCGTCGATACTGATGAAAACGAGATCCTGGCAACTGGGTAGGTATTCTGAATAGCTGCCGCGGAACAGACCCGGTGACCTTGGCTCGAGCCATGCCGAACACTGTTGCTTCATCAAGTCTTGCCGACAGATACGACGTTCACGATTTTGATATTGCTAAGGTGCTGCCGCCTAACACTGTGCTTTACACGGCTACGGAGCCGTGCAACGAGAGGTTGGGCGGGAACAGGACGTGGGTCGAGCGCATATCGGCATTATCGGGCCTGAACGGTGCCACAAGGGTTGTCTATGTTGGCATCCGCGAACCTGACAGTTTCATCAAGCACAATGAGGGTGTCATGCGGCTCGAGGATGCTAGGGTCATGGTGGTGATGCTGGATGATGCTGAAATCAGGGGCAGAGACCATAAGCTAGGCAGGGTACTGGAAGTACCGGTACAGCAGGAACAGGGGCAGAAGACTGGGAAGCAGGCTCTCTATGTACATAAAGGACCAAGGTGCCCCAGAGTCTCAGACTCCTCAAGCAAGCAATACAACCTGTGTGACCTCCTACGTTCGATAGATGATGACCTGGAACTGCGAGAACTTATCTGGGACGTGACATTTTCCGGCCATGAGAAGAAAGTAGGGCTAAAACAATCAAGCAAACGTCGTGCCTACCTTGATCACGTCGACCTTCATGAGGCCGCCGAGGTCAAATGTTCTCACTTCTTTATAGATGCAAGTGCTCAAATCATGGGGCAGAAACACAAGCTAGGCAGGTGCTAGAATTACCGGTACAGCAGGAACCGGGGCAGAAGGCTACGATAAGGAAACGGGCTCTCTACATACATAAGGAACCAAAGTCCCTTAGCGTCTCTAGTTCTTTAAGAAAGCCTCCATACAACTTGTGTGACCCCTTGGAAACCACGGAGGTATGGCACTTTGGAGATCGCGCATCTTGTCCAGATCAAGAAACTTGCCACTCGGCGTGCACATCCCCAGAAGCTCTTCGTCCATGCTCACCTTAAAAAGCGTGCGTTGTAAACCCTCTGAATCTTCGCGTCTGGGGTACACTACGTACCGCCAGTACGATCCCCAGGGCATGGATGGGTCGCTGAACCATGTCCATCTCAGCACCCTCAACTCCTCCTCAGAGATATAGTCTCTGACGGTCACAGCGGTGGGTCCTTTTAACAGCACCAAAGAGGCAACCCATGGCACAATAATGCCCTGACAAAATTCCTGCTGGACATGCATCGTGCTCCGGAGCCTCTCACCGGCCTCGTTGCCGCTCTGACCCTCTTCCGAGAGCTTTTTCTCAATGTAGCCGTCCAGGACCTCATCGAAAAAGCACTTGCGATTGGTTTCCTGCTCTTCAATCACCAAAGTCCAGCGGTCCATCCATTTCAAGTCTTCCAGATCGTTTTTGAACTCTTGAAGAACCTACTGCTCATCTATTCCAGGGATCGTCACATAGGCACAGCAACGGCGGAACGTGCTGTAGTGCGATCTCAACTTGGATTCCAGATCATTGCTTTCGCGATGACGCCGGGTGCGATCCCATTCGTCGGTCACTTTTCTCAGCGTCCGGAAAAGCTCCATGCGCTCGCTCTTCTCTCGTTCGATGGCCACGCGGCTCGGCAGAAGTGGCTCGGAGGTATCACTGGGCTCGGCGGGTCGGCGGCGGGCGCCGCTGACGCCGTCTTCATCGCGGTTAAGCTTCCGGTTTGAGCCGGCGTCGGAGTCGGAATCGCTGCCACTGTCGTTCCCGAGCGGGTTCGAGCCTTTCTTGCGCTTGTTCGGCCGGCGGTTCTGCGGCGTCCAGGACGTCTGCTGCGTACGGCTCGGCGAAGGCTCTGCCCTCACGGTGTTGCTTCTCTTGCGGCTGACGGACGCGGGGACATGGCGGTATTCAGGGTCCGGCAACTGGATCGGAGTCTCACTGATCCGGATCGGAGACGTTTCACGCTCTTTTCCATTATTGTCGGGCCGGTCCACGGCTTTGTAGCACTGCTTGAGCGGCTGCCCCTGGACAGCGGCGGTTTCGCTCGCAACGGAAGTCGGAGAATTACCCGGCTGCATGATGAATTCGGACTGGCTGCTTCAGAGGGGATTCGACAAGTGGTGATGGCAAATTGTAGGAGCCGCTTCTGGCTCTAATCAGCTGGATTGAGACGAGGAGGAGTCGCCTCTGGGCTCAAATGACGGACAATCGAGAGTTGATGAAAGTTTAGGTTGGGCTGAATTTTCAAGTTCATCGGGCGTCTTTGGCCGTGGCAGTGCTCAAGGCAGTCTGTCGGGGGCTGAGCTGCCGCGAATCACATCCTGAGACGTTGCGGGCAGTCAACACCACCCGGAGAGGGGAAATCTGCTGTGTTACTGTGTCACTGTGTGACGCGGGCGCGGTCTTCCGCTTGGAGGCCTCCCAGATTGAGAACTCTTGAGTTGATTTCCCCCTAAAGACACATTGCTTTCACGTCAGTGTCACAGCACCAGGTCAGTGCCCGCCATGCCCTCAACGCAGTCCTCCCATCGGTCTCAATCGTCCATAACCGTGGAGGGTGGCAGCAGACCCGGAGGCAGCGCAGTTGACACAGAGCCAACTGAGCAGGAGATCCATCGGAAGCCATGGAAATACATTGGCTATAAGGGATACGCAGACTTCATCGCGTCGGATAATGACTTCTTCACTCTTCGACGGTTTGATACCTTGAACGCCCGGGTGGCTCTTATGCTGCAGGACGAGATCTCCGAGCTCGAAGAGGAGCTCGAGGTGATGGATAGGAAATACAGCGGTAGAAATGCAGAGGATTCGCACAACGGAACCTTCAGAGGAGATGTACAGGAGGACCGTTCACTGCTCGTCAAAGCCATAGCGAAGAAGGTAAGGAATTATAGTCGGTTGGACGCTAATTAGGATTGACGGGATTCTTTTGCTGACCGTTGTGAAGATGACTTCATTCTCCAACTATCCAGCCTGAGGCGGCTTTCTGTGGCGCCACGCCGAGACGTCAAGAGCATCAGGAACTGGCACTTCAACCACGGCTACCAGGCAATAGCACCCAACAAGCAAAAGTACCTGAACCACGATCGAGATCTTGTCTGCGTGGCTCCCAAGGAGGAAAAGACTCCTCTGCGGCAATATCTCGACAGTTCTCTTCGACTACGAACGCTGGCGCTCTGGAGGCACAGGGAGGCGACATCCCCAGCTACGACGCTGGAGAGCTGGCCTACTACTCTGACGCACGGATGAACCGATTCCTGTCGGCGATAATCACAGCCATAGGCGTGACGATGCTTATCACGCCCATCTGGGTCCTCCAGGCAATTGATAACCTCCGGGTGAAGCTGGTTATCATCACTGTCTTTATTTTTCGTATTTCTCATCGTCTTGTCCTTTGCCATGGTTACCAAGCCTTTCGAAGCCTTGGGGGCGACAGCAGCGTAAGTCCAATCCGATATACGGATGGTGAACTGGTTGAGATTACTGCGGGTCAGGTCATCCGCTGTTGGACCGCTGGGTGGCAGCAGCGACATCGTACATACATGCCTTACGCTCCTGGTTTAGCCATCCAAAAAAACGGAGCCATTGCACACCCCCCTAGCAGACCACCAGCGACTCGTCCTGCTCTCCCCTAAGCGACCTCCACCACCTCGACTGCCTGGTGAGCTCTCCGTCCTCGACTCCTCGCCACCAACAACGGACTACCACTTCGAGGCGTGAGATAGCATCGCACCGGAATGTAGCAGATCAGTAGACCCTACCAAAACACTCATCATCGGATTTAAACTTTAGAGCCGTTGAACACCCTTGAAGTTAACATAGCCGGCACAATCTTCGTCACCGGTGCCAACTCAGGCATTGGCCTCGCAACAACCAAGCTCTTTCTTTCCAAGGGCTTCGATGTCGTTGCGACGGCGAGAGCACCGTCTGCCGCGGCCGACCTTCAGGAGCTCCTGAGGAACAACGAGACTCCGCTCTTGGTGGTCGCTCTCGATCTTCTGAACCCGGAGACCTTTCAACCGGCACTTGATGCGGCCGTAGCGAGGTTCGGCAAGGTCGATATCCTTGTGAACAATGCAGGGTATGGGGATTTCGGTCCCATGGAAGCTTTGCACATGGAAGACTATCGCCGGCAGTTCGAGGTCAATGTTGTCGGTACGTCTTTGAGCAAGGACCGGCGCCTCCGGTGGGACAGCCGCTAATTAATGGCAAACTGCATAGGCCCTATTGGCCTGACGAAGACCTTTCTTCCTCATTTCCTGGCCACGGGGAGCCGCGACTCCCCTCCCGTTGTCATCTACGTGAGCTCGGGAGGTGCTCATTTCGGGTTGCCGCTGTCAAGCGCATACATGGCAAGCAAGGCAGCCCTAAACCTGTTCGCTGAGTCCGTCTCGTACGAACTTGGAGCTATCAGCCCGCCTGTAACCGTCAAACTGGTCGTCGTACACGGTGGTGTCCGGTCAACAAACTTTCTTGCTAGTAGCAACTCCGCCCGGGCCAGAAGCAATGCTGGTGGTAATTCCGCTGCCGACAACAACAGTGTGGCCGTTCAAGAACGGTACGGTGCCTACACAGCGAAGGTTCTCGAACGGTTCGCGCCGCTCGCCGCTGGCAGCATGGCAGTTGAGGATCCAGCACAGACAATCCTTGGAGCGGCTACGGATGGGAAGACGAAGCTGAGGTACCTCAGACGTGGGAAGGACGGTGGCCGGAACCTGTTAGCGAGGATGGAAGGCATGAAGGAAGGTGAGGGTCCCGACGACGCCGATGAGAGGTACATGGAGAAGATGATATCTTTTTTCGCTTGAGGTAATTACCTACCTCAGGTAATTAGTCAACCCTAGGACGCTTTGTGTCACGAAGCACTGCTTCGCTATTCAGTCCCGTACCCGTAGAAGAAAGACTGGACGAGTGACTGTACTGCGCTGTTGTCCGCATATTTGCCGGTTGCTTATTATGGCTCATATCTGTCGAAGCATACCTAGGGTGTTTACGAGTCTGTCGTATATTTCCTCGTCTTCATTCGCGTTTGGATGCACTGATTATGAAACAGCAAATCCAGTTTCCGCTTCCATTCCCATCACCAAGGTAGCTGGGTGCGTAGCATCTCTGGCGCTACTCTATATCGTGGAGGCGGAATGAGGGCGGAGAGAATCAGAGACTGAGTAACTGTCATTCACATCATCATCACATGGAACTCAAAACTGGATCTTCTCGCCGTGGGGTATCGGACGTCCCCGGGCAGCAGACGGATGTCTAGACACACAGTGCGCTGCAATGAGCTGAGTACTTTAGTACTGTACTAGTAGGTAAGGTAACGGTATGTACAATGTGTATGTACTGTACTAGCACAATACGGAGTAAAACACCTATATTTACATATTAGGCGAAGCAGGTTCGCCGCCACATCTTACAACCAGAGCTTGAAAATGTTTCCGGGAAATGAGGAAGAGCAGACGGCAGGGAGTGCTAAGGGTGTAAGAACGCCCATATATACGTCGACGAAAGAGACCAAACGCTGCAAGAAGCCGGCTACGTGACTGGCGTGAGTACTGTGACACAGTAGTGCGATAGCTCTGTCAAATTAGCTGAAGTCTCGGTTGGAGTAAGCTTAAATCGGGTCCTGTCCAGTGGAGCAGTTCCAATATTCAACATGATCACCTTCCGCCAAGGGTTAGGTTAGGTACCAGGTAGTGGCGCATTGTGCCCGGCGCATGCGTGGTGGGCACCAGGCAAAGCGCTACGGTGACCGCGGGGTTGCCCGGCCCTTACCATCCATGGTGGGGTGTGGAGGAGGGAAACTTTTTCTCTTTCTCAGCACATGTTTTTATTGATACCCCTTCGACCGTGTTGGTTTTATATATGCTCCATTTCTGCCCCCCATAGAGTGCGGTTTCTTTACCCGTTTACCGATCGACTTTGCCACTTCCGCGTCGCTTGGTAGACCCTCGAAGGCAACCCCGCCATCCTAAAAAGCTTCTGCCGTTTGTGAAACCTAGATCAGCGCGCCAATCGCCAAAATGGTCGAGAAGCTCTACGTTACGTACAACGATGTGAGTGATCAAGCCCGAGCTGGATTGCTTCTCAGAGAAGAATGGTCAGCTAATACTGGGGAACAAAGGTGCACAAGTTGTGCCAGGAGGCGGCTCCCAAGATTCTGGCCGAGTTTCAGCCATCGCTGATGATCGCCATCGGCGGCGGCGGCTACGTCCCTGCCCGGATCCTCCGTTCTTTCCTCCGGCAACCCGGCAGCCCCAACATTCCGATTCAAGCAATCGGCCTGTCGCTGTACGAGCAGCTTCCCAACTCGTCCGATGCGCAGGTCGAGGCGGCAGGTACCAAGGTCACGCGCACGCAGTGGCTGGACATGACGGCGCTGGGCGAGATGAAGAACCTGGTGGGCAAGCGCGTGCTGATCGTCGACGAGGTGGACGACACTCGCACAACGCTCGAGTATGCCGTCAAAGAGCTGCAGAAGGACGTTGAGGAGGCGCGCGCGCGGATGGGAAGCGATCTGAAGACCGAGTTCGCCATCTTTGTGTTGCATGTGCGTACTCCGCAGTCCCGTTACCTTACTTGACTCTCCTAAACGGAACTGTTTTGCTAACATATGAGCCGGGCGAACAGAACAAGGACAAGAAGAAGAAGGGCGTCCTGCCTGACGACATCGTCAACGGCCGGTATCTTGCTGCCCGGACAGTCGGCGACGAGTGGATTTGCTACCCATGGGAGGCCATGGATATCGATGAGCACGACAGGCTGGCTGCCGAAGCCAAGGCCAAGGCCCAGAATGGCGTGTGATGGCCGGCATGCGTAAAATCGAGGCGAGCAAAAAGCAAATCAGCCGACCTGGCGTGCATCTTCTGCATCCGGAAGGTATAGAAGAGGGATTGGCGACGCCAGCTACAACCACATTCTCGACGGGAGAAGCCCGTCAATATGGGTGGGCGTTGTATCCTCACTGAGCGTTCAGTTGAGCCACTGGCGATCGATCGGGGGCGGCAACGTGAGCATTGGCCTTGGAGTTCTCTGGGAGGCGCGCATCATGTTGATGACTGTAATTGCAGTTATAGAACGGGGCGGTTTCGGAATCAGGGGCAGCTGGGGGGGGGGGGGGGGGGGGGGGCAATTACGATTGAGAATACCACATTTACTGCAGACGTCTGGAGTGAGACATCTGGGGCGAGGATTCATTATGTGCTCGAGGTCTATGGACAGCAGACTCAAAGCCGGATCTATACCCCACATTCTACCCACCCACGGTCCCCTCCCGGAGGTGCTTCTCTTTCAGCCTCTTCTCTTGCTTCATGAACTCTCTAATCCCCACCGGTACGTTTTTGTACAACTCCTCGTCCCAGAGATCCTTTACCGACCTCCCACCCTTGGCCGTCGTTGGACGCGTCTCCCAATTCCCCACCGACCCGCCCCCATCATCCTCCATAGTAACCGCCCCCCTATCCACCTCCTCATCATGCGTCCCATACTCTCCCTCGTTTCCGTTGCACTCCATACTCTGCTCCGTAGTGCCGACAACGTCCCCGGCATCCATAGCCATCATCTTTCGCTCCGCCTCGGCGTTCCTCTCCGCCCACTCTTCCATCTCATCGCGGTACCGGTCCCACACGCAATTGACGCACCCGCTCATGCAGCAGTTGTCGGGCTCCTCCGGCTTGGGCGGTACCAGTACACCGGCAATGAGACGGCTCTGGGTGCGGATGGCGGCGAGCCGCTCGGCGCGCTCGGCGGGTCCGACTAGGCGGGACCCGAAGATGATGCGGGCGCGGGCCTGTACGTCGTTAGACGACCCTTCTTCTTCTTCTCTCTCTTCCGTGTTTGACCTGGGATCTGGTGGTTGTGGAGATAGAGCGGGGCCGGGGGAAGGAGGGGTAGAACTAGAAGAGCATGATAAGGGAACCGACTTGGCCTTGGAGTTGTTGGTGGTCTCGTCCTTGCCTGCGGAGGGCTGTCTCGGTTTGCGCGGACGTCGGGCAGTGGCCCTGCCGGCTTTCTCTTCTGCTGCCGATTCGGTCTCCTCCGTGGCCTTCTCCTCATCCGCAGGCTTAGAGGATTGCTCCTCCGGGGCCTGCTTCGGGGGCTGGGAAGCGGTTGGCTGAGACGCTACCGAAGGCTCGTCTGGTTTGGCTTTTGGCCAGGGAGTCCGGAGAATAGCCTCGTAGAAAGGCCCCACAGGATGCGCTTGCTCTTTAGACGGCTCAATCGGTGACGGCGGGGAGTCATCCTTAGTAGGCACCGTCGCGAAGGTGCGCCGCGATTGCTGACTACCGAATGCGCGGTAAACGGCGCGCGACGGCCGCGCGCTGAGAAATGTTCGCCGCATTTTGAGCCGAGCTGTATTATGTACTATGTACTATGGGAATGGCCACTGCGGACAAGAATATGCGTGGTTTTTCATGAAGTGTGGCAACTATCCTCGACAACGAAGAACGGATTCGGCTGTTATCGGACGGAATCTGAAGTTTTCAACTTTCCAGGGTCCAGGCTGCGGGAAAAGTGGGAATCCATTTTACCGCGGGTAACGTCATCGGCGGCAGGGCTACAGGTACTGTGCGCGTGGACACAGTGAAGGTTCCATTCCAGCAGCTTGGACCAGTTACACATACAGTATCCTCCCACCGAGACACTGTGGCATTTGAGCGCCCCGGAGATGGGACCTTTCCAAACAAAACATCAATCCCCACTATCATTCAAACTCCGCGATCACAGCGACATCAGACGCGTCGCCGACTGATATTTCGCGCCGCCGGTACTTGCGACCATGGCGGCATAAACACCATCCAAATTGAAGCGCGATGGAGACCTCGGCGCCCAAAAGGCGTAGAACATCACCGCGGACCGCGGTTCCCGTCCATCCAGAGACCGAGTCGACGACACCCCGAGACGCCCCGCCTCGAGCATCTGAACCGCCCAATCGGCCCTCATTTGCATCGCCGACACGAGCGAGCCTCGGGCGGTTTAATCCAGACATTCTCAGGCGGCGAGAGAGCCAGCCTAGGAGGTTGCGATCCTCTCCCGATGCGGGCCCCTCGGCTTCGCGTGCCGCTACTCCTGATAGTACCGGGGGGTTGACGCGAGCGCTGAGAACACAGCTTGACCTACGGTCTGGAGCGCGCGGTGGTGGAGTCCAAGTGGCTTCAGAAGCGGACAGTATTGTGGATTCACCGGCGGCACGGCTTGCCAAGTCTCCGGCGAGGCCGACTCCCAGACCGCTTCCGCCGCCTGCGCCCGAGCATGACGAGGAATTGTTGAGGGTGATATCCGGGCGTGGACTCTCCGGTGTGACGCCTGGGGTGCTCCCGGAAGTGACAGCTCCCGAGCCGGAGCTTCCACCCACTCCACAGCACCCTGACCCGGTGGTTAGCACTCCGCCATCCGGCATACACAACACGCCGTCGCGACGACCGAAGCGGAGCAGAGCATTGGCCGAGAGACTCAAGAGTTCCTCGCCACTCAAGCGTCCGCCTTCACGGCCCAGAGAACTGCCCCAGAAGGGGGCGCCGGCGGACTTTGGCCTGCTGAGCAAGAAGACTCAGACTGGTGCTCCCGCGGCCCCCGCGCCAACCACAGCCGAGGTGCGTGGTCTAAGGCCAGCTGATCCAGATGCGGAGAAGAGACGGCTACGTGACTCACTGCTTGCCGAGATCAGCCAGCTAGAATGGGACTTGGATGTCGCAAGCAAGGAGAGCGAAAGGATCCGGCAGGCACGTTTGTCGAGACGAGAGCCACCTCCTCCCACTAACAAGCGTGAAATCCTCGACCTCCTCCACCGTCACGCGCTTCCACCAGAGGACAGCAACCCCAAGCGCGATCCCGTAGAAGACTGGCTCGCCTCGGCCCTCAACCCGATCGCATTCCTCCCGTTTAGCAAGCCCTCCCCGTCCGGCCCGCCCACTCTTCCACCGCTCAAAAAGGGCGAGGATTCCGAAGAGCTGCCTCCTCCGGCCTCACACCACCCCCTTCCCATGACGGCGGACGAAGCCCTCCCTTACCTCCAAGTTTTCACCCCGCTGACCTTCACCTCGCACGTCTCGCCATTACCTCGGCCGGATAATGAGGGCCCCCTCCTCCAGAAGCACACCATAGCCGCGTCTTCTACCTCCCCTCGCGGCTTATTTACAGCGCGCATCGAGATGACGGTCAACACGAAAACCATGGCCATCACGGAGCTCGCGGTCCCCAGGCTCGATCCCGCCGCCGAGGCGGAGCTGAGGCCGTTCGTGGACAGAATAGTCGAGAAAGGAGATGAGCGCGTCGCCAGTAGCGGTTTGTACAACAACATCAGTGTGTTATCCTGGGGCATGGGCGAATGGCTGCGTGTCGCAGTACAGCGAGCCAAGGTGTGGATTGTGTTGGAGCGAGAGGTCAATGATAAGGAAGCCCTGCTGCAGATGGTGGCGCGGCAAAGGTCGAGGAAGAAAACGCGGAGGAGGAGGAAGAGGCGGGTTAACCAACGTGAGGATGGCGGTAGCGACGATGGGGAGGAGGAGGAAGCCGGGGAGGGTTCGAGTCTTGATGACCTAAAGACGTATGAAACCGCTGACCTTCTCCCGTTCCTGGGGCGGACGTGTCTGGACTTGCAAATTCCCGTGTTGGACGGTGGAAGGGGGGATACATCGAGCCTGAGGGTGCAATGGCGGATCGCATTTGACTGGACGGGGGAGGCAAGAAACGAGATCGGGTTGCTTGTGGGCGTGCCTGGGAAATGTGAGTCGAACGTTGAGCTTCTCAATTGATGGGCGCTGATGCTGACATGGTGTGGATAGGGCATAAACATGATGAGAGAGGGCAGCTGTCCGGCCTCCCGAAGCTGTTTGATGAATTGATACAGGGTGGTGAGGACCCGCTCCCTGCTGTCAGGACTGTAGTATGTTTACTTGCTGGGGAGCAAAGGTCGTGACCGGAGTCGTCATGATCTTAGGATGGGACACCATCAGCATTCGCGTTGCATTGTTATGTTGTGGGACGAGGAGTTTTGTTGGAATACCCGCAGTGTTGAAATCAGTATAGTCTTTGCCGCAAGCTCTACCTAGGTCTTCTGGCTGGATTAGAACCTTGGAGCTTCTATCTTCTGCAAACCTAAGGGATAGAAAGAATGCTCGAACATTTCAACAGGAGACGGAGGCCCCCGAAGCCGATATCCCGTGGTCAAAGAGGGAGGTTTGGAGCCATTGTTACAGGAGTTCGGCATTCGCTCACGGCGCGAACTAGCTCCAAGGGCCCAACGAAGGATAAAGATGTTCCCACAGGCAGGCAGTTCGTACCAGGAGGCTATCAATTCCAGCCCTCTGACCCCGGCGTTCATAGTTCTTCAATTCACACCATCCACCCACCAGCTCGTCTCAACCCGGCACCGTCACTTTGAGCGGCTCACTCCAGGAACCCCCCCCCCCCCCCCCCCCAAGCAACCCGATGAGCACCTAGGTAGTGGTGTCCGACCGACCTCGCGACCACGTAGTCATCAGCCCGTGCAGTATCCCTTTGTTATACAGACGATTATTCTTTTTATCAAGTCACCACATAATGTTTTCTCAAACCCCCAACCCGCCCCCACCCCCCGGCAGCTTCTGCAACCAACCCAATTTACCTAGTCAACATCCACACCCTTCGTCCTCAAATCTGCTTTGGCCATCTTGATCTCCTCCATCAGCTCGGCGTAGGCATCGGGAGTGTCGCGGAAGGTGAGCATGCCCCAGCCGAGGCGGAAGAGCAGCCAGGCGCCGAACGAGACGAGGAACCAGAAGGGGAGCTATTTTTCGTTTGTGTGTCAGTCAGTCATCTGTCTCTCTGTATTCACTCCCGCCAACTCAAAAGGTAAATGGAGCAGCTGTAAGTAAGGCGCCCAGCCAGCACATACCACGGGGACGATGTCTTGTTGGATGGCGGCCGGGAGGGGGATCAGCTCGAGGTAGAGGGAGAGGTAGAGCTTGTCACGCGCGAGGGGCCACCGTTAGTGAAAAGCTAAAACTGTGCGTCGCAGAGGGGGCACTCGACGTACAGAGCTCACGAGGAGCGCAAGGGAGATGGTCTGTTGTGCGCGCGTCATGCTGCCGGTTGCGCGAGGTGCTTCCTTTCGTCGGTTCTCGGAGGAAGAATGGCGTGCGATTGTTGCCGCTTTTGGGATCCGTCAATTGGCAGAACTTAGGATCGTTGGCGTAAGTTCGGGGCGACCAAGATGCAGCCGGGCGTCTTCAGAGATAGCAAAAGCTGTAGTGCAGGTTGACGTCGAGGTGCTAATCTGGTCGTGACTAGCAAGCTTGAGGACAGGTCACTTTTCCCGACATGCCACTGAACGCGCCGTGCTTGAGGATTCAGGGGTCGAGGAAGCCACAGGGTTAGGGTTGGACTTCTTCTCATCCCCAATGTTGCCTTCCCACTTACCTCAACAAGGGAAGTTACCTACCTAGGTGACACATCAGAAACAAGAACAGTCTTCAACCTCCAGTTAAATGGCAGGGGAGAAGTATATAGATACTCTTATATAAATCCCAAAGCCAAGACTCTTTACAAGTAATGACAGATCGTGTTCAGTACTCTGGTGTTCGTTAGGCATCATGCGCGGACAGAACATGGGAGTGCAGCCTGGAGACCACCTTACAACCCAGTGAACCTTGCTGAAACGCGTATTGCATTCAATCACTTTTATTAGCAAAGCCCTTGAGGGCCCAATCTGCCGTATCCTTGTCCCAAACTACTAGTAATACATACAACCGAAACTGAAGTGCTTCTTCAGCGAGAGAAAAAGAACCGGCACATGGAGCCCCTGAAGCCTCAAGGTCAGCTCCGCCAGTGAACTAACTAGTATTACAAGAAAGAAGGAATCGGTTGGTATCAAGGAATGATAAAAGACGGGGGAATTATACAGCTGAATGGCAAAGATGCTAGAATGTCCAAGAAGAAGAAACCAAACCATGTGGCAGCCGCCGCGCCAAATCCCGCCACCAGGAAACGAACGATTCCGAGTCCCCAACCAAAACGAGAAGGACACCCCCAATAGCAACCCCTCCCGACACCAACACCATCACCACCCACCACCACCACCACCACGACGAAGACGAAGACAAAGACGAAGAAACAGGAACAGCAACAGGAACCTGGGCAATGCCACCACTGGCGGCGCTCAATCCAGCTCCTCGTCCCCCTCTCCCAGGCCGTCCTCCCCTTTCCACCCGGCCATCTCCGCCACGGGCACCCTTCCTCTCAGCCACCTAAGCGTCGCCTCAGTACCGCGCTCAAGGACGTTCCACCTCGGCACCCTGAATCGATTCCCACTCACCTCCAGCCTCTCCAGACCGCCAGCGCCAGCGCCATTGCCGCTGCCGCTGCTGCTGCTGCTGCCGAGCAGCCCGATGCGCGGGTTCAGGTGTGCGATATCGTTGTTGGCCGCGTCGACGACCTTGAGTCCGCGGATGGACTCCGGGTCGAGGTCGGCCAGGTGGTTGTTGGATGCTAGAAGTACGGTTAAAGTGGGGAAGGCGTCCCGCAGCTGCGTGCCCGGCGGCAGAGCGGCGAGGCGGTTGAAGCTGACGTCGAGCTTCTGGAGCTGCGGGGCGCGGAGATGGGTGACCAGCGGTCCGAGGCCGGTGATGTGGTTGTGGGAGAGGTTGAGTTCCTTGAGGGAGGGCAGGTCGAGGACTTCGTTGCCGGAGGCGCCGCCGAGGTAGGACTCGCCCACGAGCTGGTTGTAGGCGACGGAGAGCGCGGTGAGGGTCTGGGCGAAGAAGGTGAGGGATTCGGGAAGCGCGGTGAAGAGGTTGTGATGCAGCTGGACTTCGTACACCTTGTGGCTTGCCGCGAGCTTGGAGCAGACAACCGGGTGGAGGGAGGAAGACTGCGTGTTGGACCGGTCCAGGACACCGCCCGACTTCACGGGCCATGTGGCCGTCTCTAAACGCAAAGGGTCTGGAGAGTCCAGGGAAGATGTCGGCGGAGTTACGAAGTCATCCGAGTCAGAACGGCTGTCATCGTCCTCGGCGTGCTTGGCAGCGTCCGCATCCGCCGCTGTTGCTTGTCTGTTGGCGATGGATGCGTCCCGTTCTGTCTCTTTTTTGGCCTCCTCCACCGCGGGCGGCTCCAGTCGCTGAGCAAGAATCAACTTCATCTCTTCGGTGCTAATAGAGGTGAACTTCTTCTCCCGTAGCGGGTTCCCGCTCAGCCGGAGGTTGGCGAGGTTCTCCATCCGTCCGATTTCGGCAGGGACGATGCGAATGTCGTTGCTCGAGAGATCTACGGACCTCAGCTGCTGAAGTCCTGTGAAGCCCTTGGGGATGGCGTTGATGTTGTTTTCGTCAGCCGCGAGCGTAACCAGGCTCGTCCAACCGCTGACGTCGGGCAGCGTCTGCAAACGGTTCACGGAGATATAGAGCTGGTTTAGGGCCGGCATCGCGACTGTTCTTCCGGGAGGGCAGATGTGGACAAGCTGGTTCGACGAGATGTCCAGCGTCTGAAGTGTCGGCAGAGCATCGACAGCATCCGGGAACAGGGTGCCGTTCAGCTGGTTCTTGCGCGCGACCAGCTCCCGTAACGGCAAGCCAGCCAGAAGATCAAACGGCAGCTCTTCGAAGCCGTTCTCGCTTATATTGAGAATCCGAAGACGAGATAGGCTGCCAAAATTGTTCGGTAGCGATGAGAGATTGTTGCCATGAAGGTCCAAGATCTCGAGGTTCTCCAACTTCGAAAAGCATGGATCAAGCGGCCCGTACAAGAGGTTGCCGCTGAGTTTAAGGTCCTTCAGCGAGCTGATTTGGCATACCACCTCGAGGCAACTGTTCGATAGCCGGTTAAGAGACTACCAAAGCAAGGCATGTAAGCATGTGCGGTGCCATCGTTTTCTTCGAAAGGCAAGGTTACGTACCAGATTCAGAGACGTGAGCAAGGAGAGGCGCCTGAGCCCCAGCGGCAGGTTGACCAGGATGTTTCCGTGCAGGTCGAGAGTCTCCAGCCCGGCAAAGATATTTCCCTGGCTATCCTCGTCCTCGGCCAGTTCCTGCGGATCAACATCCGGGAACACGGCGTCACTGATCATTTCCAGCTCGTTGTCGGCGGCAACGAATCGTGTAAGATCGACACTTTCAGCCCAAGCGCTGCCGGGCTGTCCAATGGATTCGAGGTTGTACATGTCTAGAACTTCAGCCGGAATCTCCTTCAGACCCATGGCAGCAATGTTGAGCCGGCCGCTCGTTCGTGCCGTCTCCAACCGGCTCCTCAATACCTTGGCTTGGGACTTATCATCGCGATGCTGGTTGAAGGGGTCGCTGGAGAGCCCAAACTCAAAACTGGCGTCGGTTGATACGAAGGCCCCGCCCTCGGAAGCAGCAGCTGTGGAAGACGAGGCTTTCTGTGATGCAGCTCGTCTGGCCGCCTTCGCCTTAGCAATCTGCTCACGCAAGGCTGACGACGTCTTCTTGTACGTCTGGCCGGGTTCTGCAGAGTCCACAGTAATGGCAGTGCTGGCGGACGCAACTGACGCGCTGGAAGGGTTGGTCCCCTCGTAGGAGGCTATAGATGAGCCACGGGAGGCCAACGACGCTTTCCTCGGCGCCTCTGATGCAGTCGTCTTCCCTGGCGCCCCACTGGGCTTCTTGGACAAGTCATTGACCGATGGGCGTTTGGTTGGAGGACGGGGCGCAAGGGCCTTGGAGCTAGACCTGGGGACGGGGGTCTGTGACATGTGCTTGTCGGGGCTGGGAGTTCTAGGGCGTAGGGTGGGGATCGTGGTGGGCGGTTGAGTCCCATATACTGATGCCCGGACCGGCCTCGCCGGTGTGGTCCTCGGTGACGATGCGTGGAACGACTGAAGGCTCCTCCTGTTGCGCAGAGGCGTGCTCTCAACGGGCGAGATCTGGGATCGGAGGCTTGAGACGGATTCCTCCAGGCCGGAGTTGGAACCTGGGCTGCTGCCGCGTTTTGGCCGCCCGCCTGATTCGTCCGACTGATGACTAGAGTCGGGCCGAGACAGTCGACTTCCCGGCCGCGTTGGTGATCTCCTGCCCGCCACAGTTGGGTCGTAAAAGGACGCAGCGGCTCTGCCTTTGACTGAAGGAGACGAGGGCAAACGAGACAGCGTCTCGATGGTCCGCTCAGCAAGCGACGGCCGCAGTTTGTCGGGAGATGCCGAAAGGGGGTCTTCGGCCTGGTCTTTGTTGGCCATAGTCCAAGAACCCTCCATGCCAGCGTCCTCCTCCTCCTCCTGCCCTTTTGGTGGCTCTGCAGCAGAGATCCATTGCTGCGAAGTTCTACGCCGAATGGAAGCGGCATTTGCTGAGCTCGAACGAGCCCCCTGACTCGCCGTCGGACCTCCTCTTGCTGGTCTTGAAGATGGAGTTGCGGCAGCATGACAAAGTCTCGCCGTCCGAGTCTGGCCCGACGACACTCGACCAGTCGGCGACGACACCGCGCGCAAGGATGCTGCAGTTGGTTGGGCCACCGGGGAAGAAAGCAGCTGGTCGCGGGAAAGATATGTCCGTAGCTTCTGGTTTCGCAGAGGTCCGTTCGCGGCGCCGGTATTCAGTAACTCGTGAGATGCAGATGTCCGGAGTGATTGTGTTCGAATTGGAATCTTGGATGGGCGAGGTATCCCGGACGGCCTGTTCTGGCGCGTCTCGTCCATGTTGCTTGCTTCAACTCAAGTGATATCAGACTCGATCGCGATGACGTTGTTGACCAATGCGAAGCATGAGGTTAAACAACAAGAAGCTCCGGTATCAGATACAGCGTCAATCGATAGGGCAGGTGCTACGCTGCATACGCGGTCGACCGGAAGCGACAGGCTAGAACTGACCGGAAGGACACAGAAGAGAGAAAGCATTGGCGTTGGTCGAAATTCGAAAGGGTAGGTCTGGCGGACTTCCGTGCAATTCAACGAAGCTCAAGCAAATTGCGGATCAACAACGGCTTGACAGGGACACCCGGCCGTTTGTCACAGTGGGGCGCTCGATGCGTCTGGCCCTTGCTGCGGTAGCAGGTAGGATCCCTGCGTCACTGCGGATTGCGGGACCGGATTCCTGGGTACAGTACATAGTGTACAGTACAATACCGTTAAACCAACGGCGCGTTAGAGGACTACTGTTTCAGCCTTCCACCTACTAGTATAATACTTCGTGTCTTTGCGTTTCCTCCGCCGATGACTTGTTTTCACACGTTCTCTCTCATTTTGCAATCTCCGTCCAAGCCGAGAGAAAAGCAATTGCAGTGGGGTTCCCGCTATTCCACGTTGGGCCGATAATTAATGAGTGCTCGTAAACTAATACTACGTCGGCGGTCCAAAAGGGGTGTTTCGATGATAAGATTACCATAGGAGTCCTCCGTGAAATATCCACCTTTCAACCAGCTGGGCACTAGAGGTGTGTATGTGTTGCATTGTACAGCATGAGAGGATAATAGAAACAACTTAGAGGGAAGAATTGGAGCAGGTTGCAGAGTTCAAATGCTACGTCCCGAATAGAAAGAGTACGGTCGGGTACGTACCGCGCTAGGGCAGACCAGGCCGAACGGGCCGCGCCTGGCCCGGCCAAATGACCCGCAAAATCCACAAAATTGACGACCCAACACCGGCATCCGAAACCTTGGGTCTCGGGCCGGAGCTGATACACAAACCCGGCCGAGCACTGCAGGCCATGTCTGAAAGCTCAACCTCGACACCTCGACAAACAAACAAACAAGCTCAATTAGATCTTCTCCGAGCTTTACAGTCAAGGTCTAGTTTATCCCGGCCATACCTAAATCTCGAGACTCTAAAGGATGCGCCTGGAGATGTTTGCGCAACTGCGGCTACGTCACAATAGCTTACTATTTTAGTACCTGCCTGGCACGTAGCCGAAGTTCGATAGAAATGACAATAGATGAGCGGCTGTTAACCGCTAACCTCGCCGGCCAATTGTAGAAGAAAAGGGTAGTGGTCAGGCCAGAGCTACGGTGAGCACTGACACATGGAAGGATCAAGGCCGGCCTTCCTGCGCGGCCAAAGCCGCACAAACACGCAGGATCCGGCACAGTCAACATTATAAGCCATGTGTAGCCAACTCTCAACCGTCTATCCGTTTGCTTCTTTGGTTTTGGCTCTTCGATCGAATATACAACAAGAATCTCCTTTAGCGGCCCCCCACCCCAACTTCCTGACCTCAGAGGATGCGGTTGAACAGCCCAGCGTCGCTGTCGTGATAGGATAGCTCACCCAAGAAAAAGATCTCAGGTTTGGCGCCAGCATAACGCAGTCAATCCATGAAGCCAGCAAGAACCTTGCTTTCCCTACTGACAGTAGCCGCTGCGGGAGCTGGCGTTGCTGCATCGGCACAATTCATCACCACGAAGACAACAGAGGTGCGCTCGCTGCCTTCACCCCAGCACTTGGATTTCTTCACGGCTTTGCTCCGACGCCCTGTTGACACCTTTTTTAGGCCGCCGTGGATGCCCGCCGAAGCGATCCCGCAAAGCTGGACGCCCGGCAAGAAAACGTCGAGACCGTCCGCCGAACTATAACCCTGACGTCAGGCCAAAACAGTCGTCCCAGCGCAAAACCCCAGCCCTCGTCATCATCACGAAAGCCCGACGACGATGAGGAAGATGACGAGGATACAAGCACGCAAGATGTCAAGACCACCCAATCCGTAGCCGATTCGCAGTCCACCAGCAGCACAGCAGACGATAAGACACGCCTGACAGTGCCAACCTCCACCTCTGCATCTTCCGCCTCCGAAACATCACTACCACGACCTGACGGAGGAAATGGGAAGAAAGGGGGTCTGTCGGCCGGCACAGCAGCGGGCATTGCCGCTGGCGCGGTAGCGGGCATAGCAATAATAGCAGCCATCGCCTTCCTACTGTGGCGGCGGTCGCAGGGCGGCATCCGCGGCGCCGTGGTCACGGCCGAGTACCCGCGGAGCATGGCCGACATGCCGCCACCACCCGGTCAAGACATGGAGGGAGCAGCGACCGGAGTAGGGAGGGATGGTCCTTTCTACCTTGGGATCGGAAACGGCGGCACGTATGCGGAGAGGAGTAGTAGTGCTGGTGGCGGAGGTGGAGGCGGATCAGGGGAGGCGCTGTTTAGGATTCCTCCGGCGGGGACGATGCCTGGTCAACCGGGGTTTGAACAGTCCGATTACTTCCAATCGCCGCAACAACGGCAGCAGCTGGAAGGAGGCGATCTAGGGGAGCAGCGCCCCGTCAGCGAGTTCACGACATATCCGTCGCCGGGACAGCCCGTCCTACCCGTGTCGCCCATGACCCCGTACCGGCCCGACAGTATCCCGGCGGGGCAGCTACAAGGGCAGGAGACCCAGTCGCGAGCTTCAGTCAGTTACCCCGGATTTGGAAGCCCTGAACTCCCGACGTACATGATACCCGGCGGCGACCGGTCACGGGCCATGAGCTTCTCGAGCCTGTCGAGAATCAGTTTCGGAGGGCCGCATACGGCTGAGTTGGTCGGTTCGCCGCCGCCACCGATACCCTCGACCGCGGTTGTGGAGGGTCAGCCGTCCACAAGACGCAACCAAGTGCTGGACTAGCGTGGTATTTGGGAGCAGTATGTGTATGTTCGAGGGCAGGGGTTCGCTGTAGATAGCGGCATGTCGAGCACTCTCTCTCAAGATACCCCTGAGGCTTGGCAGCTTTGCCATTTAACTCGCAGCGTAGCCAGAGTGCATCTTCAACCATGGCATGGATTACCGGGAACATCCTATACGTCCCAGTTCATGTCGAAGAAGCCTGCGAGCCACGTATCCGAGTCTTCCGGCTGAAGGAACGGCTCAATCAGCCCATCGATATTCCCATTGATGAGAGGCTCCGCGGGTGCTGCTGACCCCAGCTTGGGGTTCCCTTCCACTGCAGACAAGTCGCGAGCCCAGCTGTTCTTCATTAACGTCATCAGCTTGACGAACCTGGCAAACGTGTCCTCCTCTTCCGTTGGCCCGACCTCCATCCGCCGCAGCGCAGCGACCTCCTCATACCCAAGCCTGAGCCGGTCGCAAAAGGCGATCAGGTCGCACTTGCTCCGGACGGCCTGGCGGTCCCAGGCCGGATCATCGAGGATTGACAGGCGGTGGATCGTCACGAGACAGTGAGCCATATTCCACCAGTAAGGGAAGGTCATGCCGACATAGACGTAAGGCGGAATCGAAAAGTGTCTGTCAAACCATTCCTTGGCTGCGCAAAGGCTTGCTTCCATGGCCTCGTAGCGTTCCATATCGGATATGGTGCCGTTGAAAGTTGATTTTGGCTTGGCCATGGCCAGCTCGAGGATTGCGAGTTCGGCGTAGGATATGTGACTGAGGATCGTGTCTTGGTTTCTTGTTAGTGGGCGCGGAGCGGTGTACTCCCAATGGAAGGCCACATACCGTTTTGCTGAAGATGGCCGGGGAGCTGGGCTTTCGTGCTGCGCAGCTGCGACCGCAGAGAAGACAGGACGTAACCCGGTGGGATACCGTCCGGTGATTGGGACGTAGCGCGGGTCAGTTGCTCGATTATCAGCTGAACTTTGACCTGGGCCACCAGTAGATCGTCGCCTTCCCATTCTGGCTGCCGAGAGAGTGTCTGGAGGTGCTCGTCCATGTGGGGCGTCCAGTTCAACGCATCCAGTCTTTTCAACGAGTGCGATATTCTACAACCGTGTCAGCAAGTGAGCAGATCGTTGCAGGAGCTAAATCCCACGAACTGTGAAGTAAGCAAAAAGCATGCTAGCACAGCTCGCATCTCTACAATAGTCTTCTCCTTGGGGGCAGGGAGATAGGACATCTTCAGGCAGACCGCAATGTACCCCTCGCCGGGGATTTTGTTGAGGCCCAGGTCAAACACCAGAGACTTTGCAAGAGAAGCCAGGAGTGAAAGAATCGGCTTATCTCTCCTAAGATAATAATGAGTCCTGGTGAAATTATACGTGTCAATGTTTGCTGGCTCTCGGGCTAGAGAAAGGGACCCTTGCTTACCAGCCCAGGACCACAACCAGGCCGAGAAGAAGATCGATGTTTTTCTCATTTTCGAATAGCATTTTCTGGGCCAAATACCTCTTTCCCGCTTCACACATAGCGACACGCCGGTCCGCGTTTTTGCAGGTGATGGCCATAATGTTAAACCACAAAAACGGATATTGCACTTTGAGCCCCTCCGCAGTCATAGTAGCAGGCAAATGCACGAAAGGTATGAATATGAGCATGTACTTGCGGAAAGTCGCGAGGCTCTCTTCAGCCTCGGCGGGGTCCGGCTGGATGGATGGCAGGTCCACTGAGGGCACTGACGAGACCGTGTCTCGAGACACAGAACCAAAAGGGCCCGGAAGGAGGTTGTCACGGGGGGGCCATGCCCGGGCTCTACCGGGTTCTGAGTCGGGCTTTTGGAAAGGTAGGATTGCAGGGGCGCAGGAGAACGGCGAGCTGTCTTCGGTACGGCTCGTGTTCGAGTGATTGCTCATGGCCGGCGTGCTGGCAGAGGTGCTGCCCGCCGTATCAACGGGAGATGACACCTTGTCTGTCGCGGCGGCCTGATGTCGGAGCAGCGTGACGAGGTCTTCCAACTTGGCCTCCAGCTGGGCGGCTCGGGACACGTGGGCTTTCTTGCCATTGCGCTTCCGGACAGAGACGGACGGCACGCATTCTTTCTTCAGCCTATGGCATCTGATTCCAATGTCAGCCTCGCAAAATGAAAACAGGCAAGGGCAAAGCTCTCGTTAGAAGGGTGTGCATGAACGGGTGGGTCGCGCCGTGGACAGCCCAGAGCGGGGTTCAAGAACATGCCGGACCCGGTGCCGAGGACTCGGCGCGTCATTCCGCCAGCCCTCGACGGGGTAGTGTAGGTAGGCGCCGCGATGTCGGTGCAGGTACCCGGCCCGGCGCATTGGTCAAAGCCAGATTCGGCAAAAATGTTGTATTGTACTTGCCTTTCGCAGTCAGGCCCACCGGACCGGTAGATGCATCTGCACTTCGCACGCGCACAGTTCGTGCATGCTCTTCCGTAAGGCGCTGGCGTGCCACCTGCTACTCCACCGCCTCCCGACTCCATTGTGCTTCTAATGGACCCCAATGGGGGTCCGGGTTGGTTGAGAGACGGTAGAAGTAGATCTTCTAGGGCGGATTGGAAGCCGAGCCGAGCACATGAATGATGAAGGCCGAGCTGTTCAACCGGCCAGATGTTACTGAAACAGACCGATCCCGCTCAAGCAAGTATAAGCAGCAGGAAGATATGGTTATTACCGAATTTCCGTGCGTCTCGAGTCTAATGTAGAACGCAAGCTTGAAACGAGGATTCTGCATCAACAGTTCAAACCATTGATGATTGGAGTCGGGAATCGGACAAATCCGCAGCTTCCGAACCCCGCTTCATCAAATCCGCCGAGGGGCAGCCGGCAGGCACGTGGCAGGGCACTACCTACATCATGCATGGTCGCGCGCCCGAGAGTAGGGTTAGGGGTAACTATGAATTGCAAGCAGCCTAGTTGCGAGACAACCCGAGACACCTTAAACAGCACCTTATAATAATAATTGACAAAGTTGGCCAAGAGCCGCCCTCAAGGTAGCATCGCTGTCGAGCACCGGCAACCCAAGTCAGACATCTCGGGCACTGCTATCGGGAGCACAGCGCCGGGAAATCCCCCATCGACAGGCACCCTTCCCCGGCTACCGGCTCCCGCTCCTAGCCTGGCGCCTATCGTGGCGGCTGTGCTAGGTTTGGCGGCGGCGGGGGAGGCGACGAATTCCCAGAGAGTGAGGAGCTTGTCGTATTCCATTTACCTCAGAGTCGCAGTTATTAACGTGAAATATTCTTAGAAAGCGGGCAACCGGACTAAACTCTAAATTGTGGTCAACAAGGAATGGAATCAATGGATTCTGGGGTCCGCCCTCCACATCCCTCGCGCCGGTGATGATAAATGCTGCCGATGCTGTCCTCGGGCCAATTTCAGGTCGGGCAGAGGTGAGATAACGAGGCAGAGATGTGTTATACTACATCCATGATTTGTTGTACTGGTGAGGCCACTGGATGAAAGCTCGGTTAGTCGACTAGTCCAGGCCTAGGCCGTCTGCCCTTCTGCTCCCGTATCAGTCGGTGCCAGGAAGGTGCGACCTGCCTCGCCTTCAAGTGAGTCGCCTACAGCTCAAACTGATGACCACCGACTTTGCGGAACACTGCTTAGGTATCTTACCTGCATTGTCGAGTTTCATTTGCAATTCCTACTCCGAGGTTTTCAGAATTCCTCTTTCTGCTCTCCAGTGCCCCTCACACTGCCCTAGGGCCTCGTTTCGCAACTTTCCTAACCATAAGTCGGCAAAGCGAGCTTCGCAATGGGCCGAAGGCCAAGGGCATCGAGCTCGTCGACCAGAAGCTTGGCTGAGCATTCAGCAGCGCCCTGGACACTTGATGCTGACGCTGCTCCTTCGCGGGAACGAACTCGGCCCTCGCAGAAGCCTTCGGTCGTCGAGAAATCTCAACCTGACGATGCCGATGTTGAAGATGGTGTCGTCACCGCCAAGCATGAACCCAAGTGGATGAGCGGTACCGGGCTCGTGATTTTAATGCTTTTGGTTACCACTGTCGTCTTCCTCATGATGCTTGATGCTTCGATTATTGCGACTGCAGTAAGTGAAGCTGCCCACATCTCTGACCGTGCTAAGACCGACCCTCCATGGCCCTAGATTCCACGCATTACAGATGAATTTCATTCCCTTCGAGATGTCGGGTGGTATGTGACCGCTTTCCAGCTGGCTAGCGCAGCTCTGCAGCCGCTCAGTGGTAAGGTTTACCACAAGTTCAGCAACAAGATCTCGTTTCTCGTTTTCTTCGGCATCTTCGAGCTCGGGTCAACCATCTGCGGAGGTGCAACATCGTCGGCAATGCTCATTGCCGGACGCGCTGTGGCTGGGATTGGAAGCGCTGGCCTCAACAACGGCGCCCTTACGATCATCGCTTGTGCCGTACCTTTGCCGAAGCGACCTCTTCTGACGGGGATGATGATGGCGTTATCGCAAACCGGCATTGTTCTCGGGCCGCTTCTGGGCGGCGCTTTCACGCATTACGCAACATGGCGCTGGTGCTTTTACGTCAACCTGCCCATTGGCTTGGTTGTCGTTGCCGGGCTGCTACTTGTTCGGATTCCTGACCAAGCCTCAAAGCCAAGACCGTGGACAGTCCTTCGACGACTCCATCTCGAATTAGACCTCCCGGGCTTTGTTCTTCTCGCCCCGGCCGCGGTCCAGCTTTTGCTCGCCCTTTCATGGGGCGGAACCAAATATGCATGGAAATCGGAGAACATCATCGGGCTGTTTTGCGGCTCTGGTGCAACTGCCTTGGCCTGGCTGGCCTGGAATTTGTACCGGGGTGACGATGCCTTGATTCCCTTCTCCATTCTCAGAGTGAGGGCGGCATGGTCTGGTGCACTCACTCAATGCTTCCTTTTGACGATCGTCTACTGCGTGTCGTTCTTCTTGCCCATCTATTTCCAGGCAGTCCGTGGTGCGAGCCCCATGATGAGCGGTGTCTACATTTTACCCGGCATTATCAGCCAGCTTTTGATGACAGCAACCGGGGGTAGGCTAGGTAAGAATCAACGCCTGGCTTTACGGGTGCAGGGAGGTTTCCTCTAACGTGGGTCGCAGTACAATGGACGGGCTATGTTATTCCGTATATCGTACTTTCCGGCACTTGCAGCTCGATCTCCAGCGGTCTCATCTCAACTTTCTCCCCTACCACCTCTACCTCCAAATGGATTGGATATCAGATTCTCAACGGGGCTGGCCGCGGGTTGGGCATGCAAATGGTGTGTATGACGAGTCTTAGTTCTTTTCGTGCCCAGAGTGCTGATCACTTCTCATTGCAGCCCCTTATCGCCGTTCAGGCCGCCCTCAAACCCGAAGATGTCTCTATCGGCATGTCGATTGTTGTCTTCGTCCAGAGCCTTGGAACCGCCATCACACTTGCCGTGTCGGATGTCATATTCCAAGGAGGCTTGGTATCCGAGCTGTCCAAGCAGGCCCCGCTTGCTGATGCCGCAGCCATCATCGCCGCAGGGGCAACCAACTTCCGAAACATCGTCAACGACCGGGATCTGCAAGGTGTGCTGATGGCGTATTCCATCGCGATCGATCGCGTCTTCTACCTCGTTGCTGGCGTTGGCGGCCTGGCGGTGCTCACATCTCTGTTCCTCGGCTGGGTGAACGTGAGAAAGGAGGTAGGTAACAGCAAAAATGACCAAGTTGGCGGGGGAAACGAGAGGAACTGCAGTGGAAGGGGATTCGAGCTGCAGAATATGGACGGTGGGGAGAGCCGCCTGGGTGCAGCTCGAGACTCTATCAGAAACTGCTGGCACAGAACCCAAGTACGACAGAACTATTGACGGGCATAGGTCCAGTTCGTGAACACTGCCTGACACGACAAGAGGTAGCTTACTAAAAAACAGTATCGGAGGAGAGAGGAGAGGATTACTTGCACCGGGGCTTATAGAGGACATCTGATATCTCAGCGTAGACAGCGTGGCTTAATAGATTGTCTTTCCCTTTCTAGACACATCGCATCTTCTCCAGCGCTACGGACTGGATAGTACTCTGACCTCCTGATTCCTGATACATTGGATAAGAACGCCAGGAACTAGGAACTGCTTAATGACCGCTTAGTAGTACTGTACATAACTCGGGCAGCTGTTATCTCGAGCACCGACAGGAGGGGCGTTATGTGTCACAGTGCTTCGTAGGCGCATACCTGTACCACACGGCTCAGGGTATAATAGTTCGAATCCTTCTCGGTTTCCATAAATTGAGTCACCCTAGCACATGGAGCACGACGGGGTAGGTGACGGTTTTCGAGGACGATGGAACGAAGGCTACCCTACCCTTGCTTCAGAGCAGGATGGGAGACACGAGGATGCGGATTCCCCAAGGTGATTATGATGGCATGGAATCTCTTCTCTATGTCGCAGCAAAAGCCGCGATCACAGCGAAAAAAAAAATTGGAAGCATCTCTTTGAGTAGCGTGTCATCCTTAGTGCAGGGGCCATGCTAATCTTCTCTGTATCGTTTCAAATTGACCAAATGCCCCGAAGGGCGAGGAAAGAAAGGAAGAAGAATTGGAAGATGGTGGGCGGGTGACCAAATATTTATATGGAGGAATAGGTGGTTTGTGCACGCCGACAAATTTGAACCTACTCCACAGCCACACAGACCAGCTCGAGACAGGCCCAAGCAATGTGGCTGTACGGGGTAGGTATTGCGCCAATAATGCGGCTGTGCTGCATCTCAATGCAGCCGACACAGCTCAACCTCACTTGTGTCGACACAGGACCACCGAAGCTGCTCTAGCAGTGTTGTACGCCAATATGGCGCGAATACCACTTGCCATTTTCCTGTTGGCCATTCTAGTCACCGTAGCTAACGCATGTGAGTCCATACTCCCCAATCTCTGCTCGCAGATCATCATCCCTTCCAAGTCCACCTCGACCGTATCTCTCAACCAAAGAATAAAGGGCTCACCGAACCTCCCAGCGGTCCCTTCCTTCTGCAAGTGCACCTGCTTCCAAAACAGCACCATCATCCCCCTCGGCCCGCAGCACGACGGTAACAATAATCCGGCTGCCCCACCTCCTAAACCTCCATCCTCCTCCTCGTCCACGTCACCGTCCTCGTCCTCAAGCAGCAGCTCGCCCTCCTCCGAATCAGCAACTATCGCTTCCCAACCGCGCTCCGGCCCCCTCCATTTCCTGTTGTCCCGCGAATCCTCGACCTCCTGCGCACAATGCAACCGCGCCTTCTGCCAGAAATACAATCTGCCCATCTGCAAGGGCGCCGAGGACAAGGACATCAAGACCATGTGCTTCCAGCGGGACAGCCGTAAGGACCAGATCATTGTGTGGAGTTTTATCTTGGGGACCGCAGGCCTGCTGGGCTGGGCTGGGGTGAGGAGGGTCGCGGATTCTGCTAAGGAGCGGCAGAGGGCGATGAGCCTTGGACAAGGCGCTGCTAGTGGAGGGAGGCTTGGAGCTGGGATTGGGGGGCTTCTGTTAGGTGGTACTGCTGGAAGCAATAATCGGCGGGGTTCACGATTGTCAAGAAGAGCTGGATCTGGAGGAGGAGGAGTGGAGAGAAGGTTGTATGATCCTTTGGACGATGGGCACGATGGGCGTGGTCCCCAGAGGCCTGGGTAGAGTTGGCGCTGTGTGCTTTTGCATGGCGTTATCGGAAGGGCTATCGTATGGGGTTAGCTCCTGTTTGAACATTGCATGGACTCCGAGTCGCGTTTCAGCATTCAAGTGGCACACGTAGAACCCGGTGATTGCACTCGAACGGGTGTTTGTTTCTGACTAGGTAGGGCGTGTGTATGATCCCCTCTCTAGGAATGCGTGTATCACCCCATAACGACCAAAAACTATTGGCATAGGATATAGAACAACCTTTTCTAAAGCCGTAGGTCGCCTTGTTTTGTTTTCCCCAACCCAACCACAAGGACCTGCAATGCTCATTCCGAACGACTTTCCGGAAAACTTTTGGTACTGCCCTTCCACTCCCGGACCAACCGAGGATACGCTGCTTCCTCATTCTGCGTCGTCCTTGAACTTCTGAAGCGACTTACTCCTCCTCCAGCAGAGTCGTCTTCGGCTCGCCGTTCTCTGCTCCGCCGGTCAATTTCCGGCGCTCACGAACAGCCGCTGCGAGATCTTCGAGGACTTCAACGGTCGTCTCCCAGTCAATGCAGGCGTCTGTAATGCTCACGCCCTTCTTCAGGGCCGAAGGGCCCTCAGGTGGCACCTTCTGGTTGCCCTCGTTGATGTTGGACTCGATCATGACGCCGATAATGGCCTTCTCGCCTTCACGCAGCTGCTCTGCAATGACCTTGGCGACCTTGGGCTGATTCCTGTGGTCCTTGTTCGAGTTACCTGATCTGGTTAGCGAGATGCAAACCATACTGAGGCGTGACGAGAATATGCACTCACCATGGGAGCAGTCCACCATGATTGCCAGCTTCTGGCCCTTCTTGATCAAGGTCTCCTTGGCAGCTTGGATATTGGCCTTGTCGTAATTGGGGCCCTTCGAGCCGCCCCGCAAGATGACAAAACCGTGCTCGTTCCCCTTGGTGCGGGTAATGGCTGCAAGACCTTGTTTGGTGACACCCATGAAGTGATGCTTGGCGGCGGCAGCGCCAATGGCATCAATGGCGACGCCGAGATTTCCGTCTGTTCCGTTCTTGAAGCCGACCGGGAAAGACAGACCAGAGGCTAGCTCACGGTGAAGTTGACTCTCTGTGGTCCGCGCACCGATGGCACCGACTGAGATGAAGTCGGCCAGGAACTGCGGGGATATCGTGTCAAGCATTTCGGAGGCAATGGGCATGCCCGTCGAGGTAAGGTCTCGGAAGAGCTGCCTGGACACCCGAAGCCCCTTGTTGATCTTGAAAGTTTGGTCGATATCGGGATCGTTGATCAGGCCCTTCCAGCCCACTGTTGTCCGCGGTTTCTCGAGGTAGGCGCGCATCACGATAACCAGATCGTCCGAGAACTTTTCGGCAACCGCCTTCAACCTGTGTGCGTATTCAATGGCTGTGGCCGGATCATGGATGGAGCAGGGTCCGACTATGACCAAAAGGCGATCGTTCCGACCCATGATGACGCCCACAGCGTCCCGTCTCCCCTTGATAACTGTCTGAAGAGCCTCATCTGTCATAGGGATCTCGGAAATGAGCAGGGCAGGTGGAATGAGGGGGTCCTGGCCCAGCACTTTTGTGCACAGAGAGCGTCAGCGTCTGGCCATTGTCTCTGGACGAAAGGGAGCATTTGGGTTGGTCATAGCAAGCCAGTTCTGCTCGGCACAATCTGGGAGCCATGAGGAGGATGTAGGGAATCGTACCTCTCATGTCATCGGCCTGGAGGGGCGCCATTTCAACTCCCGGCATCTTGAAGGAATTCTTGAGGATATCGTATGGGATAGGGTTTTGGTAGGAAAGTAGATGTGATTCTCAGGATGTGTTCAGAGGACGAGGGCGAGGTTCGCTAAAATGTAAGAGGCCTTTGCGGAAGAGCCCGTGAGAGCGAGGAAGGTGCAGCCCGCTTGTGGGAACCCAATCCAGCGAGGAGGCCGACTGAAGTAAAGCTTGAGAGACGGGTGTGTTGGCGGGCAGGTAGTTAGGTAGAGGGCTGTTAGGGCTGATCGAGCTGTTCGAAAAAGCAGAATGCCAATTGAGAGCAAGGGAAGCAAAGACAAATACAAGTGACTCAGACTGCCCCAGTCAGTTCACGGGGGAGGTCGGTCCGGGTGCGCGGTGCCAAACAGGGAATTCACCTGCGGCGGAACAAAACACTTAACAAAGCAGCAGTACTTCGAGGTCCTTATTAGCATTACGTCTCTGGTTGATTGGAACCGATCAGTCACTGGTACTACTTTATACCCTCTGCATGCCTGAATACGGAGGGCTCGACGGGCATTCGGGTTCCGCCCAATAATTCCATGCTCAATGCAGCCACCTGAGGACTGGGACCAAAATCATCAATAACATGGTGGGGGAGGGGTCAAAATCTGTTTCTGCCGCTGCATCTTCACCGCCCTTCTTGTCACAAGCTGTAACCATAAAACGTGTTCGCATGATTGGCCCCGGGTTCCTGTGGAGACTCGACATTTGTGGCCGTTCAGGGCGACGAGGTATTGACATGCCGGTTGCTTGCGCGGGCGGTTTTATTCTCAACTGTAGCTCGCTTCCAGCTCCTTGGCTTATTAGTGTATCTGTCTCGCTGGTTTGCTCAACTGCGGCCTTTTATGATGTGGTCAGTTGGCGATGTCCGTTGTGCAGAATTTACCACTTAGGTGGTTGTTATGTTATGTACACTAAACCAGTTATGTCAACGATTTATTCAGTCTGGAGTCGAATTATGTTTGACTGAGCCGGTCGACCATCTTTTGTCCTTACCTTGCAAGGGCCGAGGATCAGGCCGGCAACCCGACCGCGATCGCCCGGGCCGGCGGTAGTAAGGTAGCACCGATCAGGGTCCAGCAGACGGGCTAGTAATTGCCGGAATCGGCGAGGTTGGCTCCAAAACCAATGGCTTCCTTCTCGGAGCGGGTTAACCCAGTAGTGGTTATACAGCAATACGCCCTTGCCCTTTAGCTTGCGGGCTGCAACTTCAGGCTGTCCACCTTACTCCCACAGTAGACACTGAGAGCCATGCACACGCTCTTTCCTGCTTGGCCTACGGCCTGGCTGTTCCTGCTGCGGTCATTACCAGTCTTGAGCATCTCAGTGTCCAGTGAACCAATGGACCGCTTTGTAAGGCTTCAGGAACTCATACTAGTAGCACTAGCAGATATGCAGAAGTCAGGTCGAAGTGTTCCTGGGACCTACGCCGAGGATGTATGTACCTATCTTGAAGCAATTCTGAAACTGGATCTCCCCTGCTACCTTTTTCGGCTAGCTGAGAAGGTGCCCCTTACCTTTCGAGGACGCCTGCCATGGCTGCGCACCTTGCAGGACACTGCGCCAGCAAACATCTGCCCTGGATCGGAGGATAACGTTAGTTCCTGTTCGAATAGTTTCAGGTTTGCTTCGTTGTAGGTCTTCCAGGTTTTATTACCGGTTGTCCCACCGCACCAGAAGTATCCGATAACTTCGTGTAATGATTTCTCCCACGCCTTTATTACCTAGGTACCTACATATTATCATTACTAGTATTTGTTATGCACTTTCGGGCTAGATTGTAGCTTGCATTCTTTCTTCCTCACAGTTACACCTTGCTGCACGTAGTTAACACCAGTCGTTGATTGTTCCGACTTCCACCCCGAACACGACGGCGCACGGAAAGCACCCGGCCTAAGTTCGCTCGCTCGAGCGTGAGGGATGAGATGATTGGGAAAGGAATCCCTTTTGGTCTTTTTTGAACGCCCGATCTTGTAGTCCGCAACAGTACTTCAGAGTTTTGTCCGTGAGGTGCTGGGCTGTATGAGTCGCAGCAGGACTTGTTGACCCAGGTCAGGAGGAGTGGGCTGATAAAGAGAGCAAGAGCACCCCACCGGACCCTGGACTCCATTTTGCCTTGAGCTCCACTCCACTGTGACTGCCTGCTATCTCCATCGCCCCTCAGTCTGGATTCACTTGCATTCTTTGGAGTGCAGAGTCCCAGGTTGTACTCTTGCAGCAGCCGCGGCTGCAAAGGACAACCAAAACCCATTGAAAACATCTTGAGAGGCAGTTCATCAGTTCAATTTATTTGTTCTACCAATTGCTGATTATTATGGTGTGATCTACCGCTTTACACATACCCGGTTCCCATCAATTACTCCGACTTCGCCGGTTAGGTATGGTCAAGCACGGCTATAGCGTTTCATCCTCGCCTTGCAGAGTGCGAGAGCGCAAACTCCGCCTTCCTACGCCGGGCTCTCGAGGTCTACGAGACACAGCCTAGAAGAGCAGGATGTTCGTGAACCATCAGCTTGAGCGACATCGAAAGAGGCAAAGAGAAGAGGAGGAAGGATCGTTGGGAGACCCAGTAGGATTCACCGAGCACAGAAGTGTAAGTGCTTGACTTGGCTGGCTGGATATCATCACCTCTTCCGCAACTTCCGAACATCTGCGAGCATCTTGCTGGCTATTGAACTGAGAGCCGCCTGTCCATCCTCAGTCCCAGTTGAAACCTGTTCGGCGAGACCATGGCGATCTGACATGCGCTACAGAAACGCCTGCAGTCACTACCCCTTAGGAGATCTCCACAGTCTAAGAGATGGGGCGATCCTCTGGGCTTCCCTCTGCCGCACGCGACATTTGCCGTGTCCGACACGATCCAGACCAGTTCGCCACAGGAGCCGCATCGCGAACAGGAGATGTGGGCAGATGAACCTGAATTAGTTACTGGCACTCGGCTTTCTATGACCGCTGCAGGATCTCTCGATGGTGATATGGACATGATGGACACATCAGAGCCAGCTTCCGGTCCGTATCAGCCGAGTTTCCAAGGCCAGCCTGTTACCGAGCCAGCGTCGTTCCAGAGGGATCAATCCGGGCCCAGCGTATCGGGCCGCATGCCTACTCCGATTCAGCCGACCTTCGCAGCCCAAATACGGGGCAAGAGCTGGAACGGCGGGAACGCTACACATGGCGATGCCCTTGCCACCACCCCCGAGGAACCGAACGCGGCGTCATTCGGCAGGAATGAATTGGTGGACATCTCGCCCCAGCCCCTGGGCGGTGCGGCGGCTTCGCAGGTCATGACGGACTGGAGCATGGTGCAGAATCGGCGACTTCCCTCGCCCATTAGCGAATGCGGTGGAGACGACAGCCTGGAGAGCACCAGGATGGCACTTGACTCATCGACTCTGTCGGAGGGCCCGTTGAGCCACCTTACCCACGAGCATCCATTGTTGGCAGGCCTACCACCACGCGCTAGTTCAGCGATGGAGGGACGGTCAGTGCGGCAAGCCACTCCCGCATCGGAGAATCTGAGTGGCAGTGCCATGGATGTCGAGGCCCCGGCTGCAACGTCGCCACCGAAGAAAGGCCACACCAGGTCGAAGCACACGGTGAATTCGTGGACCGCGCTCCAGCCTGGCATGAAGCGGTCGTTCAGCATAGGGTACAGAGCGGACTGCGAGAAGTGCCGGATGAAGGTGCCTGGTCATTTTAACCATATCATCATTTCATAGGAGGACTATGAGGGGAAGCGCATCAGCATCGTCGAGCCGGCAGTATGGAGGATCCAGAAACCGGGACGGCGCCATCCTTGGGCGACGATGACTAATATGGCATAGGAACGGCAGGATGAGTCTGAGTAAATGGGTCGGTTGATAATGAGGTATCGGAATGGTTCAGTGCAGCAGGTTTATCACAATTGGGCAGCGGTCGGTTTTGCCCTGAGCCACTCGTTTAGCCATAAGGGCGTCACGATAGCGTATTTTGTCTCCTGGGTCTTTGTTCGGTTTGCGCAGGCATTTCGCGTAGCGGCAGTCTATGGGACACGTCTTCTGCCATCATGGTCCGCAAGCATCGCCAGCCGAATGCAACGGGGGTCACTGGGAGGAAAGCGAATAGGGATTTTCCATCACAACTGAATGACAGAACCCCAATGTTATACGCAGTTGGTGACCTTGAATATACCGCGGCACTGGGGATGAGATCCAATAGATGGCCATGCAGCTGTTGCCTGGTAAGGTATGTACAGACAGATTCCAGGCCGAATGATGCATGCCCATGTCGACTCTACATTATAATACAGTCGCCCTCTCCTCCCCCTTTCCGTTGGGCCATACCCTCCAGTTCTACGATGCGGAGCCGGTTCTTCCCTCTCTTTTCCGAACCCATCCTTGCTTCGGCTGGACAGGGACGAACCTGATGTAGCAGCAGGTAAGTCTCAACCAGCCCTGGCCCCCTGAGCAGACGCAACAGCCTACCGTCGCCCATCTTCGCCAACAACCAACCGATCACCACAGCCACCCCTTCTTCTTCCCCTGCTGCTCTCCCGCCCCAGCCTCAGTCTGCGCCTCGCCCTTCGCATCATCTGCAACGCCGACCCGGTCCAGTGGTCCTCCCTTGCGCTGGTTCTCCTTCTCCTTCTCGAACGCGGCTTGAGCTTTTGCGCCGACGGCCCGCACAAGGTCGCTGTCGCGCACCCCTTTGCCGTCATCCTCCTCGCTCAGCGACTCCCAGCCGAGGCGGGGCTGTGGCGACATGACGGTGTCGCCTTCCTCTTCGCGCTTGAGGTTGGATGTTAACCAGGCCCAAAGGCCTCCTTTGTTCTCTTTATCTTGCGACGGCTGAGACTCGGGTTCAGAGGCGGATTCATTTGAGGGCCACGAGACGGTTTCGGTTATGCTTTGGGGCCGTTGTTGCTGACCAGACGCCGATGCCGACGCTGGTGCCGACGACGCCGGCTCTAGAGCGCCGGGCAGCTTGGAGAAGAAGGACGTCTTGCGGCTCGCGTCGCGCTCGCGCTCGAGGTAGTCCTCCACCAGGGCGATCTGCTCCTCGGTCGCCTTACCCGTCATGTAGGCTATGCGGGCTGCCTCGAGACTGTCGGCCTCGATCTTCTTCTGTGCCTCGATCCACTCGGCGGTGCGCTTCTTGTTGTACATGATCATGTCGACCGCTGTGTAGGCGGTTACAAGGCCGGCGATAACTGAGGGAGGTTTGCGGATCAGGATCATTGGTGTATGAGACAGGACCAGGTCAGGCGCCGAGGCACTCACCCGTAAAGCCAACCAGCCCAAACACGGTGACCCTGTGCGCCGAGTCGAATAACCGCCGGCTAGAGGCGACCAACCTGTCGAACCTCGACACCTGCGTCGCCTTCGCCCTCTGGTGCGCCGCCCGTAACCGGGCCACCTTCTGCTCCGGGGTTTCTAGGGGTGGGGGCGCTCCGGAGCCAGCGCCGGGAGGTAGGGAGCCAGACTTGGGCGGGGTGAAGCGGGATGTTGGCGCAGCTGCTTTGGAGCTGGCATGGGGCGTCGTCGCTGTAAACCGCGTTGCGTCAGTGACGCTGCGCGGGGCAGTGGATATCGGCATTGTTATGTTTCTGGGCGTGGTTCGTCCACGGGCTGCTCGGGGAGCTGGTAGGGCGGTGCGGAGGTGAGTCTGATGCTTCGAGGCGGGAAAACAGGCGGTAGGGTAGGATGGTGGGCGCAATCAATTAGTCTCCGGCGACGAAGCTCGAAGCTCGGTCGTCGACCTCAGATGATCCCATTGCCAAGCCAAAGTTTTTTGACCCGAGCTTGCCTTGTAACTATGTACAGTGCAGTACAAGCCACAGATTGCTGCCGAAATGTGGCTGATCCCACCCGATAGGTGGTAGATCATCGGACCCGTGGAGGCCCCACTTGCTCTCAGCAGAACCCGTCGCGGGATGGAAATTTTGGCTGGAGCTCACAGGCTGCTGGCGACTGCGGCACGAAAGCACGAGAACCGCATCGGCCGCCGTAATTGACCGCCCATTCTAGCATACCAAGATGCGTCGCTTACCTAGGTTGCGAAACGCCGCCCCGGCGGGCTTCGTCACATCCTCGACACCCACCGGTTCTCTCCGTGTGCCCACCGCAGCAGCCATCGCCACAACCTCCCCTCTCTCCCTGGCCGCGAGACACAACCTCAACAGCTGCAATGCACCGGTCCGGCCGTCGCAGCGCCGCTTCCTCTCCGACACCCCTTCCCGCCCCTCACAACCCCAGACCACCAGCCCGCCGGCCGACGCGTCAACCGCCGCTTCCCGCGAGGAACTCGAGTTCCTAGACGACGAGCACTACCCACCCGCGCCTGCGGAAATCCCCACGCAGCTAGTCTACCCGCGGGGCGTGACCACCGTGCCGCCGCCCTCGGACATCTCCGACCCGGCCTACAAGCCCGCCGAGACAGCCGACGGCCTGGAGGAAGTGGGCGGGCTGGCCGACTGGTGGGACGACCCGCTGCACTGGGGCAGCGAGGGCGGCGTGCGGCAGTTCGTGGCGTCCGTCGCCACGCCCTTCGGCCCCGCCGAGAAGGTGACGGACCCGGCCATGCTGGAGGTGCTCGCGCGGCGGGCGATCATCGAGGCGATCGTTGTCGCGCGGTTTGCTGGGGCCGGCAAGCGCAAGGCGGTGGATCGCTTGTTTGCGCATGTGGATGGGAATGAAAGGCTGGACCAGTTGTTGAAGGCGCAGATTGTCGTTGACAAAACCGGGGCCGCGACGCTGAAGAATGCGGACGCCGTCAGGCTCTGGGTTATGCTCAAGACGGCGGTGAAGAATGCCACGCATCGGCGGAAGGAGCAGCAGCAGCAGCCAGCGGGGGATGGGATAAGCGGGACGAAAGAGGAGGCAGAGGCTTTGACGGCGGATGCTCGAGAATCTGGGGCGCAGGAGGGGGAGGCCACGGAGGCGAAGGAGGCGTTCCCCTCAGCGCCGCTCACGCCGGAGGTAGCGCAGCAGTACATCGAGTCCTGGAACAGGAACAAAGGGTGGAGGAAAGCTGAGTTAAGAGATCCGGTGGTTAAGTTCTTTGTGAGTGCCTCCCTTTCTGGCTGATATCTGTTTGCCTCAGCCTACTGACACACCAGGACCGTAGGCCGCCAAGAGGATCCAGCAGCTTACGGGACATCGCCTCCATGACGGCAAGCTGTGTGCCCTCCACACCGTCGATAGCCTGTTGAAGCAGCTCGTGGAGCCGCCCAAGCCCAAGAAGCTTGTTGAGCTGGTCGAGTCCAAGGGCGTGTTCAAGGACTTGCCCAACGTCCGCGTCTTCCCCCGGAGAGTCACGCCGATTGACAAGGAGAAGATGGTCGGCCGCTGGAAGATCATTGTCAAGGAGCTCGAGAAGCGCGAGCTACCCGTGATTGGCACGGGCGACTACGGCGAGCCAATCGAGAAGAAGTGGGTCGAAGGGAGGACGTAGCGAGCGGGCTGCTGAAAGGCTTGCGTGCACTATGCCTAGGGCTGCATCTCGGCCGTGTAACATGTATAATGTAGACAATATCTGTGCCCGCGTACCAATTTTTGCTGTTTGATTTAACTCAGGGAGGCATGTTGGTGTTGGTGCCATTTTGCTCCCTAGGGTTAGTGGTGGATTGTAGGTTGCTTGCCTCGAGGGTTGGGAGACCACGGGCGCTAACTAATGCTAAGGTGGTGGGGTGCCGAACAGCCAAGCACGATGAGGTGCCTCGTGTTGACCGACTGCAGAGTCCAGACGAAGCACATTGGAGATCCAGGTCTGAGTCCAGGCGAGATCCAACTGTGTGTGTCTTAAAACCCATGACATTACAGCCCAGATCCTCTTGATCTCCGACCGGAACAATTTGGTGTTGGAACGGGGACAAGTCGAGACGCACAGCCCAATATATCATCAAAACGCGGAGTGAAGTGATCAACCACTGATCCGATGGATCGGGCACCAGAGAAGATTACCGAGCTCCTGCGTAGCCCGGCTACAAATCGGAGCGACCGTACGGCTCAGCTGCAGGAAGTTCTTAAGACAGTTCGAGAGGAGGAAAGTGTCGATGGCTTGGCTGTTGTTGTTGAGAGACTCGCAGACGGGGCGAGGGACCGTGAGTCGAAGTACGTTTGTTCATGGGATAGGTCCGTGAAGCTAACGGCCGTATCGTTGGGCCTAGCATCTTGGAGGTTGCCCCTCGGCGACTCTGGAGCCTTAGAGTTCCTTCTCTCTCGTGTGCCTACCGCGGACCGCCAACACCCCCTGAACAAGCAGGCTCTTCGCTTGGTGGGCAACGCCTGCGCCGACTGCGGTACGCCACTAAAACTCAAAACCGGGGTATTCTCTGTCATCGGGGCTCTGTCACTAACGAAACACTAGACGAGAACCGGGCCAGGGTACTCGAGTCTGGAGTTTTGCGGAGCTTTATCATGGAGTGCATGAAGGAGGACGCGCTTCTGCCCTTTGCAATCGCTGCAGCACTCAACCTCTGTGTTGACTACAGTAAGACCCGATCCCAGACAGGCTCTCTGTTTTGCGGCGGATCCTGACGGCGTCCTAGAACTCGGGCAGGAAAAAGCCTCCGCGGCAGGATTGAGCGAGGTTTTGGTTGGCATTGTGTCTGGAGAACGGCTCTTGTCATGCCAGTCGTCTCTTAGCCACATCATGGGTATTTTGCAGCTGATCTGCAACCAAGACTCTGAGGCCAGGATGGCCAACCCTCAGACGCCGGCCCTGCTCCTCGATCTGGCCACCAGCGGAAGATACGACGTCGACCTGGACACGTTCATGGAGATATGCACACCAGCGCTAGCCTACCTCACCTTGGAGGAGTTCCAGTCAGCGGCTGTGGCCAACCGCAACATCGAACTGTTGCAAGCGGCCTTTCACCAGCTGTACACCCGCTTTGACCTTGGAGACCTCGATTCCGACACCGCTAGCCAGCTCAAGCAGGTCGGAGACGCCTTCCTGGCTGTTTTCGCCGATGTATCCGCGCTCCCTGGCTTTGCAGAGGCCTGCGCTCTCGGCAGCGGACCTGTCCAGACGCTGGTAGACTGGCTGGGATCAGCGCCAGCCGTATCCCACCTCCAAACAGCCGCATGCCTGGCCCTGGGCAACCTCAGCCGCTCCGACGAGTCAAGCACCGCACTCCTCCCACACGTTCAAGAGCACCTGGTCCGCATTCTTACTCAGGCGATCCCTCCGACTTCCTCTCCACCTCCGATTACAAAAGCGCCCGCTCCGCCTCTGCAGCTCGTTCACGCCACTCTCAGTTTCCTCAAGAATCTGGCCATCCCGCAGGCCAACAAACCACTTCTGGGTGACGCCCTCCTGGATCCATCCCGTCCGCTCCTCCCACGCCTCTGGGCTTCAACCCGCACGCAACCCCAGCTCCAATTCACCGCCGTCTCCCTCACCCGCCTGCTCCTCGCCAACTGCTCCCCGAACGTCCGTCACGCGTGTACCCCCCTCCCCTCCGACAGCGAGGAGCCCAGCAACCTCGCCCTTCTCACCTCAGTCGCCTCCTCCGCCGACGAGGAACCCATCAGAACAGAAGCCGCCCGCGCCGTGGTCCAGGTCTGCCGCGCCTTGCACCCCTCTCCGGCCGCAACCTCAGACATCCTCGACAAGTCTTGGGCCTGGCCATCACCACCACCATCACCATCAGCGTCAGCAACAGCCACAACAACCACAGCCACAACCACGACCGACACCGCCGAGTCTCCCACGTCCACGTCCACGCCCACAGGGATCGACAGCTCGAATGAGAAAGGAACAGAACAAGATGAGACCCTCGCCCGCTTCTACAAAGCCCACGCCCACGCCATCACAACCTCGCTCCACCAGTTACTCACCCAGAAACGCTTCCCCACCCTCCGGTCCGACGCCATCTTCTGCCTGGCACTCATGAGCCGCTCGTCGCGCGAGGGCGCACACGTGGCGCTGCAGGTGCTCCAGTGTCGCCGCCAGCCTGGCAGCAGCGCATGGCAGGCTGTGGCCGAGGCGATAACTGGGTCTGAGCAGTTCGGTGGCGGTGGTGGTGGTGGTGGTGGTGGTGGTAGTAGTAGTAGTGATGGCGATGGACCGTTGGCTTCCGCGCTTTTCACGCCGGGCGCCGATGGTGAGGAGGGAAGAAGGGATACCAAGGAGTTGAACAACAAGGTGGAGCAGCAGCAGCAGCAGCAGCAGGAGGAGGAGGAGGAGGAGGAGGAGGAGGATGTTGGAGTGAGCGTACAGAAGCTCAGCCTAGAGCCGCAGCTCGTTGATCAACAGGCACAGACGAAGCAGCCGGCCGCCAGGATGGCCAGGATGGACCGCGAAAATGGGATGGTTTTGGTTGCTGAGCTGCTGCGGTCTTGTCCGGATGCGCTTTCGGAGCTGAGGAAGCCGTTGGAGGCGGTGCTGAACAAGGGCGGCGAGCTGCTCGTGCGGGATCGGGAGGAGGAACAGAATAAACTGAAACAATTGCTGGCCTAGTAGGTACCTCAGGTAGTCAGTCATGCTGAAGATGTCCTCGCCGAGTGGCATTCGTCCGTCGGAACCCGTCAATTCCGGCCCCTTCCCACGATCACTCGGAATGCGGCTTGGCCATCAGTCATGCTTTTCCTGTCCATTCATTTGCGATGCTCTAGCAAATCCCTATGATGCGTGTAAACTTTCTGAACCCTGTCCTGAACGCAGTCCCCGAAATTACACGGCCATAGGAGAGGGAAACCATGGTCCCCGCCCGGGTTATCAGGAAAAGCAGAAAGCGAGACCAGACCAAACCAGCCAAACGAACACCGGGAACCTTGCTATCCGCTGCCGCCACCAACCCGACCAAACGCCCTCTATTTCTTGGCCTTCTCCTCGTCGGCCTTCTCCTTCGCCCGCTTCTCCCGGACACCCACAAGGCGGGCATCCGACCTCGCCTTGCGGAGCGCCTTGTAGGCACCGCCCTCGACGCCCTTGGGCATATCGCTCTTCGAGATCTCGCTGAAGGCCGAAGCAATGGGGTTCTCGACGCCGAACGAAGCGGCGATGCGCTGTGTCGTCTCGGCGGTCTGCTGGTCCTTGGGGGTATCGGTCTTCTTAGGCTTGTTGGACTTGCGGGGGAAAACGATAAGGCGGGCCTTGTACTCCTTCAGCCGCTGGACGTTGATAGCCAGGCTCTCCTCGGACAGGTTCTGGCGCCGGTGGTCGACGGCAATGCCGACGGTGGGCGCGTAGAGCTTAGGAATGCCGGCCGCCTATTTTGTCTTGCGCGTCAGAAAAATCCCATCGTCCTCATTTCCTTCAGTCCGTCTCGTCCCCCCAAGCTCGATTCTTCATACCTTCAGCTCAGCCAGCGTGAAGCCGCGGCCGAGGCGTGTCCGGCGGTTGTACTTGATGGTACTATAATGCCACGATTAGCCTCCTCTTCCTCCTCGAACCCGGTCCTTCGGGAGCAACGAACGGGCATCGGACAACCGGGCGGAGCTTGTCGACCGGGCGGGGAGCGACCGCAGCAGCCTTCGCACGGCGGGCCAGGCGGCGGGTGACCTTCTTGCCGGGCTATTGTTCCATCCTTGCGTCAGAAATGCGGTCCATCTCAATTCCATCGCTGTTTCCTCCGCGGTATCACGAACCTGGTCGAAGTGGCACCGCACACGCCGCTGCCACTGCTTGCGGAAGTCTGGAAAATTTCGTGTCAGTGTCGTCGTCCTCCTCGCAGCGCTTTCCTCGTCGTCAACGGATGGGCGGGTGCTCACGGTTGTTCGGAATCTGCTGATTGTGCTTGATCGCCTAGATGTCGGAATTTGCATCAGTGAAAAGGCTCAAGCAATTGATTGAGAGAGCAACCGCATTTGCAACCGCTCCAGCAGCATAGTCCTTACCATTGTGCCGGTTTTGGATCAAGCCCCTCTGGTCCCTCTGATTGTCGAAAGTATCACCGGTCGAGAAGCGGATGCAATTTCGAGGTCGCTCGCTTGGAGGTCCCTCCCAAATTTTTGGCAGGGCTTGGAAACCCTATGAGAGCGGTGTGCGGTTTTGATTCGCTTAAATCCGCTGCGGTGGGGCTCCCAGCTTCAAGTTCTGGGCTCGCCGTCTCAGGCCGACAATCCAAGTGGGGCGCAGATGGCCTCAGGAGGACTGGGTCACTAGGTGGGCAGGCAAAATGCAGCACTGCAGTTGTTTGCTATTCTGCATACTAATTGCTCACAGGCGATCCTTTGCTTGCGTACAAAGGGAATTGGGTGAAACTAAACGGGACTCGGAAGGCCGCTGGGCAGTTGTGCACTTTGGCCTACAATCTGCAAACAGAGAGAAACTTCAACCTGCAATTACAGACCGGGAGCGGTTGCCTTCCAATGGTCCAGGGTTTAGGAGGCCCGGGTTAGGGTCGTTGGATTCAATCGCTCAACCTCCCAGGCACTGCCAGGGTCACTGCATCTAAGTAACCCAGACATTCTATAACAAATACGGATACAGCTTCCTTATGTCACTGACGTAGTCCCCTATCTTAAGGTCATCAGGACTTCTACTTTAGTTAACCTCCATGGGTCGCTCGTTTGAGGCGATCCATCAGCCAAAGTACCTAGGTCGTCGGTTGTCCAGTCACCTACATCTCTTCGAAGCCAGCTAACAGCATAGCTATCGCGCATTTCTTCAGGTGCGATGTTCCAGGTTAATAGATAATGAGGGCACTCGGGGTCCCGGCGGGCTTTGCTCGTTGTTCTCTACGGACCTAGTAGTCGGGCTCGGACCCCCAGGGCGTCAAGTCGTGTCGTCACTATCGTGTCGTAGGAAGGTAGCAAAACCCAGGCAAAAGTGAGTTGACATCCTTCTCACGATCAGGCCGTTGATGGTAAGTCATGAGGCAGGAGGTGGTGTCTGGAAGCGAACTGTAATAAGGTAGTACTAGTAGTCCTCATGCTCTTTTAATAGCAATGGGGGTATGCTGTTAGCTGAGCACATTGTGGTCCAAGGGAACCTGATTCGGCGTAGACATACCGAGATGGTACAATATAAAACTCGGAGAACGTGGACTGAGGCTATATCGTGGTCTTCCCTCGGGGTTACCCCTTCCTGTCTATGTGTAGATTTTGGCCGCCACGTCCAGCCGCTCTTTAACCAGGAACAGTCTCGCGAGCGCGTTGTTGACCAATTCTCTTACCTGGGGTTCGGCGCCCGAGAAATGATGAATAGGGAGCGTCGAGATCAGTAAGGCTATATGAGAAAAGCAAGAGGTGTATTCGGCGTCTAAGAACTGACTAGGCGTGTGTTAACGTGTCAATACTATGTGATGTAGGTAGCTAGGTAGATAGGTCGGCCATCTGTACCACATGTGACATGAAGGACGCAGTTCGGTCACCCGTGGCAGACCACAAAGGGCCAGCTGGTAACGCTGAGTGGCGGGAACTTTGCTTGTTCTTACCGTTGGCTCCATTTTGCGCCGCCAATGAATGTCGATCAACCGGCATACTGTACTACAGTTTACGGTATGGTCCGGGAATAAACGACGAGAACGTAATGTCGTCGCCTGCATTGCTTCAAATGTGTTCAGTCTTTTGCGACCTCCGACTCTGTGACGCGAGCTGCTTTTCCCGATCGTGGGTAGCCTACACCCAACCAACTATTGCACCCTTATCTCAAACCTGAGCACGGAAAGCACTTTTCCTCGCCCTACTGCTGCTAAGTCCATTGACACGACCCGTCTCAGGATCTCTCGTCAACCCCCGTCCAAGCACCACTCCGCCGGCCGTCCTGGGCAGCATCGCCAGCGCCCTGCTGACCCTACTGTAATCCCCATAGAACTGGTGCGCTCTCACATCATGCGGCTTCCCCTCTTCGAACTCGGTCAGGCCGTGACCCATCGTCACGCCCCATGTGCCCCCAACCATGATGGCATGCGCATTGGCGTCCTCGTCCCGCTCCAGGAGAACCGAGTACACGGGGCCCGAATACCTAACCGGCTTCATCGGGACGTCCTTCGGAAATGCCCACACGCAGCCCGGGAGAGCCAGCAAAATAGGATGCCACGGCGTGACCAGCAACCTCCGCTTCGCATCTGCCGACGTGACCCGACACATGGCAGCCCTCCGCGCCTCCATCCTTAGAATAGCCATCACCTTCCTCGGCCCCCGAGGCGTGATGACCTCCATCCCCTTCCTCAGCCGCGCAATCCGCACGGTTCTCCCCGTAGCCAGCAGGACCTTTGCACACCCGGCAAAACACCCGTTTTCCACGTCATGATACCGCTTCATCGACGCCAACACTGGCAGCGGAGGCCCCCTACCACCACCACCACCCCTGCTGCTACACCGGACTGGCAACGTCCGACTCGGCGCGGGCGCAGGTAGCTGCTCAAAGGCGTCATCCAGACGCTCCCGGCAGGCGGCAAACAGCGGGCTGTCGACGCCGTATCGCAGCGGGCCGGCGTCCTTGAACGAGTTACAGACCTGCCTCGCGTGCGCGCCGGCGATGCTGGGCAGGTAATGCATGCCCCAGCGGCGGTAGTACGAGCCGTCGAGCAGGGCGAGGGCGATCTGGCCCGCCGCCGTCCATGATGATGATGATGATGATGATGATGATGATGATGCGGCAGCGGCGGTGGCGGGATTGCTGTTGAGATCCTCGAGGCGGCGGTGGTCGAAGTTGAGGAAGTCGGCGCCGCACAGGTCGGTGAGCAGGGAACGACAGCCTGGGTGGGAGGAGGCGAATTCGGGGTTGGCGGCTGGTAGCGAGGCCAGGAGGGCCTGCAGGCGGGTGGGCAGGTCGGAGGGGGGGTCGCGGAGAGGGCAGTGCTCGAGCTGCGGGCGCTTCAGCGGGTAGATGGTCGAGAGGAAGGAGACGAGCGCGGAGCGGGAGACGTGGTAGGCTATTTCGGCGCGGTCGAGTTGCGGGCCCGAAAAAATGTCGAGCGCGTGTCGGTAGGCGACGGCTTGATGCGTCTCGGGCGCGAAGCGCTGGTAGTCGAGCGCCGCGGTGATGATTGGGGGCGATGACCCGCCGGCCTCGACTTCGGCTTGGATCACTTTCACGCCGGTGCCGAAGCGGAGGTAGACGTCCCTCGACTGGCCGTATTGGACATTGCTGAGCAGGATGGTGAGCGACGCGAGAGAGTCGGGGACGTCGCCCCCCAACTGGAGAGGCTCTTGCTTATCAACTGCTTCGCCTGTCGTCTCTTGAAGGCCCAGATAGCTCGGGTATGTCAGCCGCAACCTGGCATTGTTGGCGAACGTCGACTGGAGATTGGCTACGGCGTGGATGAAAACGGTGCCCTGGGCGTGCGTCAATTTCAGAGCACGACAAAAACCTGAAGTAGAGCGGGAAAAAAAGAAAAAAAAGAAAAAGCGAAAACCCACAAGCATGCCAGCATCAGGAATGAACGAGTAATTGCCCCCGCCCGCTTCGGCAACCGACTTAAGCAGGCCGGATTCCAGGCGGTAGCCGAAGCCGAAGGTGTGGATGGTGGCCGGGAGCGGCCCCATCTTCTGCAGCTTGGGCACATATCCCTGAGGTGGGCACATGTGATTGGGGATCCCGTCAGTCAGCACAAGCAGCGCTGGTACCCTCCCGCCTGAGCCCGGTGGGTTGTCTTTGCTCTTGCTCTCTCTGAACAGATCGAGGCCGTCGCGGATGCCGTGCCAGAGGTTGGTCATGTCGAGAGGCTTCATGCGTTCGATTTTCTCAACGGCCGCTGCCTTGCTTTCTGCTGTCATGGGTGTCAGGGATTGGAGCACCTAAGCAGTAGTAATTAGTAATTGTTTGATTTCCCCTGGGTTAGTCCTTTTTCCTCCAGACTGGGGAAACGGGATAGCATGTAGAACAGTAAACGGGTTAAACCGCCTACCTCGGTGTGGGTGGAAAAAGTTACGATGCCCAAGCGATCCCTTGCATCCAAGGTTTCGATTATGGTGCGGGCCCCGTGCTTCACCAGATCCAGCACGGACAGGCCGTACTCCTCTTCCTCTCCGGAGTCATCGGCCGGTCTGCCCGGCCTCGATGGCACAGGGGCCGCGTTTGCCATGCTGCCGGAGACGTCGATCGAGAGCACAAGGTCACAAGGGACATGCTCAAGCTTTCCGTCTGCCGGCCTGCTGGGCGGCTGAATTTTGACGATAACGCCGTCCGGTCCATCTTCTGATGAGAACGGGTAAATGTGTACCGAAGGCCCTTGGTCTTGGTTCTGTTTCTCCGTCCCTCGTCGCGCGTTCGGGTCCTTTGCCGACGAATCACTAGTACTGCCCGTGCCGTCGCTGCAAACGGTGAATATCTTGGTTAGCGTCATTGCTCCGGCGCTGAGATTTCCTTCTTTCCGACGGCTTTATGTCTCGTGGTCGGCGCTTAGCCTCCTTCAGGCACTGCCAACGTGAGTGCTGGGAAACACTACTCCAAACGACAGGACAAACCACGAAAAGACTGAAGCCCGTTGAAACGAACCCAAGCCCAAAACAGCAACAATTGGTCGGCGGTCGGGGCGAACGGTCCCCTCATTAATGACCACCCGTCTTGACCCAAGATGGGCAGGAGGGAGGGCTCGACCTATTTATTACGCCTCCATACCTTACCTTCGCTCTTATGTAGAGCGCCCGAGCCAACCTGTAATCATAGCAATGTCTTGGTGGCGGACGTACCAGGAAGGCCATCCTAGTGGCCAGGCAGACTGGGAGGCATTCATGGCATTTTCATGCGGATGATACAAGACCGCTTCGGCGACCGCCAAGTGGCCAAATGTGCCTCGGTATTAGCAGTGGCGGTACAAACCATCCCCACAAAGTTGAGAGTACGGATACAGCGCTGCGGACCACGCTAGGTCGGACTCGCTAGGGTACTTCCCGGCCGCGAACTGGAAGCGTTGCTGCGTGGGTGCGTCCAGGCATCAAGCGCCTGACCCGTCGTAGATGGTCTTGACTCTGTTGAGCGAGCGACTGCCGATCGTGCAACCAAGCCACAAGATCACCGGCTGCTTTTTGGTTCTATTACTTCGTATACCGTTTTACGCCGTCCCGCACCTCCCCCTGGCCCAGCCCCTCGCTTCGCTAAGAAGCCACGCAGGTATGTAGGTAGACAACCCTCACATTTTAACGGTTTATTAACCTCCCGGGTCTCACTTTCTTTTGCAAAATCAGCGCCCTTGTAGGTTGTGAGCCCTAGCCGTGGCGATGAGTCTCAGTATGAGTTGCCTCTACTGGCAATCCTTTTCTACTAGGTACTTTGTCGGCTGTTTCCCTCTTCTGAGTCTTCCACTGTTTCCTTGAATTCGGCCGAGCCCTTATTAGCCTTGGGACCCCACCTCCTGAGCAGAATACGGCAGGTAATTGATAGTTACAGGAAAATCAATCCACCACCACATAAGTTATCACAACTAGGTCAAAACACATGCAAATTGAACACAATTGATTTATTCTAATAAGGTAGCCTGTCAATGCTCCCTCGGCCTCTATACATTTCTTTAGCTTAGTAGGGATTTCATCCACCCAACGGTTAATAGTCTCCTGTTTTAGTGCACCCCAGCCCTCTTGCGCCCATTCCTTAAGTGTGTTATCGTTCTTCTCGACAATGCAGTCCGGGCAGTACCGCTCCTATGGCCTCCGGAGGACCCAAATCTTACTCCTGGGAACCCAGCCAAAATGGCTCTCATTAGAGAACCGAACGTGGTACCAATCCTTCGGCTCGAGGTACCTCTCAAGCATCATACTGGAATATTCTAGCCGGTTTTCCTTGCGACGTATTGACCGGTACTCCCGTTCGCAAGCAATGCATTTGTGAAAGTTCAGCTCCCGGAGCGCCCGATGAACAGTGCAAGCCGAGACATCAATGTCGAGCCCAGCCGCGGCTGGAATTGCTTTCCAAGGTAGTGTACGACCTTCGAACCCCCCTTGTTTAATGTACCGTTCGGTTTGTTTGAGGGCTTCGTTATCGAGTAGCTTTTTTCGGCCCGGGGTTTCTGCGTGGGTATTGTGGAAGGTTCGGCTTTCTGGGTGTTCGGCTATACGTTGGAGGATTCGGTGGCTCGTTGTATGGCTTACACCATGGTGTTGAAAGACACTCTCTTTGGTGAAGAGCCGGCCTTGGCCAAGTAAGCCATTCTGACGGAAATAATTGATGGTACCGACAATGCGGTTCTTGGGGGTTCTGTGATGCTGAAAGCCCATTTTGAGATCAAACTGCCGCAGAAAATGAGTAGGAATACGATGTTGTGAAGGGAAAGATGTGACACCACGGGGGTAAAAAGATCAGTCTGGTCCATGTCAAGCGCTCTGCTGCATCCGACAAAAGAAGCATCATGAAGTGTTTACTTACATTGTGTTGTGGCCAGCCAATCGTAAGCTCGCGATGTGCCGCCGCGTGGGCTTCATGATGATGACCAGCTAACGCACGCCATTCCTCTTGCAGGTCATCTCTTCGCCATATCCCGTCACGTGCCCGTGAAGTCCGTCACACATCGTAGTACACGCTGAAGTTTCTGACGCGGCTGTTGAGACTGCAGTACCCCCCAGAAGGTTTTGAGTGCTGCCGTAGTCAAGAAGAGAAGTCATGTTTTGAGCTTTACTGTTTCCTATTCGCCAGAAATCAAAACAAAGGCAATGAGGCACCCGTGTTCAGGGCACAGACGATTTGGCTTACACAATCACCCAGACCCTCACCCAGACTCTGCACAGACTACATATTCTATGCTTCCCGTCTTGGATCCTCCAAGGTCTCCTTCACTCCTGCCACTCCAACTCAGACCTCTCTCTACAGTCTCTAGTCTCTACAGCCTTCGCGAGCCTCCATCTCCAAACCAACGGCTATCTTCTCCTTCACTCGTTCCACTTCCACTCAGACCTCTCTCTACCGTCTGCATCCTGCTCGAGCATCCATCTCCATACCAACGACCAACGACCACCAACCTTTCCCCCCAAATCAAAAATAAAAAAAAAAAAAAAAAGATGCCCTCTTACGCGCATCGTTGCTGCCAGTGCAACGGCATGGTGGTCATCAGCCAACTGCATCGGTTGCAAGCATCGACAATGCAGCAAGTGCGCCCTCATAAGGATGGACTGCATCACGGCGTCCGACCCGGTTCGACTTCGACCTGCTCACACGCAACGCTCCGAGCAATCCATCCCTCACAAACCACAATTTAACCCCAGGCTCCGGGTCAGTTGCAACCCAGACGACTGAAGATGAAGTTGACTACTGGAATAGACCTGTCTACGATTGAAAAGTTTCCGAGTTGCCACGGGCCTAGCACACCCCATGCCCCAGCTATCGGCCGCGAGATCCAAATCCAATGGGTCTTCCACCCAGGTACATACTTACAAAAGCCCGGATAGGGTCGGCGGTTAGGGTCCGTTCCGGCGCGGCGGCACCTGGAACAGACGCGCCCCGGTTAGGGTAGGCTAGCGTTGGGTAGTGTTTCGGTTACAGTTGTGGTTATTAGGGCTTCGCTGGCTAGGATTAGGCCTCTGTTAATAGAAAAACGCTTTGCGCGAGACCTGTTTCAATGGCGATGTTGTCAATGGTTTACTCAACAAACGTGTCCGTACACCGCCCATGTAAACCCCTGTTGATGTCCCTCGCCGGGGAGTTCGTGATCCGGATTTCGTCCCCATTACGGATTAATCACGTATGTACGGATGTCCCTACCAAAAGAATCCGCTCACCGCTCTGATATATAGCCGGCAGAATTAGCCGGTATTTACAACAGCTGTATTCGGTCCCAATTAGGAAGGGATAAACTCCCCCGCATCGTACATCTCTTTCCATTATCATCCTCTTCAACGAACCTCTTTTACTATGGTTTACCATGATATAGCTACACGCGCTCAAGCGCTAACTCTCAAGTTGATTGTTCAGCTCGATAATAAGCAGGTGGAAGAGCTTACTGGCATTAAGCCGCGGACTCTTAACGACCTTGCCGATAGAGCTCTCGCACGTGGCTTCGACCCAAATGTCTCCCCCCCTATCATCCTCGACGAACATGTCTGTGATGCTCCAAAGACCGGCCGTCCCTCGAAGAAAGGCGATAATAAAGATGCTGTTCTTGAGAAGGTCCGCCAGAGCCGGTTCGGCCGTGAGATGACATGCGCTTATATCTCGGCGGAGTTAGGCAATACCATCTCGCCAATGACTATCTGGCGTATCCTCCGTACTGCTGGGATGAAGAAGACGAAGCCAACACGCAAGCCTGGTCTAATAGAAAAGATAAAGAGAGATCGGTTCGAGTTCTGTCTTCGCTTTGAGCATTGGACTCTCGAAGATTGGAAGCGAGTTATCTGGTCTGACGAGACATCTGTCGTCTTAAACCATCGCCGGGGTAGTTACCGCGTTTGGAGGACCCCTGAGGAGAAGTTCGTCAAGTCTTGTATTCGCGAGCGCTGGAAGGGATACACTGAGTTCCAGTTCTGGGGCTGTTTCTTATACGATTCAAAGGGGCTATGTCATATTTGGCATCCAGAGACCGTGCAAGAGAGGAAGGCAGCCGAGAAGGACCTCGAGGAGCTGAATACAAAGCTAGAACCTATCCTCTGCGAGCAGTGGGAGCTAGAAACTGGAATGAGGCGCTTGAAGCTGCGGAATCAAGGCGGACAAGCTCCTTAATGGAGGTAGGATACGAAGCACGGCAAGCTTATACGACGAGAAGGCTCTGGCGTTGATTGGTATCGCTACCAGAAGGAGATCCTGATGAAGAAGCTCATTCCATACGCCAAGCAGTATGGCCCAGATGCTCTTGTTCAGGAAGACCTGGCACCTTCTCACGCCCACCACGCACAAGCTACAATCTTCTCAGCGGCTAGAGTATCAAGACTCGTCTGGTGCCCCAACTCCCCTGATCTTAATATGATCGAGCCGTGTTGGCCGCATCTAAAGCGGGTAACAACAAAGAAGGGAGCTCCAAAGAACAAGAGCCAGGCAGAGATAGTCTGGAAACAGGCGTGGGATGATCTAGAACAGTGGAGGATACAACGTTGGATTGAGAGGATCCCGCACCATATCCAGGAGGTCATTCGCTTGAAGGGCGGGAACGAATACGCAGAAGGGACGTCAAACAAACGCCGTCAAGATGTTGTTCTGTCCCCCGGGCCTAGCACTGAATAACTTCACTGTTTCCTAATAGAGTAGTAGATTCTGGAGAGATGGCAGGAGGTAATTACCTTACACTTCTTTACAAGTGTGGTGGTCTTGGCGCTGAAGGCGGTGAGCGGGTTCTTTTGGTAGGGACATCCGTACATACATAACACAGTCCGCGACAGTTAATGTACAAGTACTTGTACAATACAATGGAGCTCAGGATCTTAGAAAATAGCGAAAGCAAAAGCTGGACCCACTTGGTGACTGCCTCGATCAAGACTACGTACACACAAAACGAATATTGATGAGTTTGAATGTTGAGAATAGAAACACATTTGTCTCGTTACCATCTGCGTCTCTACGTCACTGCTCACCTATTAATAGTAGCCAATCTTCGCTGGTAGTCACATGGATCCGTGTTCGAAGTTCGAACTTCGAACCCACCACTCCTTTTCTACCCGCTGCACTGTCTGGGTGGCGAGCATTAGGACCCGAAGGTAGACAAGCAAACAAACAAGAACAGAAACAAACATCATGTCCTATAGAACGGGAGCACTGACTGAGATGGGTATGTTCTGTTGATTTACCTGTTACCACAGTTTGAAGTAACATGCGCGCTTACTATTAGCGAACTGGGCCCCCTCCCCCACCCAAGGCGCAGCACATCCTCACTCCCTCACAAACACGCCCGCCATCCCCATGCCCGTGCCAATGCACATGCTCACAACACCCACCTCCCCGCCCGTCCTCCCCAGGCCGTGCATGAGCGTGCTGACCATGCGTGCGCCCGTCGCGCCGAGCGGATGCCCCAGCGCAATGGCGCCGCCGTCCGGGTTGACCTTGCCCTCGGCCCAGTCCTTCTCCAGGCCGAGCTCGCGCACGCAGTGGATGGCCTGGCTCGCAAAGGCCTCGTTGATCTCCCAGCGGTGCACGTCGGCGTTGGTCAGGCCGAGCTGCTTCAGCACCTTGGGGATCGCCAGGGCCGGACCGATGCCCATCTCGTCCGGGGCGCACCCGACGACTGACGCGGCGACAAACTTGCCCATGATGCTGTCGGCCAGCCCGAGCTGGGCGGCGGTGCTGCGGCGCATGAGCAGCGTGGCCGCCGCGCCGTCGCTGACCTGGCTCGAGTTGCCCGCCGTGCTGGCGCCGTCGGGCCTGAAGGCGGGCTTGAGCTTGGCGAGGGCCTCGAGCGTGGCGTTGGCGCGGATGCCGTCGTCCCGCCTGACCGTGATGGTCTGCGCCTTGCCGACCGCGTCCCCTTGCTTGTCGACCTCCTGGAAGTGCGTCGTCACGGGGACGATCTCGGCGTCGAAGGCGCCCGAGTCGCGCGCGCGGGCGGCCCGCCGGTGCGATTCGACGGCGAAGGCGTCCTGGTCGGCGCGGCTGACGCCGTACCGGCTCGCGACATTCTCGCTTGTCAGGCCCATGGGCATGATACAGTCGAGCGCCTCCTTGACGGGCGACTCGCGCAGGGCCGGCCACAGGTCGACGGGGATGGCCTTGCTGCCGTAGTTGCGCGTCATGCTCTCCATGCCGGCCCCGATGCCGACGTCGATCATCTCGGTGCGGATCTGGGCCGCGATCATGGCGATGCTCTGCAGCGAGGAGGAGCACGCGCGGTTGGCTGTGTACAGCGACGTTGTCGATGGGAAGCCTACGTGGTTCATGGCCATGCGCGCCGCCTTGGAACCGCCCAGCTCGTTGAGAACGACGCCAACGGCGACATCCTCGATAGCCGCCGGGTCGAGTTGCGGGTTCCTGTCGAGTGTGGCGCGAAGGACAACTGATAAGAGCTCCTCCGGGTAGGCATCCTTGAGCTGGCCGCGGTAGGATCGGCAGATCGGCGTACGGAGCGCCGAGAGGATCACAACATCAGTCGGCGCCCTGGTCAACACAGCCTTGATGCCTTTCGGAAGCACGGCCATGGTGTCGTGGGATCGTGAGGACAGGTTCCTGCGTGAGGTCTGGTGTTCGGAGGAGGTAGCAGAAGCCTCTGCCGTTGTAATAAACGAACTGCCGCTTTACAGCACTTCCGCAGGTGTGAACGTGAAACCGTGAAACAGGGATACAGAACGTCGATGGTAGGCAAGCACACGGGGTATCTAGAGACTGCGAGAATAGGTATTGTACAGCAAGAAGGGGAAACGAAAAACAAGAGGAGCAATCTACAGAGAATCAGGAAGCCTCGAAGGCGCCGTTCCTCGATGACAACTGGTCGGGATAACTCGCGGCCGCGGTGTCGGTGGAAATATGCCGTCTCGCCTTCACGGCGGGTGGAGGGAAAATGCAGACCCGGAAGGCGAATTGGCGGCAATAATCTCGGCAGCGCGGGGACCCCACCTTGGGGTACCGAGCCGGGAAGCCCACTGGCAGTTACACTAACATTGAGTCGTTGACAGCAGTTCTTGGCCTCGGGCTGGATAACCGAGCTCCGTTGCTGACAAGGGACTCGGGGTTGAACTTCCAAATATTTGAATCCAGCGCTGTTTGCCCAGTCGACAACCAAGATCCTGGGAGGCTCCCTGAAGACTCTCCGTAAATCACCTTGCAAACCGCAAACGATATGATGAAACGCCGGCAACACTTTCTCCACAAGCACACGACATCGCCCTGCCATCATTTTTGCGCCCTTGGATCAAACCGGATTTGATCAACCAAAAAGCTCAGCACGCCGCTCAGATTGGCAAACACACCAAATAGAAACGATGGGAAATCTTGCCGAGACAAGGCAACCTCCTGTTGTGAAGCCCCAAGCCCCATAGAACCCCAGAAAGCAGCACCGAGAAGCCAGATGCAAATGTTTCCCTTTCCCCATCCGACAGCCTGTAGCCATATCTACCTTACCTATGCCGGTCTGCCATACTGTATACCAAGACCGACACGGCCGGGGTCCCTCAAACCTCCCACCTCGCGCAACTTCTTCGTCGGACTCGTGAGCCGGTCGTGCATCGAGAACCCATCCCCAGCCTCGCCATGCTGCCCGCTAAACTTGCGTTTGCCCTGCACTGATGACAGGCCGCTCTTGTTGAGTCCCCCGAACAGCTTGGCTTGCAGCTTAGCACTCCTATCGGCCGCCGCGGGGGTAGCGTCCCTAGAATGCCCCACCGCCGCCGCCACCTCGAAGCTCTCTCGGGGATCCCGGCGGAGCATCTCCGAAGCCGCTTGACTAGCTTGGCTCTCAAAGACCTCTTCTTCCTCCCCAACCTCGCCGGACGGGTGGGAATGCTGGGAACCCCGAGAGGCAATGGACTGCAGCGCTTGACGTGCGAGTTCCTGGTTGTCCTCGGCGGATATCGTGCTTTCCCTGCTCTTGCGGCGCTGTCGGGTCCGCGGGGTGGTTGGCGTCTCGGGTAGGAATCGGGTGTGCCGCTGCGGCGGTTCCGTTTGAGGCACTAGGTCGATGGACGGGAGGAGCCCCCTGTCATCTACCCGGTTACGGGATAGAGGGGTGGATGGCAGAGAAGACATGGATTGGATGTTGCGCGTATGCTTGGAAGGCATGCGCGATGCCGGACGTTGGCCGATCATGGGCGTCGAGGGAGCGCTATTGTTGTCTTGGCTGAGCGCCTGGAGGAGGACGGCAAATCCCTCACCGTTGTGGTCCCGGTGACTCTCCCTATGCGCCGACCTGGGGGTCTGTCGAGGAGTGGATCGGTGCTGCTGAGGGCTTGTAGCTTGGGCCTTGGGGGTCACGGCCCCGTGAAACATACCTCCTGGGCTGCAAAGGAGATGGAAATGCTCCCGGTTCTCCCGGATGCGGTTCAGTAGCATTTCTCGCTCGTCTGTCAAGCTGGCGATCTCATCCTCCTTCTGCTGTATGACCTTCCTCGCCGCCTTGAGCTTCTTGTGTAACGCATCGTTCTCCTCGAGCACCTGTTCGTGCAAAGCCTTGAGTTGCAGGTACTTTGCTTGTGTCGATTCCGATGCTACGATAATATCGCGGCGGGCCTGTCGTGCACATTCGGCTTGCTGCAGCACCTGCACTTCCCTCTTCGTCATCTCATGTTCGACCACCGCACGCTTCGTATCCTCTTCCGCACGGATGCTGAGCATGTTGAACTGCAGTTTATGGTGTGCGGCCTCCATCTTGAGTCTCGCTTGCTCGGCCATGCAGGCCTGAAGCATTCCACGGAGCTCGTCGACAGAAGCATCAGCGATCTGGGACGGACTCGGGGTGGTAAACTCGGAAGCCACGCCCTCGCGCTTGACACCGTTGATGCCGGTAGCAGGCGGCGAAAAAATACCGGAGTGTTGTGATCCGAGGTAACCTAGCAGATTGGCACCACCAGTCCCTGCAGCGTTGGGCACCTGCGATGAGGGCGGCGGGGTGAGGGACGACTCTATGACGGATGGTGCTGCGCGCTCATCATTGACCTCGACCTTGAACGACAATGTAGGCTCTATTGGCGAGTTCGGTGCTTCGGTCGGTGGCATGCTCTGCTGCGACGAAGCAACGACCGAGTCGACGTCTTGTGGCGTGGCCGGTTGGTCCATGAGGGCGACCCGCCCGGTGTCGGGGACGTCGTTGACTACCTGCGCGGCTGGCTCCGAGTCTGGAGACATCTTGCAATAATCGTGGAGCGAAGCTTAGGAACACGCCGGTTGAATCGCGGGGAAAGCGAATTGCCAAATATGTGCCAAGCAGAACTCTTCGACGAAGGTGCCGATGCTGTCCGCAATACTCCGTGGGCCCAGTCGCAGCTGCGCAATTCCACTGGAACACGTCAGTCCGACTTTATGTCGGCGCGGAATACGTAGCTTAGGACAGATCGGGCCCGAGCGGGAGAAGCGGTGGGGAACAGAGCAAAGAAATGAGGATGGTGCCTGAAGCTTGGAGAGCAGGCTGCCAACAGTATGATAAGTTGAAATGCTTATAATGTTGGTGGTTCACGTCGGCGGGAATTTGGAAGTTCCAGGTTGCTGTGCCTGGGTGGAGAATCCCCGACCTGCTGAATGCGGTGCTGGCCGTTGCCCCAGTGAAGGAAGGGGGGCTCAGCCAAGCTAATCCGTACAGGAATATTGTTGGCTGCCACCGCCTTCCAACCTGGAACGGGTGCGGCCTGTTGAACCCTGAAGGCTTTTTCGAAGACTGACATCCAATTCCATTCCGGTTTAAACTGCTTTTTGCCTATCACCTCGAGCTTGGTTGCTCTTGAATCTATCAGATCAACACTTCCCTGCCACCGCTTCCACCAACAGGCCGCTATCAGGCGTTATGCACTGCTGCTAACCTATCTACAGGTACAATTTCCACCCTGTCCGCAATTCCCCTAAGCTAGAACCAAGCCAGCAGCCGCAACACCCGCCACAAGACCAAGCACGCCTTTCCCAACCGCCGTGGGCGCTGTCGCAGCTCCCGTCTGAAGCGCAGGTGAAGCAGCCCCTCCGGATCCCGAACTCGCCACTGTCGTAGCTCCGCCCGCCGCGGTAGCAACGGACGTAACCTCCATCGTCAGCGTAACCGCGCCGTTGTCCCCTCCCTTGGCCGGTGAAGCCGACGAAGAGCCACTGCTCTCCGGCGCGCCGGCGGTCGTGTTAACCGGCCCGGAAGCCGACGAAGTCTCAGTGCCCTTCCCCGTGCCCTGTGACTTCGCCGTCTCTACCGCCTCGCTCGCGCTCGTTGTCGTACCACTCTCAGCCGCAGCCTTCGTGCTGGTAGTAGCCTTGACCGTACCCGTGCCCGTGCCCGTGCCCGTCTCCTTGCCCTTGTCCGTTTCCGTCGTTGCCGATGCCGAAGCCGTAGCCCCGACAGAAGCCGTGAATCCCGCCCAGAATGAAGGCGTGACCGTCTCGGTTCCCTTGTACAAGGGACAACCAGGGACGGTTGTCTTGGGCGGGGCGCGGCCGCCGCCGCAGTCGAGGATCTCGCAGATCTCGCCGGTCTCGGGGTCGTACCAGATGACACCGGGAGTTGGCAGGGAGAGTTTGGTTGAGGTGCAGCCTCCGAGGTCTGTTTTGGCAGTAGCAGTGGCGGCTAGAAGGAGGAGACCTCCCACGGCTGTCAGGAGAGATGGGACTGCCCGGGCCATAGTGGTTTGAAGGGTAAAGCTGCCTTTGCTCGTAGTGTGGTGAGTGGCGACAGATCTTGGGGTAAGAAGCAGGGGGACCTTGAAGATGGTGTACGGAGTAGACCGAAGCTAACTTCTGTGCTTGGCGTCCTGTTAGGTAATAAAAGAGCGACTGACAGAGTAGAAGGAGTGACGGAGACTGGGAAGTTAAACCAAGCAATGGGGAGATTGCACAGCGGAGATGGGAAGAGCAGAAGAAATAGTTATACGAGACTTGAGTTCACAAGCGAGCTGCAAGGGGTTAGGAGCCATGGGGTCGCCTCGAAAGGTGGAACACGACATTACATACCAGCATCATCACAGTCTTACTTATTATGTGGAGGCACTGCTTCATGAAACTGCAATATGCTTATGCGAATCATACTCAGTACACTACAAATACCGCCGTAACAAAAATATCAAGACGCTGATAAACTACCGTAACCATCCCTGAACAGAGAAACAAACTCCGGACCCCCAATGAACTTTCGCTGACTTTGACATCTGATGTTTAAGTCGCAACATCCTCAGCTGCGCCGCACTGGCTCGTACCATCGAAATAATGGTACACGCTCGGGGCAAACGTTTCATTGCCGTATACGCTGCCGCCGTAAGTGAAGTACCCCTGCGTCAGAGGCAATGGGATCGTGGCAATCTGGTCCGCGTCACCAACGACCCAAGTAGTTTGCATACCTGCGCACGAATCCTTGTCAGTCACACGAGCTTAATCCAGCTGTATTGGAATGCTTGCCACTCGACTCACCCATGATCATGTGCTGGAGAATATGGCAATGTATCAACCACACGCCAGGATGTGCCATCCGAATTCGCCAGACGCGCCACCCGGCCGGCTCGCCGGCAGCCACCTGACCTTGGTATCGGAAAAGCATTGTGGTGTCCCGCTTAACAGGCTTGTACCCCAGTCCCGCGAGTTTCGCGTTGTGCACATCGGGGTCATACCTGCCCGGGCCGGCCCCGATGTCGTAATAGTGCTGTCCGTGGGCATGGAAGGGGTGTGATTCCACGATACCAGCGACCGGTGGGTAATATGAACCTGTGTTCTGAATTACGATCTCCAGCACTTCATTCATCTTGGCGGGGAAGAGCCGTGTTGCTGGGTCCCAGCCATAGTTGGCGAGAGCAGCCTCGTAGTTGGGGATTGCCGCCTGACCGCGCTGGTAAATGTCGACAAGGACAGGCTTCGCGCTCTCGGATTCGACCGAGGACATGTGGGCCATCTCCTAGATGAGGCGCCCCGTCTTGTTGTCCACCTTTTGCTCAACCTCGAGAATGATCCGACGGGTGACCTCGTCTGCCGAGGGAGCTTGGTTCTGCTCCGGATAGAGGGGCTCAAAGGTGTACTCCATCCAGTCCGTCGCGTCGGCAGGGAGGTTCACAACCGGGTTAGGCGGGGCGGGTGGAATGGTGCTGTTTATGTCGTAGCGCAATACGGCGTAGCCGCGGTACACTTCCGGCCGGTCTCGGGTCTCGTACTGAAGGTAGTACGTGGTCTTGTTGCCGTTTTTGACGAGCTCGTCCGCGGTCTTCGTCTTGACCAAAACGTCAAACCGCTGGCCTCCGCCCAGCTGAAGATAATCAACAGAGACCGGGACGTTGTACTCGCTGCCATCGACTTGAACAATTGTCAGGTCGTCGTGGTCCTCGAAGCCCATTGCCAGGTACGACAAGCCGGTGGCGCCGATGAAACGGAACCGATATGTCTTGTCCGGCTTGACGTCGATAACTGGAAGATTGCAGCGAACTGCAGGCTCAACCTGGTTATCGCCTTTCACTCTGTCATCGGATTTGCTCAAGGAGTCCCACCGAAGGCTTCCGAAATGGCCGGTGGTACCACCAGGGGGTCCCTCGATGGCCGTGTGGTCGATACCAACGCCCCAGCCATTGAGCAAGACGGCGCGCGTCTCTCCAGTCCACGCGAACGTTGGTGAGAGCAGGCCTTGGATCATCTCATCGTCACTCTGCCGGAAGTAATCCTGGAACAAGAGGATGCGCTCGTCATCGTATTCAATCGGTGACGATCCACAGTCATCCACAATCAGCGGGCCAGTACAGCTCAGAGCCTGCATGCCGACATGGGAGTGGTAGAAGTACGTGCCGGCGTCTTCAAGCTCCGTGGAGAGTTCGTAGTCGAAGAAATGTCCCGGTGGGATTGGCCATTGTGATACCGCCGGCGATCCATCTGCGAAAGGTGCCATCCGCTGAGAGATTCCATGCCAGTGCTGGGAAGTGGATCAGCCTATGTCACCACCGAAGAACCGTGAAAGGAAAGGTGACCTCACCATGGTGAGATTCCGGTCCACCATATCATTGTAGACCCGAATCCAGGTCCTGGATCCAGGAAGCACGTGGATTGCGGGCCCCGGAGAGGTGCCATTGACGACAATGTCTTCTCGGCTCTCGCACGCCGACGGCAATCGGGCAATGTTTACCCTGAGAACGTGATCTGGCGTGAAGTTGCCATCGTGGACAACCGTTTGTGCGTCAGTCAGGTTAGAGAGCCGCCTCTCAGCCGAACGCGGATGGAGAATTGTTTGTGCCTGGGCTCCAGGGAGACGGAAACCAAGCCCGCCGACCAAAACGCCGGTGAGGAGCGCTATAATGATTGAGAAAAACAGGGGTTGAAAGGTGAACCGTGATTCCCTCAGCGACACAATTGATTCCTTCAGCGACACAGTTGATTCCTTCAGCGACACAATCTCTGTTTTCAATCTGTCATTCTCAGTTGTCAATGTCTGCTTCGTAGACTTCAATCTTCCTTCTCATACCTCGATACCTCCGCCTCCTTCGTATTCAGTCTATTCGAAGTCTCACGGGCAGCCTCACGGGCAGTCGTTAGCTCAACCAGCAAGAAGCCGCTGTCTATCTGAGGTTGCGAAATTCGCCTCTCGAGAGCGCTTGGTGAAACGAAATCTTGACTTTGCGCGGGTGTCGTAGACTGCACGTTGCTGTTGTTGGTGTTTTCCGCCATCGTAATAAAGCTATTGTTATCGAAAATGGTGGGGGTCGAATCGGTCGATAACGATGAGTATGGTGGCGGAGATTGAAGGGGAGGAAGAGGATCCTCGGCCTCTTTATTAGCGTTAATGGAATTCACAAACGTCATCTCGTGTAGAGGGCGAAGGGCAGGTACAATTCTTGGTGGCCACAAGTTGAGGAATGAACTGGACGGTCTGCACCAGAAGATATCAGTTGAAGAAGGAGGACCAGAGACTACGAGCTTTAGATGACTCCTCGACTCTTTCCCTTTATTGCTCCCGAGGCAGCTACGAGTGGCAAACATGTGACGGAGAGGAGTGGGGACCATGAGTTTATCATCTGCGGTAAAGCAGGATCCGGGCCAAAGCAGCTTCCATCCTAATCCCCTGGCCTTCCTTGGGGGTCCAGGCGCGTTTCGATCGTCGGACCCCTCCAACGCCCTACCCCCAAGTGAATGGTGGGTAGCCTGGGACGAGAGAGCACTGCTCCTCACAGGGTCACAGATGGCTGGGCAACTACAAAGCGGAACATGTGGTTATGTGTAGTACTTGTATATCTGATCTCACCCCGTCACGTATGTGCACTGCGGACTAGGCGACTGTGCGGTGTCTGAAGAGTTGATCCGACAACGGACGCATAGACTGTCACCGATTCCGCCTGCTCAGAAACGAAGCCCCCATCCTCCTTCCCCCAGAGCGAGACTGAAGAGTCGGACGGCAAAGAACCTGGAAGGCCGCACCCGTGAATGGCCTGGTCGTGCCTCTCTAGAAAGGCAAAAACTGAAACAGGGCACTCCGCGGCGGCTCTGGCCCTCCGAGTGGTTTTCAAGATCACAGGCGCGAGTGACAGAAACCTCGGCCATGAGGATTTCCCGTTGTACGTACCAGACAGATAGGACGACTGGAGTAAGGTAGTTGATAAGTGACCACCAAGACAAATTGAATCACTGGTTCCAGGTCACTTAGGATCAAACAGCTCAGGATGATTTGAAAGTGAGGTACAGAACGAATACCTGCAGGCGGCAGCCTAAAAGCCCCAGAGAGCCAGATCAAACCTGCACACACCGTATCACACTTTCCAACACTGCCGACCAAGCCGCTTTCCCTCCATGCCACAAGACGGGAGGAGTGGTGCGGCTGAAGAACCTACCGGGGGTAACTCGGCAGCCACTGCCAGACGAAAGAGCCAATGCCGCCGATCTGAACCCAGCCCCCGCCCTTGGCGGGGGCTGGATCGGCCGTTGTATGTACACAGTACACTGTAGGAGGCCCAGCAAGTACGGAGGACTGCATCCGTACACTATTGTCAGGGAACACCACAATGTTCGTCGTGGCAGCGTGAAGAAGGTTTCGGCTGAGGGTTACCTGCGGGAGGACGCAATGGAACCTTCCAGGCGCTAGCCTTAACTCTGCATGGTTGGTGAGTGGATGCCGCCAAGGCGCACAAACCGCGCAACAGGCAACAGCTCAGCCGAGGTGACACCTGCCGCGCAGTGATAAGCAGACTGAGAATTCTCCCTTCCCCTGGCTGGGACCCTCCGTCAGCAACCAACCGCAGCCCAGTCTTCAACACCAACCAAGAACAACCAACGCACACACGTCTTTGACAGTCATCGAGGCCAACACATTGCCCAAACTTCCCCATCTCACTAAACAAATCAAAAAATGGCTCCCTGCAACTGTGGCGGCTCGGCATCTGCCTGCACCTGCGGCTCGAACTGTTAGTCTTCTCCCTGGCATCCCAACGCTCTGGCTCCGACCTTTCTTTTCACTTCCAAGAAAAAGCTAACGGAAGCGTCGTCAGGCTCGTGCTCCGGCTGCGGTAGCAAGTAAATCTCGGGCTATCGGAAGACAGGCGTGTGCTGGCGGGGAATTTTGCACCCGAGACATGGAGGTATGACGTATTGGAGTTTGTCGGGTGGTACGAAGTGGCTAGGCTTCATTCATCAATCATTTAAGCTGTTGGAACGGGGTTTCCGGTCGGACTGATCGCCTGGGACTGTCGTGATTTGTTGACGCATTATGGCTGCCGTTGACGAGATTGCTGTATTCCACGGATGATAAGCAATACCAAGATCAAATGGTCGCCCAACGATTATGATCAGTTTTGATTTCAGTTGCTTTCCCCGTGTCCCATAAACTGCAGCTCATCGTCACGGGCTCCGGTCTGTAGAAGTCATAGACACATCACATTGGTCTCACAGGCTAGGTCCCCGTATAACTATATATCGACTTAGCTGCGACCATTCCGATTGGCTGCGAAACAACATCGGCACTACCGCTTACACAACAAAGATGCTCAGGCACAAGCGGCTTAGGGAAAGGATAATGATGCTTGCAATGAACCTGGCTCTCAGGATGCTCCCTGCACAATACTGTCTACACATAGTTATTATGAGTTTGAAATTCTGCCGATCCCCAGAAACTCTCAAATTCCCTCTTTCCTCTCCAACCCTCCTACTAACCCTCCTACCAAGCCCCTGAAGCCCTTTCCCAAAGCCTCAACGACGCAGTGCACATCAGGCGGACTGACACCAGCCTCTTTCTCCTCCTCTTCCACCATCTTGGCCACCAAAGCCGGATCCCATCCGTCTTTACCAGTCACCGTCCCCGCAGTAGCACTAGTCTTACCCCTCGTCAGCTGCGCCTTCACGTCTTTCCCTCTCCGTAACGGCCCATCGGGTGTTGCGGGTCCAATCACCGTGTCGTCTAACAGTTGCTGCCAGCGAGAGAGATATATGCCCGGTCCGGAGAAGGATCTTTTTAGCGTTGCAACCTGAACTTTAGGACGGGGCGAGGGTGAGCAGGTACGTGGGGTGGACCGACCTGACCACAAGTGAGACGGAGAGAAGTAAGAGCTTGGGGCTGCTGTTGTTGATGGCGTGGCCGGGCCGGAAGAGGTAGTAGGCGCTGTAAAGGAGACGTTCTCCATGTTGTCCAAGATGCGTTGCATACGGGCGAGAGAGAGATTCTTGAGAGCAGAGAGGTAGGCCGCGTGGGCGTCGATGGCGGGCAGGATGCGGGACCGCGTTTGAGGTGGAATGGACGCGAAGAGCTCTTGGAGACTGCTGCTTAGGAGCCCGCCAGCCCCTGTGCATCGCTTCTCGTCGCCGACAGAGCTGGGCTCTCCGTTGGCTTCGGGTTTGGATGGCGTCCGCCCGCTTTGTCTGAAGACCTTGATTGTTTCCTTCGCCCAGGCACATAATTCATCCCTTAGGTCAGGGCATTGGCTGGCCAGCTGGTGAAACCAATTGTAGACGAGGTGGCGGTTTCTCCTGAGGAGAATGACAAAATCTTCAACAGATGGGGCGGGCACTTCGGCCGCCGATCCAGGTGGCCCGCGTGCGCCTTTCCGGGATTTGATGACGTTGATGAAGTCGGTGACGAAGCCCTCTGCCGCCGAAACCTGCTCCCGAAGGTCCACCCGTTGGTGGACAGTGCGGATCATGGGCGCGAAGCTGGCCACGGCGTCTTTGATGCCCTGTGTAAAGAGATCGGGGTTCTGGCGGCAGAGCGCACTGGCGATTTCATCGCGGTCTCTGGCCCCAAGCAGGGCTGTGAGGTACTCCGACAATTGGGCATGTTGTGAGTCCGATAGAACGGACAACAGCGTTGGGTTGGAGCGCTCCAGTATTGTGACCACGATAGACCGAGTATGTTGCGTACTGGCCTTGCGGGTGCTCTCATGTTCTTCCCTCGACTTGTTGATGTAGTCTCTGATTGCTGCAAGCTGCTCTTTTGAAGGACTCGGGCCTCCTTTTGACTTTTCAATCGCTCCAGCGGTCTTACGAAACTCGGAGGCATCCCACGATAGCACAAGCCAGATGATCCTGACGAGGTTAGGTCAGATCCAGAGGCTAAACGCATGCATGCTCGTACCTTTGGAGGAGGTTCATGCCGTCGTCGGCATTCTGTGTCAGGCCAACCCAGTTGGAAAGCGCACCGACACCTATCTTTGCCAGGAGGAGTCTCATCATGCCATTAAGCATCGTCGCTGCATTCCCGATACGGAGGGTCTGCTTGACCATGGAGTACGGCAACAGTCTATGCACATTCTCCAGGAGCTTCAGCAGATAGGGCCCCTCGGGCGACAGGACAAAGACACGGTGCATTAGGGTTGCTAGACTGGACCCAGATTAACCGTTTGTTTCCTTGCGCGCCGACTTGGACACTCACTGGATAATAATGTAGTCTGCGGCAGCTTGCACTCCAGGAGAGTGCTCTTCGAGGCTCTGATTCTCTACAACGCAAGCGAAGAGCTCCTCTACCAAGTCTCCGTACACGAGCTGCTGGACGACGTCTTCCCATGCCCTGATCAAGTGTTCCGCCCTGGACGTGACATACTCACCGTGAAGGTCTCCGTTTGTGACCCTCTCAACCCCGCCGAGGATCGCTCTCGACACGGCCTCGTGGATCACCGACGCAGCAGTGGCCAGAGTCTTCCTGGTCCCCAGGGTCCCCTTGTCATATGACTCGGAGAGCTCAGCCTCAGCAAGCTTCTCCAAGACCCCTTGGAATTTTATGTGCCAGAACTCGGGGGGCAGGTCCCGAACGCCAGGGAACGGAAGCACGATGCTTCTCAACAAGCCAGCTAGTAAGGGCGCCACCGAATCAGCGGCGTATGACGGGGCGCTTCGAGATCCTGGCTTGTTCTGGGCAAAAGGGTGACCGTACTCAGATATCGTGGATGGATACTTGAAGCTCTCCACCTCTGCATACGTCTCATGGTGGGTAAGGATGTCGAAGAGTGCATGCAGTTGCACTGGGCTGAGAATATCCGGCGCGGCGTTGTCTTTGGAAGTCGCACATTCCGAGGCACTATCGTCGACCTGCCCCTGCATGGTATGACGCTCTAAGCCGAAGAATCACAGGGCACGTATGAAAATGGCGGTAGCCTGCCCGGGCATTCTGGTAGGGCTCGAACTTGGCGGTTGGCAGCGGGCCCCGGGTGATGGAGGGCGAAAAATGCGGGAAAGAGTCGAGATCATAGGTTATTGTATCAACACATTGTAGGTAATGTCGGAGATGTTTCCGCCAAACGATCCAGGTTTTCAGCCTGGTGCGCGCTGTGAGTGAAACCAAATCAAATCCGGTTCCTCAATAACGTTTTTGATGAGCGAAGGACCGAACATTGAGCCGGTGTGGGGCCGCCCTAACCGAGGACGGGCCATTCCCTGCAGTGGTACTTGGGGGTCCGTTGGATGAAAACGGCTCGGACCCCCAAGTACAACCGCCTCGCGCCCCCAGACCAGACCGCCGTCAATTCCACTTCCGATTCCCGATGATGCGTGACGACCATGACATGTTCCTCACAGCCTATCGCCATATCCCCCAGAGCCTCCTGCCTCCTCCTCCTCCACCACAGTTACCTGGTACTCACTACTACTACTTGTTGCAAGCTCTCAGTTGGTCCCAACTGCCCCGTACGGGTCCCCGCACTGTAGTCGCGCAAAGAGATCGACCTGTGATCATGGTCCATGGATTCGATGGCTTGGCCGCTGCAAAGCCAAACGATTTTCTCCCGATGGGGGTCCGGAGGACGATGTGGCCCAGCTGTTGCTCGATGATGTACAGGACAGGACATATTCAATACGTCTTCCACCCCGGGCCAGACTCTGACTCCGGAGAGGTGCGCTCTCGTTGCTGTAAAGACCTGGGGGCTAGCCCAGAAAGTTACAACGATGAAACACCTGTGCACGAATGACTGGCACAACTCCAAGAAGTGCAATGAATTGCATCCTGTATGGTGCCGGTTCGATGTCGGGTATCGGTCTTTCGGAGAACGGCGTCAGAAAAAAACCTCTTACCTGGAAACTAACGGTTTACCTTAAACGCTTCACTTGTCTCTTGCCACAACCTAAACTTCCCAAACTCCATCCCACGCCACCAAGCTAACGTGACTTATCATCCGAATTGTTAATCACTTCTCTTACTCTTGCCACAACCAGGGGCAGCTATAATCAACCAACCATCCTTTCCCCATCTCCCAAATCCCACACAAACCAAGCCAACCATAACAAGGCGAGCAATCATCATAGCCAACACACGCGTCCTTAGCGTTAGCATAGTGGCAGAAGAAAGCGATACTGCCCAATGGCCGCCTCGCAATGAGGCACCACTCCTTCTCAAGCAAGCAATACAACCTATATGACCCCCTTGGTTCAACACGTACCCATTCCGTGACCCGCGGGCTGTCGGAGCTTGCGCTCGGCACCTCTCGGTGGCTTCTCGTGCGCCGGGGCTCCTCGTGTCCTTCCTGGGCCGACTCCCTTGGGCTGGATGTGGCTGGGCTCCTTGGCGGGCTCGCTCTGCTGGTGATGCCCGGGGGGGGTGACGCTTCCGGTGTTGGAAACAGCGTTGATTCAGTTCAACCCCCTGGGGGCTCAGTCGTTCCCTACACGCCGTGCGGTTGCCAGCTAATATTCATCAATCCTCGTGCAGGGGCTCTCTCTCTCTCTCTCTCTCTCTCTCTCTCTCTCTCTCTCTCTCTCTCTCACACACTCTCTCTCACACACACACAAAACAGCATGCCCACAGAACAGGTGGTACACAACGATGACAGCTTTGCGAGATGGAACCGCCACAGGATGATAAGATGCCCACCACCTACCGTACCTACACCTACCTCAGTATTCAAAGCAAACACCACTTCCTAGCTAGCTAGGTATTGTCTGATTACATCATCAGAACCCTCAACCCCTCCTCCCCGGCCTCCATGGCCCCCCCTTCAGACGGGCAAGCACAGAGGTCAACAGCAAACTTCAGGCTGGACACCTCTACTACGTTGTTGGCCTCCAAGTCCTCCACGGGATGCAGCTCCTCCCCCTCCAGCTTCCGAGCCCGCACCTGCCACCGCCCCAATGTGGGACTGACCTCCATCTCCGCCTCCGGCGCTAGTCCTGCCGCCACCGCCGCCGCCGCAGCAGCAGCTCTTTTGTTCAGCTCGTCGCGCCTGCGGACTTCGTCTGCGGCCCAGCTAATAATGCCGGGTTTGCTGCCAGACGCCGCCGGTGTTGTCTCGGTAGTACTAGCGGGGCCCCCGTTGGCCGTCTTCGTCTTGCGGTCGTCGCCCGCTTTGGCTGGGCTAGTGATAGTGGTAGTGGTGACAGTAGGCGACCGCCAGTCCTCGCCCGGCGCGAGCGCAGCCTTGGGCGTGAAGGGGGCCACTGGGGCTGTGTAGCGCGGGCCGTCTAGCACGCAGCGGGACTTGGTACCGGGTGGTGGATTTCGGATCCGGCGCTGGCAATCGGCTTTCTGCTGCTGCTTTGGCCTTTCCTTTCTTCTCTCTTCCTCGTCGTCTGCCTTGCTCGTCGCGCCTCGAGCTGCACAACATGACCAGAGGCCTGGCTCCCCGGTTCTGCCGAGTCGGATCTCGCACGTCTTTCGCCGTACGGCTCGCTCCAGCCGCATAACAAAATATGCCACATCCAGTCCCTGGAACTGTATATACGACCAAGGAGAACGGCCGTGCTCTTCCTCGTTGCCGCTGAGGAACTGGGCCCAGTCATAGGCCGCGAGTGCGTAGTTGCCTTTTGTTTCTGGCTCCGCCTCGGGCTCGGGATGCCTGGTCTCCTTGCTCGGAGGAGGGTCTGAAACGTGTGGCTTTGCCAGTTTCCCTTTCGTCCTTCGACTTGGGGCCCGGCTGGACCTGGTGAAAAGCCGCTCGGCAGCCTTTCGTTTCGCGGCGCGGGCGGGCTGCACACGGGTCGGTGCTTTGGCAGGACTCGGAGTCGGAGAGGGGGCTGCTGCTGGGCTGCTTATCCGGTCGCCTTTCGCCTGCGCCGGTATCAACCTGGAGTCCTCCTCACGCTGCTCGGTAGGGTATTGGGTTGTCAGCGTCACTTCGGGCTTGTCCTCCTATAGTCGGGTTATTAGTTAGCATGCATGCACCCCTCATCAGACTCGGCCCAGCCTGCAGTAGTATCTAACTACCAGGTATGTAGGTTTCCTTGCCCACCTTCTCGATCCTCTTCAAGTGGAGCAGTCGGTCAATTTCAGCCTTATACCAGGTCTTCGCTCGCCTGTAGAACTCCTCTCGGCTGTAGACCTCCCCTTTCTTCAGTGCTGCCAGGTCATACTTGAGTGCATCCTCGGTGAAGTAGTACTTGCCTATTGGCTTCGTCTTCGTCTGCCCGGCCGAATCGATGGAAATGCCGTGCTGGACGCTCCGGCACGGAGGCACCAACTTGCATGATGACCTAGAGGGCTTGTTCTGCTCTAGGGATGCTGATTCCGAGGCCATTTAGAAGTACTGGTAACTATAGATATTGTACCTGACGTATGTGTCTTAGGTCTTGGCTCGCCTCCAGAGGATCTCAAGGAACAAGACATCTCAAGGTTGGTCCTGACACTCATGGTCGACATTCTAATTAACTGATTGACCCTTCGAGGTTCAAAGCCAGCTCTTTGTCTCCGATATATTGTCGAGTGTCCTTTGTTTGCCAAAATCGGCGTCAAATGTGAATTTGCGAGCTTGTACGGCCTTTATTTCTACAGACAAAGAGGTTACAGGAGGCTTCGATACTAAGCGCTAGACGCTTGCACAGCTATAGTAGAGATTAATATGGTCGCAAGGCAAAATATCAGCGTTCGTGAATTCGAGTTACAGACGAAAGCCGTACAACATTGACAATAATAAGCGGAAGATCTCGGGGGGTCCCTTTCTCGTGCACGAACCCCTGGACCCGACAGTCCAGCTGCAATGTGAAACAGAACCGGAGATCCGGCTGCAGCTCCGATGAGAAGTGTCGTTTCATTTTGAACCCCTGACCTGCACATTGGATGTCGAAACTGCCAATGGAGTATCACTGTAGCACAGTAGCATAGCGCTTGGTCGCAGCTGTCGCATTGATGCCTAAACTGCTGTCCACGTTGTATGTATGTACAATACTATGTACTGCACCATCGCATTCGCATTGTCTGGCATATCTGTTTGGGCACGAATATCATGCATGTCGGCCGTCGGCGTACCGTATTCCTGCGACCTCTGGAGCTCGGAGCCCCGAACCTCATCCGCTGGCGCCCGACTACCTCAGCCATCTCAATGATTGCAGGTTGCCGTGAAACATTGGCGGTGTAGTCTGACAAAGGGTCAGGCAATCACATTGCGAGCATCGGTCTTACGGTCGGAGTCGACCAGCAGGCCATAGCCAAGGCTGGTTGCGTGATCTAAACAAGCCTGATAGGCTGACCGGTCCACGACTTTAGGTATTCCGTACTCTACGTAGACCAAGAGCAACCCGCCTACCCAGCACGAACTGGCAATCGAGCGCGAGGCTGCAACGTATGTCATTGAAGATGTTGCACTGTGGTGCCCATGACCCTTGGATCGACTGTTTCCGATTTGAAATCTGGCATTCGGCAGTGTTTGCTCGGGTAAGTGGAAGAACTGCAGTTCCGGCAGTGGCAGAGTGCCTGTTATTACCATTGATGGTGTTATCGTGTTTCCTGGCACGCGATTACCCCGATGCCCTCGTAGGCCGGCCAAGGATCATGCAGCAGATAGTGATAACCGGACTATCTATTCGACTGAGAATCTACAAGCTCGGCCTGAGAAGCCTCACCTCATCGGCTATCCAAGCCTCTATGGTGCTGATTCGCCTCGTAGTAGTGTGGTCTTGGGCTCAAGGTTACCTAGCTTTTATCGACACTCCCGATCATGCACAGTATAGATACCTCGGCACCAGCAGTAGCATTCCGTGACTGATAGAGCGCCTGAGCGACAACACATCAAGGATTCTAATCGCTTTGGGGCGAGTAACGGGGCGTTCGCTTCGTAACATCGATAGCGCCAAGTGGCACCAACATTGACAAATCATTATTACCTCTAGCCTCTAGGTTCTAGGCAGCTCTAGCATACCGAAGACCTCATTGGGCCCGCCCACACGCTACCTACTAGGTCGAATTAGATGAGCTTTCTTGACCGCCACGTGATAAGTTAGACACTAGACACTGCAGCGTCTCTGCTGGTGGTGTGTTGGCAGATGCAGATTTCCGTAGCCTGCGCCCGTCAGCCAGCTGCGGCGGGTTGAATGCAATTTGGGCGGGTGCGTATGGCTTTCTGAGAAACGCGATGCTAGCGAAAGAACCTGGTGAGGGGGCCATATGTATCTGTTAATGGGCCGAGCCGTTATGAACGGTACCAAGCGTGACATCGTCTTGACTCATAACGTTAGCAGAGATGCGAGCAGAATGCAAGCTGCCTAGACAGGGGAAGATACAGTATACCCACAAGGCACCATGCTGTCATAGTATAACTTACCCACCCGACATAGGGCTTACAGACTTAGACTAATAATATGCTGCAGTGCGGACGCCTCGACACACTATGAGCTTTGAGTAAACTAATGTGCATGTAGATCATATACAAATCGTACTGTGGGGGTTGTTGTTACACATAGTAGGGGACGAGATAGTGGTGACAAGCAAAAGGGTTGGACAGGGGCTGATTGCGATCAACCGCTTTGTTTCGGAAGACACGGCGGGCGGCGGCTGTACAATACCTACACCGCCGCGATGGTGCTCACTAAGTACCTCGCACTCCAGTCTAGAATCTGATAAAACGCTAATAAGAGGCGCAAGGTAGAGGTACCTACTGTACATACGTGATGACTAAAGCGCTAAAATCTAATCAATGCGGGACAATCTGGGAAGTGCGCGATAGCTTTGGAGGCTTTGGTAATATGCGTCGTCTGACGATGGAAGCGAAACAGCATGACTGAAAAGCCAACTTGCCTTTACTAATTAGTACTGTGTACGACCTCACCTCCCGTTGGGAGCGAAGAGAATGCCTCCAGCCGCTCGCGGATCCTACACGTGTGTAGAATCAGCTGCAGGTGACAAATGTACAGATTAAGGGCAGCACGGTGCATTGCTTATGTATTAGCGAAATCTATATAACGTCGCATGTAGAGAAGATAAATCCGTATAGAGAGTACAAAAGTTCCCACTGACCACATAATAACGCCGATAGTGGAACCACGCAGCCTCGGCAGTCGTAGTGACTCGTAGATCGGACTTTTGGAATGATCCTTCGGCGACACAAAAAGTGCTCATGCCTGATGGGGATGCGGCCGGGGCGAATGACGTACGAAAGCCTCGAACTCACACTGGAGGTTTCGGACATGATTAAACATTCTACGAACTTGGTGGATGGATCGCGACAGTCACACGGGAGCTGGGTGCACCGTTCTGCATATTCTGTCTCAATCGCCGTGCGACTCTCGTTGGTGGCTTGGCCAGCTCTCTGATTGCTTTCTGTTACACCCCGTGTCTGGGCGCCTCAAAAGGATGCTTTCACCACAATCCGAGTGCTAATCTTAGACCGCCCAATAATCCCTGTCTGGTGTCTCGTTCGCTGTGCCTAAGCCCCAATGTTTTTATCGCTAGTCTACGCCAACACTTTTCAAATCGGGTTTAGCCGTGTCATGCATACCTCAGGCTATGTACATAGAAGGTACCTTCCTACATACAGTACATGCATACATACAGCGTGTTCTGCCCTGCACTACCGGCTCGCTATCCGATCACTTTCTATGGTCTTCCGGGGGTTGTAGAGGGAACTCGTAACCGCAATTCGCACCCTAATGTGAGTTTGTATCCGTACTGGCGCGACTTTAGCCCGGCCACCTAAGGTAATAATAATAATAAGCATTGTAATAATTTTCGCATCTCTTATTACCTCCTGCATCCAAACTCCCTATGCCCTTTCATCCCCACTGCTTCCCGGTTCTCAGTCTCCATTGCTATCAGGCCACGCACCTACAACATCGCCCGCTTGCGATTATTTTCGGCAAAATCCCAAGTGACTCGCCCACATAGGTCTCTTCGATTGCGAGTAAGGCATAATACCTAAGGCAAGGTAAGCTTGTGACTTTTCTCTCACGAGTTCACGTTCAAATGTATTTCATGTAACTGTCGCCGCGCGACTCGCCAGCAGCACTAGCAAGTGGCAACATTGCAGATCCAACAACATCTCCATTCTGTTTCCCACGTCATTTACTATACCACATTCCTCGGTTTTCTCGCTCTCGGATCCTGGCTAGTAGCCGCATGATCCGAGAAACACCTTCTCAGACCCTTTCCCAACGCGCCGTTCTAGCTAGGTAGTGTTCTGCATGAGCACGCTACCTGGAAACGGGGCACAGCAGAAGCCAAGGGTAGGCCTGAACTTTGGGCCTGTTGTTTCCCAAGTTGGATCATCACCATGACGCCCAAAGTAGTGGCGTGGCAAGGAAACACAGCGCCGCACACAAACATACCTTACAGACCTAGACATACACACATACAACGTTCAAGTTTCCGACCCCATCTCGCAAACGGGCACGACTGTCAAGTTGTGGCCCGGCGAGGTCACCGCTACCATCTTAGCCGGTTTTGCTCGCCTCCCCAGATCTCTAACCTGCTGGCAGACGATCGCGACCGACTGCATTGAATCAACCATTTTGTTACTTCGTCCTCGCCTCTTCAAGTCTGTTGCCTTCACTTGCCCCTCTCTCTTTCTGTTTGGAGCGCTCAGCAAATCCTTGGGAATATAGGGCAACAAGTGGGGAGTTCGGATGATGTCAGACTGCCCCGATATGACGGGGTTGCAAAGTCTGCTGCCCGAGACAGTCCGGGTAGAGGCCAATTACGCAGAACTGAACGCAAAGCTCGCTGAGCTTCAGCACCAATATGACTTCCAGGAGCGTCAGGCAATGACGGTGCTTTCCGCAGAATCGAACGCCATCGAGGAAGATTTCGAGCGGCAGAGAGCGGAAATGGTTGCCGAACTAGGCTCGCTGCCGGCAGCTGTCGAGAAGGTCGTGAGGATTCTAAGCGAGAAGAAAGAAATGGAGATTGATGCGCTCCGCCGAAAACATGCAGAAGAGACGGCCGCGAGAAGGGCACGCTATCACGAACAGAAAACGAGATTCAAAGAAGAGTATTTCTCCATCATCACATCGCTGATGGGTGCGTTGGTAAGTTCACCCTACCCGTTACTCGTGTCTCGGGCACCAAGCCGATAATGAATCCTGCGCTAGCCAAGGCGAAGATCGGGTGACCACTACCCCGCCCGGCGTCGGATGTTGAGTGCGGGTGTCGACGAAAGCAACGCTGAGATCAACGGCAACAACAACTTGACCGAGGCTGCGTCGCGACCACCGGAGGCTGGGTTTCCGTTGCCAAGGGAGATCTCCAATCAACCTGACGCGCAGATTGCACCAGCACAAAATGACGCCCTCGGTCATGGGCAGTCGCGGTGGCCGCACCCGCCGTCACCGCACAGACAAGACACGTCCACCGAGTCCGTTCCCCCACAGCGAACAGACGAAAGGGGTTTTGTTGAGCGTGATCCTGGGACCGAAACGGTAGAGGGCCTACCGGATGGGCCCGAATCTAGTACGCCGGGTCAGAAGCCGCTTCGAATAGACCCCGTCTTGTCGGGTGGCGGTCATGAGCACAAGCGGAAAGCGAATGAGGCCTGCAACAGCGAACCTTCTGCATCTCCGTTGAATCGTGTCAAGCGTGCCAGGCTCGAGAAACTCGACGACAGCGAGAGCAGAGCTCCTGACGAGCTCTCGCCAGGGGCCGCTCCGGAGGCACCGGAGACACCAGAGACACCGGAGAGGACAATCTCGTTTGAGGATGTGTACGGCACGCCGGAACACCGGCCCCAGCATAGGCACATCATCGTCCAATATCCCAGCGGGTCGGGCAAGTTCTACATTCTCAGATGCGACGAACATGGGGTGCACTTTGGCGAACATCCACTGCGAGGGGCAGCTAAGCACCTTGCCAGCGCACAGCATGGTAACATGTCGAAGGCGCACGCCACGGCGATTGAGACGCTGGGCCACCGCGTTCTTGGTTGCACACAGGAGCTAGCAGAGCAGAACAACCGAGACGTTCTGAGCGGCTTCAAGGACGGCACCTACAAGATATTTAACGCAAACAACTTGAGCCAGGCGAAGCGCGCCGAGCTGGGCTTCCCACCTCTCGAAACCGGCACGGCCAAGGCCGGAATGGCCCGGAAACCCTCCACAGCGGTCACCAACCCCGAACCCTGCAGATTTTACCTGTGCTCTGTCGGAGAGCAGAAATGCCCCGTCTTAATCCTTCCTTGGGGTGACGTGTCCCCAGCCGGTCTTCATGGCACACTGGCCGGCACCGGTATTTTCCACGACGTCGCCGCCGATGGAAGGCAGCTTGGGGTGCCTATGCTGCCCAAGTGCTACACCTACGACGAGGAAAATGGTCGCGTCAAGGGTATCATGGGCTGGGCGAGGGGGTACGAGCTTGGCGGCCCGTTGGAGAAGAAACGTGAATTCCCCGTCTTGTGCGCTGAGAATGCTGATTAGTAAGTTATATGATTGCAAACTCGGCTCCGGGTGCTGGCTACGTGCTGACTGAGACCAGTCGTCTCTGGTCTCTTGGATGGGTCAAGGCTGTGCACCTGTTGCCTCTCGACTTTGACCATCCCGGGTCCCGGAATATCCCTTTCTTCAGAGTAGCCTTGGACTACTTTGTTACCAAGATTCTGCGTCGGCGTGGCGTCCCGGATGTTACGCATGCTACTGCTGAGGATGTCGAGATGAGGGACATCGGAGCTATGAACAACAACGGCTCGGAAGGCTATTCTGACCAGGATTCCATCAGCAAGGGCATAACAGATGCCGACAGCCGACGCACTAGCCTGTCGAACCAAGATGAGCAGCCCGTCGGCGAAGCGAAGTCGTTGGAAGGCGTCGTCAACTCTAAAAGTAAAAGGCCTACGGTGCCGGGGTCCTCGGCAACCCCCATATCCCCTGCGACCAACGCTCGATTGATCGCGGCTCAAGCTCTGAACTTGCAAACACCACCGCGGACCGCGTTCACGCCCATCAATGCCGCCAGTGGTGGCGAGCGAAACGCGTCTCGGAGCGCCTCTGCCAGTGTCGACCCTCCGTCAAGGCCCGGTTCAGTGTCGAGCACGAGCGGAGGACACAGGCGCGTGCTAAAGATTCATGCCCGCAGCCGCAATCCCCAGACACCGAACCAGAGCCATTCCGGTCAACATCCTGTAAACCTGCCCGAGAGGCCAATGAGCGGCGCGCTGTCGCATAGCGGCACTCCGATCCAACCTCAGGGCAACGAAAGGAAGGGGAGCCCGGCTTCTCTCCAGAACATCCTGCAGGAGTTTCCAAACCCAGGTGTCGTCGGCCCATCTCCAGTTGCCTCTCAGTCTCCCAAACCACCTGTGGCTCGACGGCCTCTCCCTTCGGCGCCAATGCGAGCCGCATCACCCTCCGTGGCAGCATCCAGCTCGCTCACAGTTCCGAAGCAACCGCAGCTCGCGAGAGAGATCCGGGCTGGCTCAGCACCAGCATCACACTCACCGCAGCAGTGGACAGACCCGGTGGCGGAAGAGATTCGGCGTGCTGAGAGCGCGACGGTAGCCACTCCCGGTTCGAGCAGGCATTCCACGCCTCAGCCACCAGTGCCGCTGACCGTGGCACGGGAACGGGAATCGGAATCGGAAGTAGAAGCCACAAAGAACGGGGAACGTCGTCCGTATGGAATTCAACTGCCTCCGCCGCCGGCGACCTGGTCACAGATCTCGCACCTCAATACAACTCCGCTTGCGACGCCCACTGCCAGCGCGGCCAACACGCGGTCGAACTCTCCGGTCTTGCCCTTGCCTAAAGCAGGCGCAGCCGCTCCTGGCTTCACGAAGCCCGATACCCCAACGATGACCCCTACCGGCGGATTCGTCCCCACCATGGACGTCTTTGATGTGGCGGCCTTCGTGGAAGACGACAGCGAAGTATTCCGCTCAGGCGCCCCGGGCCAATTTCTTCGCCTGATCGACGACCACCAAAGCGGTGTCTTTACGACGTCCTCGGACGCTCCTGTGTCCCTAAAAGTCGAACCGAGAAAGATCAAGTCTGTTGAGAGGGTAGCGTCACAGGGCGGGGCAGTGTGCGTGGTCAAGCTCATTTATCACGCTGAAAGGCCCGAAGGTCATCAGAGTGGTGATGAGCGCGAACACACGCAAATGCTCGTGATGGAAAAGGCCAGGTCAACCGCAAGTGGGATGCAGAATGGTGTGGTGCATGCCCGGCGGTTCTGCAGGCGGCTGTTGGAGTGGAACCCGGATATATCGAATCCCCCCGTCACCAATCCGTGAATCCTGTTTCTGTTTGATTGTTCCTCGGCGCTTGTAGCCCGGGCCGGGAAAGCAGGGAAAGAAAAGAAGAATGATCAGGGCCGCCCGCTTGGATGGGTGCGACCTTGGTGCAAGCAAGACTCCTTGAACGACGCCTTCAGTCCTGTAAGGCTGGGCATGCGGGCAACTTCCTCTTTAGATGCATTTTCCTTATACCTAAGCTGTCATGGCACTGATGCAATCTCGCATAGCCGCAGCTGGTCCTCCAGGATTTTACATCCTTTCTATCATAGTATGACTATAATATTTTATGGTATCCAGGCTCGCCAGGCTATTATCAGCTTCTGGATAAGAGGAACGAACATGCAACCTATCCATTGGACGATTTCGGGATCTTCTAGATGTCTTGATGCGGTAAAACAATGGCTGCACTGGAAAAAAAGAGGTTTGTTTACTATGAGGTTGCTCAAGGAAAGTACCGTATGTCACTTGGAAGTTGGGACTACTAGTAGTTCATTGGCTGTACTACGGCTCAACGGCAGGCGAATTGTTGTCCCCAGCCAACGAAAGATTTGTATCACTTTCGTTTCCCGACGGCATTTTTTTGGCTCACCCTAAACCCAACCCACTAACTGGTATTTTACAGGCCCTCGTTTTTGGAACCATATATGTACGGATCTGCTAGCTATGGACAACAACGTTAGCATGCAAGTTACAGGCTACAGCGAACCTGCGTGGGGGAGGGGGACTCGGGAGCGCAATCTTCTGCATACCGATTTGCATGTGATTCTCGACTTCCATGCTTGTCGCTCGGCAAGGCCGCAAGGGTGATGTGCGCTGCTGCTAATATGCTATCGCGGGGTCGTCCAGGCCGCGGCCTGCTGGAATTGGAATGGCGCCCCACGTCAGATCGGGATTCCTTTGACCTCGCTTCTCGCTGCGCCATTCTTCCGTCTCAGATGATAGTGTCATTTAAGACTCATTTGCTGTTGACACCGATGCACGAGGTATCCATTCCTACCTAGTTATTCTTCTTCGTTCCGGGTGCATTTGTTTTGACACCTAGGTCCAATACATAGGCAACCCTTGCTCGGATCAAGCCGCACTGACGCCCGAATGTGCGGCCTATGACGTGAGTAGACTGCAGCCCAGGGCGTCTACGGAGAGAGCCGACGCAAGTCGGCCAGCAACTTGATGGCTGCTTTTGTGAGTCCGGTTCATTCTCTGTAACCTCGCTCCTTCCCAACCGCAGTCGTCGCTCTTCATCACCAATCATCATTTCTCCCCTGGGACTCGCTCGGCCTTCGAGAAACCCGGGACTCGCCTTGAATTGTATTTGTACCTAGCTGGAGATCCCCTGCATTGCCTGCAATCCGATTGATAGGGACACAGCACGCACATGCGGCGGTCAGCATCCCGGACCCGGCGCGCAAGACAGACAAGAGGCTAGACATAAATGCACAAATAGCATCATGCTGGGCTGGCCGTCAGGCAAGCGATTAGAGAATCGGCCTTGACATAAGCTGACAAACATCACTCTCTCCGCCAACAGGAACCGTGGCTCTCGCACATGTCGACCCCTCGCATGCAGCGCGGCGACACGCAGGATTCGTCCTCCCTCCAACACCCGTCCACCCCGTCGCGTAACGATGGCCTCGCGCCGAACCCGACCCATGCCTCCTTCTCTCCGGCGACGCTGAGCTCCGCCGAGCCCAGCGCCACATCGGCGGCTAAGAGGAGGAGCACCATTCTGGTGCACCAGAAATCCCCGTTACTGCTTGCCACGCCGCCGCAGATCACGCGCGCATTGGCATATAGCCACCCGTTTCTGCTGCCGCTGAACAAGCTTGTGGGGCTGCTGACATGGACCACGGGAGACCCATGGGAGAGCTTCCTGTTGCTGACGGGGTTCTGGGCCGCGGTGCTATACGGGGATATCGTGATCCGCATGGCCGGACCCCTTGTACTCGTCCTGGTCCTGATCGGTGGCATGTATGGCCGACGCTTCAGTCCGCTGAGTAGCAGCGGATGGAGCGAACCCGGTCCCGGCGCCGGGGATGGGACTGCTCTCCAGGCCGAGGGAAAGGCTGCCAAGGCAGGGCGACGGAATAAGAATCCGTCGGTTGATGGGGTGCCAGACAAGAACAACAAGGGCGGGAACAGCAATGGGGGAACGGGGCGCCAGGTTGGTCACACGAGGAATCAGGGCTCGATATCCGAGGTCACAAACACACGCCATCAGAAGACACTGGACGAGATTGTCGAGACACTACGCGAGTTCACCGCAAGATGTAACATACTGCTGGAACCGCTCCTCGAGCTGACCGACTTCCTCAGCACTCAGCGTACGCCGACGTCGGCGACCACGCGGCCGGCGCTCACAACGCTTTTCGTCCGCATTCTCATCTGCACGCCCTTCTGGTTCCTTCTCACCATCCCCCCTCTCCGCATCATCACCACCCGCCGCGTTATCCTCATCCTGGGCACTATCCTCTTAACTTGGCATGCCCGCGTCATCCGGGTAACACGCGTCATCCTCTGGCGGAGTGCGACCATTCGGCGGTTCCTAGCCCTCGTCACAGGCCTGCAATTCGCGGGTCTGGCCAAGACGCAATCCACTCCGCCAACCACAGCAACCGAGCCGGCCGGCGTCGCATCCACAGCCAAGTCCAAAACTCCCTCCTCCAACCCCACGGCGCTCAAGACGCAGGGCGAGTCAGAGTTGACAAAGGCCCTCCGTCGCGAGCGCGGCGGCCGTGGAACGGGCGTGCGTTTTACCTTCATCATCTATGAGAACCAACGGCGATGGGTTGGACTTGGGTGGACGACGAACCTCTTCGCTTATGAGAGAGCGGCGTGGACCGACGAGCACAACAATCCGGTGCCGCCGAAGGATGAATTCGAGTTACCGGAGGTCGAGGACGGGAGCAACATGCGCTGGCAGTGGACGGAAGGATCGAGGTGGCGGGTGGATGGCGTGCTGGACGAGGCCGTCATGCCGACTGATGACAAGCAGGTTGGATGGGATTACGACGGTCCCGGGGGGAGAATGGGGTGGATTTATTACGACAACAAGGTTCGACTTCTGCTAAGCCATGCGTTGGAGAGCCGAGACTGACCCCGTGGACAGTGGCAGAACGGCCGGCGAGGCCAAGACAGCTGGGGTCGCTGGACGCGGCGGAGAAAGTGGTACCGCGACGCCGAACTCGTCGAAGCAGACGACATCCCCGAAGGGGAACCCGCCAACAGCGCCGCCGGTACGCCCGCCCACTCCAAGACCCCTATCCAAACCCCAGCACAGCCGCCCAGACCGCCCGGATTAACACCTACCCCGGCCATCCCCACAGTCGACTTGACCCCGTCCTCGCCAGACGTAGCCTTCTTTCCACCAGCCGCAACCCAACCGCGGCAGACCCAGCAGCCCGGTTCAAGCGGCCGAGAGCAAGAGAGCAAAGACTATGAGCTGGAACGAGAGGAGGAGTACGACACCGCCTCGATCCTCTCGACATCAAGCCGCTCGGCGCGGTTCAGACCACCGAGCCTGCGGCGTCGCATCACGGATAGCTCGCACCGCAGCTCCCGCAGCAGGAGGACGAGCCTGAGCATCGCGGCTAGCAGCGAGGACGACGCTGCCATGCTGGGGACACAGACAAGGATGGCGCTGGAGGAGACCGGGGCCGAGGCGGGGAGCTGGGGGGTGGGCGATGACGTCCGCATGGGCTTGGAGTAGCGGTCGCCGCCCGGAAGCGGATTGGTGAGGGGCCTAAGTGTAAGATTATCGTGTCTATGTCTACAACCAGGTTACTACACCATTTGGGCTTGGTTTGGCCGGATGAGCTGCTTGGTTATGGGTGGTAGGATGGGATGGGACATCAAACATAGGTGGCGTGGGCATTGCATGTCTGGGAAGCGTTGTACGGTCTTGCTTTTGGGTCCGGGGCGCTGGGACTTGGTTTTGGCTTGGGCGGGACGGAACAGCAAAGGCAGATGCTGGGAAATTCTCGGGGTATCTCAGTATCCAATATCACAACAATCACTACATCTGGTGTGCCATGCATCTACCAATGACAGCTTCAGCCCTTTCTATGAAAGATGAGACACCATGTAGGTCTGACAAGCAACAAACATCATCCGCATTTAGCTCAAATCCAAGCATCCCATGCTGCCAGTTAGGCGTCCGGCGTGATGTTGAGAGTGTTATATAACGGATCCACATTTGCGTCTGAGGATGCCAATGTCTGACGGAAGATAGCAGCTTACCAGTGCCAACAGCGTTATGGAAAGATGATCATAGGAACTCCACGGTCAAGTTTGTCACGGGTCACGATTTGAAGTGTCAGGTAATGTCGCTCACACGGACAAACTAGTTCAAGACTTGAATGGGATTTTGATAATGGTAAAGTCAGTGTTTGATCGAAGTCCCCTCAAGCGCTTGAAGCGGACTTGGTCAATATGCTCAAACTCAAAGCCAACGTGCCAAAAATCAACGTACTCAAGCAAAAGCTTCCCATGAGCATAGCTCGGTCCATGCCAACCCTGGCCCATTCTACTGCCGACCTTTCCTCCCATCCCTTCCCATCCCCTCCCTTCACTTCCATTTGATCCCATTTTATTCCATTCTATTCCTGCGGCCACTTGGCAACAACTGCAGCTGCTGGCACACGTTCGACAGTGCGCCCTGCGACAGTTTCAGGATTTCCCAGGCCTGGTCGAAGGAAGCGTGCCCGGTCTCCAGCCACACGCTGTGGCGGATCAGTCTCTCGAGGGTGGAGACGGTCTCGGCAACCAGCGCTTCGTGCTCGTGTAGTAGGCGGTTCTGAAGGAGCCCAAGGGCAATGCTCAGGGTCTTGTTGAAGAAGACTTGCAGGTCCATGTTCTTCTCGTCGGCTTGCGTAGGCAGGATCCAGTCGTTTTCCGGAGTTTTTGCCCTACCGTGGCGATGATGGCTTGATAATGAGCGTCTCGGCATTTTCTTACATGAGTTTGGGTCGTAGAAGGCTTGCACGGTGTGCTTGTGCGGTTGCCTTCGTGGCTCGCGGGGCTGTTTAGGTGGCTCTGGGCAAGACTAGAATGGCTCGGGTGCTGGGGACCTTGGTGATGCTTTATACCTGCTCTGAACGCCAACTGCCATAGTCTATGTGGCCCACGTAGCCTGTAGCACACAGACTCTGGCTCATGAGCTGCGAAAGTACTATCCTGCGTGGCCTACGATGCCTGTTTTTTTTAACCGTTGAGAGTCCTTCACACATCATAGACACTTCAAGCCAAAAGAACCACGTGTGCTGCGGCAGGAGGCGCCCAAGCCGTCATCTGCCTCGTCATCACCTCGAATACCAAAATAACCCGGGACACAGCTCAAGCCAGGCGTAAGATAACGGACATCGTTGTTCCCCCACTGCACATCATGATCGTGTTTCCGTTTCTGACGCGGCCGAGACCCTTGAACATCTCGGGTACCAGTAACCCATGAAGAAACAGACTAACTGTGGCACTACATACAGTGGCAGCATGACACATGTGACATGGCCTGCTTGGCTGTAGGGTAATACCAGTCATCCGATGTTGACATTCCCAGCGGCTAAATCCTTCGCCAGAGCCACAGGGAACCGTGACGCCGGGACAATGGCCAACCTGGTACTCGACACCGTCTGCAAGGCTGCCATTCCGGTCGTACATAAGCACAGCAGTCTACACCGTCGCCGCCCCTGGACTCACGTAACTGGCTTCTACGCCTTCCTCGTACAATACCTGTGTTTAGCTATCCACAAAGCGCTGACAATCTCTGGAACGGGGTATTGGTAGGTTAAAAATATCCTCTCCGTTAGAAAAGGATACGAAGCGCTACTACTCATGATCCATTCCTTGGAGTTTTGATATACCTCGCCATCCATAGCCACGGTCAACTATACACAAAAGGAAGCGAGAACGACAGACATGATAAAGTATAGCGAGGCAATCGACCATTAATCTGCCGTCAAAACCCCCTAAGCAAGCGAAAAGAAAAGAAAAGAAAAATAAAAAAGGGAAAGACCAGCCGCGGTCCGCTTCCTGCCCTTACCCCCCGTGAGAAAGGCAGCTGCATGACAGGTGCGGCAAGAAGGAGCAAAAATAACATCAGCCAGCCAACATCACCAGAGCAGCTCGAGCACCGCGCCCGCAACAGTACCGAGCACAAACGTCAGCAGGCTCTTGACCACGATCAGCAGACCGGCGACGACCTTGTCCAGCGCCTTGATGAGTCCAACCAAGGCGAACAGCAGCGGCTGGAGGTAATCGAGAACACAAGCTTATAAAAAGAGAAAACCAAAACAGTCAGCTTTTTCTCTTTCATAGGTAGACACTCCCCCGCAAAATTGGCCCCCAAGATATATATCAGGCCGTAAAGAGTTGTACACTAAGGTAGGGTAGGTAGGTACTTACCAAGACCCAGCTTGACAATGACAAACTTCAGCGTGCTGGCAATCTCCCACACAAGCAGCTGCACCTTGGTCAGCAGGCAGTCGTGCCCGCAAGCGCCGCCGGCCGCGTCACGGCCCTTGACGGCAGCGACGACGACGAGCTGGGCGGCCGAGGATCCGATCGCGGCGGTGGCCTGCGTGAGCGCGTCTGTGATGGCCTGGAAGTCCGGGCCCAGCGCGGCCGCCGCGGCGTTTTGCTGCTCGAGGTTCGGGTTGTCCACCACGCTGGCGACCGTCTCGTCTGTTTGTTTTTAAAAAGTTTTTTGCATTTGGTTAGCTAAGGGCATGGCAAAATGGAAAAAAAATAAAGAATAAAAAAAATAAAAGGGGGCGAGAGACGGCTTACTGATGTTGGCGGTGTGGGACATGACCAGCTCGGTCAGCCTGTCGATCTCATCGGCCTGCGTCTCGAGCTGGCGCTGCGCGAGAAGGGGCGTGGCCAGGGCCGAGGCGGCCAGTGAGAAGAGGGTGAAGAAGATGGCCTTCATTTTTTTTATATATATCTCTGGCTGTGTGCGTTGGGTTGTGTAGGAATCAAAGGGGCCTTGGCGGAGCGAGCGTTGACAGATTGTAGTAGAAGGATCGAAGTTAGAACTGAAGGGAAGAAGAGAAGACGGTTGCTCTGCTGCTGCTGAAACACAAGAGGGTCGATACTGGGAGGTGGAGGCTTGTATTTATGCTTTTCTGGTGACTATTTCTCCTGTCTACTTGCTTTGGAACCTCTTCATTGTCCGGAGGCAGATCAACGACCGCTGAGTCGCGCCCGTCAAGGCCCCTTCCCGGTTTTGCGACAGATTTTGGGCAATCTCGAGGGTTGATGGGCCGGTCCTTGCTGCATCTCTTCCTCCGTGTTCGCCTTGCCATAATGCCGTCGAGGCGTGCCGAAACTTGGTTTGAGTGTATTTGGAAGGACACAGATCTCAGCCCTTCATGAGATGAGTAGCAAAGGAAAGGGCTAGATCCAATGTCGATCGCGGATCGGCAGGGGACAGAGCCGTGATGCTTGCAGACAACCTCACTCGTCGGAAACACTCTAAAAATATGAGCTTGACGACATGTTGACCAGACTTCACCGGCGCTCAGGTTCGCGTGTAGCCAAGATAAACCGGTTTCGTGGCATTCTCATACACAGCAGTCAGCTTCCGTGCCTTCCAGGATAATCGGCCTAGAACTATGCCGGCCCCCAGCTGAGAGGTACTTAGGCACATACTCAATACTGTGGTACGATATTGAGATAGCTTGCTACCCTACCGAAGTGTCCAGTGCAGCGGGGAATAAGAACTAGGTGAGAAAAGACGGGCTGTCCCACATCCCATTGGTCACTCCTTTGTCTCTGCATCGGTAATGCTCCGCTGTCCCTGCGACTCCTAGTACAGAGCGTGCAGGACTCTACGCTATAGTCAAGGTTGCAATTATAGCCGCCGGTCGGATACAACACGATGATGTCAATACACGGGGCTGCAGCCGCTCGCCGATGGACATCGCTTTCTCTACGAGATTCTGTGATCTGTGACCTCCAAAGTTTTCAACGGGTTCCCCGTTATTTCCCCAATGTTTCACGTGGGCTCATCAGCCGGCCATGATGGTTCCCCGGCCCAGGGGTAACAAGAAGGAATAGGTGACCGATGCAAATCGCTCCCAAGACTGGGGCCACGAGGCCTGCCCCTGGACACGATCAACAGGCGTGCAGGTGGATGTTCAAAACTAGTGGAGCAAACATCCTAGGCCTTTTAGGTTTTGGGGACCATGAATCACAGCTTGTTACGGAGTACCTTAACGTAGATAATCGTCAGGACGATCGGCGCGGACTGGAGTCGGGTGGACGGAGCGTGTGGGGCATCCCCGGCTCTGTCCTCTGGGCATCCCATGGGACGGATCTTGGGGATGTTCCATGAGCCCCGCGGTTTCCCAGACAACTGCAGACTGTAGTAGCCGGCGTTCCGGTTGGCAGGCGTATGTAAGATTTACCCAGGACAAATGATTCCTTGAAGATTGGCACCTGCGGGGAAGGCGGCGGCATTGGGTGGCATCTAACTTCTAACTTCTAAGTACTTAATTAATATATGCTTAGATTGGCCTTGGAGGCTTGAGCAGCTCTAGATGCGCTGGGCGGGCTGGCACAAGGCGCTGGTTCTCCGACAATAGTTCAAAAGCAAGGAATTTGGTTAAGTGTTCACATATCAATTCCCAGTCTCGTCTAGTTAATATAGGACCACATTTCGCCGACTCCCTACCAGAGGGTAGGAGGAAGATCTCCGTGGCAAAGTATCGAGACTCCAGTCGCATACCTTAACTAAAGCACCATACCGCTTTTATATTGATTCCTTGGCTAGTTCTTTGATTCGGTGCAACATGCGTGTTTTGCCATGATTGCTGGATAGCAGGACCCTGCTTTGGGTTACCACCACAGACCTAGATATCAGGGTAGTAGGTTCGGCACATCGCGAAAGGACCCTACACTACACTGTAGGTACTAACGTTGGTACGATGACTATGCCCTTGTCTGGACAGACTCACAAAGCTGTGACGAAACCCAGGCAGTCCTGCCTCTGAAAGGGTTCTCCGGTCAAAGGTAATACTGGTCGGGCTGTAGGTCTCGGTGAAGCTAAAAGGTTTATAATAATGCACTCTGCAATGTCTGCACAGTAGGTAAGGCTACTGATTGAAATTGCTCACTGAGGAAGCTATCTGAATGAGTGACAGAATGGTAGGTCTATATACAGCTTCCTCCTCAGGTATCCTCGTACCTGGATCGTTTGGAACGTCGGTGTTGAACGCCGTTCCTTGGGAACGACGTTCCTAACTCTCGGTCCTGATTGGTCCTTTCTGGCCTGTAATGATTGGATGCGAGCGCTGCCCGCGGACCATGCAGGTCGGCCCCCACCGGCCTCTGCTGTGGAAGATTCCAGAGTCAGCGTCGAACTGGAGGCCCGATGAGAACGACCCCCCCGCACACGAAAACAGGACAACAAAACGTCGGATATCGAAACTGTAATCGAAGCCGTGCGTATTACCAGTCACTTGCCAGCCCGCTTCATCCTACCCGAATGGGGCCTGGATGGTGGTGGTGGTGTTGGTCGGGGGAGGGTGCTGTTGAAGGCAGGAAATGGTCTCAGAATCCCTGACAAGACGCGCTGGTAGGGGCGCACCGGATATTGCCGACACCCCGGCAGCATAGCCGCCTTGCCGAGCAGCTCGCCCGAGCGCGAGCGCGACGGCGTGTGTCCAGACTAATACACCGGGCGAGAGAATCCTCCGTACTTTTGATACCAGTGATTACAGAGGGTCTCACGCCAGTCGGCGCCATATTCGCTCTCCCAGATAACCGCAATCTCTCGCGCCACTTCGTCGCTCACATCGCTCCATCCCACCTCGTTGGTCTCGTCTCGGTGTCTCGCGAGCGTTGTGATGTCGAGGCGGTGCCCTGCCCATACGCCCCTCGAGATATTGACCGTATCGCTCATGCTAGTAAATGAGGATGTCGACCAGTATATGCGCGACATGACGACTTCACCGAAGCCCAAGACACTGATGTTGGGGCCGTGGACGAATTCTGGCTTCAGGATGATGGCTTCCGAGCGGACGAACTGCTTCGTCGTCAAGTTTCGAAGAATCCACTGCTGGTCTTGGGGGAAGTAGGTCTCCTCTTTAACCCGTATCTTCGAACGTATACAATGGAAAGCGGGATCCTTGGAGATGTCCTCCAAGTCGGAGAGGTGGCCAGCCAATGCCAGAGACTCGCCGAACAGACGAACGTCTTGTTCCGTGGTGGAAATACTGGGAAAAGTGAAGTGGTGAAGCGTGAACGGCTCATTCGCAAATGCCACATCCTCCCAGTCATCGTCCCAGTCGTACGGTATGTCGCTCGTCTTTTGATGCAAGACGTCTAGTTCTTCGGCCGAAAACAGGCCAGGAGGATAGTCGCCTGGCTTGACATCTTCTCCCACGCAGACTATATTCTCCTTGGCCCATCGTCCGAGGAACGAAGTGTAGTAATCATGTATACGTTCTCGACCGATCGACCAGAAGTACCGATTCGCGAGACCGAGGCGAAACACGTCTTCGATGCATTCGATGCAAGTAAAGATGAGCCGATGCACTTCGGGAGGAAGCGTAGAAAGGGTGACGGGGCGGTCGGTGACGGAGTGGTGGTCGATGACGGAGTGGTTGTCGGTGTCGGCCCTGTTATCGCCGTCTTTGGTTTTTGCTTGCTTGTGGCGGTGTGATATGCTCGCGTCTTCACAGATGGCATCGAACAAAGCGCGGAAGGTATCAAGGCCTTTCCCAATAGGGGTTTCCTTAATGACCTTGGAGTGCGGCTGGTCTGTCGGCGGGCGGGACGCCGTTGAGGGGACTGAGAGAAGTCGCGGTGCGCGGTCCATTGGGCTCGGACTCGCGCCCAACCACCGCCAGAAATTCGGGATTAGTCAGCAAAGTTGCTTAGCCGCCCGGCTCCGTACAATCCACCCCGGCAAGATCTTCCGGCCCGTTGAACTTGCACGTGATGTGCAGGCTCGAACGACAAAATCGCGAGTGGGGAGCGGTGTCAGTGGGAATCTACACCACGAAGCTCAAGAGGAGGGACCTTAGGACTTGCGAGCGAAACTCGCGACCAAGATGAAGATGAAATGACTGCGGACAAGTTTCGAGCAGAAGCGGAAGTTCTGCCCTTCAAAATGACTTTTTTGCCAAGGACCGGTCAATAGGACCCAGAAGGCCAAAGGGACGCGGCAGTTTCTCAACCGCCTCCCACCACGCCAAAGCCGCCGCTTCGGCCTGCGCCTTGTCAGGCTTATGGTCGGACAGTCCATCATCCTGGAAATCGATTATCCGACCGCTCTCCGGCTTGACACACCCGTTGACCATCAGTAACTTAGCGCCAAGATCACAGTGACGGTTTTCTTTTGGGCTATTCAGGCTCGACGCTGCACTTAAGAGGATAACCATGACGGGGCGATTCTAAACCCTGAGGGGGGTCCGGCCGGGCTCAAGAGCCCTGACGCCAGTGGCACAGTTCGAGGGCTCAGAGGACTTCCGGAGGAGGCTGAGCTCCCACAGCAATCTCCAGGGACGGCTGGACGGGACTTTCCTTAGTTGGCAGGAGAGCGCCGAAAATCGCCATGAATGTCTGCTTGCGCATCACCGCATCGCATCACCAGCGTCAGGGTTAGACATCACTTATAGTTAAGACCATTCGACAGCCTGAAGTATTTGGTTGGCGCCGGAGTGCTGACAAGCTCCGATGACGGGTCGTGAAGAATCCGCATGTCTTGGCACCCCACTCACCGTCCCCTGATTTTCCCCTTTAGGGAAGGCTCCGTTATCAGATCATCTGATAATTTTTATCGATTTCTCTTGGATGGCTCGGCCGTGTCACCTCACAGCATCCTGCACAACAGTATTAGCGCAATCCAGCCGGGGTACAGCCGGAAGGGGAGCGTACAGTCGCTCAAGCCTTCTCAAAGCAGGCAATCTCCCGCATGGAAGAAAATTTCGACTTCTTGTGCCAGAGGATAAATACCGCTGCATTGCATGTGGGTGCAGGCCTTCTGTTTTAATTTATCGTGTTGATCATTTCAACGTTAACTTTCGGCCCGGGGGGAGCCTTCGCATCCATGCTCAGCAACGGCGACAACAGCCCGCCTTCCTCGCGCGGCGGGGCCAACAATAACACAGCGGAGGCCGCCGATGCCGCTACCACCCAACATGACCTCGCCGGCCGGCCATCCTCCACCATCACGATCGACGAAAAGTCGCCCGGTGTCCGCCGCATCGAGGCGCTCTCGGCCGTCTTGACCACGGGGGACCGCGTTTTTATCTTCATTGGCGTCTTTCTGGTGGCCTTTGCGTATGGGCTCGACGGCACAGTGCGCTATGCGTACCAAGCGGAAGCGACGGCCTCCTTCTCGCAGCACTCGCTTCTGGCCTCCGTGAACGTGCTGCGGTCCGTCATTGCTGCCGCTGCCCAGCCCACCTCGGCCAAGATTGCCGACATCTTCGGTCGCGCCGAGCTCGTCTGCCTGTCCGTGCTCTTCTACGTTGTCGGCACCCTCGTCGAGACCGTGTCGCACAATGTCTCGACCTTCTCAGCGGGAGCCATCATCTACCAGATCGGCTACACCATGATCATGCTGCTCGTCGAGGTCATCGTCGCCGACATCACGTCGACGCGCGCCCGCCTCCTCTTCAGCTACATCCCGGCCACGCCCTTCCTCATCACCACCTGGGTCAGCGGCAACATCTCGCAAGCCGTGCTGGGCGCCACCACCTGGCGCTGGGGCATTGGCATGTGGTGCATCATCTACCCCGTTTGCGCCATGCCGCTGATCCTGAGTCTGGCCGTCGTCGGCCACCGCGCCCGCAAACACGGCCTGATGGAGAAGTACAGCGAGGCAGTCAAGCGCCAGCCCTGGGGCCCGTTCCTCGTCGACCTCTTCTGGCGGATCGACGTGATCGGCATCATCCTGATGATAGCCGTGTTCGCCCTCATCCTGGCGCCCATGACTCTGGCCGGCGGCTTCGAGGCCTCCTGGACGGCCCCGCAAATTCTGGGCCCTCTCATCGTCGGCGTCTGCACGATCCCGATCTTTGTCTTCTGGCAGCTGCGCGCCCCTCACCCTCTGGTGCCCTTCTACCTCATCAAGGACCGCGCCGTTTGGGGCGCCCTGGGCATCGCCATGCTGCTCAACTGGGCTTGGTACATGCAGGGCGACTACCTGTACACTGTCCTCATCGTCGCCTTCGACTTCGACATCATGACCGCTACCCGTGTCTCCTCGTTCTACAGCTTCTTCAGCGTCGTGACGGGCTGTATCCTCGGCTTCATCGTCTACAAGGTCCGCCGCCTGAAGATGTTCATCGTTGCCGGCACCTGTCTCTTCATGGTTGCTTTCGGCCTCCTGATCCGCTACCGCGGAGACACCGACAGCTCGAGCCGCGCCGGCGTCATCGGCGCCCAGGTCCTGCTGGGCATCGCCGGCGGCATGTTCCCCTATCCGGCCCAGGCGTCGCTCCAGACCGTCCTGAAGCACGAGCACCTCGCCGTCATGACGGGCGTCTACCTGGCCACCTACAACCTCGGCTCTGCGTTCGGCGGCGCCGTCTCCGGCGCCATCTGGACCCAGGTCCTGCCGGGCGACCTCAACCAGCGCCTCTCCCAGTTCAACAACGCCACACTGGCCACCTACGCCTACGGAAATCCCTTCGCTTTCATCGTAGATTATCCCGTCGGCACGCCGGAACGCCAGGCCGTTGTCGATTCGTACAAGCACGCCCAACGACTGCTGACCATCACCGGTATCTGCTTGTGTGTGCCGCTAATCGCCTTTGCGGCGGCCTTGCGGAATCCAAAATTGAACGACCAGCAGACCCTAGCCGCGGAATCGCCGGCGATCCGACATGTTGTTGAGACCGAGAGTCGTGGGGATGAAAAGGCGTAATATGAGATAACCCGGAGGAATTGTGGTTGGAGCGATTCAAAGTCTAGTTGTTTCGTTAGGGCGGGCATTGCCTAAGGTAATCTAGAGCTCAATCAGGAAGTTGTAGAACAACAAAGCGTTACTGCTGAACTGTTCCGCATAATGCCCGCTTATTTTATTGTTATGTGTTTTTGAGTGCTGTCCAGGGATGCAGAGTCCTGTGATACGGCCCTGACACTGCTGGTCAAAGGCCACATTCATTCGGACAGCCCGTTCTTGCGTTCAATTTCTTCCTTGCTCGGGCACCACTTGTCCTGGAGGGCCTTGTCCAGGCTCAAGGCATACACATCCTTGCTCCACCACTCGCCCCAGCTGGTGAGGAAGATCTGGTCGGGGTCCTCGGGGATGTCGCGCGTGAAGGCACGGAAGATGCTTTGTGCCCCTGTCGCATTGTAAGTTTCTCTGATGTTGCCCTGGAAAAGAAATGAAGAAGTGATGCCCGTGACTGGAACTCACCCTCAGGAACCGTCTTGGCATCAGGCATGTCCATGGTCAGCTTCATACCGGAGCCCCTGCCGATGCCTGTGTCGGGAATCAGACCGGGCGAGACGGCAACCACAGTACACTGGCCCTTCAGCTGGCGGCGCCACCAGTGCGCACCCAGCAGCTGGACAAACTTGGTCTGGCTGTAGGTGGTCTGGCCATCGGCACCGGAGCCCGCTTTCAGATCGCTGTCGAGGGAATCTGCGCCGTCTGTCAATCAGCTGGGCCCTACGTGGATAATCGGTGTGGCCCTTGGAGAACACAAACCTGTCTGCTGCACGCGACGTATCGCGCCAGACGAAACCACCACAATCCTCGCCTTCGACTCAACCAGCTTCTCCCGGAGCAGATGCACCAGGTAATGCTGCGCTATTCAACCGCACACACTCAGCAGTTAGCCCAACCTTCCTGAACCCCATTCTTCATCACCCAACCCCGTAACAACAATAATAAGTAAAAGAGAAGAAAAGAAAAGAAAGGACTTACAAAGGTGGTTGACAACAAAACTCTCACACCACCCCTTTTCCCCAAATTCTCCCTTCCCTTCCTCCTGTCCCTTCAGGTTTGCACCCGCCGGGTTGGTCACAGCAGCATTCAGCAACAGATAATCCAGCCCACCATTATGCCCCTCGTCCCTCAGCCGCTGCAGCGTGAGCTGCGCAAACGAGCGCGTCGCCCGCAGGTCCGACAGCTCCAGCGGCAGCACGGTCAGGCTGTGCCGGGCGCTGTCGTAGCGCAGCGCGTCGTAGGCCGCCTGCGTGCGGGCGACGTCGCGCGCGCCGAGGATGAAGCGGTATGGGGTAGTGGAGGGCTGGAAGAGGAGCTGTTTTACCAGCTCGAAACCCTGGCATTGTTGGTTGTGTGTTAGTGACGTAGTTCGGTGAGACAGATAGCTATACAATACAGAGGAGGGGGTAGATATGTGTAGGTATGTATGCAGGTATGTATGTATGTACATGTACATACAATGCCGGATGAAGCTCCGGTGGCGACGATCGTTTTGGCCACGGCTGTCATGGTACTGAGTTGATGAGTTCAAGCTTGTTTGGTGAGTCGTTGTTACGGTACTGAGAGTAGAGCTCTGAGGTTAGATCTAGACGTTGAAGGGACGATGATTGTAAGGTTAACGCTGTGTACGATGGATGTTTCTTAGATATAGCAAGTCGCCGGGCCTCGGGGTTCAGACTGTGATGGAACGACAGGCGAGGAGTGATGTTGTTGGCATGCTCGGGTTGCATCTTAAGTCCGCCATCCGGGGTTGGGGTTAGCTAACTCCGAGCTTTTCTCCTCAGCCCCCTGATTCCAGTGGCACCACCATTGCTTATGAATCCGCAGTTCGGGAAGTTCACCAGAAGTAAGGTGACAGATCGAGCTGATCCTGGAATGGGGATTGTGTAAGCTATATGTATAGCGCCAGCCCCTAACGCAAGCGCAATCTCATCTCGTACCTAATACCTTAGGTAGTTAGTCGGCCAGTTGTCTCTGGCTACCCCTTGTGGCACCCAGGGCTCACCTATTTTCTCACATGTTTGAAGCCAGATCACGCTAACCATATCTCTCATGCTTTCAGTGCCCATGCATACTCTCATCAAGGCTTATTATGCCTGTCCGAGGCCTCATGATATGCGCATGGTATACCAGCTCGATTTCTTCCTTATTTAACGGTCACAATGACTATTGCCGACTCGGTATTGTACCTCATTCTCTAACGAAACAAGTCATGGCCCTGTGAATCCGTCATAGCAACATAGATCTCGTATATCTCTTTCCAGATGAACCAAGAATAACTTCATCACATCATAAGTCATCATCTGCGTTCCACATCCAAAGACAGTCGTAACAACACCCATATACACCACAACACCCTGAGCCGTAGCACGCTGCTATCATATCCTCCGAATGGCGGCCCTCGGTCCTTAGCTCCTGACTGTAAGGCACACCGATCCAACATCAAGTGAGAGTAGCCAACATAGCCTTCATCAACCTCGGCGGAGGACCTGCGCATCACACAGCATCAGCAAATATTCTCTCATCCCACCCCGGGCATAATAATTCTTTCCAACCCACACTAGCCCCCTTCGCCCCAGCTCACAGAACAGGTTCCAGAAAACGCAACACATTCTGCATAAGAAAATAAGAAGGAAAAAAAACGCACCGACATCCCACCAAGCCAAACATGTGAGGAAATCACCGGTGCCGCGATGGCACGCTAATAGACAGCCTACCTCTCTTGTCCTTCTCAATCCGGACCCCACCCCTGCTCGGCTCACGCACCCTCTCGACCTCCTCCTCGTATAGCACCAGCTCGCCCGTGCTCAGCCTCTCCGCCCGGATCAACTCGCCGCCGCGGCTCACGCTCCGATGGCGGCTGCGGCTGCCGTGGCGGTGGTGGCGGCTCCGGTCTCGCCGCGCGAGCTGGCGCTCCAAGTGGCTGATCTGCGAGCGGAGTTCGTCTGTCTCGAGCGAACCGCGGCGGTGGTGGGCCGTGGCGAGGGCCACCGGGCCGACGGGCATCGCGGCCGATTCTTCGATGTCGCGTCGGTAGACGACGGGCGTGGCTGTCGTCGAGGTCGTGTAGGTGTCGTAGGAGGTGGTTGTGTCGTACGAGGAGGCGGTGTCGTACGAAGCGGTCGTGTACGTACGGGCGGGGGACACGTCGCGGATGACGGTTGTTTTGACGACTTCGACTGGCTGCTGCGGCGGCGGGTTGGCTTGGATAATAACAGGGCCGGTGCCGGCGGGAGCGGCTGGGGCTGGGGGAGGTCCGGGCAGTGCAGCCGGGCCTTCCCAGACTTCCCTTCGCGTCTCCACCCGCTCCTCGATGATGTCGCCCGCGCTGGAACGGGCGGCAATGACTTCGAGCTCACCTGAGGCAAGTCAGTCGGGGCATCATCCAGTGATCGACGGCAGGAGGGGACCAACTGTTTTTGTACTCATCGCTGAGCTTGAGCAGGTCGTCGATGTTCTGCTGGCCGAGTGCCTTCTGCACGATGATGATGTTGCCCTGCAACCGAGTCAGCATGAAGAAATTGCCTTGTCTTGATTCGATTCAAGCCATCCTACCTCCTCCACGAACGGGTAGCCGAGGTCAATGAGCGCCCGCTTGGAAACGAGCCGGGCCGGAATGCGAGTCTTGCCCTTCTTGGGATACTCGCTCCTGGCCGTCAGCGTCGTGCCGCCACTGCTCGAAGAGCTACTGGTGCTGGATGACCTCGATCGAACCCTCGATTCCCGGCTCCGTGTCCTGCGCCTAGTACGGATAATCTCCTTCTCGCGCACCCGCTCAGGGTAGGCCTCCCGGAAGTCATCGTCGCCATACCGATGCGGGTCGGAGACCTGGATCTCGTCACGGTATTCCCTCTCAGAAACCACCCTCTCCCGGGGAGGAGGCAATGCCTTCGACCTCGGCAGCGGAATGTCGACATATGGCGGCACCCTGTAGTCATCGCGCCGGGCCGGAGGCCCATACTCTTCTCTCTCTTTCTCCCAGTACCGCCTTGCAGGCTTCCGATCAAATGTATCCAGACTCGACTGCCTCCTGATCAGCCGCGTCGGCCTCCTAACCGGCGACGGTGACGGAGTGCGGTAGCGCACCCGCTCCTCGATCTCAACGCGCGACCTCTCCACCTCAGAGGCAGGCGGAGGCGACGGCATGCGGCGCCGAATAAACCGCGGCTCGCGCTCCTCGTCGTCGTACACGACCCGGCGGCGCTCGCGCACCACGACATCGTCGTCTTCATCGTTGTACGTGCGGAACCGTCGCTCAGATCTCACGTCGGACGGTGCCGCCTCGGATCGGTCGTCGCGTGGCGGTGGTGGACGGGAGGACGAACCGCCGCGTCGCACGTACACATGGTCATCTGATTCCTCGAATCGCTCACGGATGTCGCCGTACCTGTCGCGGTCGCGCTCGTACTCGTAGCGGCCGCGGTCCCAGCGCTCGGCGCGCTCGGGGCCGGATGATCGGTGGGCCATGGATAAAAGGAGACGTCCCGTTCGTTGGATTGGTTGGATGACTGGGTTGCTAGTGGGGTGCCTACGGTCCGCAGGCTGATGGCTCGAGCCTGGGATACTAATATGCTTGAGCTACTGGAGGTCTTTGCGATGAAAATGGCACGGGCGCGTAGGTTCCCGGTCTTGTAGTTGGGTGTTCGGACGAGTTCGAAGTTGCAGTGAGGGGTCGCAGGCACAAAGCAGGGATTAGCAGGTGGGTTTGGTCCAAGGTGTTGGTCCGATGACGACACAGATGGAGTCAGAATGACCGTAACGAGCTAGCAAAGGGGGATCGCCAAGCCTTCTAGCAGATACGGAGTGGTCCGTGTGCCAGTGCCACCTCTGCACGGCAATGCAAAGACCCGCTCGCTTTGAGCGGACTCGGACGAGTTTATCAGGCTTCAAGTCGTATTAGGCTCTTGTCGATCGGCTCGGCTTCGAGCAATCGAAGATTTGTTGAAGCCGAGGAGCGGCCAAATCTCGTCCGCGAGCTATTATTGGTGCTGGGCCATAGCAATAGCCTTATGTGGACCGAAAACAGAGCTGACCAAGGCTCAAGCTGAGAAGCTCAGGATCTACGAACATTCTGCTGGGCTTCAGGCGAGCATCACCTGGTAACCCAGCCATGGCTTGGAAATGTGCGATTGTCTTTTTCCAGCAGGACCCTGAGGCGGATAGGGTACCGGCATTTCTTGTCACTCTCGAAGGGTCCTTCAGCTGCGTCTTCGTGCATGCAAGATGACGTCCGTATGTTGCCGGCAGAGCTACGGTATCGGCAGAATGCTACCTGCCATTTGTGGAGCGTTAAGAACGGCCGAACCACGCACTCGCGCAGGACGTTCGCTATCGCCGGCTTAGGACTCACAGGCAGTGTATGTAAACGGGAGTGGTGTGCTGAACAAATACAGGACTCAAGTCCCCGGTTTGCATTGATCTTCACCTTGCAGAACCTTTCTGTTCCGCATCTGGTACATATATGCGCAGACTTTTGAACAAACATTGCCTTTTCCCGAATAATCAACCAACTCCGAATGATGTGGCCCAACGACAAAATGAAACTTCCCTCAGACAACTCCGAGAGCATCTCCCAAGCAACTTACTGCCCGTTCGCGATCTCGACCGGTTCGCCATTTCGAATCTCGACCGGCGGGGCCTTGCCGGGCTGCTCATGAAGGGTCAGGTGGAAGCTTCGGATAATCGAGTCCGCATCATCGATGGCAATCGGCCGTACGTCAGCCAGAGCCTTGATCTTGGCGGTACTGTAGAGGCCGTTAGTCTAGAACCGAGTTCCGGGAAGATAGGGTCTACGTACACTTCCTTGACCTGGTCATCTGTCATGGACAGGCCTAGCTGTCCAACTCTTGTCTTGACGGCGTTCCAGCCTGTCAGACGCGAAGCGAAGTGGACGTAGCGGGTAAGGCCAAAGTCCGCCGGATTGAGAATCTCGTATGTGCTGGGGTTGTTGAGGATGGCCTTGGCGTGGATGCCAGCCTTGTGGGTGAAGGCGCAGAAACCGGTAATGGGGTTGTTGAACGGCGTGTTCACCTCAACAGCCTCGGCGACCATGTCCTCGATCTGGGACGGGTTAACGGTGGCTCTTGAAGTCAGATGCTGGGGTGCAACGTACCTCCTTGAGCATGTGCAGCTTGTACTTGCTCTTGACATATTCGGGGCTGGTCACGACCATGCGGGCCATGAGACCGCCGAGAGGGGTGATACCATTGCGCTCACCAACTGGGGAGATCCAATCAGCTCTTATCAGCGGAGAGGTCAGTCTCTGTGTGTACTTACTGCCAAGCACACTGGTGTCAATGTGGGTAGCTCCAGCCTCCAAAGCGCAGTAGCTAAGCCGAGTCAGCAATTGGTGAGTGGTGAAACACAGTCGATCGTCTAGCTTACGCATTGGCAATACTGCAGCCAGTGTCGTTGTGAAAGTGTGTCTCGATATCGCAGGAAACAACGCCCCTCAGAGTGCGGACGAGCTATCAGACCGAGTCAACATATGGTTTGGAAGGAACTTCGAAGAAGACATACGTCGTAAACCTGCCGAGGGGAAGCGCAGCCGACGGTATCAGCGATACCAACACGGTGGACGCCGACCTTGTCGACCGCCCTGTACAGAGACAGGAGATCGACCAGGTCGGAGCGGAAAGAATCCTCGCTAGAGACTGCTAACGGTCAGCATCCAGTTACGTGAAGTCACGGTCCCGCATCTCCATGCGAAATCGAGAACACAGGTGCGCAGACCGCCCCGGATTGCCAGTGTCTCAACAGCAAGGAGAACAAGCCACTGCCCTCCCCGCGAGAAGCTTGTTGTGTCCAGTACCGTGCCCACAGGCAGCGCCCGCCATTCTATAGGGTCGTTTCGGGAAATCGGGCTTGGTCCGGCTAACCGGTCTCGGCGGTTTGGGGGTGACGGTGCGGTGAAGGAACTAGGGTCCGGTTGACTCACATCGTACTTCCAGACCCTTAGACTTGATGTACTCGATCACCTCAATCGCCGTCTTCTCGATGTACGCCATGTCCTTGCCGTGGCTGTGTTCCCGGAGGAAGCTGGATGTGCCAATGACAACATCCAGGCCGTCAACACCAGTCTCGACGGCGAGCTTGGCGTCGCGCATGTCGCAGCGAACATCTTGTGGGGCGTCAGTTTGGAATTCTCAAGGGTTGCGTAGACCGCCGAGATCGGTGACTCACGTGTGAGGATCTTGGCCTGTGGGGGCTGTTAGTCGGCAGTTCTCGAGTGTCCCAGTGCAAGTCTAAGGGGTCCGCACCTTCAGACCAAGCTTGCAGATGGCCTCGCAGTCCTTGCGCGACTGCTCCGACGCAGCGGGCGAGGTCAACTCGATATAGTCAACACCGAAGGCGTCCAGGGCTACACAGGGTGTTTAAGGTCAGGTACCGGGAAAGGGAACCGTCAAGCGGGGCAGGAGATCGTACCCTTGGCACTGTTGACGAAGGAACATCAGAGTCAGCACAAAATGCTCCGAAGATCATGGTTCAAGGCCAGGAGTACTAACATCTTGATCTTGGTCTCCGTGTCGAAGTAGGCATTGGCAAATTGTTCACCCTCTAACACAGGGTCAGCAATTGGGTTCGAACGGGACAATCGACGCCGATTACGGACCGCGAAGAGTCGACTCGATGATCTTGAAGCTGCCAACATTGGAAAGGAAGTCGCCTACAGGCTGGTATGGGTTCGAACGGAAATGGGCGCCCTGGCAACACATATGTGAGTATCACGGCGGCAAGGTAGTAGTGTTGATAAGGCGATAAGGACACAACATACCCCATTGGAGCCGCCATTTGTGCCATTGGCACCGTTTGTTCCGTCTGTACCGCACATTGTTCTGTCTGTATCTAATGATTTTCTTGCAATGGCAATTCAGCGAAGGAGATGTTCAAGGTGCGAGAGAAAACAAGAGAATCTGGAAACCAGAAACCGCGGCCAGGAACTTCCCGATGTCGCTGAAATAGTCGCCGTTTTGTGGCCCTCCCAGTGTGAGTGACTCAGGCAGAGTTTTTTTTTTTTCCGCGGCAGCTGTAACCCGCAGTCATCAACCCCGCAGCGGCACAAACGTGACCCCAGAGGCGAATGGAAGCGCGGGGCGCGGGGTCTGATTGGACAACTCGCTCGAAGCGGCCATGTGCATTAACGTCACACCAGCTTACCCGAACCCAAGTTCCGGTTACTAGTGTACTTGTACCATGGTTTTCTTGATCCACGCTCGTGGCAACCTCAGATGAGGTCCACATGTTGAGAATAGGAACCTACCGAGTAGGTAGCCACGGTAGCTATCATTCCTTGCGTGGAATACTGCTAGGTATGCTTTACAAAAAGTTCAGGCCGGTTCGACCAATATTCGTACCTCAGATCAAAACGGTCTGACTGTCGAGCGGAACGGGGATTGAAGAACCCGGAATCGCTGACCTCCATGTCAGCGGCGTGTGGGTCTGTCCCGTTCTGCAGTTGCTTGTGTGCGTTGTTCTTATAGCAGTGGTGCGCAGAGATCTCATGCCGCTTCACCGGTTAGGTTGTTTTATTCAATCTCGGAAAGCTCGGATCGCCTGAGGGCAGACTGCCGCACCTACCATAAAATAGGAGTCATCAACCATCAAGTGAGGATTGCCAGTGACTCGTAACATCCCGTCCGCAAGTGGGATCAACACGGAGACGGAGACCCACATTCCGGCTCACGGCTCCGCCTCGCTGGGCGGCTGAGTGGGTCCGTTCTTCGCTGTTCAAAATCCGGGGCAGCGCAATGGATCCGCCGTGCCTGTCTTACCACGAACTTATTATTATTATTATTATTATTAAAAGGCCTGTGTACATACAAAACAGTGGTAGTATTTCGTTTCTACCACAATCCTGTTGAACGTCATAGGATGTTGCACCGGCAACGCAATATCTTAGTTGCATAACTCGGCATCCTGCTCCCACCCCTCGATCTTGAATCCGAAAGTCTGGTCTCCTTCCCCTCTTGGAATGGCATTACCGTTGCAATCCCAGAGAGCGCGCTCCGTATACCTGACGTTCCCGTCCCAGTCCACAAGGATAACTGTCTGCCGCTGGGTGCCGTAGAGGCCAGTCTGAAACCCGTTGGGCGTCTCGTCGGGGCGTGCGGTAATCGTCAGCGTCTCGGTGGCATCCGAGTTTGGGCTTTTCTGCTTCACGTTGCCGCGTTGTTGTGCGTCGCTCATCTCCTGTTGGTGCTCTATTCCGCCGAAGGCTGGAATGAAGATTGAGTCTTTCAGGAGGGGGATGCCATCTTCCAACTCCATAGTATGGTCAGATGGGAAATTTTCCGTGTCCAAGATCTTGAAAAGCGAGGCAACGAATTCATCCTCGGTGGACTCCCCGCCTACCGAAGCCACGGCGTCGTTCAGAAGGTCGAGGCCGTCGCGGATTTTGGGCCATAATAGTTCCCTGTTCGCTTCGCTTGGCTCGAGGTAGGTAGCGTTGCTGAGGCCGTAGAGGGAATCACGCTCGCCGCAGATCCAGGGCACTTGTCCGGCGTGGTCACACCGGTTGGAGATGATTGCCAGGGGCTCGATGTTTCCCCCCCGCCGGGCCTTGCGCAGCTTGCCACAGATCAGGGAGAATCCCCCGACACCCTTCACCCCGCCATCGTCCAGCATGCGGTGGACAAACTGGTCCGTCGACTCTGCTGGATCCGCAGCCAGCCAGGCCGTAACCATGCCGCCGCGACTACGCTGGCCGGCGACGGGATGTGCCGCGTCACGGGTATCCGTCTCGCGGTAGTTGGTTAGGACGGCAAAGTTGCCGCCTTTGGTGATACCTAGCCATGTCCCTCGCTCCGCACGCTGCAAGTCTCGACTGGAGAGAACTTCGACCTCGTCGCTTTTTGCGGATGTCACCGCGTTTGAGCCCTGTGCTGAACCGTTTGCTGTGTGGTGTTCGGGCTTGGCGGTCCACCAGTGCGGCCGACTTGTTGGCCGGAGGATGTACTCGTCCCGGTTGTCAAGCACAACCAGTGCATATTGGGGATGCGCCGTCGTAAGAAGGACGATGCACATCTTAGGAGTTGAAGGTTTGGTATATGTTTTTGGTGTGGATGTTGCGTGGAATAACTAAGGTAGTGGGTAAGTAGGACGATGGATCATGATCAAGCGGTCGGACATCCCAGGTATATATACCTAACCTTAGCTATGCGGTCAGACCACCGCCACCCGACCACGCATGTTGGCAGCACGCTAGCGTCTGTTCAGACACCTGACAGCGCACCGACTTACGAGTGTAAAATAGGAATGACATTGGGCTGCAATGTCCGCGACGTTCAATGCCAGAGTTGCTCGGCTGCGGAAGCATAGCATCTAGCCAACCATTGCTCTTCCGAAGGAGGTCCCCAATTGCAGGGTCCAAAAATGTTGTACAGTACGGATACATACATACGCCAAGCCCGCAGCTCCCATAGTTACATTTGTAACTTAAGAGTTTTACGCAGGCGAGGAGCTAATCGAGGCTATCGAGCAAGGGGAGAAAATCATAATACAGGGAAGAACTCGGAATGATTAAAAAAAGACTAAGATTGAATAGAGGCCCCAAGGGAAAAGGGGGAAACACAGTAAAGGCAGAAATAATGAAGGAGAAGATCAAACAGAAGATACTGTGAAGAAGACAAGAAAGAAGACGAGGAGAATAAAATAGGCCGCTGTGGCGGTAGCCGAATGGACTGCGTTCCGTCTCCAAAGTGGTGATTCCAGCTGACGTCAATGTTCTGTTGACTATGGTCAGGGCGAGGCAGGGTAGCAGCGTGAGAGTGAGGACCAGATTGGGTTTGAGGGCACGGACAGCAAGATACTAGGCGTTCTGCTTATGGCCCTGTCAGCCTGGCTATAGAGTATGCCGACGACTTTGTGGTGTTGGCAGGGCGTCAGTGTTGCGAGTTTCGCCCGTTCTAGGCTGTTACCTATGTTATTTAGACCTTCTCGAAAAAAATGCTTGGGTCGTCCCATCTCAGTCACACTCACTCCTTCCCCGGGACAAGCAGTCATCTTGATTCAGGCTCCTCGGGCTTTCATCTGCACTCACTCACTCGGGTCGACGACTCGCGATTTCCCCATGTCTTCCATCTTGCCAGCACTTTCCCGACGTCTACTTGATATCATCGAGGACCACTAAGGTCTAGCAACTCTTTACTCTCCGAGTCTTTACAAGGCAGGTACGTACTCAACTGGAAAAGCCTTATCCTCAAAGACCGAACATTCTGTTTGTTCATCCATCTTTTTTTGGGTTTGTACATCTGCGAACAGCACGAAACAATTTCAGCAACCAATTGCTGCGACTCCCGGCACACATCACCTGTCTTATCACTTTCGGTTTTGATTGATCACTTGTCCTTCACCCCCCGCTAACCTGCCATGCCTGGAAGAAGGAGGCACAGAAACCGGTCTTCCGAGACGAACTCCTCGTCCGGAAACAACGAGTGCTATACTCCATCGCCTGTCACGAGAAGGGTTCTGAAAACTGGATCTTTCGAGTCTCCCGGGACTGCTAACTGCGACTCTCCGGGAAGAACGGCGTCCGCTGCGTCAACACCGCGCGCGATCCGGAGTCTGGCTCCCTCTGTCAGCCCGGAAGGTACGTCAGATATTTATCAATGGCACTTATCGTTGGATCATATATGCGTTTACTAATTCCGTATTCCACTGGACAGAACCTCCCTCGGTGGCAAGGGACACTGCTTCTCAAACGACATCGGCTGGGATTGACCGAGCTGATCATCCTCGTAAACACACCAACGCGTTCAAGGCGGCTAGTACTCCAAAAGACCACAGAAGACACCGGCAGCAAGGGTACGACAACGGTGCGGTCACGCCGCAGCATCTTGTCACCTCACTCTTCCTCCTAGCTCGCGTCTTCCGCAAGCTCCTGGTGTCAAGCCTTCGGATCCTTGGGGCCACTGTTTGCGCAACGTTGGTCGTGATACGACGCTCAGCAATCATCAATCTCTACGTCCTCGTTGAGGTCTGTGACATTTGGCGCGCTTTCGTTTTGGGCAGCTACAACGTGCTGTACCTTATTGCAGTTGCCCTGCTGGCGAAAACCTTGTCCCCATTGGCTCGGCTTACCGGATTCCTCCCCTCGACATGGCGAACGGCCCAGTACCCTTACCCGGCTGGACGCGGTACCGGGATGGCTCCGGAGGACAAGTCACCGTCAGAGGAGTTGTGACGGCCAACAACCGGCCCGTCAACGGTCAGCCGCGGCAGTTGTATACCTACCGCCATTCCGGTTCTTCCTTCTCCAGTGATACCAGCATGAGTATCGACGAAAATCGACTACCTCAGACCAAATTGGCCGCTACTAAAGCATCACAGCCGGAGTTTGGAATCCCGAAGTCTCGCACATTTAGCATCCTCTCCGGCCTTACCAAGTCATTCTCCAGCGGCTCCATCACCAGCCGAGGGAACAACAGCCGCAATGTCAGCGGACAGTCTTCTTCTGAGTCGAGCACCGTCACCCCTGCCCAAGAAGCATCTCATCACCCCGTTGCGCAGGCACATCGAAAAATCAGTAGCCAACATGATAAATCATCGCCTCTTTCACCAAGTCCCGGGTCGCCAGCAGTACCCTGCCTCCTCGACAATCCCAAAGAAGTCACAACCGCCATGCCACCGCAATACTGGGCTGGCCGATTTATGGCCTTGCATGACCGCTTCCACAACGAGCTACTAGAGCCTCGGCATCTCACTCAAATCTGCGAAGCTCAAGTAGCCCAGTTTATCTCACCGCCCAACTACAGCCGTTCCCAGGCAGCGCAGGCATCTGCTGCCGCGAAGAATAATCCCTCGACATCGATCTATGCCAACACTCGAGTTGCTCAGACTAGGAAACACACCCCGACCAGTTCGTCCTTGAACAGATCTCGCATCCACAGCCGCATCCCCCAGTCCGCTACGAGCGGCGCAATCTTGCAGACAACCGACCCATACCCTCCTCCTCCGTATTCCCAGGCGACGTTATCCTCCTCATCTCGCCATATCTCCTCCTCTAAGCAGATACTCCCCCCTACAACCAGCAGCATCCGCATCGTATCCACCAACACCAGGAATTTACACTTGCCCACGTCCGCCACGACAGCCTACAGCGGAGGCAACGGAAATGCCCTTGCCTTCATCCCAGAGAATGAACACGACCACGACCGGGGTATCGCAACCATCACTACCACCAGCAGCAGCAGAAACCCAGCTCCGAGCCAAGTTGTCAAGAGCAAAAAGAGCAGCACGTACCTCGCAGATAGCGAAGAATCCCGCGCCCGCCGCGTGCTCCTGCACCTCGAGCACATGTGTGCCACCCCGGAGGCGCGGGCGTCACTCCACTCCTGGCGGACGGCATATGCGCGCAAGACAGGGCGAGCGGAGTTCCTCCCCTCTGGCGTCAGTCTGACCACTTCTACTACCAGTAGTGCATCCGACGATGTCGATAGCAACAAAGAACGTACAAATGAGCAGCAGCATGGTGGACACGAGTTTGGCGAGAAGGGGAAACGGCTCGTGAGGCGGTTGCGGCGCAGTTTACTGTTTTCCGGGAGCCAGGATCGAGGGAATAAGGCTCACGACGAAGGCGGCTTGCTGGGAAGGGATGGAATGGGCTTCGTGCATGCACGGGAGAAGGAGAAGTTCTGGGCGGACATGTCCATGTCCAAGTCCAAGTCTGAGTGCTATGGGAAGGATGGGTCTGTGAAAGGGAACTCCGCTGATTTGAAGCGCGTGCTGGATGAGGAGGCTGAAAAGCTGAAGAGGCGTGGCAGGCACTTTAGCTTCTTTTGAAGCGGCTGTTATTGAGGGACGATCTCGGATGTTAGGAGAGCTCAGGAGGGGAGGAACTTTTTGTGTTGCGATTTGTAGGTGTATTATTGTATGGGTTACATGCGAAAGGCGGGAGCTTGTAGGGTGCGTCTTTGGCAAGAATATGGCGTTGGAGCCTTACAGGGAGCCGAGCCGGAAAAGGGTGTGGTTTATTTTATGGGCATTATTTTGCCTGGCCATGGGGAAATCAGGGGCTTGTTGGCCTATGAAGGAACGAGTCTGACATACGTAACTACCAGGTAGGTATGAAAACGGAACCTTTTATAGGTTTATACTGTGGTACACTCCCATGGCAGAGACATGTGCTGTTGCTATTCGCGAGTTCATCATCTACATTCCATCGTATTGTACATTGCCTTCGGAAGCTGTAGACTGCAACCCTTTTGAACGCCACCTACCCGTCAACTCCGATCCGTATAATGCTGTAACCCTGGGTCCCATATCCAGTCTAGTATGAACTTTCACCTTCATCCCGTCTCCAGCAACCAAGCGCCAACCACCTAGATCATCACTCGGCCTTCTTCCGGCTCTTGAGATAATCCCTCAGCTGCTCAAATTTGCTCGCGAAAAACATCCTCTTCCGATCGCTCTTCCACACCAGCACGCCAATCTCCTCGGCGTACTCACTTAGCGAGAGATACTCCTCGACCGAGTCGAAGTCCTTGAACAGGAAGCCGGCTGTCGTCCGCATCCGCTCGTTCTCGAGCTGCCACAGCCGGATCTGGTCCACCACCGTCGGCGGCAGCACGGGCCGCCCCGTCGCGGCCGCCGCGCGCACCATCTGCTCGTGCGCGTGCGACGCCAGGTACCGGATGATCTGGTCGGCCGTGATGCCGAAGCCGATGGCGCGCCGGATCGAGTCCCGCGTCAGCCGGCCCGTCACCATCCCCGCGAAGCGCATGTTGAGCTGGGTGAAGAGCGCCAGGACGGCGATCTGTAAGGGAGAGGAAGTGTAGGCGTAGAGACGATAGTTGGTTTCGATGATGATGGAGCCCTTGCTCGTGGCCTCGGGTGCGATGCCGAGGCTAGAGGCGTCCCCCGGGTTGTTTGCTGTTGCGGCGGAGAAGCCGGAAGAGACGGAGCGCAGGGCGGATGCGGAGCTGGTCAGGGTTGTGGCGAGGCGCGTGGGCAGGTATTGGCGCGGATCTTCGCGCGGGATGTAGATGAGACCGAAGTCGACAAGGGCGGGGAGCATGTTGCGCCGGGTTTCGGTCAGCGCGTCGGTGTCGTAGGCACGACCCAGTTCGAGCGAGGCGAGCATGAAGAGAAAGGAGAGCATGTCGATACTGTCCGGTTTTGTCGGGCCTTTTGCGTCGCCTGCTGCTGCCTTGGTGTGATCGGCGGCTTCGAGCCAGAGGAGAAGCAGTGTCCAGACCTGGGCGTTGGCCTCTTGGAGGAGGAATGTGAACCCCGCTTGTGTAATGCCAACTCCGCCTCTTGTATTCGGCCTCCGTTCGACCAGACGTCCCGCCAGTAGCAACTCCTTGACGCTGGCTTTGGGCCCTCCGCCTGAGGCACCACCTCCTGCATCGCCATGCACGGGAACACTGTTGACGACGTAGTGCAGGATATCCTCCCATTTCTTTCTAGCGTAGTTGTCCAGATAGGCAATATCAATCTTGGGATCAACGGGCAGTTTGCTGGGCACACCGAAGCTATTGTGCGTGCCACCCCCTTCCAGAGCCAACCGGAGGCTGTTTTTGAAGTTTGTCGTAAGCTGTATCTCCTGCGGCTTGTCCCTGCCAGGCGGGGTGATCTGGATGATGTGGAGGGACCTGAGGATCGAAAGGGCTCGGTCACGGTGCATCTTCCCCTCCGGACGTACCCAGACATCTAGCTCGGAGAGTAATAATGGCGAGGGCATGTAGAGGAGGGCCTGGACGAAGACCTTGGCTGCACGAACGCGGTCAGCACAGGCATGCAGTGGAGCATCGAAGCGGCCAAGCGCATACCCAAGGGAGGGAGCATGCGGCGAAAGATGGCAAAGGCTGTCGATGGCTGCTGGTAGAGCTTCCGGAAGGTGGTGCCGGGCAGCTTCTCCAGGTAGTCGGAGAGCTGGTACGACTGCGGCGCGACCGACATTTTCGCCTCCTCGCTTCCGCAGCAAATTCAAGGATGTGCTATCGCATTATTGTCGCCGCAATCGCCCGACTCGCCCGGGGTTGCAGCGCGGTATCGGTTTACCGCAAGCTGCAAAGAGATGGGGACTGTGCCGGTGAATGAAGGAGTGGAAGGTTGCGAGAACGATCAAAGTGTCAGCCTTGTCAATGGCCTTGCAGAATCACACCAAGGGCCTGGGCTGGGCTGCCTGGTGGAGTCAGTGACCAGTGGGGAATGATTCATTGGTCGATGGCACCAAGCTCGCCCCACCGAAGCTTTTCGACGTCACGGTGGAGTTTCCGAAGGCCGGCTCAGGCCGGGTGGGAGCTTCAAGGGGCAGATAAACTCGCGTTACCCAATTGACTCGCGTTGTGTCTTCTGTTACACAATAAGGTACATAGGCGCAGCAGTGGAAGGAGGACCACCTAGCAACAGGACTATGGCTACCAAGCTGAACCCGTTCCGGTTCGTTAGAACGGTGCGTTTCCGTCGTGGGCCCGACAACACAAATGATCAACGTTAACGGACTCGCCAGGTCTTGAACTCGTTCATGGCCGAGTCTGGCCTGGAGCCTCGGTAGGTGCCTTAGAACTGTGTGTGGCTCTAAATTGGACCGTAGTTAACATACTTTTTGCCGCCAGAATCTTTGGAGCAAAGAGCGTAAGTGAGGCGGCCCGACACGAGTTACTAGTAGCGTCCAGCGTGTGCTCATTACGCGAAGCTGCGCATCACAGATGCCAAGGAGGGCGTGGTGAAGTTTGAGCTGAACATCAACCAACACCACTTGGTGCGTATACATCGCTGTTTGTGTTTATCCAACGGGGCGGCCGCTGATTTCTCCCTTAGAACCGGCTCAAGATCCTGCATGGGGGGACCATTGCCGCGCTGGTCGACCTAGGCGGATCGCTCGCCGTCGCCTCCAAGGGTCACTACTCGACCGGAGTGTCCACTGACCTGAACGGTGAGTCTCACGATACTTATCTCAAGACGCCCCAGGTTGGCAACTACTTCACTGCGCTGACACTTCCCGGACAGTCACCTACCTCAAGAGTGGAGGTAAAAAGTGGGAAAAGCTTCGAGGGATTGCGATCTGCCAGAGGAGTAAGCGGTGCTGTTCTCTTGGATGATTTTTGCCGCAGTATAGAGCTGATGCGAGTTTGCAGTCGGCAAGACGCTCGCCTACACCACTGTGAGCTTTTGGGACGACAAGCGGAAATTAGTGGCGAGGGGTAGCCATACCAAGTCAGTCTGACAGGTCTAGATGCAAGACGGGCGAGCGAGCCAGCCAGCGCTGACATGGTTGCAGATTCGTTGCTCTAGCTGTAGCCGGCAGCGAACCATATACTGTTCCGGAAGGCGCCGAAAAATATATCGCTGAGGAGCGTGCTGCCCTTTCCGAAGGAGGCCAGCAAGATGTTGGCGAGGAGACAGCTACCACCGAAGAGCCTTCCGCTGAAGAGCCTTCCGCCACTGAAGAGCCTACCACCGTGCCGGGCGGAGGTGAAGCTTCCACCGTTCCGGAAGGTACAGATAAGTTCGTAACCGAGGGAGAGCCTGCCGCCAAGCCCTGATCACTACCGGAGGAATCCATCTCTTTATGATTCGATCAAGCCAGGGCATCCAAGATAAGGTATGTATGCATAAACTGCCTCATTCATTGCTCGACGCTCATCAACAGTGAATGAAACAGAGCATAGGCACGAATCAGTGGAGGTTTCTGCCCTCTGAAACGTCGCCGGGGACCGCGGCATAGATGATATCCCTCTGTGCTTATCTTACATAGCGACCATCCCCCCAAATAATAAAAAGCCCCGCGCCGCCGTCCTGGGTTTCACGGTACCTTAGGTAAGTAGGTATTCAAGTGAGGTGAACATCATCCGCCGACCCCGGACCCTGATACACACACGTCACGCTGTCGCCGCCGACCTTGCCGCACTCCACCACGACCGGCCCGTCCGCCTTCTCCCGGATGCCCTGCAGGCCAGCATCGGCCACGCCGCCGGTGACGCCCGTGTCGGTGGCGAACTTGGCGCCCGTGAAGGTGACGCTCCCGAAGTCGACCAGCGGCACGCCGTTGCTGCCCAGGAAGTCCTCGACCATCCACTCGGCGCTGAAGCCGCACAGCAGCGGCTGCTGGTCGGTCAGCGAGGCGCGGTCCGTCTGGCCCGTGCGGTGGTTGGCCAGCGTGAAGGCGGCCGACGACAGCGACGGCGCCGTCAGGTTGAGCGTCACCCGGTCGCCGGGGAGCATGGCGAAGTCGGTTAGGTAGGTCGAGTGGTTCGGGTACCATTCTATCCTGTTTTGTCGTTCCAATTTCTCTTTTGTTAACAAACATAATACCATTCCAATCCCGTAGAGGCGATAATAAGCAAAGCGATGTCTTTTTTCTCTCCTTTTGTTTGTGGTGCTCTTTTACCTACCATGCAGAATACGACGGCTCGCTGGCATTCAGGTACATGTCGACGCCCAGCTGCAGGATGGCGTTGGGACAGGGGGGCTGGCCGTCGATGCCGACCCAAGCCGAGACGGCGTGCAGCACGTTGCTGTCGGCTCCCGGCGGCAGGCGGAGCGGCGGGAGCGTGATGGTGCCCGTGACGGTGCGGTAGCCGGCTCCGGTCAGGACAGCGCCGGCCCAATTGCCGTTGTAGGTCTCGTCCGGCGGGTTGGTTTCGTCGTCAGTGCTGGGTGCCGAGAGGGCAGCCCTGGGACGCAGGCGTGAGCGTCGAACAGACGGAAACTGCTGCTGGTGGGCCGCAGAGGCCAGGACGGTGCTGAAACCGGCGAGGGCGGCGCTGATGAGGGTGATGGGCTTCATGGTGATGATCTAAATGGGCGGTCCGATGTTGCAGGTAGGTAAGAAAATGGAAGGGTGAGCGGGCAGAAGGTTCTTGCAAGTTCAGTTGGGAAGCAGCAGCGTTGCGTTTGGAGGAGGTGTCATACGGTTCAATGTTCCAGGGAGGAAAGGAGATTGGCAACAGGGTTTACCACAAATCTCCCGGTCGGATCTGTTGCGAGGGAGGTCGGTAACGACCTGCGAAAACACCTGCTAGGCAGTCTTACTTCGACTCGACCTGGCAGTTGGGGAGTGGAGGAGTGAACATGATGCGTGGACCAAATTCCAGGTTCTTTGGTTTATTATTCTGATCTTGAGCCTGGCTACGAGAACAAACAAAAGCAGCCCTTCCAGGTTTGCAGTGCGCCTCCCCACGAGAAGTATGGAAGCAAACCTTGAAGTCGCCCGTCCGAGCTCAACTCGCGCGTCTACGGCAGCATTAGGGGGTAAGCCATTCTTTGACACTGCCCAGGATAACTTCCAAGCTATAAACCCCCATCCGATTCAATTATTTCCCCTTGCAACACGCACCTCCGTTCTCATTCCCATTGCCATTCCCATTCCCATCTCCAAAGGCGAGCCTGCTAGTTGCATCCACCAGGCCCCTCCACCCATTCGCATCATTCTTCTTCTTATTGCTACTATTCTTCCCCATCTGGCTCGGCACGCTGACGTAGGAAGGCGGCACGTCCATGACCGGGTTCCCCGCGAAGAAGTTGCGCGGCCGCAGCAGCAGCGTCATGGGCTCGGCCGGCATGACGGGGAAGTCCTCCGGGGACGGGAAGTGGGTGACGCCGAAGGTGTGCCAGAGCACGATGTCGGTGTTGTCGATGCTGTCCTCCTCGTGGCCCGGCCCCGTCCAGGCGGCGAGGCCCAGCGGTTTGCCGTCGCCCGATGTCTGCGGCACGTGTTTGCCCGCCGGGTAGAGTTGGTCGTCGTGGTCTGTTTTATTTTGATTTTGTTCTTTTGTTAGCATTTGTTCAGGGATGAAGGGGAAAGTTAAGGTGTGAGGTCACTGAGGTAGGTCATTCATGACCTACATGGCGTGACGTGCACCGCGTGGCGGGCGAAGGGCGCCCGCTTCCACACCAGCGACCCTTCCTTCGGCAGCAGGCCCGGCACCTCGCGGCTGACCAGCTTGTAGCTGACGGGCTTGCGGCTGAGGGGGTTGAGCTTGTTGGTGTTGGCGATCTCCCAGGTGCGCGAGGTGGTGCCGTGGTAGTCGGTCATGGCCTCGGCCGTCGTCGCCAGCTTCGTGCGCCGGTTGTAGAAGGCGTTGCCGTAGTAGTTCTCCGGGCTGCCCACGGCCGCGTCGCTCGGCACGGCGTCCGACACGAAGACGGTGTTGTTCGGCCCGTCGACGTTGGCGTCGATGCGCAGGCAGAACAGGTGTTGATGATTATGAGCGTTGACGCCTAGGCTCACCTGCGTGCCCCAGCCGAGCGTGTCCTCCTCCGGGTGCATGGCGTAGGTGTTGAGGATGCCCGTCAGCTTGATCTCGGGCTGGATGGTGCCGTCCTGGTGAAAGACCCAGGCCACGACGTACTCGTAGTTGGCCGCCGTGAAGATCTGCTGGATGATGAGCTTGCGCCCGCGCGTCACGATGACCGACTCGTCGCGGAAATCCGTGTGCTTGAACAAGATGCCGGCATCTTCCTCGTGGATGCAGATGGCGTTCTTGATGGTGCGCAGGCCGCCCGCGCGCGTCGGGAAGTGCGCGTCCAGGTAGTGGATCGAGCCCTTGCAGTCGCAACCAAGCGACAGGCTGTTGGTCATGTAGCCCGCGCCGTACTCGCCCTGGTCGAGCGCGTGCTTGCGCTGGTGTGGGTGCTCGGGGTTGCCGCTGCGGGAAATCATCCGGTTGTTAGCCCAGCTCTCGGCCCCTTTCCTCCATCCTCGCCTCAGTGGTAAGACCGTGAGTTGCAACCTACTAGGGCACCACCATCTCGGCCAGGGACAGCCTGTAGAAGATGGGCCGGACGGTCCCCTTATCGTTGTACGTGATGTTGTTGAGCACAATGCCCTCCCGGTAGTTGAAGCCGATGTGGAACTTCCAGTTCTGCCATTCGATCTCGCGCCCGGCCATCCTGAATGATACGCCCTCGGGCTGCGTGATGTTGATGGGTTTGAGGTCGCCACGGTACCCGCCCCTCGCCTCCACCGCAGCCGGGTGGTAATCCAGGGCCGGCGCCTTGCTCAGCGGGCGGCGCACCTTGGGGATGTCAATGGCAATGATCTCCCCCTTGTCGGCGTCGTAGATGGGGCAAAAGTCGAGCGGATACTGGTACTGGCAGTTGTCGACGTCCGGGCGGTAGTACATCAGCGCCTGCTGCAGGCGCACCGAACTGCCAAACCGCTCGTCGTACCCAATCGTCCAGGGGTCGCAGTACACCTTGTCCATGTCCTGGGGGCAAATGCCGCTGATCTTGCACTGCTCGATGACTCTGGCGTCTTTCCTCACAATGTGCTCGACTAGCTGGAGCTCCTCCATGGTGATCTAAGCGGCTGTCAGCGAGTCTTCTTTCTTCTTCTTCTTCTTCTTCTTCTTCTTCTTCTTCTTCTTCTTCTGCTGCTGCTGCTGCTGTGCGCTCAGAGATGCTTACAATGGGCTGCTCTCCGTCCAGGAGCTCCCACTTGGTGATCTTGGTCTCAGCCAAGTCCACCAGCCCATCGTATACCTTGCCGCCCGGCGCAATTACCACCAAGTCGGCGACACGCTTCGGCCGAGGCGAGGTGTCTGGCTCCGCAAGCCATGCCGTCATCTCGGCCTTGCGCGGCTCCTGCAGCGAAACCACGTGGAAGAAGACATCGCCGTGCGCCTTCTTGACTGTTGCTATGGCCGTCTCAATCTCAGACAAGGTCAAGGGGTCGAAGGGATGGGGAAGGTCGACGGCGGTGGAGCCCATGATGAAGGGTAGAATCCTGGATTACTGAATGGGTTGGTCAAGCTAGACAGGTAGTAGTTATTCAAAAGTGCAGAGAACTGGACCGCATGTCTTCACCCTGGATCTTTTGTCAACGGGCTTGCCTCATATACCTCAAGAGTTGCCATCTCAACACCCCGTTATCCCGCCGGTTGGTGATATGCTGTGCTCCGGTCCTGGCCGCGTCGACTAACACGTCGATAAGAGCTCGGCCCCCTCATTTGTCGCCCCGAGTCCCGTTCTGCGATAAGGAGTCAAGGACCGTCAACGGGCTCTGTGTGTCTCAATCCAACAGCACTGAACCTTTCCAAAACGGAACGATATCACAAGCACCGACATGATAAGGGGCCTTATCAACACCTTCCAGTCAGGAGGTTGACAAACAGCTGCCCCGCACCACGGTGACACCACCACCCGTTGAGGTGCGAGCTCATGCCTCTGTTCTTCTCACGTGTAGGCGATAGTCAACTCACCCCCAACAATCGAATGCGGGGTCCGAGGGCCCCGCTAGTTAACCGAGTTTGGCATCAAACCATCAGTCTGCAGCAGCAGGTACAGTACGACCGGCGCTGGGCGGGACTCCCGAGGTCGCTTCCGACGCCGGCAGGTCCCGAAGTGGGGTGGCCGAGTCTCGGGATCGAGTGGGGCAGTCTCCGAGATCCCGACATCGAGCGGGTGCCCCACATGGCAGGGCATTGCCGGTTTGGGTGACGCGTTTGCGCGGACTTCTTTACTTCTTCGGGCCAGGCACGATCCTTAGCAAGCGGGATGTAGTAGTATCAACTAACACAGTTCTAAGTTCTATCCTGAGTCAAAGATATGATTCATCTGAATATTGGGGACTCAGATGCATGGACTAACGAGTTGAAGTTAACACTCCCGCGTATTTGATATGGTGACGGCTGAGAGTTCTGGTCACTAAAACAATGCAGACATAAGTCGACCACCCCCCATTCCGCCCAACCCCAATTCCGCCCAACCCCAATTCCGCCCAACCCCAATTCCGCCCAACCCCAATTCCGCCCAACCCCAATTCCGCCCACTTTGTAAGTCTTGGCGTCTAAACCACTCATCTTCTTCAACACCATCTATTACAGTCTGTTCAACCCAGCACAATACAGGAAGCATCTGATTCGGGGCTTTCTAACCTGCTCTCTTCAATGCCAGACTCTTCAATACGGCCAGCCTCAATTTGAGCCCGGTGGACCTGTTCAATGGAAGCGAACTGCTTGTTCGGATCCGGGACCACCCTCTTTCTTCTCGACGGCCGGGCTGCCTCTAACTGAACCTTTAGAGCCTCGTTTTCCTATTGCAATTGAGCCAATTTAAAGTCCTTCTCGTCAAATGCTTTCTCAACCTTCCTAAATAAAAGCCGTCGTATAGAAAGATCTTGCCGCCGGATAGCCAGGCTAGTTAGGTGACCGTAAAGGTTTACTTTCTTGCGTGGTATCTGGAATTCGACCTCCTGAGCTACAGTTATAGTCTGGCTAGGTAGCCTAGATGCCGGGGTCTATAGTAGTAATAGTGGATCGTCTTTGCTAAGCGCCTAGTTCGAACTTTCCAATAAAAGAGGGCTTATCAGTGGTTTCGCCATACTAAGAGGCCACAACCCGGATGCTTTCTACCCAGCTTTAATATTATAAACTGTAATTGCCTCCTTGCGAGCCTTGACGAGGCACTGCAATATCAACTGCTTGCATGATACCGTAGTTTCTAACCAGCTGGTTAACTGGTTGAGGAGCTTGCAGTAGGTATGCTTCAGGGGGGAGAACACTAATAAATCCAACGGCTGGAGGACGTGGGAGGTATAGGCTGGTAAAAAGAGTAGTTGGATATTGTTGCTAAAGCACTCCTATATAAACTCAGTGCTTGTATGGCTATCGTGGCCGTCCAGTATCAACAGACGCTTCTAGGTAGGATCTTGCGGCTGGGTCCAGGGGATAAAGACCCGTTGTAGCTATTCCAACGCAACCACCCTATTTACCTAGCCTTTTTCAGTTGCAGTAAATAGCCAGTCCTTTAGTTCGTCCTTGGTGATAGGAAACCACTGCTGTTGAACACTCTTGCCCTTGAAAATAACAGCTAGTAGGAGTAATACCCCTATCGCAGAGACGCACTCTAAGAAGGAGGTCCACGCACGCGAACCAGGGACATTCCGTTACACTGTATGTATATAGGCACTTCCAACTATTGTACCAAGCCGTTAATACCCTAACCTTCTATAAAGCCGAATTCGTCAAAGTTCCAGCGGTTAGCCGGTAAGATGTCCTTGATGGCTAGGATCTTCAGGAGTAGGAACCAGCTGCGGATAACCAAGTCAGTAGCGTCATTAATACAGGCTAAGTCGATCTTACGGCCTCGCTAGGTATAGAGGACCGGGTTCCTTCGGATAAACCGGTTGAACCAGCTCTTCCCAATAGTCTTTTTAGGTGCTCCTTAGGCCTGTAGAACCCGGCTGGCGAACTCCCGGATCTGCGCATGGGCTAGTAGGACACCTAGAGCGACCTAGGCTAAGACCCATCGCGTAAGATGATTTTCTTATACTCGGCTAAGTGTCTGTTGCGGTTCGGCCGCAGTTGAATGGGTCTGGGTACCACGAAGGCGGTCGCGAATAGTAGAGCGTGGGATGCCGAACTCACTACATGCGCAAAGCCTTACCACAGTTTCCATGCTGTCGATCTGCGGCGCAACCCGTCTTGGCTGGGTCTTGGCAACTCCAGTTATGTATGATATCGCGTCTTGCAGCATCGTCTGCCCGCGCTTGTTCTGATCTTAACTTTTTTTCCCCCGCTCTGCTAGACGGCGCGCTTGCCTTCGGCTTGTATATCCCCATTAACCAAAAGTGGACATGGCCATCATCGGTGGCTACTATATCGGCTACTGCATCCTCGCCGGACTGTGAGTCACGCCGCTGTCCGCCTTGTGGTTCATCAGCTTGTGCCTGGCACGCACGAAACATGATCCTGCGCGGGTGGGCATTGCCTGGATGAAGGCGACGTATCCGATATGGATTGTGTAAGAAGCACCCCGTCGCTTTGGATAGTAGTCAAGGCACATGACGGTCTGACGGACACTAACATGGTTTCTGCGTGTGTAGAGCGCTGGGACTGCACTTGGTCTGGAGCGCGCTGCGGATCTGGTTGTATTACGGGGACGACTTTTACTATGGCTACTCAGCGCGGGCGTTTAGCCGGGTCATCTCGCACCTTAGTAACATGGGTTCATTCTTCGAAGAGGTGGCCGAAATCATTCTCTTCGTCACCTTCGTCGAATTCGGCAGCGGCGTCCTGCTCTGCCAGAACGGCGGCCAGCCCACGGCCATCCGGAAGGCCAACCGCATCGCCATCCGGGTCTGGGGTGCCATCCTCTTCATCCTGTCCATTGCTCTGATGGGCGTTAACCATTCCATGATCGGTCGCTCCTATACCGTCTCCAGCTCCAGCGGATCAGACTCAGACAGCATTATCAACCGTATCATCCATCTCGTCCGCTTGGAGGGCGCTGTCGGTATTCTCTTGTGGCTCACGACCATTCCCGTGTTAGCCTTCGCTTCCTATGTCTTCCACAAGACCAAGAACAACTACATGCTGCGCAGGGTAAGCCCTGAACAAACCCCCTTCCCCCCCTTCTCCTCACGAACCCTCACCGCTAACCCTCTCTCTCAACTCTTTCTCTCTTCCACAGTCGGCCGTTCTCCTGCTAGTCGCCACGGCCCTCGACTTCATCCGCCACCTCATCACCATGGCCGTCACCGCGGCGGCCTCACTCGGCAACCCGGCCCGTTACGTCCTGTCCGAAACCGACGTCGACCCGGCGGTCCTCTACGTGATCTTCCCTTTCTTCCGGTTCGTCTTCATGTTCGTCATCCTCGTCCTCCTCCTCTCGCTCGCCATCCGCAAGAGCGGGCGTCTCTGGTCGAGCCCGCAGCAGCCTGTGCCGGCGTATCAACAACAGCAGCAGCAGCAGCAGCAGGGGGGACAGCAGCAACAGGTTGACGAGCAAAAGGGGTTGCTGCGACGCAGACACAGAGAGACTTCCCGCCCCTGGGTAGCAATACTAAGATAGTTAATGAAGGACCGGGGCATTCTTGGCAGTTGTGTGATGAGCCCTACCACAGTAGTACTTGGGTCCGTCGTGGGTTCCCGTTACTCGAATGGAATCCATACAATAATCAAATTGTTGTAGCAGGCATTCACTGCCGTGGGAAAAGTACCGTTCCTAGCATATCAGTTCGTTGTACGCTCCGTGCCACCCTCTCGACTCTCGAGTCGACGTACTCCAATTAGTCTAACCCACGGTAACAGAGGAAGTAACGTTTGAGAAGAGCAGATGTGAGATTGACAGTAAGTTATCTTGTTTCAGCGCCAAGATACCAAAATGACATGCCTGCATGTCCCCTCTCACACGGCCCGGAAAAGAAAAACAAAAAAGCAAAAGAAAGACACGCCATAACCTCTCACACTCCCTCACGATCACGACCCCGGTCGAACCCCGGAGACGACATCCCAGCCCTTTCGGACCATGATAGCCCCCTCCGTGGATCCCGTCGGCGTCGGCCCCCTCCTTCCCCCGGGACTCACGTCCGCCTCGTACCGCAACTCGCCGCTGCCCTCCAAGGGCCGGAGCTGGATCTCAGACGAGTCGTCGTTGTCGTCGTGCTCCTCCTTGGACGGCCCACCGCCCTTCCCGCTTCTTGCCCCCGACCGGCCGGCGCCGCCACCTCGTTTGCTCCGGAGAGTGGTGCTGCCGCCGCCAGCGCTGGCGTACTGGCTGTTGTCTGAGCCCGTCGAGAAATTGTTGTTGCTGTTGTTGCCGCCGTTCCGGTAAATCAGCGGTCGGAGGAACGGCACGCAGGCGAGCGAGAGCGCCACGGCGGGCTCGATGCCCGTAAAGATGGTGGCCAGCACGCCCGTGTAGGTCATGTCCTCGAAGTAGAGGTGCGGGAGCGAGGCTTGGCGGTAGATGGTCACGGCACAGGTCCTGAAGGTTGAGAAGGCCAAGAGAGTTAGGGAGAGAGAGAGAGAAAGAGAAAGACCGGGGGATTGAGGAGGAGGATATATAAGGACCTACATCCACCCGACACTAAACAAGCCAATGACCACCAGCTTCTTGAACGTCTTCATCTGAAGCCGGTAGATAAACGGCACGGGAAGCAACAGGATAACAGCTTCGACCACGACGTTGATGCCGCCGAGCCATATATAGAAGAGCCAGTTGTCGCCGCAGGTGCCCGGGAGGTACTTGTCCCAGTTGAGCGCGATGGGCCGGCACAGGAGCAGGGCGCCCAACACGCCGCCCGAGTTCCACAGGACGATGAGCAGGCCGACGACGCGGCAGGCGGTAACCATCTCGCGCACAGGGATGACACTCGTGTACATCAGCAGCACCGACAGCTTGCTGAAGCAGATGGTGAAGTTCCAAATGATGGGGAAGGCCAGGATTCCCTTCAGGAAGAGCATCAGCGTGTCCGGGCCGAAGCGCTGCACGATCTCGCCCCCGTGGAAGCCGAAGCCGCCGAGCAGCACCATGACGTACATGTCGATGTGCAGGCCGATGGTGAAGACGAGCGCGGCGACGATGCACACGTCGCTCGCGTCGAGCCGCCGGCGGATCATGCGTCCGGCCCAGAAGCGCAGGCCCACGAGGATGGTCGGGACGACAATGGCCAAGGTCGACGTCACGATCATGGCGACCTGGCGCCCGTTCTCGATCGGAATCGTCGTCTCGAGTGACCGAGGAGCGGCTTCTGTCGAGGCTATCTTCATTTCAGCCGTTCCGTGGGATGACTGGCGCACAGGTCAGGAGAAGGATAGGGGGGACACTGCCGAATCAACAGCTTCTGATTCATTTGCTTGTCGCATCCCATGCTCTTTTGTAATATTCTCCCGCTCTCTCTCCTGGGATGAGAACATCTTCAGCTCGGTCGCAAAAGATGGGGCAACATCATGCCGTTGCCACAATAAAGCAAATCTCTCTGCTGTTTCGTGTTTCTGTATATAGGTGCTTTTCTTGGACCCTGAACTGCTGCCCAGCATGGCCCCCACCGGGATCCGAGACTGGAAGTTGATACTGCAGTGCCCCAGGCGCGGGATGCCTCGCTTTGGGTTGCACCCACAGCAGCACACATTGGATCTCAACTCGCTTTCCATTTGGAGACCTCAATCCCAGTTTCAGGCTTTCAGCCACTGAATGAAAAATGAAAGTGAATGACCTAGCCACGGGGGCATTGCACCGCACCACGTGCGCCCCGAAGTTGGTAGGTATGCTGGATGCTCATCATCTCATGTTTGGGCTGTGTGGTATGCGGCCAACGACCAGACTGCTCGACGTTGCACTGCAGGTTCAGACTGCAGAACAACCCAGGAAGCCGGGAACTGAGCAGCTTCCGGACCAATCGCATGGGATAAACATACTGTACCGCTCGCATAATATGTATACTGTGTAACCTGTGCAGAAGTAGGCAGTCGAATGTTGCAAATATACAGCAAGAACGAATGGTTATGTTTCAGCGTTGGGATGGAGCCTGATTCGTGATGCCACCGCCGTCTTTCGCGGCCATAATCGACTGGCCATTGTGTGGTTGTGGCTGATCTCAGCGAGAAAGGCCCTCGCTCTGTTCCCGGCAATAGGGTCTCTAGGTCTAGAGCATCATGCTTGGCGCTGCGCTCCAAAGAGGCCGTTTCGTAACATATTATACACGTGCAGAAGTCTTTGGCCATAGCCCGTGGGAACCCAGGGACTCGGAGAAGAGTACCGACCCCGCGGCATGCCTGTTGCTGGCGTGGTTAGCCGCGTGGTGGTGAGCGAATCAATGCCTACATCACACCGTTCCCAAAATCATCCCACTTCTTGCCGTCCCTATTTCTTTTTTCATATTTTCAGTCGCATGGGGGGTTTCTCCTGCAGCAGGCTGCAGGACCTAGCTACGCGAGCTGATGAACTAACGGCACCGATCCAATGATTAGGGTTCTTTTTGGAAGAGCTTGGGGGGATTTGTGATAACTAACGTTCCAATAGGTTCCGTTGAATCCATTCTGCAATGCGAGCGACTGCATGCGCCACTGGCAGTCTGGGATACTGTAACTGGACTCGAGATATGATTTGCTACCTGCTATCTGGCAAGGGGGAGGATGGGCACCACAACAGATGTATGCATACAGGTACCAACTAACAACCTTGATATAACTGCTGATTTCGCGCCGTTGACTGCCGGGATCTCGGATCCAACGGCAGTTTTGACTGTGAGCAACACGCCAGGATGGGGTCTGTTCCAAATCAAAACAAAGCAAAAGTCGCCATCATCACGGGTGGGACGGTGAGTACTTTCCCCCCTTTTCTTTCCCCCTTTGTGCGTTCCAGAATCCAGAGCTGACCAGGCCACCTGGCCACGTTAGAGCGGCATTGGGCTCGCCCTCGCCCGCCATCTCCACGCAAAGGGCTGGCGGGTGGCGCTAGCCGGGCGACGGGCGGATGTCGGCGCCGTGCAGGCCGCGTCCCTCGATGTGTCGGGCGAGACGGCCGTGTTTGAGGCGTGCGATGTCGCGTCGTATTCGGCGCAGGCGGCCATGTTCACAAACGTGTGGGCGCGGTGGGGGCGGCTAGACCTGCTGATCGCCAACGCGGGGAGCGTCGACAGCGGGTCGTGGTACAACTTCCGGCGGCGCGGCGCGGGCGTCGACGACCTGCCACCCGAGCCCGACACCACGTGCACCGACACGCACCTCAAGGGCCTCATGTACGGCACCGTGCTGGCGACGCACTTCATGCGCCACAACACGCCCGCGCCCGGCGGCAAGATCGTCGCCACCAGCAGCATGCTCGGCGTGCACCCGTGCCCGACCTTCCCTGAGTACGGCGCGGTCGAGGCCGGCATCGTCCACTGGGTGCGTGTCAACGCGCCGCTGCTCCTGCGCAAGGAGAACATCACCATCAACACCATCATGATGGGCCCTGCCATCACGCCCGTCATGCCCGGTCTGGGCAAGGCCTTCCTACCGGAGCACCTCGTGCGCCCGGCCACCATCCTCCAGGCCTATGACCTGTTCATCGACGACGCCGACAACAAGCGGACGGGCGAGACGGTGGAGACGGCTCATGACGGGCTGTTCTGGTACGAGGCGCCCGAGCACAAGGCCGGGGCCCAGAATGTACGCAATCGGCTGGTCTACGAGCCGTGGTTCGCCATGATCCACGGCGAGAAGAGCGGCCTCGAGGATGCGCTGCAGGGGCCGCCCGAGGGCAACGCTGAGGATGCGGGCCGCGTGCAGGACTTTGAAGTGGGCATGTGAAAGCCAACGAAACAAGTCCAACAAGGGCTAGATTCAGGGGCTGGGAGCGAGAAGCGTGCAGGTGGTGTATGATGTAATACACGTACCACTATCATCTGGCGCCCACGCCCGTGCTTGCTTTTTCTGTCTCTAGTACCCCCACGTGTTCATGTACTGTACATACTTGTACACGTAATGTATACGACACAGTAGGCTCGACAGGTCGACCCTGATTGACAGGGGGGTAACTGGCCAGAACTGAGTTAGCGGAGGGTGTAACGGTAACCTTATCTCGACCTTGTTCCAACTTACCAGTACACCACTGTCTGGCTCTTGCTGGCCATCATATTTCCCCCGCCTTTCATCTCATCAATCCGCCCTTTCTTTTTCCCTATTTACTGCTGTCATAGTGACGGGCACGTTGCATTTGCTTCCATTTCGGCAAAGCAATCCAGCCAGTCAACGCGAGGAGGCCATCAAAGAGTGAGACTCAATTGAGGGTCGAGTTCATGACATCACCATGTCCAATGTCAAGATCATCGCTGTTACTGGCGCCACCGGCGCACAGGGCGGGGGCGTCGTCAATGTCATGAGGAAGACGCCTGGCTGGAGAGTGCGGGCGGTGACGCGCAACCCAGAGAGCGAGGCGGCAAAGAAGCTCGTGGCTGCTGCCGAATCCGATGGTGGTTCGGTCGAGGTGGTCCGCGCCGACTGGGACGACGAGGCGTCGCTCGCCCAGGCATTCGACGGTGTCGCCGCCGTCTTCGCCGTGACCAACTGGTGGGAGTCGCTCTTCTCGGGCAAGTCGCAGTGGGAGGCGGGCGAGATCGAGGAGCGCCACGGCATGAACCTCGCGCGCGCGGCCGCGAGGACGCCGACGCTCGAGCACTACCTGTGGTCGACCCAGCCCAGCGCCAAGCGCATGTTCCCCGACGGCAGCCTCGAGACCCCCCACATGGACTACAAGGCCAACGTCGACGCGCGCATCAAGGCCGAGCTGCCCGAGCTGGCCCGCAAGACGACCTACCTCTACGTTGGCTATTATCCGCAGAACATGGCGTACTTTCCGCTGATCAAGCCGTTTGAATACGTCAGTTTTTCTCTTTCTTTCTTTTTTTTTCTTTCTTTTTCTTTTGCCTTTTGTACTCCCAATTGTGTGTCTGACCTCCCTCCAGCCCGGAACCGGCCAGTACGTCCAGATACTAGCCACCAACCCACAGGCCAAGATCCTCCTGGCCGGCGACATGGCGGTCAACCCGGGCATCTGGGTGCGGCAGGTCCTTGCCACTGGCCCGGCCGCGTTCGGCAAGTACGCAAACGTGGCGCTTGAGCGGTGGTCGTTCCAGCAGATGATGGACAAATGGTGCGAGATCACGGGCAAGCGCGGAGCCCTGATCCCGGTCTCGGAGGAGGTGTGGACCAAGTTCTGGGGTCTTGCCGGCACCGAGCTGGCGTGGCAGTTTAAGTTTGGCGAGAGGTGTGATCCGTGGGCCGTCAGGGACGATTCCATCTCTCCCGAGGAACTCGGCATCGATCCGAGTGAGGTGGTCGGCTTTGAGGGTACCATCAGGGGCTTGGCCAGCAGCGGCTTGTTTGATTAATACGGTGGTGAACCTAGTTATCCGAGACGGCAAGGCCTCGCCGGGTATCGAGATGAAGGAGCTGTCAATTGCGCAGTACTATGCATAACTTACAGGCGTGAGTGGAAAAGCCCAATCAATTTGGCAACGCCACAGGATGATGATGAGCCCATCCGTAAATCAAACATCAGTAATAGAGACGGTACATGCCAGCAAACATAATTGTATTCACTTCAATCCGGGCAACTTGAAAGCTGAACCACGGCAACCAGGCGAGCAGCGGTGGCCGCATTGCAGCCAACGTGACACGCCGTGCTTCGTACCACATTACATGGATGCTACTGTTAATGGGCTCCAACCTGCCAGGCAATGCACACCCAAGGATCGCCACTTCTTCTGCCATGGCCCCGCAATTTTACTCAGGCTGTCCGTCATCGTCACGCCGGTATGGCTGACGCCCGTGAGATAGAACCTATGACCGAGGAAGGCGCTGGGCCGGAGATTTCATGTCGCTCTTCCTAGACTGAAGAGGGTACCTATTCTCATGAGAATCTGCCGGAGCAAGCATCCCATGCTTCCGGCGATGGAAAAGAATGCTGGGGTTCATGCTTCTGGGAGTGAGATGAAAGAAACGAGCTCGCCTAACAATGAACAGGTGTGCGAGCCGAGTATTACCGAGCTTCATGTCGCAAACTGAGCTCATATAATGACTCAGACAAAGGAATTGATGTAGAAAGAAGGAGGAATATAAGAATGAGAAGGAAGAGGAGGAGGATAAAAGAGCACAAACAAAACATTAATAAGGAAGATAGTGGAAAGCAAAAGAGGAAAAGAAAAAGTAGAAAAAGAAAGGGAAGAAAAGAAGGAGATAAGTAAGGGGAGAAGAGAGCAGAAGAGCTAGTCTATTAGTGTACTGGGGTTATCGTTATGTATGGACAGAATCTTGTGATATAGTCTGCGTCCTGTGAGACCGAGCATCATAGGCCCAGGAGCCCATCTCTTGAATATTCAGCAGAGACAAATAAAGCCTGTCCTGACTAACCAGCACCCGCAGCATCTCCGCCGCACCCTCGACCAGTACTATTACCACACCTTGGCCGACACGCGGAGGAGGGATGCAGACCAGGTTGTATCCCGCCACCAGACATTCACGGGCCTCCGACCGAGGATTACCACCATGGTCGATCCTTTTTGGCTTTGGGTGCTCGGCGCGACGGGTTGCCAGGTTGCCCTTGCTTGGCACATAAACAGGCCCAAGCGGAAGCTGTTTTGTTCAGCAGCTTTGCCTCGCTGAATAGCGGAGATGTAAGTCAGCAGGGGTAGACGTATCTGGGAGGTTGCAGCGGAAAGGTCCACTAGAGAGTATTGAATAGCACTGGGGGTCTAGAGGCCCAAAAAGACACGCATTCCAGGTTTCATTTCTGGATGGAAGAAGTAAATGCAGGGTAGATGGACGCACTGCGGCGCCTGTGGCTCAGTATAACCGCTAAACATTCATCCTTCATGGTACCAGGAAGAACATTTAGCAGGACTTGCCTCGGAAGGCCTGGTCGGCCGTTTCACCTTCCCGCTTCCTTCCCCCCTTGGTCCAGCTCACCATCAGACACTCCCTCGCTTGGCTAAAGAGGCTGAAGAAGGAGTCACGGGTCACTATGAAGATTATGCATTAGTAATGGGGCCGAGGATCAAGAGGAGTTGAGTGTCAGCCACCCCCAGGTACCATGCCTCATAAGACCTTCGATCCATCCACTTGGTTACCGGTCTTAGTCTCAAGCATTGCCAAGCAAGGCATTGCCGTTGCAGAGCCGGTAACTAGAGCTTCCATATGTCGCTGGAGGTTTTATCCGGACGACACCAACGCTTGTAGTCACACTTCGGGGTTTCCAATATGGGTGGGCATTGTACTATAGTACCAAAGCAATGGGGGAGAGCTTCCACATCTCATAAATGCTACAACAGCACGCTTCATACAAATGAACACATATTCCGTTACTTCGCGCCTCCTACGGCTTCCAGCGGAAGGCGGGATGCCTCCAATCCAGATCCTGGATCTCCTGCTGCGACATACCCGCGAGCTCCTCCTCAACGCTGCGGCCGTCGCGGCGCTTGTTGTCCCACTTCATCCAGAACAGGGTCAGGGTCGAGACGATGAGCACGGTGCAGCAGGCGGCCAGGTTGAGGCCGTTGCCGATATGGTAGTTGGGGCCGTCCCACGGCAGGTAGCTCCAGGTGGAGATGAGGCCGCCGACGTTGCCCATCATGACGTTCAGCCCGATCGAGCTGCTGCGGGCCGTGTCGGACACGACGTTGGCGCTGACCTGCGCGTTCGACAGCGGGCCGATGGCGAAGAGCGAGCTCGACAGGAGGAAGGTGGCGGCGTAGCGCGCGTTGGAGTTCTCCGTGCCCAGGAACATGCTGTAGCCGACGATGACCAGCGGCGTCGTGAGGATGATGATGATCTGCCGCCGGTCCAGGCGCCAGCTGATCAGGGGCAGCGCCAGCGTGAAGAAGCCGCCGACGACGTAGGGCGGCACGGTGTACAGCTGCTGCGTGACCGTCGACTTGTCCGGGTAGATGGTGCGGACGATGGTGGGAGCGAAGAAGGCCAGGCCTTGCACCGTGATGTTGTTGAGCAGGAACATCACCGAAGTCGACATGGTCACGGGGCTGAGGATGCCCTGGAGGAGCTTCTTCTTGTCCATCTTGTCGAGCACCTCGGTCGTGGCGACGCGCTCCGACTTGACGCGGGCAATGGCGAGGTCCTTCTCCTCTTGGCTCAGCCAGCGCGCTGTCTCGGGCCGGTCGGTGAGCGTGAAGAAGCTGATGACCGCGATGCCGATGGTGATAATGCCCTCGATGCCGAAGATCATGCGCCAGGAGTGCAAGCCGCCGAAGTGGCTCAGGCTGAGGATGCCCGAGGCCAGGAGGCCGCCGAACGCGCCGGCCATGGGCGCCATGACGATGTACAGCGACAGGCGGAAGGTGAGCTCGGACCGGCGATACCAGCGAGACATGTAGTAGGCAATGCCCGGTAGCATGCCGGCCTCAAACACGCCGAGCAGGAAGCGAACCCCGGCGGCCTGCGCGAAGTTGTGCACAAAGGCCGTGCAGACCGAGACGATGCCGAAGCCGAGAGAGATGGCCGGAATGAACCAACCGGGTCCGATCCACTTGCACATGATGTTGGACGGGATCTCGAACACGATGTACGAGATGTAGAAGATGGACAGCAGTGCGTTGTAGTCGTAGCCTTTCATGCCCAAGTCCTTCTCGAACCCGGCAATCCTGGCGTTTCCTGCGGATTCAGTGTCAGCGAGCGTGCGACTTTGTACATGTAAATGTATTGTACAATACATACCGATATTTGCCCTGTCAATAAAGCAGAAGAGATAAAGCAGCGAGACGGTCGGGACGAGGTACAAGTCAAGCTTCCTGCGGAGCCTGGCCTCGGCCTTGGGATCGAACTGGACCAGGGCTTGCCCGTACCTGAGCAGTTGGTCAGCATCGACTGCGTATTGTTTATCTCCGGGTCTTGACGTTCTCACTCGTCCGTGGCGGCGTGGCCTCTCCCGGCGACCGCTTCAAGTTGCGCCCCGCCGTGCGCCTCGGTGTGCTGGATCTTTGCCTTGTCCGAATCAGACGAAGGCGTCCTCTTCTCGTCGGCCATGGCGACGTCCATCGCGACGAAGACGAATCGGAGTCCTGGGCGGCCGTTGGTCTGGTGAGGGCGCAGCGCAGCTCACGTGGGTTCTGTCGGCTCCGATGATGGTAGAGAAATAGGGCGCCCGAGGAAGAGAGATACCTTATCCATGAAGGAGCGGTGCTGACTTGTGCTGGCGACCAAAAGCTTTATCTACAGGGGCCCCATGCTCCACGATGCTTTACCGTGCGCTTGACCCGGCCCTGTCCTCCTCCTCCACATTCCGCACTCAAACCCCCAGACCCAGTGGAAACCAGGTTCAAACCCCATGGGGAAGCACATGCAACCCCATCCAGCCCAAGCTTCCGGCTTTCGGTGTGTGGGGATACGGACCGTTATTGGCGTTCGCGGCAGTCAAGATCGGCAAAGCACTCCTGTCCGCTAGCTGTGGCCCAAAGCAGGGGGTGCAAGGTCAGTATGAGGAGCACCGAGGAAGAAATCCACAGCCTTGGCTTGGGCTGACAACTTCTCACGGCGGTATTGCTGCTTTGCGTTTAGCACGTTCTGCAGCCAAAAGTGTGCAACCCTGCGGTTCGCTACCGATCGAGCACAAGACATGGGATGCGCTCCCCTCAGGACTCAAGAGGCAAAGACTGCCAAGGAGCTGCACAGAAATCTACGCTTAAACTTGCCAAGCCCGCTGTTGGACCGGGTCCCACAGATCTTTGCCTGCCGGACTTGCACGGATTTGTTGTAGGGTAGCCGGCAAACGATGATGGTTGATTTCAATACATTGTGATGGCTGCATATGCCACTAGATGCTGAACAAGGTAAGAGGCCGGGCGATTGATGTTGGTTGTTTTACATACTAGTATGTCGAGGAGAAATCGGGGAGCCCTTCCGCCTCTACTGCTCGTTACAGGACCCACCTTCAGCTTCGCTCTGCACATGGTATCAGCTCTCTCCACACCACAATTGTGACCTCCACCGGGCCCACCCTTTCACGTTCACGGCGACCTGGATGGAGGCGCTTCACCAAGGACTCCGTTCAGAACCTCGCGTCCCAGGTGCCTGGTGCCTCGAGAAGGCTCCATGAGCCCGGTGCGACTGAGGCTGCCAGCCGGGTTCAAGCTAACCAAGTAGTGTAGCTTAGGTACCTTAGGTTACGAGCCTCACCTCGTCTGGACCTAGCGCTTCCGGTAAACCGCCACTACTTCGCGCCAAGATGCTAGTTCACCTTGGAGGGCATTTCCGAATACTGGCCGGAACCAGTTGCCGGCAATGGAGGTTAAACATACAACTGCTCAGAACACGCATAGCTTTCATTAGCAGGATGTCAGAAGCGGCAAGATCCACACAGCAACTGATTCCTGTGTACGATATCCAGGGCCTCTTCTAAGTTGAACGCATCTCGAAGCAGTCAGCAAAACGTTCCCTTTGCACCGTCGTTCTTGGACTGGTGGCGAGCAATGTTAATCTCTGAACCGGATCATGCCCTGAGTGTGTGTGGTCTGTCCGTCTGGGCACGAGGTTAACTCTGCTCCCATAGCAAAGGCCAGCACCAAAAACCATGAATTGTTTGGCTCAGACCTGGGGCTTACAGAGAGGTACATGCTTATTATTCCCACCATTCCCACAGTCTGCTCTGAACCGGAGACACGCCAGACCCATATACCCACCACTCCCTGCGTCTTTTAGGATTTCAGGTTGGGCTTGAGTCTTGGCTGTTAAGCGTACCCATATGCCAAAGAGCGAGGATGTTGGAAATGGTATCGGGGGTAAGCACATAACCCGAAGCAGATCCTTTAAGATGAACCCCAGCTGATTCACATCAGAAACCAGCACCCCGATTGTCACGAGGAATAAAGGGCTGGGGTAGGGAGACCAATCATGGCTGTTGGAAATCGAGGGTACTAGTAGGCACCACAGTATTACCTCAGTAGCCTTAAGACTCACACAGGTGTAATGAGTTCTCAAAAGATGAGAGCACTTCAAGGACGCGTCAGCAGCAGCAGACTCTCCACGTGAGTGGAGCCCTCCGGCAAACCACGAAGCAGCCATCTTTCATCCGAAAGTCTCGATGGCGTCCAGCCATGAGAACCTGGGCAGTTTGTGATGTGGAATAGAGATGTCTTTTATACACTGCAGCACGCATCTGTATAGTACACTACAAGGTACGTACTTCGTTACCCCACATTACGTCAATGCTCACCGTGGGGCAGTGGGTCGTCAGGTACTCGCAGCTCCCCAAGCAATGGATCTTGTATCCCGACGTCTTACCCTCTACAGAACAGATGTCGCAGAATCGGACCCTTGATTAGAATTCTGGAGGCCTAATATTGTCCTGAATACGTAGACGTTTTAGGCCGAGAGTTCTGCGACCGCAAACAGCCCAACGTGCCGTCTTTCTCCATGCCCAACTGGGTGGAGCTCTCCGCATTCGGCCCCTGTCCGGAGCTCCCATCAGCTGGCCTTGCTCCTGTGCTGCACCCCTCCCTGCTTTTGTCCGCCGCCCATTTCATTGACGTCGGAGGCCCTTTAACAACCATCGAGCCGCATAACGTACGACGGCATCGGGCCTCATTTGTCTGCATGCTCCCTATTACACAACACCCCTCCGGATAGCACTCTGGACCTTCGCCGTCCGCGACGGGGCTGATACGATGTTCGACATCTTCGCGAAACTGCTCTCGTGCGTCTTGTTACTTCCACTTCGTGATGACGTCTCAATCGGTTGACCTTGGAACTGACTGTGTCTCAAACCCATAACAGCTCCATCGCGTCCTTCCTCTTCCCGCTCTTCGCCAGCTATAAGGCTCTCAAGACTTCAGATCCCTCTCAGCTTACACCATGGCTGATGTACTGGGTTGTTCTTGCCTGCGTGCTTCTCGTTGAGTCGTGGACGGAGTGGATCCTATTCTGGTCCGTTTCCCACTCGCTACGCGGGTTTCTACCTTTCACCGCCTAACAGTTACGACCAGGATCCCCTTCTACGCCTACATCCGCCTCCTATTCCTTCTCTACCTCGTGCTCCCACAAACCCAAGGCGCCCGCCTGATCTACGAAGAATATATCCACCCCCGCCTCGAAGAGAACGAGACCGCCATTGAAGAGTTCATCGCCTCCGCGCACGACCGCCTCCGCAGCGCGGGCATCGCCTACCTCAAGCGCGCAATCGAGCTGCTCAAGACCAACGTCCTCGGCCTGCCGCCCTCGGCCGAACCCGCCGCCGCGCCCGAGCCCCAGAGCGCACAATCCTACACGCAGTCTCTTCTCGCACGCTTCACCCTGCCCACCCCGAAATGGGCCACCACCACCCCGGCTTCAGGCACAGCCCCTGGTGCTGCCGGCCTGACAAACGACTTCTACAACCTGCTCGCCTCTGCCGTCTCTGCCGCTGCCACCACCTTCCCAACCTCCTCCGCCGCAACCAAACCCTCCGCATCCGCCCCCGAGGCAGAGAGCAGCAGCAGCAGCAGCAGGGGCATCATCCCGGAATCAGTCCGCACCGCCTCTGCCGCGGCCCGCATGTCCTTCATCCGCGCCCAGCGCGAGCGCCTGCGCATCGTCATGTCGGCGCTCGACAAGGAGGAGGCGGATGCCGTTGAGACGGCGCGACGTCAGGAACAGCAGCAACAGCAGCAGGGTTCCGGCCTGGGTGTTGGGGGGCAGCGGAAGAGTCTCAGCGAGCAGAGTGTTGGCTCCACGAGCGGCTTGAGCCTGAGCAAGAGCCGGAGCGAGGGCGATTTTGAGAAGCTGGAGGCCTTTTCGAGCGGGGCGGAGGAGGAGGACTTGGAATTCAGGGAAGATGTGGATGTTGATGCGACGCCTGTTGAAGGAGTCAGGAAGAGGGGTGGGGGCCAGAGTTGGATTGCCTGGGGTTGGGGAGGAGGTAGTGGTGGCGGTGGCGGGGGTGAAGGGGGGAGGAGTTCGGGGATGGAGAAGTAAGGGTTCTTTCCGGTCGGTAACGTCGTTGTTTGGTTTTGGGTAGTCGCGGAGATATGGGACGATATTTGTATGTGGTAAAAGAGGTACGTGCACAATGGTCATGGGATATGGATGGGCCTGGCGTTTTTGTGGTTATCTCCATCGTTACGTCTGGGCACAAGTGGTATCTAGACACGGCCCCCATGGCTTTCGTTTCATGGCTGGCAATCCCAGGCGGCTAGAGCGACGATTCAGGAGGATGATTAGAAGCAGCTCTTAGAATGAATGACTCCGAGTCAAAATTGTGCTTGGTACCGGGTTGACACCGTGAATGGTCCTTATATGCGCTTGAGTTTTGTCTAGCATGTTACACTGTTTGTACTGTACAACCGGCCGTCAATCGAGACCATGAGATGTGTGATACAGGTTCCTTCTACACTGAGCTGAATAAAGCCCGGTAATGTGTTCCGGCTGTCGCTTTATACCTTTCTACGAAGAAAGTCAAGCCTTCGGCTCGCCATTACCGCTTCACCGCTTGATAAGGATACGCCGGCTCGGTGTCCTTGCGCGTCCAGATCTGGCGGCGCTTCTTGGTCGCGACATGCTCGACCCAGATCTCCTGGCAATGGGCCTTCTTAAAATCGCGGATGAAGCGCGGATCCCACAGCTCGGACGCGATGCCCAGGTCCTTGCAGCAGCGCAGCAGCGCGTTCGATTTGCACCCTTCGCCCGCCGTCGGGATCGTCTCCTCGGAGAAATACTGGCACTCGCCGCGCGCTTGGGCGATAAATCTGCGTTTATTCCATCAGCACTTCGTACCTCGACGGGGTAGTAGAGGTGGGGGGGGGGGGGGGGGGGGGGGGGTGTCGTCAATTTACCGGCCATGCACAACGAGCGCAAACTCCCGCGTCACCACCTTCTCCCCGACCACCAGCTCCCCCCTCGGCGCCAGTCCCCAGCCGCCGGGCCCAAAGGCCTTGTTTAGAATCCGCCGGTACTTGATTTCAGGCAGATAGATGATCCCATCCGGCTTGATCTCAATGTCGAGCGGATCGATCGACTGCATCAGCACGGAGGCCGTCTCCGGGCTGAAGGGCGTTGTGGAGAGCCCGTGGAACGACGAGGACCAGTCGATGGTTGCTGCGCCGTTGCCGTTGCCGCCATTCCCGCCGCTTCCGCTTATCGCCGCGGTAAATGCTGAGGAGCCCACAGGGCTGCTGCTGCTGTTTTCGGTGGTCGGGATCTGCGCCGCGAGCAGCGGGTCGACATCCGCGACGGTCGCGGCGGGGAGGATGGCGGCTTGCGGGTCGATGACGCCGTTCACTTCGCTGCTGGGTGCGGCTGGGTTCTTCGGCCCCTGTGGCACTGCTGGGGCTGCTCGCCGGGCGGCAGCTGGGGCTGGTGAGGAGGATGCCGTGGAGGTTCTGTGTTTGGCGACATAGGACGAAGAAGACGCGGCACGGACATGTCGTATGAGGCGAGGTGATCGTTGGTTAAGAATACCAGGGCATTGTAGGCTTTTTGATGCCGCCTGCAATGGGCGGCACGCCTGAAGAGCTCGGGATCGCATCGTTCTGTAATGCTGCGGGAGAGTGTTGGAGGTTGTCGCTGCGGAAATTGTCCCCTGTCGTTATCGTTAACGTTATCGAGATGGGAGCTTGGACCTTGGGGAGTCTTGGCAATACTCCGTACGTATTCCGTACAAGGGTCTGGCATTGTTGATTTCAGTACGGGCCTGGAATCTGTCGATTACGAAGTACGTCTGACAAGCAGCCCGAGTTGTCAGTTGTAGCGGGTCAATATCGCGAAGATACAAACTGCGGCCTGGACTTTCTTGGAGTGTTTCAAATATTACTCGTTATTTCCGGAAAGTGCCCGTCATGCCGAAGCCACGGCCTGGGGTAGAATGTTCATTGCAGTGAGCCCTCGGCGGATATTTACACGGCCCATATGTGTTATTACGCAGGTCAGTGCATGTTTACACAACCCATCCTCGGTAATTTCAAATGGTGGTCGGTAGGTAGTATTTACACAATCCTCAGTCAGTAGTAATACACAGATCGTTCAAATGATCGATGGCCGGAAAGAGTTACAGCAGAGCGATGCGATTTGAGTAAACTGCCAGTGTATCGCCCGAGTTCATCTCAGGATGTTATGTGGATGGCTTCATGCGCACATCGCGGTTGAGTGAGTTATGCATCCTTCGTGTCGGTGCGCTTGTCGTTCCCCTGAATCTTCCAGCACTGTTTGAACCTCTCCATCTGCCCCGCGCCGTCGTGTGTTAGCCAGTCACACGATTCCTGACTGCACGTAGAGGATTCAGTATACCTCGTCTTTACAAGCTCTCCAGTCCTTCTTCTCATAGTAGCAGTCTGTCAACTTCGCATTTTCGTCTGTAATGGTCTCGGTTAGCTACGAAATTCTCCTGAGCTCGGCGGTGCGAGATTTCCGGCAACCTCCGAGGCTCTTGCCTCCCCAAATGTCTCAACAATCGGTGACCCTTTTGGGGGAGCGGATCCCATAGACGTACCTGCACAGCCGGTGCTGAATATGCGCTTATCCCTGTAGAAATACATCGCCGGATGAGCACGGCATCTTGCTTTTTGGGTGAAAAGGAGGTTGATATAGAGAGGCTCCGTAGCGGAAGGAGTGACTTGTTCCCGTCTCACGTCAGGGCCGCCTCTCGACTTGGACTTCACTCACCACTCATCCGGCTCGTCGTCGTCCTGCTGAACAGCAGGGGTCGGCTGCTCTGCCTTTGGCTGTGTGCCCTCCTTCGACGTCGTTGATCCCATTGCGGCGGGAGACACGAGACGCTTGGCTAGGATTTGCTATTGGAAAAATTACTTTGGGCATGTCAAGTTGATGAATCAGAGGAGACACATTTCGGTCATATTTATTTGCGCATTTGGGATTCCCAGTCAACACAACAACCAATCCAACCCCTGGCGATCTGCGAAACCGGAATGGCCTCACAAAAGCTCAACGTCCTAGTGTACACAGGTATGTGTGCCGTTTTATTAATAACGTCCCTACTAGTAAATCTAGACTGATTTTGGCCCAGGCACCGGATCGACGCTAGAATCTGTCCGGCACTGCATTTACTCGCTGCGGCGAGTATTGGGTCCTAATTATGCCGTGAACCCCATCACGGAGTCGTCCTTGCTCAAGGAGCCTTGGGCTCCCACATGTTCGCTCCTAGTCTTCCCTGGTGGTGCTGATCTTGGCTATTGCCGCGCTCTTAATGGTACCGGCAACCGCCGCATCACTCAGTTTATCCGCGGAGGAGGAGCCTACCTGGGATTCTGTGCCGGTGGATACTATGGCAGTCGCCGCTGCGAGTTCGAGGTCGGAAATCCTGAGATGGAAGTCGTTGGCAGCCGAGAGTTGGCTTTCTTTCCGGGGACCTGCCGCGGTGGCGCGTTTAAGGGATTCCGCTACCACAGTGAGAACGGCGCAAAGGCTGCCAGCATCTCCGTGGCCCAGGCAGCCTTCCCCAAGTCACCTGCGCTTCCTGATACGTTCAGGTGTTACTATAACGGCGGCGGAGTATTCGTGGATGCCGACAAGCTCGCGGCCGCCTCTGGCGATATCCAAGTGCTTGCTGAATATGTCGAAGATATTGCAGTCGAATCCGGTACCGCCAAAGCCGCGATAGTGTACTGTAAAGTTGGCAACGGCACCGCGATCCTCACGGGGCCCCATCCCGAGTAAGTAGCTCACTCACTCAGCCTGTCCCCAAGATATCGCTAACGTGGGCAGATTTGACGCTGTCAACCTCAGCCATCAATCTGACGTCCCTGGATATGACGGTCTCATTGATGCCTTGAAGGCGGATGAAGAATCCAGAACGTCCTTCTTGAAGGCCTGCCTCACAAAGCTCGGTCTGGAGGTCAGCCTAGAAGTATGCCCCGTGCCGGGTTTGTCCAAGTTACATCTCTCTGCGCTTCATCCCACCGAAGTCGGGGAGATTCTATGCTCGCTTGACGAGATCATCACCAAAGAAAACGGCGAGGACTACATCAAGGGCTACAACGACCTCTTCCACCTTGAGAAGCCGGATTCAAGGTGGTCGATGGCGGCCCTGAGTGAAGCTCTGTCCAGCGAATTCGAGGCATCGAAGAAAGGCACTGGCCGCGAATCTCCCGATCCCACCGCCGACTACAGCAGAATTGTCAAGCGCATTGTTTCCCATGAGGATGCGTGGCCGGATCCTAAGGAGACTCCGTACTTTAACCACGCCGTGCTCTACTCGAGTCTTCGGGAGTTCAGAGCGAGGGAGCCGGAAGCGGAATCATGGGGCAACGTGTTGATGTATGGCGAGGTCGTCACCAGCACCAACACTCTGCTCGAGAAGTGAGTGGTCCTTCACCTAGATGCGCTCGTTGACTAACACGAACCCCCGCCAGAAACTACAATTTCCTCTCCAAGCTGCCCACAGGCTTCACCCTCGCCGCAACAACGCAGGTCGCTGGCCGTGGTCGAGGCGCAAACACCTGGGTAGCGCCCCCAGGTCAGCTCATCATGTCGACTGTCATCAACCATCCTGCACATTTCGCGGCATCGCGGCCCATCGTCTTCATCCAGTACCTCGCCGCTCTGGCCATTGTCGAGGCAGTGAAGTCGTACGACGAAGGCTACTCGGATATGCCCATCAAGATCAAGTGGCCCAACGATGTCTACGTGAGGGATCCCAAGAAGCCGAACGAGGTCTCGTACGTGAAAGTCGCCGGCATCCTGGCAAACTGCGCCTACTCGTCGGGGAACTATCAGGTGGTCCTCGGCATTGGCATCAACACGAACAACGGCCGGCCAACTACCAGCCTGGACGCCGTGCTGCCGCTGATCGGCCGCAGTAGAAGGCTGGAACCGTTCCGCATCGAACGGCTGCTCGCCCGCATCCTGACCCGTCTCGAAGTCCTATACGCCGAGTTCTGCCGCAACGGGTTCTCGCGAGAGCTCGAGGGCAAGTACTACCAGCACTGGCTGCACACCAACCAGATCGTGACGCTGGAGGCTGAGGGCGGCGTCAAGGCGCGAGTCGTGGGCATTACCAGGGACTGGGGCATGCTGATGGCGCAAGAGGTGCTCGACGACGGAATCAATGGCGCACTGAGGGCGACTGGGAAGGTGTGGGCGCTGCAGAGCGACGAGAACAGCTTTGACTTTTGGAAGGGGCTTGTCAAGAGGAAAGTCTGAGACTTGCTGCGCTGTACTTGACCTAAAGTATGAAGCGTCGAGGTGCGACTCGTGCTGTAAGGATTAGCAACGTAACAAAGGGGATTTATGCAGGAGCGAAGGTTATAGAGCCTTGTGAGTCGGCATGTACTGTCCACCAAGGCACGTGTTACATCGATGTGACAGGTGAGTTGCAGCATGTATGGTAAGCTGGGATGGGAAAACGAGGCAGACAGGATACTTGACTAGGTGGTCCAGCATACCTTACATTTGTGCCCCTTGTTATTACCACCGCCCGCATCAGGTTCGAGAACCTAGACGTCCTGGTGCCATGCGATTGACCCAGCCTTCTGCAGATGATCAGTTCAAATCTAATAAGTAAAAGTTACCATACAAACCTCACTTCACCTCTCACAGCATGAGCCAGCCTCCACACCGGGGGATACTTTTGGAAGGCCCTTCAATCCAAAGACTGGAGACCCTCGGCTCGAGATTCCAAGATTGCTCACTTGTGTCTCATCTACACTAGATGAGCCCTTGACGCCGCTTTCCTCCCTGTCTAAGATGCACACATATCGCCGGGCGAAATGTTACCGCCGTTCCCTCCGACCTCCAACAGGTATTTTTACAGGCATTAAAACAAATACAGTGAGCGTGGAGAGTCGTGTGTCGCGGTCTAGCCCCAATGCATCCAACGCGTAAGCCCGCATAAAGTCCCAACCGTAAAACGCCAGGCTTTCGCCAAAGTCGAGTGAAGATGTGTACACACGGGGATCTGCAGCGGTTTGAACCACCCTAACCCCTTAGGTCGACGCGCCGCCGGGGACCGTCTCTGTCGCTTTGTTCACCGGTAGAACAGTAACTCAGATGGCAACCGGTCTGACGGTGGCTGTTCGGTCCTGCTGCAGCCGCCTTCCCTATCCAGACCCCAGCAGAGTCAAAGCCGAGGCGTAAGGGTGCGTCTCCGGCCTGACACAGCACCAAGCAAGCCAGCCCGGTTACCTGTCCTTATATAGCTTGGGATTCCAACCCTCCTTCACTTCGGCCTCCTGTGCGGCCTTCTCTATCGTCGGCTTCACCTCCGCTTCTATACGTTCCCGTGCGCGCAGAATTTTGCTTTGCAGGTAGAAGGAGCCACCCTTCTTCGGGTCGTTGTTGTCGAACAGCCGCTTGAACCGCTCCATCACCTCCTCCATGTTGGCCTGGCCGTTCTGTGGCGGCTTCACGTTGAGGATCTTGCAGGCTTCGTCGAGCGTCATGCCGGTGTTGAAGCTGGCGCGCCCGGACACGCTGCCATTGCCCGACTTGGCTTGTGCGCGCGCATACTGGCTTGAAGCGGACGCTTGCTTGTAAGCTTCCGCGAAGGCGCGCCCTAAGACGCGCGTGCCCACGAGGACGACTTGGGTTATGTAGCGATAGGCCTAGCGAACAAGCACTGTCAGTTTCCAACGGACGAGAACGGCACGGAGGGTTGCGACTCGGAATGGATTGGTGCGTAGGATAATGATGTAGTTGAGGTACTTACCATTTGTGGATTACGTGCAAGCGTCGGCCGCCTTGCTTGCCTTTTCGTCAAGATCAGAAATTGCTCGGAAGGTGTCGGAGAATGCGGCCGTTGTGGTGTTCGAGAAGCCTCCGGAAGCGGCAGATGGCATGACGCCAGGGTCTGGCCGCTCAAAAAATTGTCGGAGCAAACAACCCCCCCAACGCCGCCGATTGCCAGCGGCGTCTTCAGCCAGCTGGTGGCTAAGTGACCACCAGGTGGCCGCCAGCTGCCAGCGTTTTCGCATGGTAAGTTGACCGGAGCTTGACGCTGCTGACGCACGGCTTGATGAAGCAAGATCGCAACTTCGGTGAAAGCTGAGGCAGCTGCGCCAGCTCGGTCAACCACACAAACACACAACCACACACTCCTTGATTTGCGTTCTACCTTACAGCATATCCACAGCCGACAAACCACGGATCGTTGCCAGCGACTAAGACGCCACTCGAAGCTCACTTTTCCATTTTCCCTGTTCCCTTGCTGCCAGCACAATGTCACAATACTACGGCGGCGCACCACCGAACCAAGGCTACACCCCGACAGGTGCGCAGAACCTCCAGTTCTACCCGTCCAACTACGCGCAGCCGGTATCCGGCCATGCGACGCCATCACAAGCCTCCTACGGCTACGCCCCCGGCCCTTCATCAGGCGCCTACGGCGACTCAAGCAGTTTCAATGCCGGCTTTAGTGCCGGACCAGACGTGTCGGGGCGCATGGGCGAGCAGGGCGGTCTACGAACGGGCTGGCTAGCGGCCTTCTCAACAGAAGGCTACCCGGGCGAGCCACCGCTGCTCGAAGAGTTGGGGGTAAACGTCGGGCACATCCAAGCGAAGGTACACTTCTTCTCTGCCCTCTGCGCCCCCCCCCCCCCCCAGTTCCTACTTCACCTTCTATCCTGCGAATTCTAACCACAACACGACCCAGACTCTCGCAGTGCTCAACCCCTTCAGCCGCGTCGATCAACACCTAATGGACGACAGCGACCTCGCCGGCCCGCTCCTCTTCTTCCTCCTCTACGGCACCTTCCTCCTCCTGTCCGGGCGCGTGCACTTCGGGTATATCTACGGACTGGCCGTCTTCGGGTCCATCCTGCTCCACACAATCCTCTCGCTCATGGCGCCCTCTCTTACTCCAGATCCCGTCGCCGGAGCGGGAGGAGGTCCCGGTCCCGCTGCAGCGACCTACCCCGACGTGACCGCGATGGGCAGCAGCGGCGTCGACGTCTCGTCCAGCAGTTTGACCTTTACGCGCTCGGCGTCTGTGCTAGGGTACTGCCTTCTGCCGCTGGTGACGACCAGCATGGTGGGGATTTTCATGCCGATGGACACACCCGTGGGGATCGTGCTGACGACGGCGGCCATCATGTGGTGCACGTGGAGCGCGAGCGGCATCTTCTGCGCCGTGGGCGGCATGAAGGGGATGAGAGGCCTGGTGGCATACCCGTTGATGCTTTTCTATGTCGGATTTGGGATCATGGGCGTGTTCAGCAGTCGCGGGAGCGGGTCCCTCGCTAAGCTCGCGGAGTTATGATATGCTGATTGGATCTCGGGGCGCTGGAGCGGTACTCTAAATTGGGCGGTTAGGAGCTGAGAAGGATAGATGTGTTGTTTGGCTGTTGGTGTACAGTATCATATCCTGACAGTATCGAGCTGAAGAGATATCGTAATGATAAAAAGACACACCACACCAATTTGCCTCCCATTCGAAGTAGAAGACGGGAACTAGAGGGCCAGGCAAGGGAAAAAGAACTCCGTGTAAACAAGAGTAATTGGCACACTGAATGTAGGGTACGCATTTTCTTTTGATCCTCATCGACACAGCCATCATCTTGCTACTCCCTCGATGGTAACCTAGGGTACCTTACCTACCTTACTTACGTAACCAGCACGCAACTGTCCTCAGTCCCCTTGCTAGTGCTGCACCTCATCACGCACATGATATTATCAAGTCAACCATCAGAGTCACTAGCACTAGACGTGATCCGTTCAGCTCAAGTCAAAGTCGATTCATGCCCATTCCCTACGCCGCGCTCACGAGAACAGCCTCGCGAAGACCTAGATGCAAATGCGCGGACGAGATTAGTGTACAGGCAAAGCATGCTAACCATACCAACGCCGGTCCCAGCCCAGAAATGCCTGCAGAGAAGAAAAGAAAAAAGCAAAACCTCAAGACATCCACACCCAAATAGTTCATAGTCCAGTCCCAGGTTGTGAGAAGTGAGGGAGCATTGCCGATACGGCAGCCCCTGCTATCCCATCCAGCCAGCCAACCAACGAACTGGCAAAACCAACCATGATCCGAACCAGGGTGGAAGAAGAGACAAAAACAGCGCTCATCATCGTCCAATCCTCTCCATCCAAGCGCCTGTCTTCCAAATCAACCTGCTCCAGAGACATCGCCCCTCAACACAATCTTAGTTCCCCTCCGGCAGCGCTCCCACAATGCCATACTGCCCTCCGGCACCAGCGAAGATGATCTTCCTGTCCCGGATCGCGGTGTTGTCGATCAGTGATGGGGACTCAATATCATCCGTTGTGCCCTGTCCCGTCTGGTAATTGGCAGAGAAGCCCCAGGAATACACCTTCCCTTCCTTGGTGATAGCAAAGCTGTGGTCGGTACCCGCGGCCACGCGCACGACGTCCTTGATGTCCGGCACCACGGTCGGGACCAGCAGGATGCGCGGCTTGTTGCGCTCGTCCCAGATGGTGTTGTCCTCGGAGAAGGACTCGGACGGCTGGCCGACCTGGTGCCCGTCGATGCGGCCCCAGGTGAGCAATTCGCCCTGCTTGGTGCAGGCGAGGGAGTGGTGCTCGCCGCCAGCGATGTCGGCAATCTCGTACTGCTCCAGCGACTTAATAAGCTGTGGGCGCATGACGTAACCGCCGTCCTGGCCGGCCTCATCCTCCACGCCGAGCTCAGCATAGTTGTTGAGTCCCCAGCCAATGACGCGGCCCTTGGTGTCGATCACGAACGAGTGGTAAGACCCGCAGGCGAGCTTCTCGGCTTTGGCGCGGCCGGGAAGTGAGCCAATGCCCGATGGATAGAGGGCAGCGAGGTCGTCGCGCTCGAGGAGCCGGCGCGCGAGCTGCGCCTGCTGGCCAGCGCCCCATGCGTAGATCTTGTTCTTCTCGTCGAGCGCGAGGACATGGTTCAGGCCGGCGGCAAGCTGCTTGATCTTGGAAATCTCGGGGACGAGAGCCGGAGTGCGCTGGACCATGACGCTCTTGTTGAAGCCGAGGATGCCCTCGTTGCTCCTGAAAGTGCCCCATCCGTAGACCTGGCCGGTCGTGGTCAAAGCAAATGTCGCACTGTCGCTGGCGACAACCTGCACCCACTTGGTGTTCTCGGGGATGTCCGATGTGTCGATTTCAGCGGGCGTGCTTTCCTTGGGGTTCATGCCGGTATCCTCATCATCCGAGTCTTCGTCGTCTTCATCGTCGACGTCTCTCAGACCGCCGTCCCAAGTGGTGTCGCGACCCAGCGCGCCCTGGTCGTTGACGCCCCAGGTGAAAATTTTGTTTTCGTTTGTCAGCACGGCAACGTGCATGCCGCCGCAAGCGACCTGCACCACACCCTTGACGTTCGTGTTGAGGCGGGGGCGCTTTACATCGATGGGCTTCTTGCCGTCGACCTTCACACTGCCCAGACCAAGCTCGCCAGCAGTGCCCTCGCCGAATACGAAGATGTCCATGACCTGGCTGGGTGGCTCGTTGATTGCCTTGAGCTCGCGCGCGGCGCGTTTCGGTGCCGGCTTGGGAGCGGCCGCCTTTCTCTTTTTGGCTGGTGCGCTTGCGGCCTCGTCCTTCTTTGCGCGCTTGCCGCCGCGCTCATCGTTGACCTCGGCATCGCTCGCGACGTCGTCACCGACCGACTCGTTTTGCTCCTGGTCGCGCTTGCGCTTCGCTCCATTGACCTTGGTGCCATTGACCTTCGCGGCTTCCACCTCGTTCTCCTTGTCAGATGCCTCGGAGGGCTCGGCAGCCTTCTTAGTCGCGGGCGCAGCGATTTTCTTGGAGGCGCCGGCTTTTTTGGTGGCCGCCGTCTTCTTGGTCACCTTGGTCGCTGTGTTCTTCTTCGCCGCGACAGCCTTTTTCGGCGCAGCAGCCTTAGTTTCGACGACCGTCTTGGATACAGCAGCAGCTCTCTGGGTCACAGTGGTGGTTCTGGTTCTTTTAGCGGGCGGAGCGGTCTCGCTCGCCGCAGCGACAGCTCTCTTTGGGGCCATCGTTGGTTTTGCTCGATGCAACGAATTCAGAATCGCACGATGCAGAATGTGCAAGTGGGAATGAGTTGACTCGAGCTGTAGAGTTCAATGCAGGAGGGCAATGTCAGACAGAATCAAGTCAGTTTCTGTTGCAAAGATGGTGTTGTTGACAGAAAGTAGAGTGGTGAGTTGTGTGAAGAGCTCGGGAATTTAAACTTGCGCGCGATCTTTTTGGACCGAACTCGAGTTTTGTTTTGGTCGCCGCAATAGGAACAGGGGGCCCACAATAACTGTACCGCATCCGGCGATCCTCTACAATTGTTCAGGCCAACAATGCCAAGGGTACTGGCAATGTATTCGCAATAAGAACAGATGGACTGTAAACCACAAACGTTGACCTGTTCAATCACATTGATATTGGCGTTCTACTATTGTTCAACCGTCGGGCACGTCTACTTTCACCTGTTGTCTAAGCTCAATAAGCTCCTATGCACCGTGCGCAGCAGCTACCCGGCTACCCTTGTCGAACCGAAATACTGGGAGGATTCTGCCAAGCGGTGAGCGAGAAGCTCTCCTTGTTCGTTCCTGTCGCAAACTGGCCTGAGCTCCGTAGCGAACCAAGACCCCCACTTTGACGCCAGCAGTGCCAACACGTCGCGCCACTCGAGTCAAAACCAGTCCTCAACCGACCATCAGCCTATCCTGCACGGTGAGGAGCCATACACGTGTAGAATCAGAACCAGGATATCTCGCAGCTTCCAAGTACCTCAGCGCGAAAAGAAGAGTGAATGAATTAGAAAACCGAATCGATGAGTAGATGCTTCACTAGCATTGCTTCGCTACCGCTAAGGTCAAACCACGACCTTGAATCCCCAGGACTCCGGCCAGTACGCCAATCGCCGGGCAATCACCCTTCTCCGTTTGTTTTGTTGATGTCTATCCTGGCTCGTGACAGCGGTCCGAGGCAGCCTGGGAAGCTCGTGGGGAATTCGCGGGTCCTTCGGCCATTTTTTGAGCCGATACTGCACATCCTCCCAGTTGTCGCCGGGGAGCTCCAAGACTCCCATGTCGAACCCATCGCTGGAGGAGCTGACAAAGGTCCTGATACCGATTGCCCAATCCATTATAAACGCCACGAAACGCCGACGCCGTATCCCCTTCGAGGCGATTTGGACCACACGCCTCAACTAAGCCTGATCCGTAACAGCAACAGGCTTATTTCTTGCCTGTGAAGTCGGTCTCGTGTTCGGATGGGTTGAATCCACCGTCCGCCGCCTTGGAGCACGTGCAAGAGCCTGGCCATGCCATCGTTAGCGCAGTCAACCAACGGTAAAGGACTAAGATAGACTCACCAGAAGTACGGCAACCACAGTCACATGTGTCGCCGCACGGCTTTTTGTTTTCTGCGTCGGAGCGGGCACAGTTGCACTGGCCAGCGGGACGGGCACGGCACGAGCAGCGGGCGCCGTCGACCGAGTTTTCAGTGGAGGCCTTTTCGCAGTTGCAGTGGAGCGCGGGCTGTTGACCGCAAGAGCACTTGGCCTGTTGAGCTGTATTGAAAGACAAGCAGGAAGGGGATGATTAGCCGGACTGCAAGGCTGGGAAGAGGAGTGCTCAGAAAGCCGGGAGAGGAGACCTCTCTGGTAGTGATGTTGACGCTTCGCTTAGGATGATGGTGGTGGAAGAGGAAGAGGAAGAGGAAGAGGAGGGAGAAATGACGGGAGTCTGATTGAGCATGTAATAACTTACCGCACACGCACTCAGCGCTCTTTCCACAGCAGGTGGAAGCCTTGGACGCCATTGTTGCTTGTGCGGTGGGGTTGATTTATCTTCGGGGAAGTGCACGTTGCAAGTGAGAGGATGTAAGAAGGTAACAGTTATCGAGCCGGGTTGCGATGAAGAAGTTTTTGACTGAGGAATGAGCTGTCAAGGGCCAAATGTTGAGTGTGAAGAAGGAGTGATGGAGGCGGACTTTTATATGCCCACCTGAGTTGATGTCACAGCTTGTTGGCGGCGAGGCTGCTGAGCTGAAACTGTGGGTCCCAGGCGCAGAGACTCCGTCAGGCACAACCAAATCGGGTCATCGTGGGCTGTTTCATTGGCTGACCTTGGAAGAGGCCAGCCAATAAGGCGTGGTGCATTTCAGATCATCGTGTGGGTCCGAGGAGGGATGAACAAATCTGCAACTCGGCGAGTTGAAAGTTTTCGGGTCGTCAACAAAGAATTCATTTTGTTTGTGTATGAGGTAATTCGTACATAGGTCAGAAACCTGAGTTCGCAGCATTGCACTGCATCCCTGCCAAAGCTCCGGCTGTGCCTTTCCTAGGTAGGCGGGGTGATCTCTGTTCGGTGCGCCGCTGCATTGCTTGCTGAAATCAGCTGCCCGGGGCACTGCAGTCGCATGTGCCACGGTAACGTTTTTAACAACTTAATTGTTTCTTGATACTTCCTCATGTCTCGCCTTCCGCGCGCCGCCCTGACATGAAGTGAACGTACCAACATGGAGGGTGAGATCACAATTGTTGCTCATCAGCCAACCTGCTGCCAAACATTGAGAAACTTCTGAATCATGCACATGCACCGACGGCAGCGGCGTGAGCTGTGCTGAGTGAGGATTGGATATGGATATCTACTTATCGCGCTCTCTCTCTCTCTCCTGCAACACGGCCGCCTGCTCATGTGGTCGGCATCATCAAATCGCTGTGCAATACATTGCCAGGGTAGATGGCGAGGCTTATATGGGTTGGCATATGAAGTGTCCGTCTTCACGGCTTCCCAAACAGATAAACCTCCACGCGTTGACCTTCTCCATCGAGGAGAGGAAGCGGCATCTCGGTCTGCTCTCTAACGACCCATCCATCAGCGGACATCAGGTCAAAGAAGATCCTTTCGGAAGAGTGTCTTGGCTTCGTCGCCACGAGAACCTCGGTCTTCACAGCAGATGCGTGTCGCGCGGCGTGGCTGTGGAGGGCAGAGAGCGTCTTGACCAGAGGCAGCAGCGTGTCGGTGTTGTATGTGCAGTCACAGAGAACCACCAGATCCCAAGCGCGGGACGCGGCCTTCTCACCAAAGATCCCGTTCTTCCCATCTTGCCAGTCCAGAGGCTCAAAGTCGAGATTGATCGATGCTTGCCCGAGACTTGCCGCTTGGCGGGCAATGTTCGCTCGCGCCTTGCCCTCCGCCTCGGGAAGGTCTGTCATGAGAATTTGTGGTGCTTCTCCTGTCGGCCTCAACGACATGATGCGCGCCATGCCAATGCCCACGACGCCAACACCACAGCCGAGCTCCAAGATATTCAGTCGCCGGTCTGGGCGATCAAGGATACCGCGCAATAGGGGAACCGGCTTTTTGCCAACCCCGGCTGTGCTATCCAAGCAAAGATCTGCAAGGAGAGTAACCATGACAATACCAGAATCCCAGATGTGGCGAGCGATGCTCTCACCAAGATCTTCCTCTATCTGCAGTGGTTGGGCGGCGGCCATCTCACCCGCAGGCAGTCTCAGACTCCGGAAACAGACAGAGGGCGAGAGCGCGCTCCGTGGCTGGGGCATGTCCGCAAAGACTGACATGATCAAGCCTTGAGTACCTGGGAGGACATCGCTCGTGCTCATTGCCGTCAGCTGACGACTCAGCGGCCGGACCTGTATTGTCTCGATGGGCAGCGAGGGCAATGGGAGGTCAAGCTTGAGCACCCTCATTCCAGCCCGCCATGTCGGGGGGCTGTTGCCCTGGACCAAGCTGACGGGGATGAGCTGGTCCTTCCCATCCTTATTCACGGTGTAGGCGCCAATGACAGCAAGTTGGACCGGGTTGCGCGGTGCGAGGAACGAGTCGCTCAAGTCCGTTGTGATGGTCAGCACGAGCTTGACGAATGCCTGGGATTTGACGGTCTGCACCTCCGGAGGCCGGCAGAATCTTATATAATGCATGACGCCGGCGGGACGATTGAAGCTCGGTTGGCGGGAGCTAAGTTGTTTCTTGATCAACCGGTTGTAGAATGCAGATACGAAAATCCCTGAAACGATGGGTATGTTACGTCGAGAACCAGGGTTGGGGTTCTGTGAGCCCTCAGTCGTGTCGCTCCATCACTTCAGTTGAAGTCCTAATACGCAGTTTCACAGACAGCTCAAAAGGGTAAGGTACGTAATCAATGGTCATGTACGCATGTCTAAATGCGGCGGAGGACGGAACTGATGGCCCAGGGTCTCTGGCTAGTGAGTCTTGAACTCTGAAGATCTGACATGCCCAGCTCGTGCCAGGCTACGGCCCACGACGTGCCAACAATGTTGTGCCTTCTTCATCCGAGGGCCAGGACACCGGACAAAGGCTGCACCTTTCGCGCGATGTCTGCACCTTCCTCTACTGCAACTTGCGAAGGCCAGATTGCGAAACATACTGACGCAGACAGAATGAGACAGAGGCACGACGATGCAGCCCCAACGCCCATCCACCAACCGAGTCCCTCGCTGCTGCAGGCTCCCACCGCACAGCAGCCCAACCATCCGGCGAAGGTTTCCAGTCATCCAGCGGCGCAGAATGAGAAATCCGCGCCCATTTAACAGACACCGGACGTTCAATAACCATCTCAAACCCCACTTGACCGGCAAACGACTGGGAACAAGCTAGTTGTTCTGTCACATGGACATCTGAACTTGGAGATTGGAGCTCACTCCAGGCGGCCTATTACTCCCATGTAGGGTCGATAATACCGGCGGAGGTTACCTTAATTGTAGTATCGGTAATCTTCTTGATGCTCCCAGCGGGTTTTCATGGTCGGGGTGACGGAGCTGTTGGCGGTCATTGTTCTGCTCCTGCCGGTTGTCAGCGTGATCGCGGTGTTGGCGCTGCCGGTCGTCATGGTGATGAGGTCTGGGTTCTGGTACTTGTATTGTCCGTACACACAACTCTCCACAGATGTCCCCTGTTTGAGCTGGGGGGTGTGGTAATGACGGGGTTTCTTCGACTGAGGGGAGTCAGGCCATAACGGGCGAACTCGTACAAGCATCATGTAAATCAGTTGTGGTATCCTTGCCGAAGGAGAGAGACGGGTTGCACGAACGTTTCTGCGGTACTAGTCACTTGGGGGTCCGAGCGTTACTAACCGGAGGAATCCCTCTAGAGAGTTAAGTGAAACCAGGAACAAATCGGTGGAAGACTGAATGTAGAAGATTGCTCCCTATCGGTGCGGTGGAATGTGGTTAGGAATCGTGTAAATCACCAGCTCCTAGCCCCGCTGTTAGATGCAGGACATTCTGACCGACCACCTCATTGCTTGCAATCACTCATCTTTCCCTCATTGAATGAAGTCTGAAATTACCTTCCAGGACTCTGTGCGCTGTCCGAGTCTGCTCTCACCCGTTCCTGTCCTTTCACATGGAGCCCATTTGCTCCGTTCCTAACGTATGACGTCGGTCACCCGCAACCCCGCGCTAAGCGCGGGGTTGCGGGGTTTTGATCATCGTCTCCAAGGGGCCGCCGGAGCTTCCCCTGGATGAGGTAGCAACATACAGCTTTACAACGTTGTCCAGAACAACTTGAGGCGCTTCATTACGTCAGGGAAGCAGTTATTTGATATCTTGTTTCAACGAGTTCCCTGATTCTAGCTTATCAAGACCATCTTTGAGTGTTAAGCCGAGCCGTGATGGTAGAATGAGGGGCAGCTACGCATCGGGCCGGAGCTCGCCACGTCCCCGCCCAGCCCCGCAGCCTTTCTAACATCATTCGCACAAGTACTACCCCGCTCCGGGCTACACTAGAAGTTGGCCCCTACGGGTGTGAATTGGGCATTGTAATCTCCGCCTGAAGGCTGCTTTTTGCCCTACGGCCGAGACTTCCACACCGGGAGTCTACAAGGTAGATGGAATGAACGGTCTTTACATGTTGTAGTGATGTTGATCTCTATCCATCCCCTGCTTCTCGGTCCGAACCCTGATTCACATGCTGGGGTATCTTATACACTAACACGCGGCATCGCCGTTCCGGGTGGTCTGCCCGAGACATCCGTTGGTGCGGGCGATATATACACCAACATCCGCAATGGTCCGTTGGCCCATGGGGTGGGGTGTATCGTACCGTGCGTAGGACGGTACGGCGCTGACGAGAGACACAATAGCCGAAGAAGGAAGCTTCGGAGAACTTCGAGTTGGTGTTGCGTAGCAGTCTGCTCCTCTGCGTCTAACTGGTGGGCTGAGCCAGCTTTATTGAGGGGGGTGTGCCGAGGAATGCTCGGAACCAGTGACCAATGTTACCCTGGCGTCCTTGCTGGTCCCCAACTGGCGTGACTGGCTGCACGCCACTGCGATGCGCTGCTGCGCCTGACGCCCGGTAAACGCAGAATGTGCTAGGTCCTGATTTGAGTGACGATGGGCCGGGAGACGCCACACTGTCACCCCCTAAAAATACACGGATGCTGCAGATCTCTGCAGCCTACTGAGCCTAATATGTAGGTACATCTATGCTTTCTTCTAGAAGTCAAGGTGAGACGAGCGGCAGGGTCAAAGGTCGTGCAGAAGTTGATCGTTCACTGTCCGGAATGCTGGCCAGTTCGGGAATGTAAGTCTCTCTCTACTCAGCGGGAGACGACAAACAGGAGCATTCTACGGCAGACAGGATGTCTGAGACCTGGTGATAGAGACACCCGAGAACGATACGTAGTTGTGTATTGCAAGTGTCTTGACGGGGTTTGGATCGCTCCGATATGTGATCACGCTCTTTCGCTCTTCACGGGCATTGGGCAGAGCAGTGAACAGCCTCAAAACGGTATAGAGGAGTGCACACCAACACGCGTGCGCTGAAGGTCTGTCACTGTGACGCAGATCCCACACTGCGCCCTCATTGGACACCCAGGAAGTACACTGCTGCATGCAATTGCAGATAGCCGCCCGCACGACCGAGCACGAGACCGAATCTGGGAATATCGATCTGTTGTGCAACTGATTGGAATGGTAGCTGATTCGAGAATAACGAAGTAGTATGCAGCTGACCACCCATGTGAATGATACACAGCAGGGGATCGTGAAAGGATGAAGCTTTTATTATATATGGGTAGAACTGGCATGCCTCACAAATAAGGTAGGCATTGCCTCACAGGCCGAAACATGTTATCAGTCGCAGAAGAAGCCCTAGTCACTCCAAGTGCAGTGCTGACGACAAGGCGACGTCCATGAGTTTAGCATCCAGGTTGTGTTTGGCTTACAAATGCGATGGACATTCTCATCCAGATTAAGCGACTTCTAACAGTAAAGTAATGTGTAGTAGGATCGTCAATCCCACTCTACCTAAACGTTGAACCAGAGTACTTTACCTAAGGTAGGTTCTTACATGGCAAGGAGCCTCAGCTACGAAGGGGTTACAACGTAGCTTGGTATTAAGAATAACAAACCGCATTGTACCCCCGCAATAGTAAGTGAGCTACTGAAGTCAAAAAGAACAACAGCCTCATGTGGACCTCTGTGTAACTACCTTGACGCAGCCTCTAGTCTTGCCGGGGATCCGTTGGGAGACGAACCCCCGCACACGAACGTACAGACAACCTGCATCCTGGGACTGCAGACGGAATACATCTGTTTAACCGTTTGATCCAACCGAGCAACTGAGCAAAGGCAACGGTACATCAGCATTGCAGCCTGGGTCAAACGAACGCTTGCGTGAGAGGGGGTGTTCGTGGGAGGACGGGATCGAGGTAAAAGATATGGAATCAGGATACACATTCCAGCAAACATCCAGCCACCATGTATTCTGGAAATGAAGGGGACGGGAGCGAGCTTTCAGGCGGTAGAATGGTGTGTCCGGTAACACACTGACATCGGCGCAGCAAACTGATGAGGAACTGCATAGGTAGGTAGGTAGGTAGCCCAAAGCCTAGGTGCCTACCCACCTGCCCTATGGATGTCCTTTCTTGTCGAGTCTACCACCGAGATAGCAGGCGAAAGGCCGGGGTGAGCCCGGGTCAGATCCTTCGGGCCCGGCTCCGAGCCACGAGCTGGCCAAAAATGAAGATTCCGGGGCCGAATATACACCGGACAGTGGGTACTAGCTAAAGTTGGCGAAAAACACACACACCCTGCAGGGGTCTTATTCAGCCTCCATCCCAACTGAATTCCCCCAAGGCAGGCCGCGAAAACAGGCCCGCCCAACTGCCGTGCCGGACACCATGCACGGCGCTTAGCAGTGCCGCACAGTCCTACGCCTACGCCTACGCCGCAGGCAGCAAGGGAGCACCTCAGATTGTAATCCCAAGGCAGACGGGATAGTCAACAGACGGACTATACAGGCACATGTACAATAATACTAAGCCGATGTAGGTGGCATGTCGACCGCATACCGGGCTCGTCGGGGAGCTTCGGGAGACGGAGACACATCACCTAATCCTACTGTGTTCGGAGACCCGTGGCGGCTAGGGGGTTAAGGGTGATTGCCCAGCCTTGCCGGGAGGATGCTGATGGCAAAAGTATTGCCGGCATTTCAGTCCGAGGACGGGACTGATTGACGATCGGATGAGCGGAATTGGCCGCGTTAAGCGCTCTGCTGAATCCCATCAAGCCTGCCGAAACGAGACGAGCAGTGGCTGTGATTGGGGTCGACACAGTGGATGCGCTCCACTGGTAGGGCTGATTAGCGCTGCCAGCCGCCAGCATCTCCAGCAAGCCCTGTTGTCGATCGGGGCCGGGGTCCGCAGATTTCAGCCCCGCGGATTGTTTGTCGGTGGCATGGCGAAGCAGCAAACGGCATGAGTTGTGTCTCATAAGAACGCTGGGCAAGTTCACTCAAACCGTTGAAGGGGGGCAGGGGCCGGTCTTGGCGATGGAAGCGGAGGCTGGGCGGGGAAACAATGACACTGCACCACCACTTGATCGGGTATCACGAATACACTACTCAGATACGCCTTTGAATGAGGCTCCATATTCTTCATCCCAGTGTGTGCTGTGATCTCAACAAATGCTGCCGCAGTTGCGTTGTGCTCCGTCTGTGGATGAGTGGTGCGAGTCTGGCTCGCGTGCAACATGCGAAGGCTGCTGCTCTCTGCTCTAGGTGGTTTAGTTGTGGTGAGGGGAATCCTGGAAAAGGCTGTACTGTACGACTTGTTGGCCCGACCAAACAACAACCGGAATGGGTCGTCGGCCGCTGGAATCGGACCGTCGGCTTGCGGCGTCGAGAGAGAATGTCACCTGCAGACATGACGGGTAGGCGAGCTCATATTGCGCCGCAACTTCTAACCTTCCTTCATGGGATGAACCCGCAATACGCAGCCGCTTGTGGGGCCGCCGTGTGAGAGAGACCTCAGGCGAGGATCACAGGCCTGGCAGTTCGTGTAGCCCTGGGCCCTCATAAGTGCACAGGACATACTAGTATTGTCGCACACCAGTGATGCACTGTATGAGCACTTAATGTCCAGCCGTGGTTGTCCGCATCTTTTTCTGGCCTGTCAAATCGATGTTCGAGGGGGGCCTTGCCGGCTGGCTGCATAGGTGCGGATACACCTACTTTGGCGATGGAAGGTGAGGGGCCCTCCCTCATCTTTGACCAGCCATCCCATCTTGGGTCATCCCTTTTCCACTGACATCCGGGGCAGCGTGACGGCAAGGCCGCGGGCAATTGCATGACTTGTAGAAGGCAGGTTCGGCTCATTTCATGCTGTGTAAAGGAAAGACTGGAGTTCTTGGCTTACATGTAGGTGAGAGTGAATTTGTGAAATGGAAAGTTTGAGACAGCGCACAGAAAGGAGAAAGAAAGAAAGGGAAGTTTCATGTTTGGCAGCTTTCATGTTTCGGAAGGCTGGGGCCAGTTATCCATGCTTGGAAGGGAAGCAGCTCAGGGGCTGTCGTCAGTGTTGTCTATACGGTAGTTGGATGGTGTTGAGCGAGTCGGAACCAGAAGATCTTGGCTATCAGGAGGATGCGTTTTGGCGAAGCCCCTGCAGCCAGCCATTCGTGGCAGGGTCGTCCTGGAGACCTCGACAAACACTAGATGCCTATCTGAACGTCCAGGTTATCGGTGTATGGCATATCCCTTGCATCACCACCTAGGCAGGCAGGCGATTTAGGATGGAGGAGGGGGGTGTGTGCGATTGTTTCACCTGAACTTCCCGCCGTTCCGTTTTGTGAGGCACAGACGGGAGCAAGAAAATTTTCTGGGTGCCAGGTCACAGAAAAGCATCCCTCGAATGACTTTTGAGGCAGTGCCTGCTCCAGAGAACAGGGCGGCCCCTTTTTAGGGTTGGAATCTAGGGTTACGCTGCAGAGCAAGGCACAAACTGATGATGGCTGACAAGTCATTTTGGGTAGGTTCCTGCGCTGTCACTGCTTTCATTAGTGCAACCCGTATTCCCGATTACGAGAATGCAGCAGAAACACCGGGACAAGACATGACTGTAATTACCTTGGTTGGGTTTGTAAAATGCCGTTTGCGTGAATTATTGACTCCGAATGAGTGCATTTGATAATGAACCCAGGTATCCTTCTAATTCCTACTACTAGTCTATGATACTATGCATTCAATAACCAGAAATTGACAAGGGGGTATATCCATCCTGTGAAACCCAGGAGAAACAGAGAAAGGAACTTTAGACGGCTCGCCGTAATTGTCGGAGCGCGTCACTGACGCCGAGTAACGTGAACGAGGTCTCTTGCGTATCCAAGATGACACCCCATCTGATCAAAACAACCAGAAGATTTGGAAAAGAACAGGCCTTTCTTTCCAAGTCCGAGTCCCGAGCCCAAAATCACCATTAAAAGTTGTTGTGTGGTGACAATAACCATCGTCGACCACTCCCCATCGCTGAAATCATCCGCTCAGAGTCAAAGAGTCCAGTCCATGAACCAGTCCATCCCAATAAGAAAAAGAAACACGCTCCAAAAAAGCAAAGATCCGACACCGGTACTTTTGAGTTCCCGTACACCTCTGATAGGTAGAGAGCTACAGTCCGTCTGCGACTGCAACAACTGCTTCGTGATCGTGTGATCTGCTCCATGCCCCAACAGCATCGCTTGTTTATGTTTTTGGGGCCAGAAGAGGCCGTTCGTACTTGTGGGTATCATTGCAAAAGACCGAAACGGAAAGACGGCCACCATGATGCGGGACTGATCCCGTGGAATGTGTATCGAGATTGAGGCGGAAAAAAAACGCCCCGGCGCCAGAGACGAGGAAATGAGAACCCCTCTGTATAACAGCGCAAATGACAAAATGACTCCGAGAGACTTAATCGTACAGCCTGGCTCTGTGGGTATCTTGTGTTGTGTTTGTAGTATTTTGTGGTGTGTGGTGTGGTGTTTTGGCGTGTGGCTGGAGAGATGGTGGTGTTACACCGTGGGATTCTTGAGGATCTCCTCACAGTTCGTGTCGAACCGGAGGTTCCAGAGGCGGACTGACGCCATGAAGCGGTCCGTCTTCTCGTACTCCCGATCACGGCCAAAGAGAGTCTCGACGAACTCGACTCCGGCGCTCTTGCCAAGCTGCCCTTCCTTCCGCTGCTTGCTGGAGCGGAGCATGGGAGCTTCGCATGCCTTGAGGAGCTTCCGGAGCTTGTCGGTGATCCGGTAACCAGCCTCAATGAACTCATCAACCATCTCGCGGTTGTCCTTGGATCTGATCTTAGGGAGGATTTCCTCGGCGCGCTTGATCTTCCCGGCCAGCTGGATGAGCAAAAGCCACAGCTCGCCGGCCATTTCGGCAATGGGCGAGCCAGCACCGTGGTGGTAGACGGTCCAGTCGTAGATCCATTTGCCCAGGGAATTGGCATCAAAGACGCTGCCGAGCAGCATAATGGGTTCTTCCGTAGGGTCCCAGTTCTTGAGCGAGTATCCCGCTGGGATCTTGTGCCGCTTAGCATCGGCCTCCGTGGCCTGGCGGACGGGAGGGGGCGGTGGCGGCTTCCTGTGCATGGCGGAGGGCCGGGCGGTCTGGGGCCGTTGAGGCACCGAGGTCGAGTTGCGTCGAGAGTGACCAGCGGCAGGTGGCGCGGGACGGCGCTCCGGTTCGTACCGCGGCGACGCGAACACAGCCTCCCTGTCGAAGTAGGGACCGCCCTGTGCATAGTACCCGTAATCAGTTCCATGCCCACCAGCATTGACGGTAAAGTGGTCCCTGTATCGTCTCGATCCGGACCATCCAGGCAGCACGAAGGTACGGCCGCCGAGATCGATAAACTCGTCCTCGTCGGATTCCCCATGAGAGACCGTGGTCGGATGGTAGGAAAACGAAGTGCGGCGCTCGCGCATGGGGCGCGGCGGACCCGAAAAACTTGGCTTGCGCGTGGAACGCGAGGCACTCACATTCACAGTGGCGTACTGGCCGTCGCTCGTGTACCGCGGGGAGAACGAGGGAGCACGAGGGCTCGCATAGCCGTTGCTGATGCCGGTAGTGCTCCCGTTCCGAAAGTGAGCCCGCGTTGCAGGCCGTTGCGGCGTCGCGCCGTAGTAATAGCTCGGTCCTCGAGGCGATGGCGTCGGGGACGGGCTGGGAAACTTCTTCTCATCGTAGAGATACTCCTGGCCAGGCGTGGACCCGTACGGGGAGTAACTGGCAGCCATGCTTTCTTGCTCTTGCGATGTCCTCTTGGACACCCAAATACTCTTCCTTCCCACACCCGAAAAAAAAAATGAAAACTCGCTAGAGTACCCCCCGGCCGCCGAGAGGGGTCGTTTGTTGCGTTCTTGCTCAGCTCAAAATCCGTGGTTGAGTGGCGCCTATGTCGTGACGCTGGAGAAAGTGACACCCGTCACCTTGGTCTGTGGTCGGTTGGAAGAGGAGAGGAAAACCGTCTTCTGATCGCAAACATGTCAGGGATCCGGTGATATTATCTCCAGTCGGAGAGTCGGGGCCAAAGTCGGCAGCGACTTTGACGGCAGCTTCTCGAATGGTCTGGAGTCGACAATGGTCCAGACTTCAGAATCGCTGAGAAATGGTCTTGAAAACTGAGCAGTATGGTGTGGTTAAGCGCATTGGCAGAAGCCAAAGTTGGTAGAAAAGGGGAATTTGGGAGGTTGGCGCCGCTTTTAAAGCCAAGGTGTGCGCAAGGACGGGCAGAATCAAGTGGGAGCCAACCTGCCCCTCCCACCAGGAATGACAGGGGGCGGGACGTGAAAAATTGACTTCCATCCCTGTCAACTGAAATTCTCAACGGAGAACATGGAGGGGCGTGCCTCTAACGCCGCACCTTGCGGTGGGGGTGTTATTAGTGTACCGTAATCATCGCTTCTGCCTTGTCAGCGAGAACGAGAAGATAGCACACCCCCCAGCCCAGTTCCAGGACGCTCTGCTGACACTGTGTAGTGCGGCCCGCTCTTCGGTCAACAGATTCCGGAGCGGCTTTACACTATGGATAGGTGGTCGCACATCCACGGGCACTTGTGACCTTCTGCTGCTGACACTACCTATCGACAGCGACGGGTCCATAATCACTATGAAGCGAATCCGGCTCTTGAAAGTTTTGGGAGATTGATTCATCGCACTAGGTACACTACAGTCCTTACTGTATCCTCGTTCACACTCCCTAGGTGCCTGGTCTGGTCAGATTTGCGACGCCGGGAAAAGCTTCCGGATTTTCGGCCGACAGGCCTCTGGTCGGCTAAGCGAAATTGGTCGGCACCAACTTTCACCATTTGAGCAGGGGATCACTTCTGAGGAAATGGGCTGTGAGAAAATTTTCGTCTCATTCACGAGCAAGCAACCAGGGCTGGCGACTTGGCGACGATCAATGCGATAATGCTGTTAACAGAAGGGTGCGCTTGATGGTGGTGACCGGCGACTGTCGAGTCATCTTCCAGAAATGGCGTCGCAAAGGCCCGGCTTGCGACGACGGCATGTCAATGGACAGAAAAGCCACGAGCCCCTGGCATACAATAGAGCACATGATCAGTTAAGATTCGCCTCCGAAAGGTTGTGATATCCAAACAGCGCGTAGAAGCCTGGCACAGACTGGATGCTCGGTAGATGCCATTGACAGCTAACGGAAGTCCCGGAAGGCAGGTTTCGAGCACAACCTTGGAGTTTCTGAAATGACAACGGTGTCGAACTTGGGGTCCTTTCAATTGCAGGGCCAGCAGGTATCGCAAAAGTAACAATTGGAATGGAGGCCGGCGATATCGATGGGGCAGCCACGCAAGCAGGCTAGAAAACGGCGTAGATGAACAGTAGCATCGCTGCCTCTCTTGTGGAAGTCGTGACCGAAACTCTCGGAACACAGCAAAGATTCTGAGGTTTCCGTAAAGATGCCAGCAAGCTGACGTTCTTGCTGCCGCCTTGACCACAGGATGGTTTTCCACGCTCATCTGTAGGTTTTTCTTGGAGAGTCTCTAGGATGAGTAAGGTGAGACCTTCCTATCGACCTCTGAAGCCGGTCAGTCTGTGGAGTGCTTGACTTCAAGTCATCATAAACAAATCCAATGGTTCTCAAAATCTAGACCTTAGACATCTCTGGGTGTACATAAGGTAGGGTAAAATCCGGGGTGCCAAGGAGCATGTGCATCCACTGTCGTGTCCAAAGCTGGGAACTGATCGCATCAGCTGCAGTGGTTTTCTTCCTATGCAGATCCTCCTGTTCGTGCTGCTCTGCGAGGCGGTTTGCGCTCGCGTGTCCCGGATGCATGCAGCTGCCAGGCCGTTCGGCGGGGCCAGGTGGGGTCTCGCGCGTTCAAACTCTGGACCCAATCATCAATTGACAGCGGGGAGACACCAGGAAATCTGCCGTCCCGTCTCGACTCTCCGTCATGCTCCTCCAACAACTTCAACTCCTACCCAGGAAACCACATCGCATCTCCATTGGATTGTTTCAAGGTTTCGAGCTGTACATATGCTATCTCGTTGCATCTACACTAGCCAACGGTCCTCGGATTGCACCGTCAAAATGAACTCCCTTTCCTCTTCGGCCTCCATTCCTCGACTCCAATTCATATATAACTCCGTGTTTAAGGCACTACACCCCGTACCGCAATGAACGTTATCGTGCTAGGTAGCCCTGTCGACCTCCCAATCTAAGAACACGCAATACTCGACTCAAAGGTGGCTGAACAGCCACCTTGCCATACAGTTACGTTCTCACGCGGCTTCCCTCTCTCATCACGGTGGACATCGCCAACAACAGCCGAAAGGTTCTGCAATCATCCCATCGCATAATGCCCGACAACTTCACACATATGGTCCTTGCGTATGGGCCCGCTCACCGTGTGTGGCCTTGTTGGATAACCGGTGAACCGGTGAGAACGTTCGTCCCCATACAGTATCAAGACACGGTCAGCGGAGTCGGGCCGCGGTGAGTGGCAGGCCAGAATTATCCAAGGGTAAGGTCCGGAACAGGGCACGATTCATTCACGGACCTGCACCCTAGCACGTTCGGTGGGGCACATATCTTCCTCACCTCTCAAGTTTGACCTTGGCTCGGTTCACAGTTGGCCATCCCTTGGCTGGACTTGGGCGTGGTTTGCTTTTCCAGAACGCCCACCCCTACCCTGCTGCCCGTTCCGTGGCTTTTTCCCACAGTAGCGTTCTTGGCCCGATCATCCCGGTCGCCTTTCCGCTTTTGACCCCCTTTCAGCTCACCGTGTCGAAAAATTTGCTTCCCATGCCAATACGATTTTCATTTGGTACGAGAAGAGAAGAGAGGAAGCTCGCTTGCCTCCGGTCACCGTGACTCACACAAGGGGCAGTGTCATGTTTGGTGTATGTTTTGGTGCCCTAATGGCTCGCCGAGAGCAGTCGTTTGCTGCGTTGATGTCCAATATAAGTGGGCGGTTTTTGTTGCGACCGCTGTATGGCCAATGGCCAGAGGCCGGCAGGTTCTGGATGCAGGTCTCGCCGCCCCCATTGGTGAAGGACTGGCCGCCGCCAACCAAAATGGCCCAGATGCGGACGCAGTGCAGCCACTGGAAAATGGCGGCACCGGATCCACTGGCTAAGGTGAATGCAGCAGAGGCCCCTCCCTCTTACAGTAGCTTGTCAAAACCAGGCAGCTTTCCAAGAGGATATGGAAGGAAATCAACCGACCTTGCTGCCGTTTTGGCCTTCACCGACACTCCCGAGCCTTACGAGGGACGGAACTGCAGGAGGTGCATGGACCGGCGCAGATTGGCCATGTCAGAAGGGCGACGAAAAAGGGTTCGCGGCAACCTTTCATATGTCAAGGCCGAGGGAACTTCCGAACCCGGACCAGGCCTCTCTGACGTAGCGCATTGCGCACAAAATTTCAACAAATTGCGAAATTGACGATATAGGTATCTGCCCAATACCGCCCCTGGGCGAGGGCGAGTACGGAAGACGAAGGAAGAACGAATAAGATAGTCACCGGAAACCGGAGGCAAGGGCTCTGGTATCTCAGCCGATAACGTTAATGTTTTGACTCGAGTCCTGTCCCCAGGGGGATGAACCAAGAGTATCTGTTGTGAGTCTGGCCCGAATGATACGGCACAGCGGTCACCTGTCCGGGGCCCTCAAACCAAGAGGAGCGACAATCAACACAAAAGCACGTTGCAGCACTCACCTCGTGGAAGCAGCATTCAGGCCAGCGATCACGGGACCTGCTGACTGTCGATCAAACTAACGTGTCCTCCCCTCGAGGTGTTGTGGACTTCGGCGCACTCTGACTAGCGTTCTCTGCGTAGCCAACTTCCATGTCTCCATACAAAGCCCGTGTGCGATTGCCCTCAGCCGCCCTCCATATCCGTCACCCGTAGCCCAGTAATACACTCTGCCGGATGGTCCGGCATCACCGCCCAATGTGCGTTTTGGGAAAGCCGCTCTTGGAGCCGTCAATGAAGGCCAGACCCAATGAGAAGTTAGACGCAAAATGGGCCTCGAGAAGGATTCGTCAGTGGGAGCGATGGGGCCGTTGTCTCCCTTCTGAAGGCATACCATACACAGTACGTTAGGGTATACCTGGGAAAGAAGTGCAGCTCCTTCTGAGCAGATAATCGTGCGGAATGTTGAGCCGGACAACGCGATTTCAGCACTCGGCACAACCTGTGTTTCTCGCAGCCAAGTGCATTGAAGTCCAAATGTCCTTCACCTTTGAGAAGAACAGGGGTCGAGCAGAGTGGGCCCAAGGGTTCGGGGAATTTAGCGTACAGCTGGAGACGACGCTGCAAGCCTCAAAGCTCAGGGCAACTGGGGACAAAGCACGATCCGAGGATCTGGGTCTGGAAGTGGCTGAAAGCCACATGGTGGCTGTGTTACAGTCTTCTTCCACGCCACCCCGGATCGGGGGTACTCCACTTGCCGAAACGGCAGCGTCCCTGATTCGTAAGGGTTCCATCGGGGCTTTTCAGGTCCCGATCTTGCCGTATGACAAACGCAAGGACCATCCTCGTTCCGGCTTGGTAAAACGCACGCCCCACCATATTTTTCTGACTTCGACCCAAGTCAGGCACAGTTGTTGCCCAACGTCCTCGAACTCCCCCAGCTGCTCTTGGACGAGTAAGGTAGTTCGCAACTGCTCGAGGGACTTACCTTGCCACCTTTGAGGGAACCTACATACGTCACGCGTTCCAGTTTTCAGTCAGAAACTGCCCTACGGCTCTAAACACACCCCCGAGCTTCGGCTCAAGGCCCGTAAGACGTTTGTCAACCGTTCACTTCGTGGCTGAGGCCAAGACTGTTTTGCCCCCTTCCGCTCCGTCCGTCGCCACGAGCAGTGTTGACTCACCGCTCGACAAGTGGTCGCGGCTTGGGAAGTCACGGGGTCTGGGTAGTTCCCAGATCTGCCTTGGTTGGTGGCGATCGGAGCTGAGCGTGTCCGCCTCTTATGGAGGCAGCCTGGTTCGAGCTGTTTCCTGTGGACATGATCATGATGATGATGATGATGATGATGATGACGATGACGACGACGATGACTATGGGATCAACACCGCATTTCAGAACGCACAAATACGATTTCCGCCAGCCGAGGGAACCCACAAAGCTCTCGGGCTACCCTATCGTGACTCACACACCTCCCGTGTGTTGTGCGCGCGGTAGGGCCGATATCCCGCGTTGAGCCCCATGGGCTTGTCCCTCGATCTGGGCGGGGCGGTGTGCGTTGTTCACCTCACCGGCGCCTGCCATTCGACCTGGTTGCGCTAAATACGGCTCTCCTTCGCCACTTTGGGCTGGCTTGGTCTCCCAGGGCGGCAGCGCTGCTTCCCCGTTACGTTCTGGTTTCTGGTTTTGGTGGCCCATCCCGCGCCGACAATGGTTCTCTCAAAGCGAAGGGGATGCACCAGCACGTCATTGAGCCGGTGTTCTACCGGAGTGACTGGGAGTTGTGGAAGGCGATGTCTGGGGGCGTATCTGTCTCTGCTCTGCACCGCGCAAACAGCAGTAGCCGTCCCGGCCGTTCCATGCCTTGCGACCCAACAATGATGGAGCGGGCTGGTTCCTGCAGAACCTTGACGTTGTATATTTTCTTTTTTGCTCTCTGCCGATCTCGCATTGCCTCGTCCCGGTCGATCAAGTGTCGCCTTTGTGTGGGCGGGTGCCGCTTGGGCATCTTCGAAGGCTGTCCCTCTTGGGGACCAAGGTCACCACTGTCTCTTGACCGGCATCATACCGTGGTAGTCTGCGGCCATTTCACTTCCCTTATGGACCGTTCTGGACTGCTGGACGTCATTCCCAACGTTATTCTGCTCCACTGATAAGACGCCTCACTTTTCGACACCAGTCAGGTCGTTGAATAGGGGTGCTGTCTTGCTGCACTGCAGAGTCTGCACAGCATGGCTCTGACTGACTTGGCGCCCTGAGTCCTGATATCTGCACACCTCTCGAAAGAACCCTAATCACATTGGACATCTTAATTCAACGCTGAATATGAGTGGTTACCAATTTCGACACCGTGCTGGTATACTGTGTGCTTCTTCAAGCTATCCCGAAGGCTGTGCGACGACCAGCCCGTTCCCTATGCTGATAGGATGGGTCTGTTTCACCAACCACTGAGGGAACCTGTCACGGATTCCATCAAGATTCATATCATCTTCCAGAGGTTGAATTAAGCTTGTTGATAGGACGCTAGTACCCCCTTGTCCGTCCCGTACGGATGGTAATCTAGGGTAATCTACACCTGTTGCTGTTGCCTTGAACGAAATGAGTATGCGTCAGAGGCTTTTGCCTCCCAGTGGCAATTTACGTTCAGCATTGCCGGGAAAGGGCTTCATGATATGACAGGCCTGCGTGCGTTCTGTAGTTGCTTTCACCAGCTGACCGAACCTTTCCCCCTTTTTTGCCTTTTGGACTTTCACCTTTAGTGACTCACCCGTGAGAAGCTTTGTTGCCTCATTTCTCATATCCTCGCAACTCATAGTGACGGTCATATGAGTATCACCAGCTGTTCTCGGGAATCTCGAGGCTGTCCTTGAGCAAGGCAAAGTCCAGTTTGAAGCCAATCGTGAAAGGTTGGGCGCAGTATCCGGCCCTTCTCAACCGGCCGTTTCAGATTGGACATTGGGCTTGTGTCACACGAATGCTGTGTTGCGTAGTACTTGCCTACTTAGTCATCGGTGATTCGACCGCCGGCGGCGTCTTCCTCGAGTCAGTGTTCTATGTTACGTTGGCTGCCTAATGAGTCGCCGTCATAAATTCGGTGGGTTGGATGGGAAACACAGGGATCACGTTAACAAGGCTGATGTATCACACTGTCTAGGCGTCATTGAACACCATGAAGCAGGTTGTTCGCGGATGTCGAGTTCATCTCCAACCGCCTGATGTGTCCTGGGCTGTCACTCACATCGCAGAGAGCTGCGGTGGCATCCTACTCAAAGAATCTATGGTTTGTATAGGATTGGCGGTGCACTGTCTTACTCCGAGGGCAACATAGAGTGAAACCGTCCCATCCAGAAACATGTATTGAAATATCTTTGAAGCTATCGAGAACATGCTGGACCTCGTGTAAGGAGCAAGATACGTCCTTCCTTATTCATTCCTAAATCCGACTTCCATGCCCAAAAGAAAACCCTTGACGATGATACTTGGGATCTCGGACTTTCTCCCGAGTTCGGACATCATGGAGGCCAGCCATTGTTTGCACAAGGCGCGCAGCTCTCAACTAATGAAGGCTTCTCATCACAGGTCCCTCAGCATCCGATCGACTGGTAGCTTTTGTGAGTGTGTAGCCACTCATCCCTCCCGGTCCAAGAATTGCTGGTGCCTCCTTCTCCAACAGCCAACTCCCGAGTCCCATATCGCCCCAGCAGTCCCTTGACTCACTGAGCGTGACCAGTGTTTGCTCACTGGAGTGTGACCAGTGCTTGCTCACTGGAGTGTGACCAGTGTCCTGCCTCACTGGAAACACTTTGGCGTTCAGCCAACCCAACTTTCAAGGTTTGTCTCAGATGTCTTAGTTGGGGACATCCCTCCCTCTGTAACCAGTGTCGTCCTCACTGGTGTGCATTTAGCGGCCGGCGAACACTGAAAGCACTTTGTTTTGCCCACCCACATGGTCATAACAGCCAGTGCTTGTTCTCACTGGAATCTGACCAGCACCATGTATGTGTAGTAGTTCTTGCTCTATCCCCCCGATGAACCCTCCTTTGGCCTCAGACCTGAATATTGTTTGCATGACGCGAACAACCTACCAGGCAGGTTGCGCGTTCAAATAGGGGGTATGCGTGTCATCATTGACCAAATGATCAAAGCATCCCCCTGTCCCTTTTGCTTTTCTCTTTGAGGAACCCCTTGGGGGCGCCGTAAAGAGTTGAATTCAACCCGAGCTTCGGGCTGTGACCCTTCCTCCCTCCCACAAATGCATGTACTCGATAGAGCCCCGGCGAGTGCTCTTCAGTAAGGGAGATACTCAGTAAAGAACACACACGCTCCCTTGTTGAGATTGTGTTTTGGCGCCTCAGAATTCGTCATTGGCTGCAAGCCCCCATACTTGGGCTTGAAGGTGAGGATAATTGCCAGATACGGCCAGAACAGGCAGAACCGTAAGTGATGTGACCCACAATGTATGTCAATCCGTCTCTCTCAGAGTAGTGGATTCTGCAGAAGGGCGACCACAACCCCCCTGCGACCCACAAAGAAGACTCTTCATAGGGGCACAGATGTGCCTCTGCTCTGAACACTGACGACGTCCATCATTGGAGAGAGATCGTATGGGTGGGGAAAACCAGCGGTGGACAGTAAAAGGCAAAGTGAAGAAAACAGTGTTGACAATCTCCAGCGCTTAAGACAAGCCTGCACCAGATAAACCCCGAAAAGGCATGCCAATAAGCAAACGATGTTGCAAAGTTGATCTCTCCTTCAGTCCAGCAGGTTTTTCAAGGAGCGACCACCTCCTGAGACCCGCAAAGAAGACTCATCATCTCAGGGGCACAGACGCGCTCCTGATCTGATCTGACCCTGGACCTTAATCATCATCATCGGAGAGGTGGCAGTGATGGTAAGACATAACAGGTATGGCGGATTCGAAAATGAACGGAAAGTAAAAAGCGCATGGCAAATAAGAAATGATGCAGAAAACAGAAACAGACAGCGTGGCGTAACAAAAAGAATAGGGAGTACCAGAAAAGAAAAGAAAAGAACTAAAGGAACACGCATCTTCAACAAAAGCGGTGACCGGGCTCGACTCCTCAGGTAAGCTGTCAATAACCGGCTCGAGAAAGCCGGCTGACCAGGCTCGGCACTCTGAGAGGCATTGAGAAGCAGTGTCGACATCATCGGAGACGCCATGTCCGGCTGAGATTGGCAGAAAGAGAAGAATTGAGTCAAGGACAAACATGACGTGGCTGATGTAGAAGTGCTGAGAGGTAACAGAAAACAAAAAGGTATAACGGCGAGAGGGACAAGGGTGTATGTTTGTGGCTTACTGCCCTGAGAACAGCTGCGTGCTTTCTCGATGGATGACCAGTCCATCTTGAGCAACAGGAAGGAGGCGTGTTTCTCTTGGCTGAGTTGGCTCCTGTAGTTTCTCTCTTGCGACCGCTCAGTTAGCACCATCCTCTAATAACTTAAAGGAGTGGACCGGGTGAATAGAATCATGAGAAAGAAATAGAATATAATCAGAGTAAAAGCGGCCGTTGCTCCTCAGATCATCGCCAACCGCCGCACCATGGTTGACCATAGGCCAGGTGGACTCAGGGACTTGTGGCAGGTAGGCAGCTTCTCGTAGGGACCAATGGTCCCTGGGCTGCCCGAGCCCGTTCACCAAATTAGTAAGGCGTTCTCATCATCGGAGCTGCCAAGAAGGCTGAGAGTGTGGTGAAATAACACGGGGAAGGTGACGGGTGTGAACTGGCTATAGGAAGAAATGAGAATAGAATGGGGCGAGGGAAAGCAGAAATATAGCTGTCAAAAGGGAGCGGTGCTGGGAAGAAATGAGACTTGCCTGTGGAAAAGGGTACCTTATCTGCGGAGTAAGAAACGTGGACAAGAACAGCAAGCAGCAATTGCTCCTCAGATAGCAGCCGGCAAGGATTGACGGTGTCGACATAGATTTGCTGTGTGAGCGACCAGCTCTTCCCCCGGGACTGTGTATCTTGACTTGCACGGCTGCCTGGTGTCATCACTGGAGCTGCGCTTGAATGTGGTCTGAGGAGCAGGTAGGTAATCGGCCTCTCGCCAGCCTGGAAGCTTTCTCCCGGCCCATTGTTCCTGTGTTCCTGCTTTGCTGTTAGCATATAAGGTATCCAACTCTTTGATTGAACGAAACCTACTTCTCTGGTCGTAGACCAAGACCGCACCTCGGACCAAGAGTAGACCCTTTGCGAAGGAGATGACCACATGTCTCCTGTAAATTGCCTCACAACAGGGTATCTCATCGTCAGCTGTGGGTTCATGTGTCAAACGCAAACAGGGAAAGCAGAAGTTGAGACAACAGAAATGGGAAACAAGAGGAAATGTCTCGAGAGAAGTGGGAAAGGGAAAAGAAATAGACAGTGAATAATCAACCTCCGTGGACTGGCTGGCTCTTCAGAATTGTGAGCAATGGGATGAAGGGTACAACAGGCAGACCTTCACCAGCTGCACATCTTTGTGACTTCGTCATAGGAAGCTCCTCAGAAGTTGTCTCGGCCATTGGGGGAGCGGACCACGGAGCATCCCAACCGCTGTCATCATTGGAGCCGTATGCCTGTCAATGGTGCACCGCATTGATGCTGTAGGAAAATGAATAGTCGCCAAGAATACACCAAGTACCCAAAGAAGGTGACATGGTTGGGCCCGCGTGTGAAAAGACCCCACAGATATAAAAGCTCCTCAGATGTATACCGGCTGAGTTCGCGGGGGTTGACTAGACCCCCAACTCAACCAGTGCTTGATGGGTGACCAGCCCACAGCCCTTGAGTATCATCACGGTGAACCACGTCGTGGTTCACGTCAGATGATTGTGTGAAGTGGTGGAAAGGAGGACCAGTCCTTCACCAGCATCACGAGGCTTCTCATCACAGGAGCCGACCCACGGACGGACGAAGGGGGATGACATGATGGGGAACAGAACAGGTTAGAAAGCCGAGAAATGAAGAAAAGGACCAACAAACAGTCGTAAAAAGGGAAGAAAATAGGAGCAAAGAGAGGAAAGGCTAAGACAGAAATTGCAGGAGACAGGAATTAATAGCTAGAAAATGCGAAAGGAACAACAAATGACACCGCGAGTGCAGAAAACAGGAGAGAATGAAAGAGAACATGGTGCGAGAGAGAGGAAAGACAGACAATATGTAAGAAACGGAAAGAAAGAAGAGGAGCAAAACATGAAGAATGCAGGAGAAACACTGAATGGTAAGAACCGACACAGCTGATAGAAAAGAGAAAACAGACATCTCAAAGCAGGTAAGATGAGTGGAAAAGAAAAACATGAGAAGCCAAAATACAAGTAGGTAGTTCGTAACGCAACGAGGACGGAAGACACAGCTCAGCCAGCAGGCAACAGTAAAAGCGCGTAAACGAGGGAGACATGACCGACGAAGTGTCGAAAAGAAGACAAGATAGAACTAAGCAGTGGAAAACAGAAGCGCGGCAAGAAAAGAACAAGCAAGTAGAGAGTACAGAATATAGGAAACATGGTAAGAGAAGAGGCCCAAGAAAAGGACAAGACAGAGAGCAGCAAACAGATGATAGCAGAGGTGGAAAGGGATGGGGCCGAGCGGGATCGAGAAGAAGAGGAAGAAAGGAAGGCAAAAGGTAAGACCAGAATTCCGGCATGGTCATCGTCCTGTTGATCCTGCATTTTCCAGTCAGCACACAGACTCCAACCAAGGTCCAGATAGCTTGAACTGTGAAAAGGAAAAGAAGAGAAGTCGGGAATGTTCGTTCAGACGCTGGTCTCAAGTGCTGGTTAGCTGATGCCTCCCACGCGCGAACGCGACGTGACGCGCCTAGACGTGAATGTGCGCTGCAAGTTGGGGACTTACTGGAATTGTTAGTAGTGAAAACGCATGGATGATGCTCTGTGGGAAAAGGAATTGCCAGAGGAAAGTGTCAGATCATGAAGCTCGTTCTCTCATGGCCGGTCTTTGGACTAGGCTCAATACTGATACACGAATAACAGAAAGGTGACTTACCAAGTCGCTAGCTGGTAGAGTCGGTGAAAGTCTGAGAAGAGGTCCATTAGCAAAGAGCAGGCGGAGAGGAGGTTGCGAGAGAAGGGCATTGATAGAGCAATGTTAGAAAGCACTTTGATTGTTTTCATCGAAGGTCTTTGAGAGCAAGCTCAAACTGAGTCACTGTTGTCATCGTGTGGTGTGAGCTTGGATAGGTACTGGGGCAATGGCAGACGGTGACTTACGAAGTGATGATCGAGAGGGAGCGACGATCGCAATACTGTGAACAATGGAACATCAGCAAAGGTTAGGCAAATGGAAGGTTGGCTGGGAGAGGCAATTGCAGAGGCTTGTCAGAGTGGTTGCAGTACTCATCATCGTCAGCGTCGGACGACCGACTCAGAGCGCATGCGTCTTTCTGAATGGTACTCATCATACGCCGGGTGCTTTGGGGAAGAAAGGGAAAAGAGAATGGTACTTACTGACTGATCTGGTCGATCGCAGACGCGTCGCGGTTGGTCACGAGAACCATTGTTGCTGAGATGGCGCTTGGGCGTGACTCTTCAATTGGTTAGGAGTAGAAGAGAATGGTCGGACAAGGAAGGCGATGGTGGATGTGCATGAAAGGTAAAGAGAGGGAGACGCAGAGGCAGAGCCAGAAGATGAAGTTGGAAGAAGATGGAGGAAGAAGTGAAAGGAGAGAGCAGGCGAGAAAGTGGGCAATTTATACATAGAGACTGTGGCTGATTCTGACCGGGAGAGCGGATTGTACCAAGAAAGAAGAAAGCGAAGGAGCGAAGGGCAATATGACGGGGCAGAAAAATGCAGGAAGAAGAGTAAGGTGCTTACTGATGAAGAAGTTGGGGGCTGGGTATTTGTATGAAGAGGAAGAAGAGGCCAGGCTCCAGATGGAAATGAAGAGAAGCTCGAAGTGCCTGAAGTATGGCTTGCAGAAGAAGGAGTGGAATAGGTGAGGGAGATGGAGTGCGGAAAGGTACTCTGAATGCAGATATGGGAAGAAGAACGGGGAAGAAGAATCAGAAGAGGATGGCTGGGGAGATGCGAGAGGAAGAAGATGCCTTTTTCAACTCGTAACTCTGGGCAGTCAAAACGTGAGGAATTAGGGCAAAAGCCCCGGAGAGGAAAGGCCTGCGGAATGTGGAAGAGGCGAGGGCAGGGCAAACAGAAGCGGAGGGAAGGAGGCGGTTGCCGAGCACCGTTGCCCGGTAGTGCCAGTCCCTCTTTGGTGGGAGATCCGGCAGCTGCCTGGCAAAGCAGCAACTCCAAGCTGGCCAAAGAAAATCAAGCCGATCAATGTACTTACCATCGTACTTACTGCTGTAGGAAGAAGCCCACTGCGGCTAGTTGATGAGAGGTGAGCTGGGAGAGTACTCGGAGCGGCGTAGTGAACCCGGAGAAGCAATGACTTGATCAGTGACGGAGGGTAGATTAGGTGTTAGGAAGAAGAAGAAGCGTAGAGACGAGGGATCAGAAGGTCGGTGTTGGAAGGAAATTCAATGTGACAGCCGGCAACCGGTTGAGTTGATGGAAAGGGCCTGCTCTGGATGATGGAACAGCCTGGCGGAACCGACCAGAGAAGCCCACACAGATGAGAGCCTGTATTGCCTGTCCTCCTCTCGTGCATTTCCCGCCCTTGTAGTAGGGAATGATAGAAACTCACGGAGCCAAGTCGGGACCAAGAGAACCACGGCCATCCCGCCGCGACGACTTGGTTGAATTTGAAGAACGTGGACCCGGAATGCTGCGCCGGGAAACGCAAGATGCTCTCCGCCGGGAATTGAGGGGCCGCCCTACATTGGCCCGAGCCACTTTCTCGGGTTTGTACTGCCATCTCCCTGAACAGGCACTCTGTGTTATTCAAATGGCTTGTTCGGATTCGCATTTGCTGATCTTGTGAATACGTTGATTGTGGCGATCTACTAGCTGCCTGGTAAGTACCCAACATTCCGAGGGACCTTCCGGTGACTGCAGTCATAGCGGCTGTCCCGGTGTGCGGCTAAGGTCGCGGACGCGCAGTAAGCCGCTTCCAGCACCATCTCTCACTGTATCTACGGTTCTGGGGCCATTGAGAGACGTCAGCTAACCTTGAGGAGCAGAAATCAAACAATACTACCGTCAAATGTATAGCTTTAAGAAGTGGAAGGTCTGGACCGCCTAAGCGGAAAGCCTCTAGCAAGTATGGACCGTTTCTCGGCCATCGAAGGATTATCAATAGATACCAGGCTGTGAGTGCGACTTCTTACCTTACTCAAGGCTGGAAACTTGGTAGCCATTGTAACTGACGACAGCAACTACAGTTGGTACCAGTAGCTCAGGAATCGCACGACTACGATGCTCTTTCCGCCAAGTCAACCCTCAGGAAGCGTCGCCATGTCAGCAAAGTCGTGCTCTTGAAGCGTGCGATGCTTTCGAATGGATATCAACTTGAAGAGAAACAAACTGAAGGGGCGAGAAGGAAAACCGTCAAGCGTACATCTGTGTATACCTGCGGCCACGTAATATCAACAACAGACGTGTGTGCCGAGCCCCAAGAGTGACGAAGTACGGGAGAGCCACCCTGTCGCTTTGAACAGGCGGCAGATCCAACGCTACCAAGAGGTGGGACGGGCTTACAGGGGTCTCTATGTCTGATTGATGTTGCTTGGTAACTGAGGAACTCGGGCCGCTGCTGGGGCCTGGACAGCTAGTAAGTGACACGAACAAGACTACAGCTGACGGACTACTTGTTGGACAGGGATCATCTACCAGTCTAAGCATGTACAATACTACAATACAACAAAGGCGGCGAGCCGAGCGGAAGCGACATCGAAGTGGACAACCTCAAAGCCTGCGCTGCGACGACAATAGCGATGCTGTTCGGGAGATGGGCGGCGTACTGTACATAAGTACATTGCAAAGGAAAGCTCGAATGGTTGGGGTCGAAGGCGGGACGGGACATGTCTGGTTACTATACTGCAAGAGCGCGCAGATCACGGCTCCCTGGAGGTCAGGGAGTGTCGCAGTCCTGCATAGATGCTGGTCTGGAATGGATCCGCAAGAGTCTAGTGCGGACTACTAGTATGCCGAGCTCGCTTGAGTCGTCCCGACAGCTCTTCCCGTATTCTTTGCCTACGGGTAAGTGTTGTCAAGTACCATTGTCATACTGCAGGGATGCACGGTACAGAGCCTTGGTCTGACAAGCATTTTGTGAATAGGGTCGGATTGTGAGACGACCTCAACACGCTTGGCATATACCATATACAATACAACCCAATCATTCATAGTAAAGGGATCCAAAGCCGTTTCCCATGTTCACCGAATGGCCTGCGGAACCGTCGGCATTATGGAGCGAAGAAAGAGATGAAACCTCGAATCAAGATAGAGAGAGGGGTGCCTTGAGAAGACAACACATCACTCTCCAAGTGAAAGTGGCGGAAGATTGGGCAATTCGTTTTGGAGCATAAAAGGTGGAGGAGGACTGATGAGCCCAAGCCCGAAACAAGCCATCAGCACCAATACCGCCGAATAGGGGGTGACACGGAGAGATGATCAGGTCTGTACTAGTTTAACTCGCGTTCTTCAACACATCAGACTGCGGAGAATTGTCGCTATGTTACCCTCGTTCCGGCACGATGACTGAGAGGGGTTAGAAGATTACTGAAGGTACGCTGTAAAATTGTAAAGCCGCCAGAGGGAAGAATGGAGGCCGCTTGGTAACGGGCTGTAGAGGGCCAGCTAGAGGATGTAGAGGTATACGGAAGTTAGCTTCGGGGCACCGCCATCTTCAAGCGCCGTCTCTAGCACGAGAGGCGGTATATTTCGCTGGAGAGGGATGGTTGGATGCGAAAGCGGTGCCTACCTTTTGGCGATGAGGCAGTTGGGCTTTGGACAAGCCGCGCCGATGCGCAGACAGTGTGAGTTGCCTACAGCTCCTAGAGAAAGCATAGGCTTGCTGGCTTGACTGTGCGTCGCAGGAACTCGTACCTCAAGTTCGTTGACCTCCTTATATGCCTTGTAATGGCGTACTTCGCTTGTGGTCCATCGGATCTATCAGCTTCGTGTTGCCCTCGCAAGTCCGAGGTAACCTTCTCTTCCTTTTCCTTGATGTCGCGGTGTGCCGCCACCCGGCTCTCGCAGGAAGCAATATTCCCAAACTTCCGCCGAGGATCCGTTGCCAGCAGCGCCAAACAGAACCCCTAGATTCTTTGGTACCAGTAGTTAGTCAAAGTCGGCGTTGAACAACCGCGCTATACGCCTGGTTCAAAGAGCTGTTCGTCGAACAGTGTGGTTGCAATTGAGGCCGACCAAAAGAGAGTCGAAAGTAATTAAATCAGATTCCCTCTACCACTTCAGTCCAGCTAATTTCCATCCTTCGCTAGACAAAACATCCGAGCCAACTCGCATTAAGACACCATCTTGTCATACCACTTCACCAGAATCCTGTTAACGACAATGGAGAGCAGCCTGCGAAGTACGTATGGCCACCAAGTCAGCGAGAACTACTGCTACCAACATTCTTCCAGCCGGCTGGATATTCTCGCAAAAGTGGCCAGCGAGCAACCCTACCTTCCCGTTCAAGCGCCCGAGCACAACATCAACAACCAGTTGCTCTTGCTCGCCAGGGCTGCGGCGATGGTGGAGCGACAGGGTGCCGAGAAATCACAGTCCTTGGGCAATAGCAAGCCCTCCTCGCCGCGAAAGTTAGCGGAGGATCGCATGAACCGACTTCGTTCTTGCTCCATCTCGGCTAGCCTTCAGCCATTCCTCCTCAACTCGGCCACCCGCGACTGGGCTCGTCGCGCCGGTAGAGCAAATCGCTAGGCGGGCGGGGAGAGGGGGTGACCAAGTATGGCAGCGGCGAGGGAGGAGAGGAGTAGTAGTATTGATGGATACCTTACCCATGCTTGGATGAAGAGTCGGATACGGTACGGGATGAAAGCTACCGTAGGTACCTGGATGGCGAATAGGCACAATAAAAACACACACAAAACAACTAGCGCCTGTGTGAACCCATACTGCAGCTCAGTCACGCGATGGACGTCGCCGTCGAAAAGGCCAGCGAGACCCCAATCCAGCATATGTTTGTTGCCGGGACGGTAGAGGAGTTGACATGGGAAGCTCAAGATACTCGTGCACTGCCATACCGCAAGCACTCCCGGTAGGCTTACTTGTCCGTGAAAGCCAGACGCCGATTGGATAGAATGCCTTCTTGATATGTCCACACGCATGTGGCCCTTTCGGAGTCTTTGATGGTGACCCTGGTGTCTTCCATGCCGTAGTTGCTACAGGGACGGAGTGATACGTTTGAGATGATCGGCCTCGGCCTGGTTGCTGTCCACAAGGGCGCCCCGCCGCTATGCAGAGTATTGTACAAGCACCCCCACGCATCCCACAACCGCTCAGCGCCCCAACTCATCTCACGAGTTTCCCCGCTTGGTGACCACCTCACCTTATTTTACAACTCATTAGCATCCACACAGGTTCTAAATCATCTTTGAGTGCTGAAAGCAATTGAAGGGATGAGAATCAGACCTCCACCTTAGCCTGCCGAATTCTCGTTGCAACTTTCACAAGGTTCAAGTGAAACGATCGCCTTCAGTAGTAGAGCAGAGCTCACCTGAGCAATGGACGAACGGGCCAAAATCCCCGTCTCCCTTCCCAGCGCCAACCCGACAGTAAGTTACTGGCAGGAGCCGCCCGATACCATCGCCGACCACCGGAGCACCCCTGACCTCCCCGCCTCCGTCGACACGGTCATCATCGGCAGCGGCATCACTGGCGCCGCCGTGGCATGGAATCTCCTATCACAGACTCAGAGCACCAACCCTGGCGGCATCGTGATGCTGGAAGCGAGACAAGCCTGCTCAGGTGCCACAGGCCGGAACGGTATTGTGTTTTTCAATCCATCTTCATTCTATACCCATTTCTCATTTCATCCCCTTTCTCTTACAAACTTTTCCCTCGAAAGGAAAACAAAAAAGAAAGAAAATAAATAATGACCATGAAATGATAGGAGGCCACACAAAATCCGCATCCTACCGCACCTTCGCGCACCACGCGTCCACCCTCGGCCTGGCCGCCGCCAAGCAGATCGCGCGCCTCGAGCTAGCCAACATCCAGGCCGTCCACGCCTTCGCGCGCGAGCACAGCATAGACTGCGACCTGACGCCCTGCCAGACCGTCGACGTGATCTACGACCGCGCGCAGTGGGACGAGGCGGTGGCGAGCGTGCGCGCCATGCGCGACGCCTTCCCCCACGGCGAGCCGGAGGGCCAGTATGAGCTGTTCTCTCCGGAAGACGTCAAGGAACGGTTTCACGTCCATGACGGGGCGTATCAGGGCAGGGAGGAGCGGGTGCAGGGCGGGGTGGGCTACTTCGCGGGGAGCTTGTCCGCGTATAAGTTTGGGCTGGGCGTGCTGAAGCTTTGTTTGGAGCGGGGACTGAATTTGCAGACGGGGACGCCGGTTACGGGGTTGGAGAAGAAGAAGAAGAAAAAGAAGGCGGGGGAGAGAGAGGGGATGTGTTGGTGGGAGGTCAAGACGCCTAGAGGGCCTATCAACGCCAAGAGGGTGGTTCTGGCCGCGAACGGGTACACGGCCGCGGTCTGGCCGCGGTTTCAGGGGGTTGTTGTTCCACTGCGAGGGCAGGTGACGGCGCAGCGGCCGGGGAGCAAGATGCCGCGCCGGGGGTGTCTGCCGACGACGTATAGTTTCATCTACAAGAAGGGCTATGAGTACATGGTTCCGCGACCCGAAGGGTCGAGGTTTGCGGGGGATATCGTTATAGGGGGCGGGCTGGTGCGGGCGCCCGATGACGGGCTGTTGGAGTTTGGGACGACGGATGATGGAGCGGTGAATGAGGGTATCAGTCAGTATCTGCGGGAGACGACCCCGCGGTATTTCGGGCCAGATTGGGGGGACGATGACCCTGAAGGAAGGGTGCGGAGTGAGTGGACTGGCGTCATGGGATTCAGCCCGGATGGGTTCCCGCTCGTCGGGAATGTGCCGGGAGAGGATGGGCTGTGGGCGAGCTGCAGCTTCCAAGGGCACGGCATGGTTCTGTGCTGGATGTGTGCAAAGGCCTTAGTTGAGATGATGGAGGACGGGGATAGTGAGCAGCTCAGAGACTGGTTTCCTGACGTATTCAGAATAACGGAGGAGAGGTTGTCCCAAAGTTTCCAGGGGCGGCTAGACGCAATCCCAAAGGCGGGAGACGTGAGTGAAAAGGGCGTATGAACGTTAGAAGACATAGACCTATCCAACTGACCAGTATTTCTATTGGTATTCCTCTTCCTCAATTTCCAGATCTATGTCCTAGCTATTGGGGACTAAAGACAGGGGCTCTGCGGTCAACTCGATCAGCCAGCAGAATCACGGCACGTTGATTATCACGCTACGTGCAGCAACTTGTAAGCGAGCAGACGGGACGGTGTTTCTATATCGAACGACTCAGTTTTAGCTTGCATAACAGCCCGAGTTTTGCAAGGGTGCGCGTACGATATGGAGGTGGGTATATGATATGTACCTATACTGCTGTAAATACTGTATTGCTCACTATGAACCCCCAATTGCCACGGTGCCTCGTAAGTGTTACCCTGCAAGGACTGTGTCTCTTGCTCATTGCTTCTTCCTAGAACACCGGTGTGATGCAGACTGACCACTTGCTGCTCGCTTGGACTCAAAAGCAAAGTCTTGACTTTCGCACAAATGCAATTGATAACTCTCGGTCTCCTTAGCCACGGACCTTGCCGGGCATACCCGGGTCTGACTAAACGGCGAGGAATACTTGCCATGCCCCCGAAAGTGCGCTCTGCGCGCGAGTTGCCTCGGCTACACGGCGTGCCTGGCCACTGGGGAGGCGACGGACATGTATATGGTTGGAGGCATTGCCAGGGCCCCTTAATGGCGCGTTTGCCAGTGTAGATTGCTCAGTACGTCCCTTCCTACCCAGACAGCATATAGCCGGGCCGCCTCGCGGACCGAGCTCCGGACGCTAATGATAAACAAACAAACAAGCAAGCAACTGATAACTCAGCAAGCGCAGACCAACGCCTGCCCCGAAGTTTTGCCGCCCGAGAACCCGTTTGCGTTCCCGGACCGGGGCCGGCTCTATAACGGCCGCAAACGGAGCCGGCGACAAAGGCCGGAAGGCGTCGCCCATTCTATTTGGCTCACACCCCATCGAGTCCCAGATAGGAACGCCGCTCCCGGTACGTGGTCTCAGACTCCCTTCCCCGATTCCTTGTGACATCTCCCCCGTTGTTGTCCGTCATTCGGCTGGGGTTGTCCTTGGAAACAGGGCTCTGCTTCCATTCCGAGAAACGAGGTCACTTGGAAAGCCTAGACGAGGTCAATCCAGACCTCCTCGTATTTTTCATCATCAACAGCCTCCCAGTGCATTATATCATCGATATAACACTCGCCCACAAGCGTGTAGCCCCCTTTCTCTTGGCATCGCCAAATGACAAACGGCACAGGACATCCATAGATGACGCGGACCTTGTCACCCAGCCTCGTATCAAAGGGGCCAACCCCTCGCATGTTCGACGCGGTTCTGAATAGCTGTCTCCCGACACAGGCTGTGGCAACCGCGTCCAAGAACAGGTTCCCATCTCCACCCGCGGATGATGTCTCTCAATTTCTGCAACGTTACGATGCCCTTGACGGACCAGAGACCGCTGTTGTGGCCCGGGTGCCGTTGGCTTTGAGAATTCTCTCACCCTGCGATCACATTCTGCATTTGTTCGAAATTACTGAGCCCAAAGGCATCCGGCTCCAGCGCCCACCAGAGGTAGCCAGCGATAAGGCAGTGATCAAAGTCAGCCAGCATGCCGTCTCGATCCTTGGGCAGGCCGTACCAGCTCTTGCCTGCCGTCAAGGTTATGGCTAGCTTCTCCAGGCTGCGTTTTGTGTGCGGGTGCCGGGCCAGAACCATTTCAAGGTCTTCGATGCCTCCTGTCCACCGGACAAAGGGAGACCGGGCGCTGCGGGTGACGGGCCGTTGTGGCTTGCTTGGCTCTTTGACGTCTTCGAGCATGACGCCGCAGACGGCGAGCCGATCCGGATGGCCCGCTTGGTCGTGTGCGACCCTGAACTTGGCGGCTTTCGACAGACCAGCGGCGAAATCCGGATGTGCGTCCAGCGGCGTCAAGGTTTGCGGGCCGACGAGATGCCATTTCGGGATCCAGGATGGGAGGGCTGAGCCAGATTCCTTTTCAGTGTTGGAGCTCGCACGGAGGATGATACTACGGAAGCAGACTGTGTCGTCAGTGATGTCCCAGCGATGGACATGAGACAGGAAGGCCAAAGACTTGGTAGAACAGAGCATGGCGGACGCCAAGCTGCGGTAGCCGTCCGCAAGGGACTGGCCGTAGTCGGGCGTAATGTAGGAATTGACCTGGTCCGTTGTTGGCAAGCCAAGGAGCCCAAAGATCTTGTCGCGGTCGTCCTCGCACTTGAACTGCCTCGTGAGGGTAAGGAGCTCGCCAAAGGAGAAGCAGAGGGGGTCGACGTAGCTCTGCAGGCGGGAGATTCTGTACATAAAGTACGCATTCATCACACCGACGGGGACGAGGCGGCTCGACTCATCCGAATGGGACTTGTGACAACCGGGCACGAAGCGGTCCCAGTTCGTCCGGATGATGGATGCAGCCAGCCCAATCCACTCCCATGACATCTCGCATGCGCCCCAAATTGCTGTGGCCCGCCGCGCCAGTGCGATTTCCTGGACGACCCAGAGACGGGAGAACCATCTTCTCTTGTATAAGTGCAGCACCTCCAACCACACCTTGCTCTCGGCCGACAGGTCGCCCATGGAGCCCGAGCATGTTCCTGCTTCCTGAATCCGGTACTGAGGCCCTTCCTCCAGCATCCTGTGTGCCGCTGCCGACGTCGACGCCCCCGCCCATGTAGAGACCACCGAGCACACTCCGTCAAAGGCCTTCGAAGATGCCCTCGCAACCGGGTCGGGGACTCGGACTGCATCTTCGTCCTATCCCAGCCACACAAGGACGCTATACGCATTCCGGAAAATCTTGCCCATCGCGGCCACCTGCTGGCTTCGCTCGAGAGCGTTGCTCTGGTCGATGCAGAGCGCGTCGGCCCACACGGTTCGTTTCGAACGATCGCGCCGGACTCGGCGCAGCGCCAGGTAGAGATTGGCGCCCACCATCACCTCTTTCCCGTTGCATTCGATGACTGGGTGGTTGTTGTTGGGTCCGGCGTTTAGCTGCCCACATTCCTCCCGCCCCGTCATCCACGTGTACGAGATGGCCTCGTAGGCGCCGCGGTTGTCGCTCATGGAGCAGACTTGCATACGGCACTGAAGTCTCGCTCCATCCGAGGATCTCGAGGAGACGAAAATGGTCTTTCGAAGGGAGTCGTGTATAGAGCAATCGCGGTGTCGCAGAGTGGTCCTGCGGGGCGGTACCTGTAATGAGAGATCTGACCGCTTCATCGCCCTCACCAGGAGAGGAGAAATTCGCACCATTGTGCCAAACCGCTCTGCTGAAGGCATCGTCCCTGGCCATGAGCTCTCCCATGTCCCGATTGGAGATGGTGGGACCCCGTTGTATATAAGTTGGCATCATGGTGACGGGACCATGGATATTGGTGACGAAAAAACGATGGGAATCATCGATTCGAAAAGAACTGGGACCGATGGCGTTGCGCGATATCGAGAGTGTTCGCATACGGCCACCGTATTTCGGCATTCATAATTTGAAAGGAATTCTCTCCTTGCTCACCCCCATCACTACTGCTTCCCGCGGAGGAGCTTGGACGAGTCGCTTGATTGGATTCGCATAACGTGCATTATAAGCGAGCCGAACATATAAGCGAGTCGAACACTTCTTGGCACAACGCGTCTTCCCTCCACCTAAACATCAGTTTTTCTACAACCCAACATGTCTTCTACTTCAAAGGAAGCCAGGGTAATTTTAGCCCTCAAAGCTCTTCAAAACGACAAGGAACTAAGCATCCGAGCCGTAGCCAAGCTCTATAACGTGCCAGTTACGACCCTCTACGACCGGCGCGCTGGCCGACCTGCACGACGCGACACTACGCCCAACTCGCGCCGGCTCACCGATTCCGAAGAGAAGGCTCTTGTTCAGTATATAATTGAGCTATCTGAGCGAGCTCTTCCGCCGAGACTGCGTGGTATAGAAGATATAGCCAACCAACTGCTACGCGTACGTAATACGCCCCCTGTCGGCAAGCTCTAGGCGTATAACTTTGTCAAACGCCAGCCAGAGCTCCGGACGCGTTATACGTATAGATACGACTACCAGAGGGCCAAGTGCGAGGATCCGAAGGTTATTGGCGAATGGTTTGCCCTTGTGCGGAATGTTAAGGCCAAGTACGGCATTATAGATAATGATATCTACAACTTCGATGAGACTGGGTTTATAATGGGCATTATCTTCCCGGGTATAGTGGTTACAACCTCGGATGGCCGTAGCAAGGCGAAGCTAGCCCAGCCTGGCAACCGCAAATGGGCGACGGTGATCCAAGGCGTCAATGCCCTTGGCTAGGCTATCCCTCCGTTCATCATCTTAGCGGCGCAGTACCACCTCGCCAACTGGTATCAAGAGTGCAACCTCCCGGCCGACTGGCGTATCGCAACCACCGAGAATGGCTGGACTACCAATGCGGTAGGCCTAGATTGGATCAAGCACTTCGACTACCATACAGCACCTCGGACAAAGGGTAAATACCGGTTGTTGATCCTCGATGGCCACGAAAGCCACCACTCGACCGAGTTCGAGCTCTACTGCCAGCAGAACAACATTATCACGCTCTGCATGCCTCCACATTCCTCCCACCTCCTCCAGCCACTTGATATTGGCTGCTTTGGGCCGTTGAAGCAGGCGTACGGTCGCCAGATCAAGGACTTAATACGCGCGTATATTAACTACATAAGCAAGCTCGAGTTCCTTTGTGCCTTTTACGCGGCCTTCTTTGCCTCTATCACCAAGAGGAATATCCAGGGCAGTTTTACAGGGGCTGGCCTTATACCGTACGATCCAGAGAGGGTGCTTTCAAAGCTAGATATCAAGCTTCGTATACCAACACCCCCAACCTCACGGCCAGGCACTATACAATCTTGGGTCTTCCAGACACCATACAACCCTCGAGAAGCCGAGTCACAGTCAACGCTTATCAAGACTCGCATTGCCAACCATCAAAATAGCTCCCCGACGTCAATGTTGGCTGCTGTAGACCAGCTTACCAAGGGTACAATGGCTATAATGCACCAGGTAGCCCTCCTTCAGGCAGAGGCGTCTTCGCTCCGCAAGGCTAACGAGGCGCTAAGCAAGCGCCGGAGAGCCAAAAAAACACGTGTGCGGCTTGGAGGATCACTTACTGTGCAGGAGGCACAGGAGGTGGTAAGCCAGGGGGCTATAGGTGGGGAGGCAATGCAAGAAACACAGCTGGATGGTAGTGGTGCTGGGGGGGGGGGGGGTCGTACGACGGTTCGGTGCTGTGGTGTGTGCGGCAAGCCTGGTCATAATGCCCGCACTTGCCAGGAGGTTGCGGAAGTCTCAGATTCAGCTGTTTCTGGTGTAATTATTGTTAGTTCCTAGTGTTGTTGTTTTGTAATTGAGGATATTGTTGGTAGTGTAGTGGAGAGTGTTCGACTCGCTTATATGTTCGGCTCGCTTATAATGCACGTTACCATCTTGGTACCTCAACTTCTGAAGGTAACTTGGGTTGATGAACGTGAAGGTGCACTGTATCGGCCTTGTATTCTCTGATGATGGACCGCTTTCTGCGGGTCTCCCCGTCGTGTTTATAAACCTCAGGTATTGCTGCCTCAAGTTATTGGGCGCACTGCAATGTTACATGAGGCGGGACAACATGCATGAACCGTGGCATAGCCCAGCCATAACACAGCCGCAGAAGGCTAAGGTACCTTACGTAGATAGTCGAGATAGTTCATTGTCCATGGAAATCCGACAGGCGTCGGAGGATGGTATTTTGGGGGGGGAGGGGGGGGGGGGGGGGTTGCAAGCGGCTCAAGGGCTTGATTTAAAGCGATCACATCCTAAATGCCCGCCCACCCTTCCGCAGTACGATTCCAGCCGCCTCCATTTGCGCAGAGTCTTCTCAGTATGTACCTCACTCCGTAAGATAGGTTGACAAATCCCCAGAGAAAGTGTGCCGATTTGCAGCAGGCACCCTGGCGAGCCCGGCCCCCAGATACGGTTCAAGTCTTTGTGGTGATTCTCCTCAACTGGAGAGATACAAGTCTAGTAGGGACGAGCCTCAACCGGATTCTCTGAAAACAAACCGACAGGCACGTGCCGTGTTCGCTGCCCGAGTGCTCCTCCGAACCGCGGTCGGAATTCTGGGGTCTGCTATAAAGTCCAGTCTGATTACGCTAAAGCGCAAGGCAAGTCGGCGCCCCGAATTCTCGGGTTCAGCAGATCGGTCTCTGCCAATGAGAAGGGAGTCTAGAGAAGATCGTGGGTCTGGGACCACGACTTGTCGCCTCAATAATTAGACTGTAATTTCCGATATTTGGAAAAAGATTTAAGCCCTTTCGGCAAAGGCATATGGGGCTACAGCAAATTTTGCAGGCACTCAGCCCCAATCGCTTCAACGCGAAGAGGAACCATGCCATCGCATGCAAACAACACTGTAGTAAACATCTGACTGAAGTTCCGAAGAGCCCAGAACTGGCCGAATCTCCCAGAAATGCAATAAAGCCTAGAGTGCAACTGCTTCCAATCGCCAGCCATACCGCCTACTGCCTGTAAGTGCATGTTGTGATGCATGTTAGGAGGTCACAGTGTAGATAGCCGTCCAAGTATTGGGAGTGACAGTTCAATTATCGGAATCGTCTACCTTAGGTACCTGAGTACCAAAACGGGAAATCTTGTAAACAAAAATACCACATCAAGCTACTCGCACATCCATCCTTGCCTAGTCGTACATTTATCTAACCGGATTGGAAGAGTGCTGGAGAGTCAAGCCACGCCAGATTTTGCAGGCAACTTCCTCGAACTTGCTCATCACCGTCACGCATGTGAACAACTACATCCCGAAGGTCTGATTGAATTTCCAGAGAGCCCGGAACTAGCTGAATCGTTCAAGAATGCAATAAAAATACAGAGTGTGCATAATCTAACTGCCAGCCCAAACCGCCTACCTTACTGAGCCGCGCGGCGTTCGAACCGAACCTCGCCCTGCACCCGTGCCCGTGCGTGTGCCTGCGCCGGCGCCTGCATTTGAGCATTGCCGTATTGGGACTGCATTTGAATGAAAACGCGGTTGACGGTGGCTTCAAAAATCGAGTCAGATGTGCCGTAGTAACAATGACGGTGTCACGGTAGTGATAGTAGTGCTGTCTGGCGACGGGGAGGTTGGAGGAAGTTGCCTGCAAGATTGTGTGGCTTGACTCCTCGGCGTTCTTCCGAATATGATTAGATGTGCGACTAGGCACGGATGGATGTGCGAGTAGGCTCCTTGATCAAGAGAGTGTCTTTGACACTGTCATCTTATTACCTAATCCGTAGATTTTCAGTTGATTCGGCACCTTTTGATCTCGCTTTCGATCCCCACTCACTGTCCCCGGCTTTCGGGATCTCCACTGTCCAGACTGGAGAGTCGCGAGTTATTAATAAGAGGTCTCTTCTCTGTTCTGAATCCGGCGCAATCGGCCGATGCGGGGCGAGCGAAAACGAAACTAGCAGGACGCTTGCTTGGCCCAGTGGGGTGGAAAGGTGATGCCCCACCTGGGTCCAGCCAACTGGGACAGGACGTGCTTTTCCGCGTCATTTTGGCTGCAAGCCTCGATCAACGGACGCACGGTGATACTCGAGTCGGACATGACTGCTCCGAACAAGATGGTCTGCTATCGTGCGGAAGTTTTTCACCCTAAGTACTGTAGGGAACCTACCTTTTGCTGTATCTCGGTGATCCAGGGGATATTGACCGTTCCAGGTGTTGTATTGTACAAGTACATACCTGACTTATTTAGGTACTTACAAATCCATGCTCCGCCCATTGGTGCGAGGTATTGTACCTGATGTCTGTCCCTTTCCCAAAGGCCACTTAGGTCCTCCATTTCTTACCTCCCTTACATCAACTTCCGGTGAACGGGACTGTCAGGTGAGTTGTCCAGCGGCTGTCGACCCGCCCATACGAGTGGTTCAAGCGAGCGTCTTGCCAAGCCGAATGCAACCAGACTGTTGGGACCGGAAGGTCCTCACCGCCATCTGCGACCAACCAGCGAGCGTGCCGCGGGAGCAGTGGTGGCGACATTGCAACAACGGCTGAAGAAAGGTTGCTGCGGCCGAAGTCCGTAACACATGTCCAGGCCTCGTTAAGAGTGGAATTTTCAATCTGAAGAATGCAATGATCACCGAAGTCCTCGAGGCTCGATTAACACGGGAATGGACCACTAGTGTAGTAGGGAGCGAACTTGCACCTTGTTCAACGGGAACGACAGCGCCCCACCCTCGGTCCCAGCACCCGCTCGCCCCTCCCGTGCTGCAACCCGGCCCCATCGGTCCACTCCTGGCGAACCCGGCCTGGTGGGCGGCAGGAAACACCTCCCCCGCCAATAACCAGTGCCCGCTCCCCTCCCGCGGTTCCAAGATTATTTCCTGACTTCCGGACCAGACGTTACCAGATCCCCGGGACCATAGGGTGTTCAGCCCTCTCGCAGTCAAGGCATCTCGCCGTCACGCTCCAGTTGCTGCCCCCACTGCAGGCCACGTAGCGATCGCGCCCCAAAGGAACCGGCCTATGAGAAGTTTTTTTTTTTTTTTTTTTTTTTTTTTTTTTTTTTTTTTGGACAGCTGTGTCAGCCCCTTAACAGCCCCCTACCCCAGAACAAAATGCCCGGAGCGCCCACCATGGGCTCGGAGAATCGCACCGCACATCCGGACACAGACTGGAACACTCGGCCGTCTTCTAGCTCAACCCACATCACAGTAGGGATGCACTCAACACCAGAAGAGGACCTCTACGCAGAGGCCGAAGCCATGCAGGCCACAATGCGGGAAGCCCTTCATCAGCCCAAGCGCAAGGCGACGCCCACCGCCACCTCCAACCCAACCTCACCATCCACTTCCCCTTCCCGCCGGGCAGCTCGCAATGGCGTTTTACATCCTAGCAGCAGCACTACCACCACGGCGGCGGCGGCGGCGGACAAGCCCCAAACGTCCGCTACTCACATCAACGGCAGCGATCCTCCTGACACTGACCACCAGTCCACAACATCACCGTCCGAACAGCAAGCAACCCCGTGCTCCTTCGACTCGGACACGAGCAAGTACCCGGCCTCCATGACCAGCTCGGTGCGGGACCACGTCTACGAGGGCGGGCTGCGCTACCACGCCTACCGCGCCGGCAAGTATGCCTTCCCCAACGACGAGGTGGAGCAGAACCGCGACGACATGAAGCACACCATGACCCTGATGCTGTGCCACGGCGCCTATTTCTACGCCCCGGTCGAGGACGTGCTGGAGGAGGGCGCCGAGGTTTTGGACTTGGGTGAGTCGCTAGTACTTTTATCACTATCACTGATATTAGGCTCTTGTTGGTAGGATGGAGGTATCTGCATGGGGAGGATTGTCAATGAGGGAGAGGAGAAGACGCGACTTTAGCTGTTTGATGGTGGGGCAGAGGCCGGATGTGGAGGGATGAGTGACGGGCGTGGGATGGCAGGTTACATGAGATTCAGGGGTTGGCTCGTTCCACAACTGATCGGAGGCTGACTATGACTGCGCACGACAGGCACGGGAACGGGGATTTGGGCCATGGAACGTAAGTGGCTTGGTGCTTTCCTTTCCGTCGGGACGTTGAGGGTGGCTTGCAAGTGCATGGGGGGCCACAAGACGCCGCACAGCAAGGTTGAGCGGTGTGTAGCCGTTACACTAGGCTCACCGCTGTGCTTGCCCGCTGGCTTTTAGTCCCTAGCTCAACGCTATTGGGCACCATTGTCCTTGTGTAACCTTCACTAGCTCGGAGGCGGCTGGGTGGTACTCGGTCTTGATGCACCAGAGCTGAGTGCAGTCTCGGATAGCCGCCGCGGCCGTGGTTAGCCGTGATAAAGGAAGGTGTGAGATGGCGGAAACGCAAGCTAACCAGACCGCAGTCGGTGACAGGTACCCGAACACAACAATAACCGGCATCGACCTCTCACCCATACAACCCAACTTCGTTCCCGAAAACGTCCACTTCTTCGTCGACGACTTCGAGGAGGAGTGGGTTGATCCCGAAAACAAGTATGACTACATCCACATCCGCCACACCCTCCACTCGGTCCGGGACCCGAAACTGCTCCTCGAGCGAGCTTTACGGTATGTACTACGCCCTTCACGCCAGCGTTCTTGCTTCCCATAGCCCGTCATTACTAACCCTACCGCCCCCCAGCCACCTCAAACCAGGCGGCTACTTCGAATGCGCAGAACTGCTCTACTCCCCACAATGCGACGACGACACACTGACCCCCTCAACTCCCTACGCCCTGCGCGACTGGATGAACTACGTTGGGGCAGGTATGCGCGTGCTAGGGTCCGACCCGCACGCCATCCTGCCATTGCCTGAGCAGATGAAAGCGGCGGGGTTCGCCGACGTGCAGCGGACGACGCACAAGTGCCCTGTGGGCGTCTGGCCGCGCGACAAGCGTCTTCGCTTTTGCGGACTGTTCCTCCGCACGGCTCTGATGGACGGCCTGCGCGGCACCAGCCGGCGGCCGCTGCTGGCGCTTGGCTGGACGCAGCTGCAGATCGAGATGTTTCTCGTCGACGTGCGCAAGGCGCTCATGGATGCTGGCGTGCATTCGTATCTTGCACTGCATGTCGTGCACGGTCGGAAGCCGGTGAGCTGAGTGATGGAAGGAAGGAGGGAAATACGCAACTCGATTGCAGCACTCAAGGCTCGCTGCGGGTTTGTGGCCCACACACATCCTTGACGCTACTGCATGTGGTCACGACCTATTCGCTCAGGACATGGCCGCTGGTGTCGACGGATCTGCGATGGCGGTTATCTGACATTATCTTTCTCGCTCCGGCACTCAGTTGAGAATCACAGGACCACTCAGCAGTGTCCGGTCACAGTCGGAGAGCTCCAAGTCCCTTGATCATTGTTCAGATGCTACAGCGCAGACGCATTGCCCAGCCCCTTCGACCCTGCCATACCTTGGTTTGAGCAAAGCTCATACATTATACCGACACCGGTACACTGTATCGGACGCGGTTTGATGCATGAAAGCGTCACGAAGACACGATGTTTACGACTTCTCGGGTACTCATTTCGGGACGAAAAGGAGGATTCACCACTTGGGCATACGATACCCGGACACGCATTGGCTGGTTGACTGCATATGAAGGGATAAAGACACGGGTGTGGGCGAGTGGGACAGGTTCATAACGCTGGCATTGTGAGGCATCCCCGGAGCAGCTTCGAAATTGGAGGTGTTGGATGTGGAGAGGACAGGAGCCCTCAGGAGCGCCCGCGGCACGCTGGACGAGGCATCAACGCCGTGACACACCAGAGCAACAACCACACAGACGGCATTGCATATTTCGGATCACCAGTGAACCTTTCGTGATAGACTCTCTTGAGGCGGAGTCGCGATTGGGAACGACATCTGAGCGTCAGCTCTCAGCTGTAGGCTCTTATAAACTTAATATAATGATGCTGAGTGAAGAAGCATGACCTCGGCCCCAGTATATCTTGTGGTATCGGACGATTCGGCGTCAAAGGATCGCATCAACCGGCCATGCATCTGAGATGCAAGAGTTCCGCTTTCCGGATGGTCTAAATGGCTAGCCGGCATCGTCTTTTGGCTCGCTACAGGTAACGCAGATACCGGCAGACAGGACCCCTCCCCCCTAAGCACTCGCCTCCTTTTTCCAGTGCACCTTCACCCCGCCCCAGCTGTGCTCGTTATACGTCTCCTGCACCTTCTGGCATGTCTTCAAGCCCCAATCCGTCACGCCAACCATCAGACAGCTCTCGAACATAAACGCGCAGCTGCCCTCGCCCACCTTGGCCGGCTTGAGTTCCGCATTTCGGGCGCCCTCGTAGCTATCGACGTCCGGCCCGTGCCCGCTCATGACGTTGTGCAGACTAGCACCGCCCGGAACAAACCCGCCCTTGCCGCCCTTCTTGGCGTCATACCCACCGCGGATCAGTCCCATGAATTCGCTCATCGTGTTCCGGTGGTACCACGGCGGGCGGAAGGTATCCTCTCCGACCAGCCACCTCGGCGGGAAGATGACGAAATCCGCGATAGACGTGCCAGGGTGGTCCGATGGCGCCGACAGCACGGTGAAGATGCTGGGGTCCGGGTGGTCAAACGAGATGGTGCCGATGGTGTTGAAGCGGCCCAGGTCGTACTTGTACGGGTAATAATTCCCGTGCCAGGCGACCACGTCAAACGGCGTATGCCGCTGCACCGTCTTGTACAGCGCATTGTTGAACTTGCCCGTAACCGTGTACTCATTCGGCCCATCGAACGCCGTCGTCCCACAATCCTCATCAAAGCTCGCCACCGGCGCCTGGAAATCCCGCGCGTTCGCCAGCCCATTCGACCCGATAGGCCCCAGCTCCGGCAGGATGAACCGCCCCTGGAACAGCTCGAGCGCATAGCCCCTCGCCGGGCCCGCGGGCAAGCGCACCTGATACCTCACCCCGCGCGGGATGACACAGATCTCCATCGGCCGCACCAGCAACCAGCCCATTTCGGTCCGGACATCCAGCACGCCCTCCTGCGGCACGATCAGCAGCTCGCCATCGGCCGAGTAGAACGCCTCGCGCTCGCCCATCGACCGTCCCGCCGCAAACACGTAGATGGCGCACCCCTGCTTGAGCGTCGGATCCCCCGCGCCGGCGACGAGGTGGAGGCCGCTCACAAAGTCTCTGTCCGGCTCGTGGTCGAAGGGGTCCCAGCGCAGCTGGTTGGGGATGTGGTGCATCTTCCGGAAGGGCTCGCCGCCCAGGCCGAGCGACTCGTTCGGCGCGGGCGCGGCGGCGAACGGCGGGTGCGAGCAGGCCGGCAGGATACGGTACAGCCAGGACTGCTTGTTCTCGTGGCGCGGCGCGGTGAAGGCGGTGCCAGAGAGCTTCTCGGCGTACAGCCCTAGGGGCGGCTTCTGCGGCGAGTTCTGCGCTACGGGGAGGGCGCCCGGGACAGCCTCGGTTCTGGGGGCAGGCGAGAGTCAGTTTGATGGTGGTTGCACGAGGGGACGAGGGAAGGGTTGAAAGCGGCTGGAGGGTGCGAAAGACGTACTCAAAATAGCAATCGAAGCCATTTTGGTATTGGTACTTCTCTTTGAAGTCGAACTCTGTGACGGGCATCTCTGCGGTTTGCTGTGGCTGGCCAAGATGAGGATCAGTATGGCTTTGCTCTTTGGAAGTTGCGAGTTGCGACTGAAGTTAGGGAATGCCTAGGCGGGAAGTGATCGGGGTATTGGAGACGCGGAGAGGAACGGTCTTAAACCCATTCTGCGGGTGCGGAGAGCCAGTTCCTCCACTTGGTCGCACATCGAATCCGAACGAGTACTCCGGATGCCGTTCACGTCGTCTGGTAGCTTGTCCCAACCTGCAGCTCCCTTGAGCTTGTGCCAATTCCGCTGACGGTCAAGGCGGGCGGGCCCGAAGATAGCCGACGATATGCGCCCGGCACGAAACACCCCGCCCCGAGCAATGCGACCCCGGCATCAACAGTGGAGTTGGGCCGGTTCGGAGTCCTTTAAGAACACCGGAGAGCCCCGCCGTGAGCACCCCGAACTTATTCCAGGTGAGATAGTTCTAACGTCCGAGGCCGAGTTCAGTTCCGTACGCTTGTTCTCACGGCGACAGAAAGCCCGCGTCTACAGGCAGTCAAGCGAACGCATACTAGGTACCTAGGTATGCCATCGGAACTCGGAAGAGTGGGTAGGGGACCGAAAGGAGAAGGGGAATTGATAGAAGGGAATGGAGACATGGTTGACACTTAATTAGACGATATGGTACTTGAGATGGGTCCCGACCACGAATGTAGATCATGTAAGAGCAACAACTTAATGCATTGTAAAGTACAGATCCCCAGACCTTATCCCAGAATCACCTCCCCTGGCCCCCAACTCCCCCCCAAAGACGAAAGACAAAACACCCCCCTCTGGACGGCAAATCACTACTCATCGGTGGATTTGTCCTTCTTGCCCTTTTTCTTGCTGGACATGGGTTGGCCTGCATCCTTGCGCAAGTGGACAATCAGCTGAGTCCACGATTCCTCCTTGTCCCACTCGAACCCGGCCAAGTAGGGCAAATCGAGCTCGTCGTCGGCCTGTGTATGACATGGTAAGAACAATGTTCGGACTTCAGATCAATAAATGCCACGCAGAACACTTACTCGCTTCTTGAACGCCTTGTGTATGGCGTCTAAGGCGTCCTTGATGGTGACGCCCTTGAGGTTCCGTGCAGTTACTTGCAACCCCAGTGGGAAGTGGAGGTCAATCTTCTTGACGGGCGGAGTCGTGAGCATCTTTTTCAAAATGTCCTTCTCTTCTATCGTGGACGGCGACGTATTGACTTTCCTAGAGGGGGGTGAGATGAGTGCATGACGTCACAGGGCTCCTGAACCTACCATCCGGTCGATTGTGTCTCCTTGGCAATTTGGAGCTCAATACCCTGGGCCTCTGTGCATTGGGTCAGCAAAGCGCGTTTGAACGCCGGGATCATACGGGCAGGCAGGCATCACTACTTACCCAAGTCCTTAATGTTCATAACGCCGGTGGCGCTTGAGCTTGCTCGGCGTGTCTTGGCCTCCTTCGGCGGAGGGACGTCCATGACGCCTTGGACGGCGGAATCGACTTTCGTGAGTGGCTCAGACATGTTTACAGTGATGTGTTAAGCTGCTGGATCTGCTGATTGGTGAGTAGTTGACATCAGAGGATTGATTGAGCAGCGCGCCAAACGGTGACAAGAGGGGGAAAGGGAGCAATTGGTACAACACCTTTTTGGAACGAAACGTGGAATGCTTTGACAGTTGCGAGTTTGGAGAAAGATGGTGGTGAGGAGAAGGGTGGAGGGGTTCAGGAGGGGGTCAGGAGGGGTCTTATATACCGGATCATGCGACGAGCAGATCAGCCAGCAGCTGGGATCAACCAGCTGCATTCGTTGTGCTGTTAAAAGGGGTGGGGTAACACATGATGAGGCACACTGTGAATGGGCTCACGGGATCGCGTGACGAGATACATCATATGGGACGATATGCCAGACAACCCCAGCCCGGCTCAAACGGGCAAAGGTATCTGGCCCGAGCGTCTCGCATTGGCGCTAACAGCTGCAGCCCAGAGAATCCGGGGTAAATCTGGGGTAGACCCACCTGTGTAAGCTAGCACTTGCGGATCATTGTCGAGTTAAAAGAAATGGATCAATTGGTGCAAATGCTGTAATGAAGTCTAAAGCTTTGCTCAAGAGCTGTTCTTGCTCCTCACTATGCTTTTGTGTGGACATGCAGCCCTCGTAACCTCAAGCAGGAACTTCGAGTGAACGAGAGAGCAACCTGCACTGCCAGAAGTCTTGGTGGGGCCCTGGTGGGGTCTCGTACCGTTCCTCCGACCAGCAACCTTTGCGATCGTCACGACTCCTGTCAACTTTTAAGGTATGGTTTGGCAGAAGAAAGTCATGCCTGTCTTACATAGTAAGCCCAATTTCCCAAATTGCTAAAATCGAAGATAACTGTGTCATAGCGAAGTGAAACAAGACCATTGTTTTCGGTCCGAGTCTGCTCCAGCGACACAATGGCAGAGCTCTGGGTTGGGCGAGCGTGTTACAGTGCGTGTTCAACCCATGGGAGCGCAAGAGCGGGGAAGCATGCGTCCTCTTCCGGAGCTTCCGCATTTCTGACAATCAAACGTTTCGATTCATGCCTCAGACTTAGTAGTACTAGTGTTCCATTCGACTACTGGTATTCCGTACAGTAAACTCAAACTCGGCCAGGTATGCCCATGGCTCGTCGATCCAGTCCCTACCTAGCCTACCCAAGGTGTCAGCTTTCTCCTAATACGATAACGCCTCGTATGTTTGCTTGTGTGTTTACAATGGGTTCGTGGAGTCGCCACACCGGAGGCCACACCGTGCGAAGCAGCGTACTAAAACATCCCAAAAGCGATGTACCAATCCTGCATCATCTTGGCTACAGAATCTACAACCTAAGGTATGTGTCCCCTTATTTAGTCGCCTTGTCCAGCGCCCAAAGATGGCCGAGTACAACCACGGCCCGAACGACCTGGAAGACCGCTTCCGGCGCCAGACATACGACGTTTTGGGACTATGACACCTGGCCACATAGGATGAAAGTGTACTGAGGCGGGAGGAATGACTACGGCAGATGACCGGCGGTTGGAGCTTGTTTCTTTTTGATGATTTTCCTTGTTTCTCGACGGATGTATTTAATCAGAGCAAGAGCCCTCCTTTAGGACGGCTCATCGTGCAACCAATTCATTTTATTTTCTACCCTACCTTGGCACCTTTAGTCCACGGTCCGCCTTCGTCATGCACGCTGTTGAGCTCAGAACCTTACCCTACGTCTGATCAGAAGTAGAAGACATCATCTATTACGTGCCCTGTGGCTGTTGAGCCCTGACACTTGACATACCTGTGAGGTGTTGGCTCCTCTCCCACTTCGATACATACATCCCATATGCACAGTGGCCACGGCCGTACATCCAACTCCCCACTTGAAAGTAAAGTTGATACAGTGAATCAACAAAAGTATGAGTATAGAAAAAAGGAAGGAACACGAAGGTAATGAGAAGTGGAAGAAGAAAGAGAGGAAGAGAAAGGTAAGAGTGAAAGAAGAGGAAAACTTGAGCAGAAAAGGAAAAGGGAAGGGAAGGAAAATGCAGAATTATAAGGGAAAGAGAAAGAAAAAAAAACCAAACTCGAACACAAGAAAGAAACGAAAGAAGATATGAAGGTACAAAAGAAAAGAATGAAGATGAGGAAAAGGAAGAGTGTAGGAGATACTCTCAAAAGGCCATCTCTATACGCGAGCTGCCTGATACGGGGTCTGTGTTCTTGACCCGAACTCTCTCTGTCTCTGGTGGCTTGATTTGTGTTTATAACGTCGTATCTCATCAGTTGCATCTCTCATGACCACCCCAACTCCCTCATCGCTCTTTAAGTAATGACATCCCGAACGCCCAAGCGCAATACAATGCAACGCCGTCCATGCAACCCGCGCGATCATATGGAGTAAACATCACCTATCCAACTTTGACAGGACCCGACCGCTTCGGTTCATGTCGCCGGCCAAAGCCCCCTTTCAACCTTTGCCGGGCTCATACTCCCCCATTCGATACCTGCAGAGCTTCTCCTCCGACGAGCAAGTAACCTAGACGACGATGCGGCCCCGACAAGCCCGTGCAATGCGACGCCCAAAACGATGAGCGCTTCGACGCCCAGGAGTCCGATCCATATGCGGTTCAGGAACTGGTCTTCGTCCAGGTCGTCCTGAGCGAGGAGGTGCTGGAGGGTGGCGAGGTTCATCGTCTGCGTTTTGGAACTCTGATTTTGGGGGGGGGGAGCGAAATCTCTTTTTATTATCCCATTATTAGCGGCGACATTAGGGTATGGCGGTGAAGCGCGCACCCACTTTGACTTGTTTGGTGCGCCACCGTATTCGGTTATAAGGTCCCACTGAGATTATCACCTCGATCGATTTGAGTTTTGAATCTTGGACATGGTCATCCCTAGGAGTAACTCGATCATCTATGGTGTGTATATCGCTGAGGGATTGAAGAGGCAAGACAAATTTTGCACAATTCGCGCGGATCTTTGGGGGGCTGGTGGGTTAGATGGGTTAGTGCCCCTGCCTGCATGCACAGCGCACAACTGTAACTGCGGTGAAGCCCGAGAGCGGAGAGACTAGAGGTAGTAAGCACACCGCCATAGGTTGATGAGGAGAGGATCGTGTGATAAGGACCCAGAGGAGGTTGGGCGCAACTGGAGAGCCCCTTACTCACGGTAATATGTACACGTGTAAAACTTGAAGCAGAAAGTGGCAAGACCACGTTCGCGGATTGTGTGAGCAATCCCCAATTTCCGATCAATTATGAGGTTCGACGGAGAGATTAATGCGATATGATTATCACGCCCCGCATCGGAACGAATTGAACATTGGTTTCGCCGAGCGTATTTCAACTTACCCCAGACTTCGAGTTGTTGGTAGCATCACGATCTAGGTGGCTTTGGCCAGCATAGCCATTTTACCCGTTCTGGATTGGATATTGGCCGTCGAATATTGTGGAAGTGCCAGAGTCGCCTTCGGAGCGGGAAACTAGGCTTGGCGGGTCTCGACACACCCTCCGTTTCCGAGAGGATGACCTCCAGGTTGGAATGGTTGCGACTGAACATCTTATATGACAGGAATAGTGCCTCGAAGTCAATGGCGGAAGATATACCAATGCTTCAAGCGAAACGTCGTCGTTCTGAGCTGTGTCTGGGTTATACAGTACACTGTGTACACAGAGAAAGCGAGGAAGGAACGCTTCGCTTGATTATGTCTACTAATCCGATGCGTCTGGGAGCAAATAAGGTACGTATTCCAGCAAGTAGCCAACTCACCTACCGGAGATCCACTGGTAGTCAACCTGAGGGTCGCTGTAAACATAGGGTATCAGGGACCGAAATCAAGCCGAATCTATATATTTCGTCGCGTTCCGTAGACCGTGCTTGGGATTTTCCTTGCACATCGTCGGTCCTAAGGTATCATCGTCATTTATAGACGTTTAGCCTGCCTTTTCACGCAGCTGCGAGGACATGTTTCTGTTTACGCTGGATCTTCTTGGACTCCTTAGAACGGGAAGCGACCCATTTTCGCACGCCTATTCCTGGACGCAGAGTGTCGGAGGGCAGACTACAGCCGCACGAAGCTGGACTATGGAACCAACGTAGTACTAACACCGCGTTGCAAGTAGTAGTAATACTACTAGTAGTAGTAAGGTATCGCGTAACATTCCACTCAGCACTTAGAATACTCGTACCTTACTCATCCGGGCCACAATCTGACCAGAGGATGTTGTTGCTCAGTAAGCAACCACTTGTGCCACACAAGTCCAACACCAAATCTGTATTATCTTGAGATATTTTTACCTGCTCAAGGGAAAGACGTACTGTCGCTTACACCACCAGGACCTCGGCCCGCGGGCTTCCTCTGCACGCCTCCCCCTACCCAAGGGGAGCCATGGTGGTAATCGCCATGTAGACAGCATCATCACAGAATAGAATTTCGCATCTTATGTAAGATAAGTATCCTCTGGTCGCTTGGTTGCAGGTTGAATTTGCGACTTGATCTCAGGCTCCGCCGTAACAACCTCACTCCGCCCCTTCGCGGTCGTTAAGGGCGCAGCGGCCGGTCAAGTTTCTGTCGCGTGAGCCTCGCCGCACACCGGCGAAGCGAAGCGGGTGAGACCTGGCCGCAACCCCAACATCCCGCCAGTAGGTATTCTGCTCTCGGTGCTCCTCAAGTGGGGCATCGAGCGGCGGCGGAGCACTTGTTCCTGGCATTACTTCCATGTTAGGCCAGTGCTTTTACCACGGGGGGTTCTCGTACGAACATACATGCGAGAGGCCTTGAGCGGCTCCAGCCACTGCGAATGCAGAGTGTTTGCCGATGATGGCTATCTAACGTGGATTGTGAGCTTTGGCACTGGTTAAAGATAGAACGCGACGGGCCGCCGGCATAATCAGCAAAGCTCAACCCCAGTGTAGCGAGTAGAGAGAGGAGACGTGGAGATGACTCATGTCATTTGACGTCTCAGGGTTACTAGAGCGTGTTTGAGTATACGAGATACCTAGCGAACAGTGGTGGGTGCGCAAACGACTACTCGCGATGGCCATCAGCCTCCGATAGTCACAGCATGTTTGAGCATACGAGCTGGTTCGAAGCTAGCCAGCAACTGTTCATTGTCGCCATTAGCAAGTTGAACCTGAAAATAGAATCCGCTGCGGTGAGAAGCAGGACAGGTGCAGGGTCGGGCATCGTCCGTAGGATATATAAGAGGGCCTAGGGTCTTGCTTGATGTGCAACAGTTCACCATCATCATCCGCAGCCCGACAGCAAAGCAACACCAGAAGCACCTTCTCCTCTCGTATATCTCTTCTTCAACTTCGATCAGCCTAATTCACTCCCCGGCGGAGAACCTTCCTCACCCTTCGCAGAAGCAACACCGACTATCTCTCAAACGGTCATCTCACCATGCCCAGGCCTACTCGTAAGCAGCAATCCTCTAACACCCTCTCCATCCTTCCTCCCTAAGCTCAACTTCTCACCCTTATCACAGCGTGTGGCGGCTGCCGTGGCAAGGGCTACGACACCGTGCAGTGCGGGCGCTGCCACGGCACCGGCCGGGACGGCACGACAACTTTCCAGGCCATGTGCGACGCCGGGTGCGCTGGTCGTGGCAAGGACCGCCGCGGCGCAAAGTGCGGCGGGTGCAACGGCACGGGCAAAAAGACGTACACTCAGCCGAAGAAGTGCAACCCGTGCCAGGGCACTGGAACCGGCTCCGAGGTCTGCCGGTACTGCGGCGGTACCGGTATGAAATAAGTTAGGGGCCAGAGACTTGGCGGACATGGAGGACCCATTGGGCCAAGTGCCTGGGGGACTCGGGAGGCGTTCTGTATGGTTTGTTTCACTTGCTGGGCTGAAGGAGACGGGTATGGGATGCCGGAGGGGGGTTGTTCTTTGAGACGACGAGTCTTGTGTTGGCAGTTTCCAGCTGGGCTGGAGATACGATATTTTGCTCATTTGGTACCTACTAGTAGGTGACCTGGCTGTCTACCGTTGGGATGTCTGGTCGAAATAGAATAGCAGCACCGGTGCCGCTACCAAAGCCATCTTGCTTATTCCTGCCCCCTATACGGGATTGTCCTCCCTCCCCCCTTCCCCCCCTTTATTAGAAGGGACAACAATATTCCTAAATCTACACCAGTACGGTCAGACATGCTTTTTATTCCTAACCCCAATGTCTTGACAGGCAAGACAAGCCAGATAAACTCTATCACCGACCCATGATCTCCCACGCCCGTCATCTTCTCCCGCACGGCTCTGGCACTTTGCGACTCCTCGGGACGACCTACATGGTATTAAGGTTGTCGATACGCCAACCTCAGCACCGCCCTCGTATCACATGTTTCCCAGGACCCTGCCGAGCTTGTGTCATTCTGCAACCTAACGATGCATCAACGTCGATCAGTTCGGACTTGCATGTGACGGCGGTCGTGTAACGGCTGCGCAACCCGATGATTGGCGGCGATCCTTGCTATGGGTAACACTTGTCACCTCTAATTCTCACCATATAGGGGTGAAACTTCGATGGACACGCAAAGGCCGCACCAACAGATATTAGCCTTGAATTCATCGGAATCGGCAACCCTCGCTTATTAGTATTACACCAAGCAAACGAGAAGCCGAGTCGATAGAAGGTCGAGACTTTATACTAGTGTCTCGATACCTGCCGCGATGGGTTAGTCCTCCGAGGAGCGGGGTAGCGTGGCATTCCCACCAAGTTGGGACTGAAGTGGGTTTATCGGCCCATGGGGTAAATTAGCGCCAAGCTACAGTAGCACAACATTGCCCCGGAATTACGAATATTGCTGATTCTAGGATGAGAAAGCACAAGCGAGGGGATGCTGCGTCCGGAAGGTAACGTTGTCCGTTTACCCCAGGCGATCTTCCGCCTTATCGATCAAGGCGACGATCCCCCCGAAACTACCTTACCCTAGGGCTGCGACAGCGCCGCGGGGTAGAGCTGCCGACATGGTTCTGCCGTTTCGCCCAGCGGTGCGTTGCAGAAGGATCGGCGGGGTTCTAGTGAAAGGTGTGTAAAAAAGAAGACCGGTCAACGGCTGCATTGGCTTGCAGAAAACGTGGTTATTTAGTGACACAGTTGGCATCTGCAGGGACAGGGCCATTTGGAGTTCAGCAGCTCCGAAAAAATTCGAGCAGCAGCGACGAATGGGTTGCATGCTTCGGGCCGTTTCCCAACGACTTTGAGCTGTTAGTCCCGTTAGGTACCGCTCAGTGTTGCCCGAACCGAGATGGACCAAGGCAAGAAGGACTTTTCGCTTCTTCTTTTGCAGGACCAATGTCGGTAACGGGGTTGGAAGTAAGCCAGAACTACTAGTACCAGGTACTAGTATCCGTAGTCCCATTGCAATCAAGGGCGGCTGCGGGGAAAGTGTCAGCGAGCCATCAGCCCTGCCCCATGGGCCGTCAAGGCATGTACGGTTGATATGTAAATGCGCCTGAAAGAAAACCAAACGCATTCAAAGAACTGACCAACAGCGAAGCGAAGCACAGCGGCCGGTCAATGCGCCGCATGTCATTTGGAAAATGGAAGTCCCAAATCAAGTGCAAAGGGCAAAAGCAGAGCGGCTCATCGAGCCTGCGTCCCACAAGGGCATCTCCAAGCTGAGCTCCACAACCATCGGGCTGGGGTACCGCCTTTGGTGCTGCCAAGCGACAGACTGCGGATCAATGGGCCAGGGGTGCCTGGCGCCAGCGCGGAGAAAAGCGGAGGGAGCGAGCGCCATCACACCCGCCATCAGGTCATTGGCTGCGAGCCGACTCTAGCCTGAAAGGTCCCAAATGAGGAGACCAAGCAGCAACACGACAAAGTTGAGCCTTCCAGCCGGAGTGACCAGAAAATGCCCTCCGCATTGAGCAGCTCCCCCATTTGCCACGCGAGATTCCCGTCTTTATCCTCGCGTGCCTGCGCCATCCCTCGTGGCTACCCGAGTCTTTTTGTCTCAGTTCCAGCACTGTATGTAGCTGCCACACCACTACTACAACACTATCTCGGGCAAAGGGAAAGGATCGCCAAACGGCCAGGGCCTTAACACGCTGATCTTGATCCCGCTTCCAACTCCAAATTCGAAAGCAGTCTAGCACTGCATTGGCTGCACGCGGCATATCGTGAGCGCCATCAGCACCAGGGCAGCGGAGATGGAGCCATATGCGCACACCACAGACGAATTGGACGATATGGTGTAAGCTTGAATGCCAGGAGCTAGTGTGCGGTGCGTGCGGCGGCTGACTGTAGATGCCAGAGAGACACTTGGCAGGTTGAACACAGCAGGATCCAACTTCTCGCGCCGTGCACCCTCGGTGTCATCGTCCGTGGACGAGCGGTTCGATGGACGACGCAGAATTCCCTCGTCGGGTTCGATGCCGGTACCGCGCAGTCCCGAGTCACCGAGGTATCCTGGCGAGGATGACCAACTCCGCTTTTCCCCCTACGGGTTTACAGAGCGCATGTCGACGTCAGGGTCGATGCAGCCTCCCAGCACCCCAAGGTTTCACCGCAAAGATTCGTACGCATCCGAAAGACGGCCGTCCAGGGGTTCATCGGCTGGCTACAGCCTGTACCCCGCCCAAAAGCAGCCGCCCCTTACCAAGCCGCTCCCGCCACTCCCGGTGCGCCAGAGCTCGTGCCGCGTCTCGTCGCAGCCGTCGATTGACAGTTCAGAGCCGGGATCAGGGGATACATCCCGTTACTCTCAGTCCTCAAGGGGCAGCACGCTGGAGCGGGTGTCCACATCTGGTAGCGCCAGCGTAACGCCGTCCACCCCCGCGGCACTGGTAACACCGCCAGCGCCGCTTGCCGAGTTCCGCACAGCGCTACAAGCGACGCAGCCGCAACACAGCTCCTCGCCTGTGAACCTGGTGCCCTGGAAACAGCTGGTCTCGAACGAGAAGCCGCTTAAAGAGCCTTCGGTTTTCTTCTTTGACATCTCCACGACCTCCGCAACCCTGGCCAGCAAGCATGGGAACAACATCATCAGGATATGGTCCGTCGGCAGTGGCGAAGTGCAAAATAACCTCAAGATATCCTGCTACACCACCGCCCAACCGCGCTCGCGCGAGTATTTTGTCCGCAGTCACGCGATCCTGTCCGAGCCCTCCAACTTGATCGCAATTGCCACCGGGTTCGGCGATACACTGGAAATCTGGGACTGGGGCAAGAAGAAGAAGCTCCAGACCATCGACAACGCTAACCGCTGGGCCGCAGTCCGATCTAACGTCATGGAAGCTGGCTGGTGCCCTTTGGCAATCTACAACGGCGACAACGACACGCTGGATCTCTATGCGTCGACCCACTCCAAGAAGCCATTTAAGAAGTCCCGCACCATCGAATTCCGAAAGGCCAACCTCCCCATCATGCCCAAATACCCCGAGCTGGCCTTTTCCGCCACAGGCCCGCTCCTCGTGACCGCGTCCGGGCCCCGGCCACCCCGCCTCGGCCACCCGCCGCCCGAGCGCGAGACCCTGCTCACAGCGTGGGAAATCCACGACGGCGCGCCGTCAGACACCCCTTACAAAGTCGTCGCTCCCTGGCAGCACAGCGAAATCGACACCGCGCTGCCGTCCGGGCTTGCCACCTACGGGTCCGTAGCAGTCTCCATCTGGATCCCGGCCTCCTACCGCGCCGTCCCGATCCCGGCCGACCGCGGCGGGAACGGGTACAACCTCGTGCCCGTCCCGGTACCGTACCGCCATGTGCTGGTCTGGGACTTCTCTGCCTCCTCGACGAAGACCTTCCGTATCCCCAACGCTATGTCGTGTGTCTCGCCCGACTGCAGGTTTGTCGCCTACTGCGACGCGCGCGGCGTGGAAAGCGGCGCGAGGGGGTGTCTGGCGCTTCTGGATGCCATGACGGGACGGCAGCTGTGGTGCTGGCCTGATCCAGAGGCCGGGTACATGGAGAGCGGGGTGCAGAATCACCTGTCGGACCTGAGCAAGGTGACCGAGATGTGCTTCTCGGCGGACGGCGGGTTTTTGTTCGTTGGTGATGTGGATGGTGGGATTGCCGTGTTTGAGGTGAGGGAAGGGGACGGGAAAGGGGCCGGAGGGTCAGGGGTCAGTGTCAGGGGCGTGAGGATGTGAGTCTGGTTCCCGTCTACGCAAAGCGGCGGTCACCAAGGGGGAGGAAGATACTATCTCGGGAACCGATGCCCTGTTTGGTATCTGGGGTTATGTATCAACCTGATATACGGGCTATCCCAGTACGGGAACTTTGGCTGCGAATGGCGTTCTTGGATGGATGGACAGGTGGTCTCCGTGTTCGAGGTCGCGCCGAACGCTGGCCTCGATTGTGCCGGTATAGCGCAACTTTTGGTATTGCACTTATGAGGATAGGATACCCTCTTTGCGTCCCGCAAGACGTCTCATGCACCGGTACGGCATGATCTACACGTGTGACTCCGTCGGATATGCCACTGCTTCAGGAAGTTCTGGGAGCAGCAGAAGGCGGACTTCGGGCCTCTTGAGCGAGCTCCATTGGCTAAGGTAGTGTACAATACAAGGCTACTCTTCCAGCCGCTTCGCCGAGGTAACGCCCAGCCCCCTGCTCCTTTAACAAAAAGGTACCCGTCAGCCCTTTAACGATCCCAAGTGGTGATAATCTGCTTGTCACAATCCGGTCGGAAGGTGGTAACTGCCGTGGTAAGTATTATTCTATCCGTCTCCGGCGATGTCCTCTCAGTCCACTTGATTGAATGCGGGTTGAATTCGAATACTCAAAGGAGCGTACATAATACGGTCGATGTACCTACCAACCTACCTTATGCGCGACAGCTTGGCTGACTGGGGTGACTTGGCTGACTGGCGTGACTGGTGTGACTGGCGTGACTGGCGTGACTTGGCTGATTTGTGACCCACCGTGGACTCCCTCGAGGGAGTCCACGGTGGGTCATAGCTGCGAGTCAGGTATAACTGTCGGGCGTGTAATAGCATAGCGGGTACGTTGACGACGGCGCTGGTCTGGGCTCGCGGCGCCAGCCCAAATATTTCTGCCTTTATTATAGTGGCGCGACCGTTCTCCCTGAGGGAAGAAGGCAGTAATACACCCAGCTGGCTCTAATGCCTTGCGTTAAGTTAATGTGCTATAACGCATCCGAGGTATAGTCTATTGTTTCAGCTACGTAACGAAGTAAGAGAATTGATGTAAGGTCGGCACTAAGAACTAACATTCATATGGTTGTCCTGTAGGTAAGATGTAATAACTATTGGGCAAACCCTCTTTCTAGAGGCAAGCAAGACATAGCTGAAGGTAGTACTATTGGGGGCTTAGGACCGCCTTCTCGACCTCAACTACGTTTCTGCTTTTCGAGAATGCCTCCCCCAGATTGTGAAAGACGGCGCTCTGTGTGAGGAGGCGATGGCAAAGATTGTTTCTTGTATATTATGTGGTCTTTTGGAGCGTAGATGGTCTGTCGCTAACTGCAAAGATGTAAAAGCACCTCGGACATAGCTCTTGCAATTCCTAGCGTCTTGAACCTCTTTGGAAGCGGCGCTATACGTCGATCTCTCTGCCCCTTGCACGTTGGCGCGAAGGTCGAGGCATAAAGAAGCTGGACTCTAAATATTGCAATGGGAGCCTCCGAAGGTAAGGTTAAGAATGATAAATGGCTTAGTATACACTCCACCATTATGGTCTGATATCCCGACACATAGGTACCGTAGGTATGGTATGTGCACGTGTTTAGTATTATGTTGGCCACCGACGCCCATGTTCGCCCCCCCGAAATGTATACCGACGTGTGATTGTCCATGTTGCCCGCCGGAAAACATTATCCCCATTCTGGTGACGGCGCGGAGACAGTGACTGTGCCAAACCCGGACCATTCTGCGGCGGCGGCATCCACGATCTGGCTAATCGCGGGGCTCATCATCTTCTCTCGAGGCAGCAATATGCAAGTTAGCCCCTGGACAGCCGACCTCTAAGTGGAAAGTGCCATGCGAGAGATACGGGGGTCCCCACTCAGGGCTGTTCGCCGAGAAGAGGTTGAAGCGGGAGACCGGTGGGATAGACGGCGGCGTACATCAGCGGTGGCGCTCCAACTGGCTGGCCAGCGAGCATCACCGGCAGTATGTCCCCCCGGGCCAGGTAGTCCTGGCCGGGCAGCGGGGCGGGCGTTGGCCCTAGATAGGTGATGGCATAATAGGCCGGATTGAAAGCCGGGGCCAGCTCACACTGTGCCTCGAGCGGCAACGTGCGCGCGATGGGTTGCTGCATCGCAGCTAAGGCTCCTTGAGCACCGGCCGTGGTAGTCGCCGAGGGTTGGGCGCCGTTCGCTGCAGCCGAGGGCTCAACCTGGGTGGGTCCGTTTAGGCGGGAGGAATGGATGATGGATGATGGAATGGGTGAAGAAAGGTGACACAAGGGGTACAAAAATAACAGAGAAACTGGAAGGCTGAAGGGCGGGTGGGCAACTGCACGAAACTAAGTCGGGCGTACCAGAAGCGATTCGTTATTCTCTCCCTCTAGCTCCTGGCCGGTTCCGTGTGTGCCCGGCGAGGGCTCGTGGAGTTCTGTGCCCATGTCGGGCATCGGCATCCTAGGGTTATCGACCGCGGGGCCACAGGAAGGCACAGTAGAGTTTCTCCTTTCTTGAGCACAACGGTAGTGTATAGGCGCTAGGTTCGACGTCCCGTTCTGCTTCTGTTTGCCTTTCTCCTTGACGTTGATGTTGCCGAGTCTGTAATTGCGCCGTGCTCTCTTCGCCCCGGGAATAGCTTCGCTCGTATCGTAGTTCCGGGTCTTCTGTAAAACACCCACAAGTTAGCCACCACCGAGACCAGCACAATGTCAGTCGATCGTTCGATGGCACTTGCCCGAGAGGAGGTGCTATTGCCGGTGCCTTGACTAGCGCACCGATCTTCGGTTTCACCACGGCCACCGCCATTGCCATTGCCAACTTTCTTAGCGCCATCCGTGTCGGAGGCTACTGCAGCAGGGGACACATCGGCAGCGTCCAGTGCAACAGAGCCGATACGGGTCTTAGTGCTCCGGTCTAACTCCGTGACCAGGGCGGTGAGTCTTGCCAGCTGCTGCTCGCTGGTGATTCCGCTAGCTAGTATCTCGTAGTAAAGTGCGTTCGCCTCGTCGCCGTCGGGGAAAAGGCTCCTGAGGGATGCGCTCATATGACCCTTTACCTCATCACTTCGCCCGGACCAAGTGTTTATAGCGTCTCGGGCCACGTCTCTTGCTCGCTGAAGCCCGTCTGTGAGAATCTTGTCAAGATCGGCGAGGACCGGCCCCCACACCGCGCGCACGAGGTTCTGCAGCTCGTTGCGCAGCTGTTCACGTTTGTGATCGATTGTACTCTTCCAATCGTCCGACTCGTCCATCGTTGGAAGGTGGGCGATACTATAGGCTTGAGGGCGGCGGTGGCAGATGAAGCAGAGAGAGAGAGAGAGTCTGTCTCCTCCTTCAGGATAAAGTTAATAAGAGAACGGGAGGACTGGTCAAGGAAAAGAAGGGAATCGGCAACTATTAGGAACACGATAGCATGTCCAAGGTTACCCTCCCAGAGCAGCGGCAGGGCATGGACTGCCCTGGAGTCTGGGATTCCTGGACCTTAAGGTTGCTGTAGCCTGTAGGTCACTATAACATGCTGCAGGACTACTGGGAATACTAGTGACAGCGCCCGCATGGGTATTATGATAGTCAAGCGACATCGACCGATCCGCCGGTCTGCCGGATTCGCTTCTTCAACAGCCGCAAGTGAGGCACTCTGTTGATTCCGGCGGCCGCTCTCACGTAGTACGAGGGAAACTAGTGGATACAAAAGCACTCGCATGCAGGACGCAATACGCGATCCAAGGCAGCAACCGCACTGTACGTGGAGTCGGTATTCTGTACAACTACAGCATTGTCTGTACAGTGCCTCGTCTGCTAGTACGGGGAGATGTAGCTTCTCGTCTGTAGAGCGACAAGAGCTCATTATGGCTCATTGTTTTTGAAGGAACGATGACGGTATAGGTTGTAGCCCTGTCCGGGGGCTGGTACCCGAGATGATAGAACCAGTGCATGAATGCCTGATAACACCGTCCAAACTGCATCATTACCGCCCGGCCACCCCGGTCCCCCTGGCAGCCTCCACGCAATTCTAACACACAACCTGTAATTATATACTCGATCTCCTAGCGGAAACACCGATGTAGGTGTTTATAGCCCTCGTTGAGCCAATGAGCTTGTCACCGCAGTCCACGGGGCATTTCCGATTGGTCTATATAGCGGGACACGCAGCACCCTGGCCAGTTGGTGATGGGAAGCTTGAGGCTCTTCTACTAGTAGTTTACATATGGTAGCGAGGGTAGGTACATTCATTACGGAGAGCATCATTGTATCCTAGAAATGAGTCACGGACATCCCGGTCTCCTGCAGCCACTCAGCAGCGATGAAACTGCCCAGTTTCAAGCCCAGCCACCGGGAATCGAGGCAGCCGCTGGCATACTCCGTATATGTGCGGACGATACTCACTTTGTCTCATCGTTGCAAGATCCCATCAAACCATCCTACTAGAACCAACCATCTCTATTCCGACTATGAAATAGGTTTGCAGTAACCTAGTATCGCCGATTATTCACGATTTGCCGTATCCTACAAGGGATATGCGCCTCTGCGTCCTGTCGTCCGACGCATGACCAAACAAACGAGCCGAAGTAGAAGAGATGGAGAAAATGGAGAAAATGAAGAAGACCGAGAGAGAAGGGGGAAAGAAACAGAAAAATTCCCGCCTTCAGCTATCCAAACAATGAACCACGGTGGGCCGCTACTTATACACCCTGTCTCATGACCTTGGCTCCCGCCTCCAGCCCGCCCATCACATCATCCAACCCCCGATATACCCGCTCTGTCCTTCCCAGAATTCTTGTGAATTCTGCAAACCTCTTCCCAACCATCTCTTTTCTCTTCTATCTCCTGCTCTCGCGCTGGAGCCTTTCCCGCGCATGGAACTCAAAGCGCCCTCCTTGTCCAATACCCGTCGATACCACGCCGCAACCTTCTCTAGCGTTCCAACAACCTCATCATTTCCTTGTTTCTCTTTCTTCATCTTATCAACGTCTTCTGCCTTATCGTCGTCCTCTGCCATATCCTCCTCGTTTCTCTTGTCATCCTCGCTTTTCTTATCCTCCTCTCCGTGATCGCCCCTTTTCTCCAATTCATACATCCTCCCCTCCTCGTTTCTTTCAGTCTCGTCCGGTAATAATAACCCCTCGCTGTCTGTATTCTGCGTCGTCATTGTCGCCGCCAACGACACCCCGTTGGCATTGGCGAGGCCAATAAGACGATCCGCCGCCTCCCGCATCGCCTCCAAACACCTTATTGTATCACCCACCATCGCCGTCGTCACTAGCCTGTCCATCCCCTTCTCCACCGCCTCCAACGCGGGGAGCAGCGCAGCACAGAAACCAACCATGCCGGATGCTAGACAGGTAGGCGATTTTGGAGTTGCAGCGGCGGGCTATTTAAACAGGCGGAGCAGGTAGTAGACGTAGACGGCAAGTGTATGTTTAGGCTTGGGCTCGGGCTCGGGCTCGGCTGTTGCCGCTAGTAGTAGTAGTTCTGTCGCGAGAGCCTTGATCTTGTCCATGAGACGCACCATCTCCTCGCGGCGGGCGAGGGCTTTCTTGAGAGCTTTGAGCAGCTTCTCGAGCCGGGCTCTGACGGACCACATGGTCCAGACCCAGTCCTCGAAGTGATCCTGGTACCACCACCACCACCTGCTGGGAGGTATCATCAGTGTCGAGGTGATGGCTGCTGATGCGTGGTTGGCGGCGATGTGCAAGGATGTGGCAAAGGACTCGAGCGATCGCCGGAGGCCGGCGTTGTGCCGGTTGAGCGCCCAGAGCTTGGCCGCGAGGTCGATGGGGCGGTAGACGATCTGCTGCCACAGGGCTTGCTCCTCTGCGGCCGAGGGGACGGGGTCGGAAACCCACGACCATGGCGCGCAGTGCGAGAGGACTGCGTGCGTGGCCTGGTCGCGCAGGACGGGGACCACGCCGTACCATTCCACGGGCGAGGCTTGACTCGGCCACGGCACGGACAACTTGAAGGCGCGCGACGAAAATGTTCTCGGGCTGGTGATGGGGCTGATTGACCGGCTGCTGGGCCTACTCGGGCCAGGTAACCGTCGAAGAGGCGACGCCGAATAGCGCTTGGGCCCGGCAACTCGCTCCGAGCTACCTGTTGAGCTTCGAGGAGGAGGCGATGCCGAATAATATCTTCTTGACCTGGCAACTGGCTCTTGTGTGTCGGGTGCAAAGCTCACCTTTCGCGGATCCCTGGCCTTTTCAGCAACTGCCGACTTCGCCTGTGTCGGGCGTGAAGGAGGTGGTAAACCTGCATCCTGGACAGTGAGATAGTTCAGGAATGTGCGGGTCTCCATGTTAGTGTCTTCCGGGTTAGTGTCTCGGTGTCGCAGGGGGCGTTTGGCGATGGTTTCCCAACCGCAATCGTAGAGATATTTGGCCATAGTCTCGTAGTGGTCCGACATCGTGACTGTTTGACCGATAGGGTGTTAGGGGTGGTGAAAGAAAGGATGGCGATGAAGAAAGCAGTGTTCGACCGACTACACGAGCTTTGGTGGCATCTTTAAATGTGTCACATGAATGCCGCTTTTAGACGCATTGAACTGAATAAGATCAAGAAGAATAGACGCCGTGGTGACATGGGACTTCTGGAAAGCCCTTGTGCATGGGATACATGGGGAATCTGAGGCCTAGTTTCATGATGGATGGTTCTGCATTGTTCATCGTTCGAGAAGCACCGAACCGCTTGTGAATTGGTTTTCCCAATAGATCTTGGCCGAAGCGATGTAAGCTATTGTTCGAAGTCACTTGAAAGCTCTGTTTGGGATTATTGACGTGCTGGAGAATTAGCGACCTGGGACCAGTGCCAGACAACCGACATCCGTTCTGGCTGACAAAAGAGTTGGCGAGGACTAAAAGGCCTTGTCAACTTTCTGCTACCATCTTTCTTTGATCCGATCGATCAAAGTCAAAGCTTCGTATGAGCCGCAGGAGCCTCGGCGTAGTGCTTGCAGCGCAGCTTGAGAATCGATCTCTTGTTGCTACTCCCACATAAGGACCTTGCTTCGATGCTCCGCAGAGCAAGGAACTGAATGCTCACACGGTAGTCGAGTGGTAACCAACAACAATAGGTGCCCATTATTCCAGTAATGCACACTCCTTTTCTCCAGAGTCGTCCTTTCTGTAAGGCCCCTGTTCGAAAAGAACAACACAGTCCCGTAACCAGACAGACAGAAACGCCCAAGAACCCCCTGACTTTTCCCAACGCATATACCCTAGAATCGAAAGCCCATCAACCTCAACAAACCAGGATAATGAATACCAGCCCAGTCCACAGTCAAGGAGCGACAAGCAGAACGCCATGTTCCAGCCGAAACCAAAGCAAGATAAAGGCAAGTTAAAAGCATACGACAAGAGCAAGCAGACTAGAGAAGGGAACCGAAGAGAATGAGAAGAACCCCGTCAAGCGAGCGCATCACTCCCTCTCCCGCTCCCTCCCCCTCCCTAATCCATCACTCGCCGCGCTCTCACCAACCTTAACCTCCTCCTCTGGCACGCCGACCCCAGTCACACTCACCGCAGAGCGCAGCGCGGTCTCAGCCGTTCTCGACCCGGGGGCTTCCCCCTGCCCCTCTTGACCTTGACCCAGACCTTGACTCCGCCGCTGCTGCTCAGCGGCCTCTCGCACCAGCCGTTCCAACTCACGCACCCTGCGCCGCAACGCCTCGTTCTCCCGCTTGACTTCTTCCAGCTCGGCGCGCCGCAGCGCAGCCTCCTCGAACCGCGACGTGGCGGGTAGTATCCCGGGTGACAACTCGCTTGTGGTTGTCATCACAGACGGGGTAGTCGTTGTTGATGTTGACCCCGGGGTCGGTATCGCTGGCGTGCTGCTGGTGGCCGGAGTGTTGCCTGACAGCGAGCGAACCGGCGCAGGTACCCTCGCGCTGAAATACCCTGGTAATGAGCCGGGCTCGCTGATGTGGTGGTGCTGTGTGTAGCTGCCGGAGAGGGAGTAAGATGTGGCCGGGGAGGGGGATCCGGTCCTGCTGCGGCGGGAGGCGCTGCTATTCTGTCTGCTGAGCGAGATACCTCCGATTGCGATAGGCGGCTGTGCGGTGGGGCGGATCGGGGCGGGAGAGGAGATGCCGCCCAGGGAGGTACCCGTGACCGAGCCGACGTTGGCGGCGACGCTGCGCGTGCTGGCGCTCGAGGACGTGCGGTGGTGGCGGACGGGCGGGTAGTGGCTAGTCGGTCCGGGCTCAATTCCCGATGTCGTCGCCGAGGTGGAGGAAGCGTTTGAAGCGACAGACGCGTTCTGGGCGGCGCGAAGGATCGAGAGTTCGCGGCTTAGGCGGTTGACCTGGACGAGGCAAAGTCAGATAATGCGAGTCGGTCATCGCACATACAACATACCACAGCCTCCTGCTCCTTCTCCAGCTGCAGATGAAGGTCGGCAGCGGTCAGAGGACGTGGATGCCGCGAGGGCCCCGGCCCCGCGCCTACGCCGGTATTGTCGCCCATGGACGGCCCTATAAACGAGCCGGCTAACGGAAGACGCGGCGACGGTAAAAGGGATGCGACAGGCGGGTTGACGGTGCTCTGATTCGAAGGAAGGATGTGTAACGAAGGCGAACCCGGCGCAGGCGGTTGGGGGTTTTGCTGCGCAGAGGAACTACGCGACGACGCGGCGAGGAAGTGGGGAGACGGCGGAACTGAGTTGAGATCGGGCATGGCGACGTCGTAGCAGAGCGTCAACTCCCGAACTGCTTGAGGCTCTGGCCGCGTAGTTGAGGCCGAGAATGGAGAAGGCGGAAATGCGTTTGACACTCGTGGTCAGAGCGATAAACACGGCCAGCGAATGGCGTTCTAACACAACCCAAGGTGGCGTTTCCACTGGGTTGAACAGAAGGAGGGTCCAACAAGCGGTGGATCGGCTTCAGCCCCGCCGTTGCCGAGCAGGCCCGCAACTGCCGGTTCATGAGTGGGTCGTCGGAAGCTGCGATAAGTGGATCCCGAGCATGGTGGGAGGGGTATGCGAGACGGGTCAATGATGTAATGGGTTGAGGGATCCGGATAGGACGAGCCGGATGAGATCAAGTTGCATACCGTGGGAAGGCTGTATGCCTCGTATAGATATTTAAATCGCACCGGTTTTCAGCTCTATTTCCCAACTTGCAAGCTACAACAGTCAATTTGACAAACTACCAACGTCCCCAAAACTCAACAACAACAACAGTGTATGTCAACTCCTAAGACATGTGTCGTCAGCTGTTCGCATACGGCAGCTAACTCACCTGGGGATGTTCTAGACATTCCGAGGCGAATAAACTCTGCCATCATCATGCCTTCCGATTCAGCTGAGCGCGGCCAGTCGCCTCCCCCTTCGCGGTCCTCGGGCAAGCAGATGCACGACGTTCCCGCATCAGGAACCGGCACCGATGACGCCTCGCACAAGAAGGATGCCAACAAGGATGCTCTAGAGGTTGGTACTCCTCCAAGGCTGTAACCAAGCCGGCCCGCTGACGGCAGACAGAAGCTCTCATCGAACCCTCGGGGTCCGTTGGAGGACGAGGTTGATAAGAAGTTTGAGAAGCGGGTCAACACCTAAACCTCTTGCTTTGCCCGTCGGGAAGAGGAAGTGGGCTTTATGATTAAGTAGTCAATGAATAATGTATCTTAGAGAGAATCACCCAATTGAGGACTCATGTCTCCAAGAGAGTCGATGACCTGATGTGATCTGTGAAGTCCTATAGTACAGTCGTCAGTCAGGAAGTGTCTGTCATGGAAAACACGTCTCGCTGCTTCGCCCAACGCCTGACCATGGCTGTGTGATGTGTAATACTCCAAGTTGTAACGTTGATATGGCTTGGCGACTACTAGTAATCCGTACATACATGCTACAAGTTTCGAATGTTCACTCAACCTTATACCTGTAGCCTTCATCCCGGAGTTTAAACGGACGGTTTCGAACCCTGACCAGGGATGAGGCATCCATCTCCAGTTGATACTACATGTATGGTTCGTAAATAAAGTGTCTTGGTTATAGGTACCGTTTGTCAGTTTGCTTGTCACATGCATGCAGTTGCTCGCAAGAGCCCCACAACTGAGCTGCCCCGCAGTGACGACATGGTTCGCCCCTCCTCTCTAGAGAGCTCACTGGCACCCACTTTGCTCCTGGCCTGAGTAGTACGCGTCCTGCTGAAGAAAAAGGTAAGGCAACTGCTGCCCAGTTTCCTCTCCTCCCTTTTCCCAGCGAGATCACAACCTTAGGTAAGACTTGAATCTGACAGTTTCTTCCACAACGCAGCGAAACCGTTAAACTAAGCTCGGCTCATCAGCACTGCAGATTCGTAAACTATCAAAGCAATCCAGCATCGCCTCGCCAAGATGAGTACCACAATTCATGCCACGAACATTGGCGCCCAAGCCACAGATGCCGAAATCGAAGATTTCTTCAAGTTCTGGTGAGTTCAGGCACCTGGACGCCCTCCGACCCCCCTGGCGCACCCTCCTATACAGTCGCTTGACGCCCTCAGTCAACGCGCTCATGTGCTTTTCTGGCTCCCCTAAGCTAACCCTTCTCCGTCCCCAGCGGCAAGGTTGCTTCCATCAAGGTCACAACTGAGGGCTCAACCAAGAGTGCCACCGTCACCTTTGAGATGCCCTCGGCAGCCAGCACAGCGCTCTTGCTCAACCACACCAACCTCGGCGGCAACGAGATCACCATCACGGGGGAGAACGTCGCACCGCCGGCCCAGGAGCCCTCCACCCAGGAGGGCGGCAACAACACGGGCGAGCTCCGGCAGGAGGAGAAGCCGTACTCGCGCATCGTGGCCGAGGTGCTGGCGCACGGGTACGTGGTAGCGGACCAGTCGCTGCAGAAGGCGATTGCGCTGGACGAGCAGCACGGCATCTCGACGCGCTTCATGAACAAGCTGAAGGCGCTCGACGAGAACTGGCACGCGACGGAGCGCGCGCGGGCCGCGGACCAGAGCTACGGCATCACGCAGCGCGCCAACTCGCTGCTCACGGGGCTGGGCTCGTACTTC